>NC_089492.1:59250908-59857555 GCF_036850765.1 Saccopteryx bilineata
ATGGTGAGGCATGTTGAGTTTGAAATAATGCATTTTAAAATGAAAGCGGATAAGGTTTCTGTTACCCTTCTAACTTTCTTTGCTATTCCTTTCCTAAAAATTTAGCATAGTTAATATACTTAGAGAGTACTTGATGCTACAAGAGCTACTTAAGGTAATAATTTAGATTAAATTATTTGTTTTAGAGGTATTCTGTCCAGTGACTTTTAGCAAACTTAAAAATAACCCAAAATATTAATAATCTGTTACTGAAATCATGTTTGTTTTTCAGAAATAGAATCCCTTCCTCTCCTTTTCTCAACTCTTCTTCTTTCTGTTTCTCAACTAGGAAAGTAGGGTGAAGAATTTGTGGGTGGATTTTAGGAGTTGCGGCAAGGCATCTGCTTCGAGTGAAGCGAGTGGGTGCCCGACTTGGAGCACCCGAATGTTGACTGCTTGGGGCAGACAGGCATAGGGGTGGGGCCAAGAATCCTTGTTCCTGTCCCCGAATCCTGCCCAGATGCCCTCTGCCCAAGGCTGCATGTGGAGACCATCCATGGGAACTCCCGGGGCCTTGTCTGGGGAATTCTGATTGCCTTTGTGACAGGTATTGACCACCGGGTTTATTGTTTGTCACACAGAGTGTGTTTTGTCTTTTTCCTTATTAGTTTAATTTGTCATCTGCATTTTACTACATTCTACTTTAGCTGTTAAATTTTATTTTAGTCTTAGGACTTTATTTAAAATTTTTATTTTGTTGGGCTAATTTTACTTTCTGGTATATCATGTTTTAGGATGCCTTAATTGATCCTTTTAAACTTTTACTACTTTATCTTGTCTCTTTTTTAGTTTACCTTTTAATCTTTTTTTTACTATTAATTTATTGTGTTTACATAGATTCTAATGTCACTCGTGTTCCCCAGTACATCCCCCTGTCTCCCTCCCCATCCTTTTTATCTTTTAATTTTCTTTTTCATTGCTTAAAACTCAGAGGAAAATCTTACACTCTTGAAGTTGAGAGGCTTGATACTTTTCTCTACCAGCACTGAGTCCTTGACCCTGATAGCTTGGTATGTATATAATTATGGCAGCTCATCCATTAGGTTCATTTCTTTTCTTAAATACCTTCTGAACATACAAAATATAAAGATATTCTTCAATACCTTTTCCTCTTCTTCTAGAAGATTGTAGTGTGACATTATTTAGCTTGAGTCCCTGAAAACGAATCTGTTAGTCTTTACGATCCAAACGTCAAGGTTGATTTTGCCCAATGTGATTAGAATCTTCACTAACTTACACCATTCGAAGGTTCGGTCTGGTTGAGAACTCTCTCCCGTTGTGCAGACATCTTCATTAACTGCCCATATTCTTCTCATCACATTTGGTTCCACAATAGGGTTCCTTTTTCAACTACTTGTTTTTTAGAAATTGGGTTCCTAGGCTGATGTTGATCAGCGTTTCGCTGCAATCCATTTTATAATAAATCAGGGCAGTTAGCTGGCTTTCTGTAAGTAAGTTCTGTCCCTTTGCATAAAGACTTGTTTAAAAAGCCTGTACTCTTTCTCACCAGAAATACTGGGTTACCGATGTGTTATCTTAGCTTAGGTGAATTCATCTCACACCATTTCAGGTGGTGTCACTCAGCCCATCATGGTGGACTTCTAAACTGGCTGAATCCTTCCTTAGGGTGGATTCCTTAAAACAGTATTTTTCAATAATTTATAACCATTGGGTTTTTAACCTTCATACAGCATCAGGGTGGTTAACTCTTTTGTGGACCGGCATGAAATTTCTGGTGGACTGACACCAGTCTGTGGACCAGTGGTTGAAACCCACTGCCTTAGAATGTCCCTACATATGACAGATAATCATTTCTGAACACAGAGTTTGTGTTTTCTAATGCAGTTCCTCGTCAAGTTCTCACTGAGTTCTCATCAAGATGGTATATGCTTTGATCACATTAATGACAGTCACAACTTTAGAGCTTGGGGTGGCAGAGGTGACCTAAGTGTCATGTAGGTTGGACCATGAGCACATCTAATTGGTCACCAGTGTGACCTCACTCATGATGAAATGTGGAATGTAAGTAAAGCGGAAAAGGGACAGTGGTCCCGACACCGTCAGCACCCTCTCCAGAAGGATGTGTTCCTTCCACGGTGACAGGGCTGTCTGGCCTCAGGAGTGGGCGGCTCTGCGTCTCTCACATCAGCAGTGACGGGTGATAAGGATCAGGAAGTGAACAAACTTTGTGAGTAGGGAGGGGAAGTATATGCTATACTGGGTTTGAAAAATTGTTAAGGTTCATTCTATTTTGGTGGTACTTGAACTCCATTTTACTGGGCTTCATAGGTGTTTCACCATAAAGATAGAATCTGTGTGAGGTTTTCTAAAATGAGTTAATGAGAAAATCACTTTAGAGTAGTGCCTGGTACATAAGAGGGCAGTCTCTGTGTTACTGCTGTGACTTGTACTGTTTAGTTAAATTTATCAGCTAACATTTATAGTAATGTATCAGATTAGACACTAGAAATACAAAATAAGAGACAGTTTCTCCTCTTGAGCTTACAGGATAGTTGGACAAAGACAGACAGACAAAGGCATACAAACTCAAGTGCTTTGGTTTTAGTGTATCACAGTAATGTTACCACTCAGTGTTGTGTATTTTAAACATCCCTGTGTGGAGTACCTCATGTGGCATGTAGGTAGAGTGAAACCTTAATAGTTCAGACTGCAGTGGCCAGATAATGCTTCCCTGAATGAGTGATGTCCCAGCTAAGACTTGCAGATGAGTAGACTGGGAAGAAGTGGGGGTGGAAGAGCTAGGTGCACGTTTTTATTTTATTTTATTTTATTATTATTATTATTATTATTATTTTGTATTTTTCTGAAGCTGGAAACGGGGATAGACAGTCAGACAGACTCCCGCATGCGCCCGACCGGGATCCACCTGGCACGCCCACCAGGGGCGACGCTCTGCCCATCAGGGGGCGAGGCTCTGCCCCTCCAGGGCATTGCTCTGTCGCGACCAGAGCCACTCTAGCGCCTGGGGCAGAGGCCAAGGAGCCATCCCCAGTGCCCGGGCCATCTTTGCTCCAATGGAGCCTTGGCTGCGGGAGGAGAAGAGAGAGACAGAGAGGAAGGAGGGGGGGTGGAGAAGCAGATGGGCGCTTCTCCTGTGTGCCCTGGCCAGGAATCGAACCCGGGACTTCTGCACGCCAGGCCGACGCTCTACCACCTTGGCCAGGGCCAAGGTGCATGCTTTAAGGAGTGATTCTGTGAGTCTGCAGCATGTGCAGCATATAGGGTTGTGGTGTGGGAAAAGTAGAAAAAGAAAGTTAAGGTGGCTAGTTGCAATAATTGCAGAAGGCCTTTTTGCCAGTGCCAAGAGTCTCCATCTTTAACATATATGGGATTGGACTTTAAGCACATGATTGGAGAGTCAGATTTGCATTAGCTGGTCACTCTCCTGATAACCTGGTGGATGGGTTTGTGGATCAGGTTCTGGTGACAGTACCATGTCACTGAACTAGGAAGTGGAGGAGGCAGAGAAGGTTCAGGAGAGGTCTGAGGGCAGACACAGCTTCTCTGGGGCTGAGGCCATGCAGGGCCAGAATTATTGTAGAAAGGGTTCTCTGCACAAGCCTGCTCTTTCTCGGTCTCAGCCCTGAGCAGCCATCACGCCTGCTGCTGGAGGTGCGTCAGGTTCTGTGTCTGTACTGGGCAGCTCAGTGGCCCAGTCCTCAATATTGTAGTGTCAATTTAAGGGACATTCCTTTTCAGTACTATTCTTTTCTCCCCAATTGGAATAGCTGCCCTCTTTGTGCATTCCAGCTTTCCAAATTACAATTTGGAAGAGGAATGTCTGTATGGCTATACTTTGACTTTGACATTGTGCAATACTACCTTTGAACCTTATGGATTTAAATAATAACTGTGGATGTGGAGTATGTGTCCTTTCTCCAGTCGTCTGACAGTGGGTAACCCAGCCCGGGGATCACGAGGGTGGCGAGGTCAAGAGGCAGCTGTAATAGCCAAGGTGGGAAATATGTGTCTGAACCGGAGCAGTGGTCCTGGCCATAGAGAAGAGTGGCCTTTGGGCTTGCCTGCTTATTTGTCCTTGTAGTTGGTATTGAGGAGTGTAGATAAGGACTTTCCTTCTTGTCATGCTGCTTGGATGAAGTGATCATGATGAAGTAGGGTCCTGTCCATATATCTCTGCAGTTAATTCAGCCCACGTGGGTCTAAGCCAGAGCCAGAGCCAGAGACCGTGTTTCCAGACTTCCCAAAATACAGAACCAGCTGCTTGTGTTCCAGGTGTGTGTGAATGTTGGCCATTTCTGCCAGACACTGCCAATGTCTCATCCATTATCTATCTCATTTAAACTTTATAACAAATCTTAGAGGAAGATAGAAATACCAATCTCATTTTATAGATGTGGAAACTGAGGATGAGGGAAATTAAGTGACTTAATCAAGGGTCACAGACAGGTTGGAAATGGCAGAGCTGGAATGTGCACTAAGAGCACTGTCTGAGTCAGCTCCTTTCACCCCCACTCTGCATTACCCTCATGTTAAAACAAAGATTCCGACTGGCTTTTGTTGGGCAAAGCAGTTTTTGTATAACACTTGGTTGAAAATCCAAATTAGTTTATTGCAAAATAGTAGCAAAGGCCATTTCATTTAAATAACTTCATCTTGACCTTGATTGTAATGTCTTTGGGTGGACATCGAAGGTTTTGTAGCTTTTTTGACTCGTTAGCCTGTTTTTGATTTGTATATTGGTGTCATGAGAAGACATTAGTGTGGAAATGCTTTACTGTCTCTGAGCAACATTAATAGTGCAAGGTCTAATGAGTTTAAAAATCTCTCAGTAATCAGATCTGGGCTGAGTGCTTGCTTTGGCTACAGGCTTTTTGTCGAAGCACTGGGAGAGGTCCTGCGACTTTGAACAGTCTTGGAGGTTCTGCATAGCCCATTCTTGGGCAGGGCAGATGGAAAATCATTAGCACGTCTCTCCTGCAGCAAATTGATATTTCATCAAACCTGGGGTCTGGTGAGCTTCAGGACAGTAAGCCTTTTGCTCCCATAGGCTAGTTCACACAGGGTGCATGCAGTAACCCCACTGAATTAAATTGTGTGCTTCGCTCTGGCGTAGAGAGGTCACCGTGGAAAGCGCTCACTGCCAACTTACTTTACCTGGCAGTGGTTCAGCTCTGTGACAGGCCTACCTCTGATTTAAACAAATTTGAGAAATATGTAAAGTTTTGGAAGCAGTTTTGCACTGATTTGATAAAAGAAACCACAAAACACTGCAGCGCAGGTGTTGAGAATGTTTGAAAGCTGATTGAGGGAAGCAGATGGCTTTAGTCAGTGGCATCCAGCCAAAAGAGCAGGTGCTGGTCATGTGACCGCTGGTTACCAGGGTAATCTGATTGCTCTTGGCGTGCAGATGAAAGGGAAGGGGCCCAGCGTTCAGCTGTAGTATTGTATAATTTGTGGCAGTTAGAGCGGAAATAAATGCTGGAAATGGAGCCTCATAGTGGGGGAGACTTCTGTCCATGTGTAGCGTAAACACTAGGACAGTTGGATGAGGAACTGTTGTATGGATTTTTTTTTAAATAAAAAATATTATTCTTTTCATGAATCTTTTAGGGACTTAAAGTTTTTAGTACGTTACCCCCCTATTTTTAAAAAATAAAAACACTCTAAACTTAACTGCCATTTACTATAATCTTGTACATTATTTCCTATGTGGCTATTTACTATGATAAAATGTTAACAAAACAAAATAAAAACAAGCTTTCAGTACTTAAAAATAACTGGGTTAAGATTTTCAAAGATTTTATTTATTCATAACAAAAATGCATTTTAGATGTGTGATTGATACTTTATTACATTAACCAGTACTTTTGAAATATTTTACGTGACACGTGCTTTACTTAAGTACAGTGTATAGATGTCTTGGCCTCTTTTCCTTTTGTAGTAGCTGAGGCTGACAAATGCTATTTAATGTATTGTGTCTGCATAATTCTGGAAATTTACAAACTTCAGTAAATAAACATTCAAAAAGTTTTAAAATATAATATTCTTAGTTTTAAAATTTCAGGCCCTCTAGATCCTAAAATTTTACTGAGGTTGGATTATTTTCAGTGTTGGATAGCAAATGATAATTGCTAATAGAAAACTTTGGGGTCGATTTGGAAATTGGAATGGAAGTTAACATTGAGTGTACATTTTAAAAGAATGTTAAAGTTTCTAAAGGTGATGATAAACATAAATTTTAAAAAATGTCTTTGTAGAGCTTATTTATGACTTTTGAGCTAGAATACTCAAATCCTATTAATGTTCGACAGAAACATACTATGAAACATGTATTTTAATTACTGGGGTTGCTTTGCTATATTTTTGTATTTTGGAGACCTAGGTTTTTTTTTGTTTTGTTTTGTTTTTTTTTAAAGGCTGTTGTGACTATCTCAAATTTCTTGCAACAAAATAAAGCTTATTTTTAATTAAAAACATAGCATTAATTAAAATTATGTAGAAAATGAAATTGCTATATATTTTGTTATATTTGGAAAGAGTATAAGTTGGATAAACATGGAGTTGGATGATATAAAAGGGGACACCCAATAGTACTGGTCAGAAAAAACTTAAATGGGAGTATTGATAACTATCTACAAGAGACACACATAAATGATCATTATATTCTAGTTTCTTTTGACAATTTTTAAAAGCATATCCTATACCTTAGATACTTTATGGTAAAACTTGACAAATTTTAAAAACATATCCTGCACCTTAGATACTTTATGGTAAAATTATCTCATCTAATTTTTCATTATGGCTTGATGTATTGGCAGAGATGTTTGCATTGTCTAGATCAGGGATCCCCAAACTTTTTACACAGGGGGCCAGTTCACTGTCCCTCAGACCGTTGGAGGGCCAGACTATAAAAAAACTATGAACAAATCCCTATGCACACTGCACATAACATATCTTATTTTAAAGTAAAAAAACAAAACGAGAACAAATACAATATTTAAAATAAAGAACAAATAAATTTAAATCAACAAACTGACCACTATTTCAATGGGAACTATGGGCCTGCTTTTAGCTAATGAGATGGTCAATGTGCTCCTCTCACTGACCACCAATGAAAGAGCTGTCCCTTCCGGAAGTGCGGTGGGGGCCAGATAAATGGCCTCAGGGGGCCGCATGTGGCCCGGGCCGTAGTTTGGGGACCCCTGGTCTAGATGAACAAATGTAGTCTGAATGATATTAGGAGCCTTTGCATGCAGTTTCTTTTTTAATTAGGTCAAATATTTGCTAAAGGTTATCAATTTGGAGTTTTGTCATAAAAACTTACTTGGGAGTACCAGTTAGCCATAAATGGCCAAAATGCATTGATTTATCAATTGTCTTTGATACTTTGGGGATATTAATGTGGGAAATGTATGGCATGGGACATGTGGGAAACCTCATTAAAAAGTGAGCACTAAGTGATCCACTTTGAATTCTAGTAATAAGAAACCTGATTCAGAAGCAAGTGCTTTGAAGAAAAAGGTCAACAAGGGAAAAACAGAAGGTTCTGAAAATTCAGACTTAGACAAAACGCCCCCACCATCTCCTCCTCCTGAAGAAGATGAGGACCCAGGTGTTCAGGTAATACCGTTATTCTGATCCTGAGCCTTGGTTACTTAGCATGGGTAACTCTAGCTGCATATCAAGTACACTAGACCTTCGCTGTCTTTGTTATAGCGCTGCTTTAAAGATGGCTTTATTGTTGCCTGGAACATTATATCCACAGTGATGAGAGCTGGGGCCAACGTGAAATTAAACTCCTGACTTCTTGCTTTTGCCATCTTTGACTCTGCTATAAGTAAAACTGATAGTCTTCACTCATTTCTGTAAATGTATCTTTTGATGTTTATGTAAATGTTAGTTAATGCACAGCTTCATTCACATTTCTGATTTTCTCTGAAGTTTGATTGCTTGTCACTTATTCTGTTTTGCAGAACAAACAATCAAGATGTAATCTGTAGCTTGTCTTAAGGTTTCTGATATTCCCCGGTGAGAGTTGAGATACATGTATAGTTTCCGTGAACATGTTAGGGACTTTTTGGATGGCAATGCTGCAGAATTTTTCAATGAGTTTTGAAGAATTTCATAGGAATCAGCTGAAAAAGTAGCCCTGAACTAAACATTAGGAATTTAGGTTTCTGTGTGTAAAGCACACCACTGTCACTGATTGGATTGTAAGGTAAGGGACCCTTGAACATGATAGTTAAAAATTATTTCCTGGTTATGTTCCCTGGAAGCGTGCCAGTATGGTCCACTGGGATGGCTGGGAATGTAACCTCTGTGAATGACATCTAAGTTGTCATGAAGCAGTTACTGAGGAGTCCTTCTAGAATAGGAAGTCAGCCACAAGAAACTTGCTTGATTTTTTTTTCTAATCATTCAGAACACTAAATACTTTTTATCTACACCTCAGCCAATTATTTCACTTAAAAGTTAGAAACAAAATATTTGCAGTATATGGCTCTATGCTGAAGAATTTCAGATAGTTTTTTTTTTTTTTTTTTTTTTTTCTATTTAGTAGGACTCCCTGAGAATATATGTAACTTCACAGAATGGCCTCATCTGAGAACTGAAAGAGAGGTGGGGGAGAGGGAGAGGGAGAGAGAAAATTTGGTTTGGTTCTATAACTAACATAGTGATACCTCTGGCAGTTCGAGTTACTTTTTTAGTTTAGTTTTCATGGCAGTGAAAAAATACTGGGAAGGTAAGTAGATATCTTTTTGAATTGCTTAGGGAGTTTTAAACTAAAGTATTTTAATGATTTTGAATTTCATTTTTATGCTCAATGTTGTTTTTTTCCCTGAATTGTGTTTGCTTAAACTAAGACCTTTATGACAATAATATTTGGACAATATTAAGAAGATTTATTCACACGAGTCAAGAAAATTCTGTTCTTCCACAAATACTGCTGCTGTTTTTTAGAAGTCTATTTGTTTTAATATAGACTCAAAAGGACTTTATGAAATACTAATTTTGGGGTTTTTTATTCTTCTGCATTTTCATGATAGAAAAGTGATAGTCAATTCAAATGAACATTGATACATCCTTTCTAATTGGCTAATGTTTGACTGCTATTGGTTCAGTAGGTAACACAAGCAGCTACACAAGTAGATCTGATGAGAAACGCAGGCCTCTCTTGGTGTCTCTGACACAGGAAGTGATGCTGACTGCTGTTATTGTGTTTCTTCCTGTAGCACATGCATGAAGGGCTTAAAGTTCTTGAGTTTTGTGATTGGTTTATTTAAACCTTAGTAAATGCCATATAATTTTAATGAACTCAAAATTTAAAGCACTATAACAGTGAGATCTTGGAAACACATTTAAATTTTCTCTTCACTATACCAGTTTTAACTATAAATAGCTTTTCTAAAGCAATCCAAGTTTAACAAGTTGACCTGTGATTTTATTGTCAATTCAAAAGCTTTGAGTTATGGTTTAAACATAATTCTTACATTTTATTTTGATTCACAGAAATCTTTCAAATAGTAATGTTTTAACAGACCATAATAAAGCATCTTATATAATAAATAATTTTATATTGGGAAATTGTAATAGAAACTTTTACACACAAAATAAATGAATTTAAGATAAATTATTATTTAGAAAGTGGAGAAGCAATAATACACTTTAAAGTTTTAGCAAGTTGAGTTCTGATTGTATTTCTTGCTATTATTAAGTGGACTTGTATCCATTACTAACTAAGCCCATCCCTATTGCATAGATTTATAGCACAAACTTGATATGAAGAGAAACTTCCATTATTCAAGGTATCTATCTCTACCACTATATAACTGTCTGCTTAAAATGAAAAAATCCCCCTGTGTCATTGTACTGGAACATTTCTTTAATATCAGAGTGATAGTCAGTGTAAAGTGGATTTATCTGAGATGTATTTATGGCTGTTTAGTTACCTGTGCTGGAAGAATACTGTGACAATGTGGCCTTAATGATGGAACCCTGAGAAAACATCATAGATACAGCATTAGTAACACATTAATCCTTATAGTAGCAACATAAAGATGAAAATATAGACTAACCCCTTTCAATTTTGTTAAATCGATATATCAGATGAAATACAGATATTGTGCTAAGTATCACAAAATTAAAATATTGTTCCTGATAATAGCCTTTTATATCTTAAGGAAATTGACAGTTGTCTTGAGAAGGGAGAGATGGTAAAGTGAAGAAGAGAGGAGTTAGCCTAGATCAGCTTCGGGAAGAGAGAAAGGAAGCTATACAAAGTAGCTACACCTGGTAACCTTATTGCTTTTGGATTTTTCTTCGGAAAGGTGGAGTTAATTAATGATGAATTTAGTCCTACTAATTCCATTGGATATTAATATGTACCATGAATTCCTTTATGTGACCACAGTCTACTCAGGAGATACATAGTTACTATCATTAACCCATTCTACAGACCCAAGAAACGAAAGTCCATAATGTAACTCTTCTAACATCACAGAATGGGATTCTGGACTCATTTAAACATGCACATTTAGCTTCAGAGTCTGGGGGTCCCCAAACTTTTTACACAGGGGGCCAGTTCACTGTCCCTCAGACCGTTGGAGGGTCGCCACATACAGTGCTCCTCTCACTGACCACCAATGAAAGAGATGCCCCTTCCGGAAGTGCGGCGGGGGGGGGGGGGGGATGGCCTCAGGGGGCCGCATGTGGCGCAGGCTGTAGTTTGGGGGCGCCTGGTACAAGGTCAAATTGCCCCTTGTGATGTGGGGAAGGGTGGCAGATGGCAGAACCCCTGCTGGTTTCTGCCCCACTTTGACCTGGAATGGTTTGTTCTGGGCAGGGCTGACAAGGGAGGGTCAGGGGAGGAATTCCCCTGTGGTCTAAGCCACTGGGAAATCTGTTAATAAGATGTTATCCTAAATACCTTGTGTCAGAAATGTGCTTTGCGTGTTTGTAGCCATGACTGTGTAAGGCTAAGAGCTCACAATCTGAAACAACTCATTTGATGGTCATAGGACACTGAGTTTATATTTTGAGCTGCCTCAGATTCCCTTTTGAGAGTGGAGAGAGCAGAAACCTTGTCTTTGGGACAAGGTGCTAGGGTTTATTGGTCTTGGCATGAGCCACATAGGTGCTATGCTTGTCCCCCTTGGGTCCACGTGGTGAGGTAATTTGCCACTGTGCCTGATTGTCTAATTTTAGAATCCATGAGGCTCTTTAAAAAGTTTTATTTCATAATTCTTAGAAAGTTTGAGTTACTTTTCTTAATATTTTTATTTCTTCTATGGGCTTTGCGCACTCATTTGTAGGTTGTAATCTTGCATTTATCAGCAATTTTAAAGTTATCTCAGATTGTATCACAACACATTAATGAAAAAATTATTTCCTCCTCATTTTTAATTAACTGACAAAGCTATTTTTTTTATCAAAAAGATTAAATGTGCTTTCCTTCTCCATTTACTTTCCTCCCCAGAATTAAGAGCTATTTACCATTTGTGGTGTGTCTTTTCACTTTTTTTTTTTGTTGTTGTTATTGAGTATAAAAACATTATACATTCATTTTTTATCAAATATTCATTGAGTCATAAAGTAGACAAAACATACAGTATCTTTGTCTTGAAGAGTTATATACAGAGATGGGCCAAAGTAGGTTTACAGTTGTGAGTACACACAACACAGTTTATTCTTCTATTATTTATTACTATATTTTCTTATATTATTTATCATCTCATTATTATTGTTGCTATTATTTTGTATCTTTACTTATGGTTTACCTTTTAGGTAATGATGGCTAGTAATTTAAACCTTCTTTTACCCATGCCTGTATTGATGATCCACACATATGAATAAATACACAAGGTTTTTTTGTTATCTTAAATAGAATTATAAGCGACATACTATGTGACTTGCTTTTCTTTTTATTTCACGATTTATCTTGCAGATATTCTGAAGATATGTTATGTAGCTTACTAGAAGTACAGTTGCCGGGTCAAAGGGTGGGTGTGTTTTAAATTTTGATAGATATAACCACAATGTCCAGCAAAGGTACACTGGGATCTATTTTGACCACCTGCATGAGAGAGGATCCATTTTGCCAATAATCTGACTAATATTAGCTGTTATCAATCTTTTACATTATAATCACTGTGATAAATTTTTTTTTAAATAAAATTACTTTTTACAGTCGTTCATTATAAATTCAGTCCTTCATCTCTTCAAAATTTTTCAGATTATTTCTTTTAGGACCAAGATTAAAATGCAAGATTTTTTTTAAGTGGCCTTCTGAAATATTATTGGTACCTTGGATAATATTACAATAGTATTTACATAGACCTTTATAATTAGAAGATAATATAGACTATCTTTCAATGCCTTCACTTCTTTTGGACTTTTTACTCTGGGTAAAAATTTAAATGCACAAAGGTAGAGAGAACAGTATAATGAACCCCTACGCATCCATCACCCAGTCTCAATATTGCTTTCACTTTTGAGCGGTGCATTGGCTGAGTGGGGAATAAGATTTGTGGGCACTTCCATCTCCCAGCTGAAGGTCAGGCGGCTGGGAGGGGCAGATCCACAGCAGTCCTCCTCCCCTACCCCCCACACCTTCATTTTTCCATTATAGTCATTGCCACTGGGATCTCTTTTGTGATTTAACAGGTTAACACTGGCTTTTCTTTAAGATTAATTTTTAAAGAAATATCCACCTCCCCATCCTGAGAGGCTATAAAGCTCATCAATGATTGCTTTTAAACTCACTTTTTTGGGTTTGGGTTTTAGAAGAGACGGTCCAGCAGGCAGGTGAAGAGGAAGCGATACACTGAAGACTTGGAGTTCAAGATTTCGGATGAGGAGGCAGATGATGCAGATGCTGCTGGGAGAGACTCCCCCTCCAACACCTCGCAGTCCGAGCAGCAGGTCAGCGCCCAGCTTCGTGTGGTTCTCACTGCATTGGGAATGGTGGACTGGGAGTTCTGTAGCTGGAACCCAAAAATTTGGCTGAAGCGTTGGAGCTGGAGCCGGGGGACATTCATCTAATGTTGACTAACGTGCTCTGGGAAATGAGTTGTTCAGCAGTGTCGTTTAAAAAGCTTTGTTCGTGGAAATGTAGTTTCATGTAAGCCTGTGATATGTAATTTGACACAATTTTGGAGAATTAATGGTCTGTGTTGAGGAAGAGTCAGAACCTAGATGCAAGGAGGCTGAATTTACCTCTTGAGAATTCAGTGCTGTAGCTTCTGGGACTTCAGTAAACCACTGAAGCTTGTCTCCTGCTGTTAGGCACTGTCGGAACCCCTCTATGAAATTACCGCCTTGTAGTCCCCAGCAGGGCATGCTTTATTCTCAGTGCAATGTAAATGATGGATAAAATAGTTTGTATAAAATATGGGTAGTGACTTAGGATTGATTATTGTAAAGATCCTTTTTTTTTTTTTAAATTTAAAGTCCTTGTATTATTATTACTGTACTTAAACCCATGGAAGAATATATTAAATAGAGCTTGGTATTTTATTTGCTAATTTGTGCTCTGTTAGATTGTTATGTAACATTTTATGTGACCTCCATAGATAAAAGCTGCCTACAGTACCAGAATGATGAGTATGTTTACCCCATGGCTATAGCTGAAGAAAGTTATGTTTTTGACTGCTCTCACGCAGAGATGGTTTCTTTTGGCAGCTGGAGTTTCTGAGTGCTCTCTGGCTTTAGGGATCTGTGCTTGGCCACGCAGTTAAACCACATAATCATGAAGGAATAAGCAGATCTTCCTTTTTGCCTTTGTGTGGAGTGAGATTTTTGTTCTTTTCAGGCATGTTTTTTTTCCCACCGTGACTTTGTACGCAGTGTTTTAAAGGATACGAATTTAAAGGGAATGGAAGTAAATACAAAAAGGGAATGATGTCTTGCTGCTGTAGCTTATAATGAAATATTTTCCGTTTAGATGGATTCATTCTGTTTTATTTTTTAGGAATCTGTTGATGCAGAAGGCCCAGTGGTAGAAAAAATCATGAGTAGTCGTTTAGTAAAAAAACAGGTAAGCGCCATTTGGAGTGATCAAAACCTATGAAGTAGATATGATCCTTAAATTATTTGTTGCTTTATAATTTCTTTTAAAAGTTTCACTATTGGAAAATAAAACTTCCAGTGATATTTCTAATACTGTCTGATGTATATAGCCCAATATAAATCTTTGGGATATTTAGCTCCAAATAAAATGAAAGTATATCAACCAACCAGTGCTTTATGACACCATTTAGAATAAGCAGGAAACTCAAAAGTCTCAGACAAATGTCAAAATTATTATTTTTAATAAGTATTATTCATAAAAAATCATAAACATGAATTGACCACTCATCTTCCTTTAGAAAGAAGGCTCCTTGCCCTCTCCTACCTCCCCAACCCCCATGGAAGTTTATCATTTTAGGAAATAGGTGTTTTGTGATACTTTTCATATACAATTAAAATATTCATTAATACCTTTTTGTCAGTGCTAGGTGAAATGCAGAACTATTTTTGGAATAATTTTTAAAGATAATATGACTTCTTTAAAATTATTAAAAATTCATGTTGATCTACAAAGGTGAGCTCTAAGTACCTGTCATCAGCCTGATGACTTTGTCATTGAGGGACACATACTTTGTGACAAAGAATTTCAGCAGCACTGTGTTTTCTTATACTGATTGAGATCCCTGGTTTTATCCCAACGACCTCTCTCTTTATTCAGTTTAAGAATTGTGTAGGCATCCAGATGCATTTACATATTTCAGTATGCAATTTTTGTTGTCTCTAGAAAGTGGTCTTCTTTAGATATAGATGTTGTGTCTCATCTTAAATCATTGTCAAATGCACACTTTCAAGTTTTCCCATTGATTTGAGAGGGGGAGCAAGAAAGAGAGAGAGAGAGAGAAAGAATGAGAGAGACAGAGAAGGGAAAGGGGAGAGAGAGAGAGAGAGAGAGAGAGAGAGAGAGAGAAGCATCAACTCGTTCCACCTTATTATTCCATTTAGTTGTGTACTCATTGATCGCCTCTCCTGTATGCCTTGACCTTAAATCAAACCCACGACCTCAGGGTGCCAGGTTAATGCTTGATACACTGAGACACCGGGCCAGGGCCATAGTGTTTTTTTTTTGTTGTTGTTGTTTTTTAAGTAAAATATATACAGAGTATAATTTCCCACCGAGAGAGAGAGGAATGGAGGGATTATAAAACTTAGAGTAAGATCACAGATTCCTTACCAAATAGGAAGTTTACTATTCAAATACTGTACTCTTTCTATATAGAGGTCCTTGTAAATAGTATAGCACCGGCAATAAACTTCTCTTCACCTTATTGCAGTACTGTTTGCTTTTCTGTTATTCAAATTCAAATTGAGTGTAGGGGGAAGGGGAGGAGGGTGTATGGAGTGGCTATCTGGTGACTCTTTGAACATGAGGATTCCCCCTCTGATGAATTAAAGCTCAACGAAATTTCCCACCTGTTTAAGCAGAAATGAGTACTATTTAACTCATTAGAAAGGTTGTGTTTTTGGTCCTGCTAATGACTCTAGAACTGCTCATTTGTGAATTGTAGATATATGGTAAAATTTAAATACTTGACATGCTTTGAAGAATAATCCCCTTCACTGAATTGAAGTGACTTGTTTGAGTAAATAGCTTGTGGTCTGGATGGGATATATTAATTTTCATTCAGTTAAAAGTGCTTCAGCAGGCGTATTCAGCAGGTTTGGGAGTTGCAAATTATAATTAGCTCTATTATTCAGAGCTACTTAGACTATGCATTATGTAGGACATTGCTCTTTTCCTTCTGTTTAGCCCACTTTAGGGATTTTTTTCTTCTCTTATTTTTCTTTTTACTACCCTTTAATGATAGGTACCCACAGTTTAGGAATAGGTATTACCATTTACAGATGACCAGGTTTATCTTATCAGAGGAATTTAAAATTACCATAATTGTATATGAGGGTGGAGTATTTGTTGAGTTAGTGAATTTTAGGATGGAGAAAATTAATGGAAAAATTTCTATGGAAAAGGAGATAGGGCTTGAGTTATGATTAAAGGAGAGAGGAGATGTGGAGCTCATTGAATTGCTTGTAGATTACCAGCATTTCATAATGGACACACAAAAAATTAGAAAGTTGTACACATTAGCAGGTACTTAACTTTTTAAACTGCTAATGTTCTCGAAATAGTTACGTTATCAGTTTTAGTAACATTGGAGGCAAGTGTGGCATATAGAAACAAAAGGAAATTTGAGATTTTCCTGTGGATTCTAGCTATGCCTGCTGGTCTGTTTCCTATTACCATGAATAATTGAATAAGTGGCTGTGAGAAGGTGCCCTATCTCCCCCCACAGCACTGTAGAAGCTGGCTCTGAGTATCAGTGCCAGCCCCCGCTGGTGTTGACACGTAGTGGGGACTCAGTTCATAGTTTTCAAAGTCAGCTGACCTCATCTCTGTGTGGTGGAGTCTGCAAACTCACAGAGCTCACCTGGTACACCCTCCCTAGTTCAGCTCCTCGTGTTAAATTGGGATGACTCTCAGACACTTACGTTGTTCTACACCCAAGTCAATGTGCATGAGACCCAGTGGAAGGGATATAGTTGATTCTTGTATTTGGATTATGAGGTCAATTTAAGAGTGGGCTTTTGGATGGCATAAAGGTTATTTCTTTTGTTTTCCACATTTAGTCATCATGTAGCCCTTTCTGCTTTGAGGAGAAGTCAAATCATTCTTGTATCAGAAGGTCAAAATTATTTTAAAAGTCAATTCTGACTATTCCTTAAAGTTCTTTATTTTTCTTTACATAATATATTTTCTTTTTAAGAGCTTATTTTAAATTCCAAGGTGTTTGTTTTAATCCTCTTTAGCTGGACTCAGTAACAAAAAAATGGAGTATAAGGAAGGCAAACTCTTCCTTCCATCTGTTCTGATGTCCTTTTCTCCTCAAGTGAACCTGTGATTTTACATCTCTGGTAGAGTATGTGGTGGGTTGGACCAGAAGTAGGAGCAGCTCAGATCTTTGCCTTATTGATACTTTATTGAAGTACTTATTCTTTTGTGCATCAACAGAATTATACACACACACACACACACACACACACACACGCGCGCGCGCTACAGTGTAGCTTTGTTTTCCAGAGTGACGGCCTACTTTAGTAATAAATGGTTAGTAAAGATCATTCATTCTTTCGGACTACAGGATTATCATTTGCTAGATGGCTGTTTTAGATTCCAGGTGACTAGAAGGGTCTCTTCATTGCCTGATCAAGGTTTTCTGGTTCATGTGAACAGTGAGACAAAGAATGGCTTAATATGTTTGGAACATTAATTATATGAATAATAATTTTGATAGACTAGTTTTGGAGTCTGTGTACACATTTCTTAAATTATTCTATTGAACACATAAAATTACTTTAGAGGGCTGTTAAATTTAATGGTAACTGCAAGGAATACATTTGAGTTGATTTTTTTTTTGTGTGTGAAGAAACAGTATCTTGTCTTTATTTATTTATTGTATATGCCTATTATAAAATGGCTCCTGAAAATTAAGGCATTGTGGGTAGGGGTTGGAGTTGTTTTCAACTATCACCAAAGGCTGGTCAGACTGACAACCAATTAGAATAATTAAAATAATGTACTGAAGGCTTATGAATTCTCACACTTTTGCTAATTGTTTGCTATTAGTATTGCAGAGGTGGTCGGCATGACCATATTTATGTGAAATAAAGGTTACAAAACAGTTCTATTTATAGTTGTAGGGGCAAGAAGGTGATTCAGTATGTGTGGCATTAAAGCACAGGCTCATAATTTGGGACATCCAGAACGAAAGAGATAGCCCTGGGACAATTCTGCAGCATCGCCAGGGTCTTACTAAGTGCAGTCTCAGAACCTAATTGCTTCCTCCAAGACAGCTCTAGACCTGGTTAGGCATCTCCACAGCAGGCTTCTAGAGGAATAGCTGATCATGACACAAAAGGTACCGAGTCAGTGACAGACAGTCGATGCCTGCAAAAGTCGGAGCATTCCGGGAACAGAACTGAGACGGGGGAAAGCCATCTCTGGTTCAAGAACTGAGTCTGTGTGCTTTGGCCCCCACTTTGAAATTATGGGATAGTAAGACCACTTAGAGTGAGATGGAAAGGACTGTGCAGGAGGAAAGATCGGGAAGAGGGCAATGAGGAAATAATAGAGCATAGAAATGATAAAGTTGGTCTTTTTACTACCTCATACACACATAATTTTGAAAAACCCTTTTGGAATTGAAAAGATATAGTTAGCATCAAAAGAGTAGAACCAGTAGATCAGACAAGTGGTCAGCAAACTCATTAGTGAACAGAGCCAAATATCAACAGTACAATGATTGAAATTTCTTTTGAGAGCCAAATTTTTTAAACTTAAACTATATAGGTAGGTACATTCCTTACTGAGGTAGCGCCTGCACATGGTAATTTGTGGAATAGCCACACTCAAGGGGCCAAAGAGCCACATGTGTCGCGAGCTGCAGTTTGCCGACCAGGGGACCAGACATTTAAATTCCATTTTAGGTTGGAGTTTCATGATAGGCATCCACAGATGCAGGTGCTCCTTGGCTTTCCCCTTTCTCCGGTTGTCTCCTGTCTTGTCTTTGCCTTTCTACCAGAATCTCCTGTTCTATGTAAAGATGACATACCTTGAAATCACTGCTGAAAGGGGGGGAGTAGAATGGGGTAATATTGGGGCTAGAAAAAGTCAGGTGGGTCCTGGATGGATTGTCACTAGAACTGGGTAGAATTTATCTCTAAATTAATTCTAGGTTTATGTTGCTGGCTCTTGAAGGCATGCAGCAAACATTTCTCTTCATTGTGGATAACTAAAAGTATGGAACACAGACAGTCTTCTGAACACATTGGCTTAAGGAGCTGTTTTATGGTTATGACCATTTTTAGATCCATTAGAGCAGAACCAGATATTAATGGGTTTTGACCACATGCTTGAAGACTGTCTTCTTGTTGGTGATCTATAGGCAGGTGGAAAACTGTTTCAAATTTATGGTTAACTAATACATGTGAGAGTTTCGAAGAAAAGTTCAAGTTCACAGTCTTTGGCAATAGTTTGAATATTAGGTATTGAGAGAAATGGTAGTGTATTTGAACAGATCTGTGCTAGTCTGTGATCCAGTAGAAGTCCACTCCTTTATTTGTCCTCTTTTGTGTTCCTACTTGCCTTAATTTTCTTTGCAACATTTCTGAGAGAGCTTAGTCACATATGAGCCTAAGGCAGGCCTGGGTTCTCTGGTAAGAATGTAAAACCAATTCCTAAACTCTGTAAAGTAGTATTTATATTTACACCCTTGATTTATCTGTTCAAATGTTCCAGAAGAAAAACTACGTATTATGACTTGTTTAATGGCCTAAAACCAAAAGGAAGAGAAACATAGTGAAAGATATGCTTTATTAAAATGTCATCTGAGTGGTATCTTCTGACTGATAACGTGACCACTGAACTCTTGATTTGGCTGACGTGTATCACCATTTTGACCTTACCTAAATGTCGTATTTGGAGTGTTAATTTTATTTGGCTGCTATGTATGTGAGACATCTTGTCTGAGAGGTTTTAATTGTACCATTGAGTAAAACTAAAACTGTGAATAGCGATGCGCTGAAATTACAGAACAAGCACAAGGTTTAGTTTTATATGGTTTCTTGTTTAGAGTTATTAACTATATGGAGGAATAAATGTCTTTTAAATATTTTAAAACATTACAAAACCCACAATGTAAAGTTGCCATGAGGCAGCCAAAAATAATACATATGGCATTCAGGAGAGCAGTTGCTAATTGGCTGCTGCCTGAGAAAATGGTACACTTGGCGTCTACTTAACACTGTGGGTTTGGCAGAAAGCCAGATTTGGGGTCAGGTTGTTGTGAATGAAGCTGCATGTGGTTAGGGAGGAGTTAAAATGATTCATGTCTTAGAAGCCCGTAGCATGTTGAGTAACGTGCCAAGGCCTGAGTGTGCCGGTCTGCGTCTCACTGGCTGCCTACAGCTCACAACGTGCTCATCTGCACAAGAATGTCCGGGGCTGCTTTTGTCATGACCACTGCAGGTTCATATGGGAGCACATCATTACTTTCAGGATAATCTAGTAGATGGTTTTAAGTATGTGTCTGAAAATTTCTTTTTTTTGCAGAAGGAATCTGGAGAGGAGGTAGAAGTTGAGGAATTCTATGTGAAATACAAAAACTTGTAAGTAGGTTGTGATTTTTTTTTTTAAATTGGGGAATATATTTTCAGAGTACTACACAATGGTTAAAAAATATTGGGAAAATAAAAAATAATGGAGAATTGGGATACTTTGTTATGATTGATTTAGAACTTTGAAGGCCATTGCCTATAACTTGAGATTTTATGAACTTAATTTTCCTGGAAAATGTGTCATGGGTATAAAAGTGACTAACTTTCATGTATAACCAAGAAGTTGTTTTAGAGGGGATCAACCCTCCTGCAGTAAGAGTGAGTAAGACAGTGCTCGCCTGTCCTCTGGAAATGAATCTGACCCCGTGGGGTGCTCTTCCGCTCTTCATCTGGGCCTGGGCTGCCAGGCACTCAAGATGAGAGCTCTACTGTTCAGAGAAAGCTCTAGAAAACCATGACATCACTGTTGCTTTGAAATGCAGTGAGCGATGTTTATCTGTTTTTCTTTTTTGATTGTTTAGTGAGTCTGAATTGCATGACTTGTAAACAACTGAACTGAAAACTCACGAGTTCTGCATTGTTGCTGTAGGCAGTGAGTGTGCCAGGGCCAGACACACGTTTGGTTGAGGGTCAGTAGTCATCCTGCTGAAGAAGATGATGAAGAAAATGATTGTCATTCTCTAACCTAAACAACAATCACAGAACAAGGACACAAATGTCCTTTGATGACATAAACCTTAAATTGTCTTTAAATGTAAGCAAGTAAACAGTGCCAGGATAATAAAGAACTATGACCTTTATTATGACCTATTATTAACAAGTTCATTTGGTAATTGTTTAGATTTTTGAAATTTAGCCTGAAAGTATGGAGGCTAAATACTTTGTTTAAATTTCCCTGGGTTAGTTCTTTTCCTCCTCCTGCCCCCTTTCTGTGTAGTTGTTATTTACTTGATATTCAGTTCGGTTCATTACTTTCTGTTTGTATTTGTGTTCCATTTTAGCTACCACCCCCATCCTTATTGATATATATAATTCAGGTTCATGAAATAGTCACTGGTTCAAAAGTCAGAATTGTACATAAAAGGATACTCAAAGAGAAGGAACTCAAGTACTGTATTAATTCTGGGATATAAAGAGAGGCTTTTGGGAGTTACTTTCAAAATGGTCTAAGAAAACTTACCCTACCCTAGCTAATAAAAGCATCAGGCCTCAAGCTTTCTGTCATTCTTCCTTGTTGCACTTGGCGTTGTGTTAATGAACTGATGCACTTCTGAAGTTCTGTGAACAAAAACCGTTGACCGAGTAAGAAGATGAGGAAGTCTCTTGTCAGTCTTACTGTGAGTACAAGCAAATACAGAGTCTGGCAATAAAAAATGTTCAGTAAACATTAGATGTCGTCATTATTTTATACTCAGAGCTTGACGCATTTACACAGATGGAAATTATGCACATGACATGATTTTATATAGCTGTATAAAGAAAGTGGTAAGCATAGGGAAGGAGGCGATAATGAAGTAAGCCAGAGGGAGAGTGAGTTCCCCAGTACCCTTATCAAATTAAACTCGGAGCAAAGATGTGTAAGTTTTGATGGACAGAAAGGGGTACTACGAGATGAGTACCTGCCAGATCAGTGTGGGCCAGTGGGACCTGGGGTGCCAGACTCATGGGAAATGTCTAATCTGGGTCTCCACAGAAGCCCAAAGGCGCTCCCAGGGTTCCTGACCAGCACTGCTGCAGGCCAGGGAGGCCGGTCATCCTTCTCAGTCACGTGAGACAAGGCAAAGGTTGTTTTAAAAAATAGCTTTCCTGTCTGACATTATTGAGATCTAAGGGAAATTAAAGTTTCTGTAAAATTAACAGTTTCTATTAACCTTTTATTTTCACATAATTTCAGATTTAAAGAAAAAATGCAAAAATAGTACAGAGAATTTGTGTTTTTTTTTGTAATTAAAACATCTTGTAGAAGGACACGTTGAGGATATTAAATGTGATAATATCTGCTAAGTGATGATTTACTAATTTCGTCATTCCTTCTAAATTTATTAGTTGGTTTTCAACTATAAGGGAAAGCGTTACCCATTCACTTATTTGTAGCAGTGTAGACTTTTGGCATTTTACTTTATTCCGGGGCCATAGTTCTTTATTATCCCAGCACTGTCTACTTGCTCACGTTATCCCGGAGTCGGCCTTCGGGGCCCTCAGGCTGCCCCGCTCTGCTTTTGCCGTGTCCTCATCCTTCTTTGAATTCTTTCTTACTTTCTGGCACAGGAAGATGCTCCAGACTCATCTTGTAATTTCCCCTTTTAAGTCTTGGAATCTCCAAGGAGCCTTGGTTATTTCTATTAGAGAAGGGCATTTAAAAACCAAGATTTGGGCCCTGGGTGTGCTCATTGCTGCTGGAGAGCCACTGTAGGCGCCCTCTCCGTGGTAGGACTGGGGGTGTGTGTATCATGTGTATGTATACATGACATATACAAACATGTTAATTACATATATGCACGCCTTTACCTGCCTACCAACCTAATGTCAGTAAAAAACAGTGCCTTTATATTAATAACTTTCAAATTTTTTTCAACACCACAGTGTTCATTCTATCCTTTCCCCTTTTAATATTAAGAACTCTCTTCTTTGACCACAAGAAACCTGTCTCTTGTTCTCCATAATGTTATTTGCTTATTCGTCAGTCTTAGAATATATAGGAAGCAATGTCTGAATTGCTGGAACATACTTTGATGAAAAAGAAGCCTACTAACAAGTTCATTTGGTAATTGTTTAGATTTTTGAAATTTAGCCTGAAAGTATGGAGGCTAAATACTTTGTTTAAATTTCCCTGGGTTAGTTCTTTTCCTCCTCCTGCCCCCTTTCCGTGTAGTTGTTATTTACTTGATATTCAGTTCGGTTCATTAGTTTCTGTTTGTATTTGTGTTCCATTTTAGCTACCACCCCCATCCTTATTGATATATATAATTCAGGTTCATGAAACAGTCACTGGTTCAAAAGTCAGAATTGTACATAAAAGGATACTCAAAGAAGTGGTATCCTCCCTTTCCACCCCATTCCTGTTTGCTGCCTTAATAATCCCGGATTTATCCTTTCCAAAATTTTGCCATGATCATGTGTCTATATATGTATGTAATATATATATGCTGCTCACAAAAATTAGGGGATATTTCAAAAATGAATATGAAGTGATATTCATATTTTATATATGTAAAATATAATACTGTATCTTATTTTTCCTTTTTTTCTCACACAAAAGAATAGCATATTAGCACTTTGTGTTTTTCACAATACTGTATTCTGGAAATTATTTGATAGTAGTTCATAAGGTCTTCCTCATGTTCACAGCTGTGTAGTACTCCATTGCATGGCTGTATCATATCTTTTCAGCCAGTCTCCCATATATATGGCTTCTGATATTTTACAATTATAGATAATGCTGCAGTATATATTCTCATGCTTATATATTTTCTAATTGTTGTAAGCATAGCTTTAAGGTGAGTTCTTAGAAATGGGATTGCTAGGTCCATTCGAAAGGATCCAGTCCAGCCCACAGTGGAGGAGAGCACCTACTGTCCCACGATCTTTCCAACATAGTGTAGTTTACCTCGTGCTTTTTGGGAATAATTGTATTTCAGTGTAGTTCCAATTAGCATTTTCTTTTATGAATGGAAAACATTTTCATAAGTTTAATGGCAATTTTATTCTTATTTTGTCAATTATTTATGTCTTTTTCCCATTTTTCTGTTGTGCTGTAAGAGTTCGTTATCTGTGTAGGATATTTGTCCTTTATCTGTGCTGTATGTGACAACTAACTACCTTTTCTTACCGTCCAGTTTTAATTGTCTTTTGACTTTGTTACTTATTTTATTGCATTGTAAATTCTAGAAAATACATTTATATAGTTATATTTATTAATCTTTTATTGGATCTGGCTTTTGAGTTATAGCTAGACAGCCTTTCTTTACACCCAGGTGAAAAGGAATTTGCTGTGTTTTCCTCCAGTGCTTGCATGGCTACCTTCCTGTGTTTAGGGACCTGAGCCACTTGGTGTTTGTTCTTATGTACAGTGTGAAGCATGCCTCTCAGTTTATTCTTTTCCAAATAATAGTCTAGCAGAGCTTTTAAAAAGCTCATCTTTGCCCCAGCTATTTGAGATGCACTAAATAGTATTGTGTACTAACGTTACATATTTATTTGATCTATGTCTGTATTTTATTCTAATCCTTTGTCTATTCATGAGCAGCGGCACACGCATTTCTTTACGGAGGCTTTACAGTGCATTTTAACGTCTGCTGTATCTAGCTTCCCCTGAGAACAGTTCCTTTTTTATGTTTTCTTGGATATTCTTTCTTGTTTGTTTTAATATATAAGTTCGGTATTAACTCGTCTCACTCCATAAAAATGCTTGTTTACATTTTTTATTGACATTGTGTTAAATTTGCAAATTTATGATGTTGCATCATGCTGTTGAAAACAAGGATAGGCCTGACCTGTGGTGGTGCAGTGGATAAAGTGTCGACCTGGAAATGCTGAGGTTGCCAGTTCGAAACCCTGGGCTTGCCTGGTCAAGCACATATGGGAGTTGATGCTTCCAGCTCCTCCCCCCTTCTCTCTCTCTGTCTCTCCCTCTCCTCTCTAAAATTAATAAATAAAAAAAAGAAAGAAAAAAAAAAGAAAAACAAGGATAGTTTTCCAATTGGTTCAACTCTACTTTTGTGTCTGTTAGGAAAGTTTTAAATATTTACTTATATTAAGTTTTATACATTTCTTATTAAACTTTTGCTAAGTATCTTGTTTTGTTGATATTATAAAAGAGGTTTTCTCTAACATTTTATCTTCTCACTGGTTATTGTTTGTGTGAATGGAAACTGTTGACTTAATTTTATATCCTGCTCCATTATTGGACTTCCTTTATTTTTTGAATTAACTTTCTAATTGATTCTCTAGGGTTTTCCAGTTATATAACCATATCATCTGCAAATAAAGTTAGTTTTACTTTTTTGGCGGGGGGGTATTTTTTCTGAAGTGAGAAGCTAGGAGGTAGTCAGACAAACTCCCGCATGCGCACGACCAGGATTCACCCGCATGCCCACCAGGGGGTGATGCTCTGCCCATCTGGGGCGTTGCTCTGCTGCAACCAGAGCCATTCTAGCACCTGAGACGGAGGCCATAGAGCCATCCTCAGCACCCGGGCCAACTTTGCTCCAATGGAGCCTTGGCTGCAGGAGGGGAAGAGAGAGAGAGAGAAAGAAGAAGGGGAGGGGTGGAGAAACAGATGGGCGCTTCTCCTATGTGCCCTGACCGGGAATCAAACCTAGGACTTGCACACGCCGGGCTGATGTTCTACCGCTGAGCCAACCAGCCAGGGCCTTCTTATTTTCCAATTATTTCTCCTCTTGTTTTCTCTCATCTAATGGAGTTGGCTAATAATGCCTTGAATATGTTATTGAATAGTATTACTGGAGAGAGTGCTATCCTTATCTTGTTTCTGATTTTGGTGGGAAAGTATGGTTTTTTTCCACTTAGTAAGGCAGAGTCACTGGCCAAACATTTCAGCCCAGTTTATATGGAGCAGAAGTGCCTGTGTCCACCTCACAGTCATGCTGGTAGTGCCCAGAAGGCCTGTGCCCTTCAACCAAGACGAGAGTACTGACTGCACATGTTCCTTTTCTACCCTGTTATTAGGAGACTAGATTAGGTTATTTTTGTATTTTCTGTTATAACAGTATTTAGTAGTATTTATTGAAAATTTGCAAATATTAGGTTGAAAGTAGAAAATAAAATACTTGGAATCTTACCACCCAGAAATGATCATAATGAACATTTTGATATATTTTCAGCTAGTCTGTTTTCTCTGTGTACATGTCCGTGCAGGATTGATATCAATTTATTATGTAAGGTGTATATATTTAAAGTCCTTAACCTCCCTCAGTCAATTGTAGGACTAAATCAATCCTCCCTTTGAAAATGCCTATTAGATATGACATAACTATAAATGATACGATACTTAATATCATAAGCAATTCCATATCATTAATCTTGTTTGAAAGATTTTATAATGGGTGCACAATTTCTTTGTGTGTGTGTGTGTATATATATATATTATATATATATATATAATATATATATATATTTTTTTTTTGTATTTTTCTGAAGTTGGAAATGGGGAGGCAGTCAGACAGACTCCTGCATGCACCCGACCAGGATCCACTTGGCATGCCCACCAGGGGGCGATGCTCTGCCCATCTGGGGCATCGCTCTGCTGCAACAAGAGCCATTCCAGCACCTGAGGCAGAGGCCACAGAGCCGTCCTCAGTGCCCGGGCCAACCTGGCTCCAATGGAGCCTCGGCTGCAGGAGGGGAAGAGAGAGACAGAGAGGAAGGAGAAGGGGAGGGGTGGAGAAGCAGATGGGCGCTTCTCCTGTGTGCCTTGGCTGGGAATCGAACCCGGGACTCCTGGGGTGCACAATTTCTAAGAGTAGTACCTTGATTTTGAAAAAGGTACATATTCAAGCACCTCATTTCTTTTTAATGTCATCACTAATAAGAGATATAAGAGGTATCTGAGGCTATCTGGGCAGAGCAAGAATGATGGTGCAAAACAATATTGAAATACCAAACACAATAATGTCAAAGGTACCAAAAAACAATAAGTATATACCTGCAAGTCTTGGGAAACAGAAAGGGAGGGTGGAGAGTGTTCAGGTTAAGGTTAGAGAAAGCACAGCATGTATGTGCTCAGAGCAGGCTGGTGGAGAGTGGGAAAGGCAGGGGACGTGCCCACTGCAAGGATAGAGTAGGTTTTGGAGACTGGACATTCACAAGGGAGGCTGGGCTGCCATTTCAGAGCTGGAAGAACTGGACTGGGAGGGAGGAGCTGGTTGGGAGCTGGTTTGGGCCTGGGTGTTCACAGAGCAGGTGGTGGGCCTTTCTTCCGTGATTGCTCTAGAAGGACAAGCTAGGTTTATCTTTGCTATTTAAACTTGAATTTTTGAACTTGGTAAAAACCTTTTATTTCTCAATTAATGGTAAAAGACTCAAAATATAAATTCATAATTAAGGCTACCCTGTAGTGTTAATTGTTTTGTATTGAAATGTAACCTATTTATTTATGAAAACATCTTGTTATTAGGTCTTTTATTTTAATGGGAAGTGGACAAGAGAGCTGGGGGCTTGGTACAGAAGGCAGATTTTAGGCCCTATTATTGATTTTCTTTACTTATTCTCAAACATTGGTAATTCTGTTGAATGTTGCTCAGCAGCCTCTATGAGTAATTAAACAGGTTATTTTGCTACTTATCTGTTTAGTTGGGTTTTGGGGAACAATAAAGACATATAAGAAGAATTGATTATTTTTGACATGTTTCAAGAATATTATTTTATTCTTTTAGCTCTTATCTTCATTGTCAATGGGCATCTGTAGAAGATCTGGAAAAAGATAAGAGAATACAGCAAAAGATTAAACGATTTAAGGCAAAGCAGGGCCAGAACAAATTCCTTTCAGAGGTATGAAATACTTAATTAATTTTCTAAAGTGTTCACTTTATTAAAATGTTCCAAATTTTGAATTATAGTTCAGTAAATTATTAAGAAAAATTAGTTTGCCTCATTTGGTGCTGTTACTTGCATATTGGTAACTGGTTATTGCTAAAAAAATTTGTAAACAGGAAATTTCTTATTCTTCCTGTTACTTAGTCTAGAAGATACTGGTCCTTATGATATTATGTGGAAATATGATGGTATGATTACAGCCTTGTAATGAAAGTACAGTTAGTAGATGGTGAAAAATGTAAGTAGACAAAAGTCCTATTAAAATTTGGCAGGTTGAAAACTATAGTAAGTATTAAATACAAGTTCTAAGAAATAGAAGTTTATTTCTATTGGAGATGGTATGAGGTTATTTCTTGTTTTAGACATGCCTCATTACAGAAAGTTTACTAAACTCATTTTCAGAAATGATATGCTGTAGAATAGAAGTTGGTATAATATCTTTGCATGTCTCCCTAATCCTAGTACTTAGGGCAGGGAAGAAAAATCCATTGTTTAAGATGTGCTGTGTTTCCCTGTTCCCCCAACATAATCAACTACATTTAAAAAAGGTGCTTTCACAAACTGCTTGTCTCTGGACTTTTGATCACCAGTTTGGTTTCACTTATAGCCGTAAGTAGATAAAAGAGAAACCTTCACTCTGAAAGATTAAACTTACTGATTTATTAGTTTTCTTTTCCATAAAGGAGTTAACAGAATGTAAAATGTAAATAAGTGTGAAATTTGATGCAAAATAATACCTGTTTAATAGCTTACTTCACATCCCCGCCTCTTTTTAGAAGAGTGTTCAGTAGTTTTATGTCATAAAATCCTCATAAGCTCAGGTGGTAGTCTGTGTTCCCCTGGAATCTGATTTCCATGCCCCCAACAGGCAGATTGTAAAGTTTGTATTAGGTGGAGGGTCAGTGGTGGTTGTTTCACTGTACAGATGTCTGATCTCCACTTCTGCTATCCTGAGTGTTAACCTTCTTTGCCGTGCCATAGTTAGCACTGAGGGGAGTGGAGATGTGACTCACTCCTTACATCTTGGAGAATATTTATTTAGGTGATTCTTTGAAAGGGCAGTTTCTAAGAAAATAATGGGAAGTTATATTTTTCATGCCCTTCTTAAAGAAACTAAGGTTAAATGTCTATGACATTGGGCAAGTTGAAATCATTTAGCTTCCTTTTAGAAAGAGACACTGTATGTTCTGCTGACCTTTTCTATGGATTAGTGGCAAAAAAAAAAAGAAGGTGTCCTATGGTAACTACCCCCCACAGTCTTGAATCCTGGTTCTGTTCAGTAAGTTTATTTGGACTGTGTTTCTGGGAGTCAGACACACGTCAGGGACTTGTGCCCAGCCCTAGCTCTGTAGCCTGTGTATTTGGATTTATTTTTGTGAATCACCTGCACCAGGTTGAAATACATTATCTTATTTGTAACTTGTGGAAGTCTGAACAGAGAAGGTTAGCAGAGAAAGATAAAGGATATTCCCTTCCTTGTTCTCTTTTAAACACACACACACACACACACACACACACACACACCACCCCCCACCCCCTGTTTGTCCATATCCCATCAATGGACCTAGATTGAGGTTTTCCAAGCAAAGTTATGACTACATTTTCATTCTTTGTTTCACCTAAGGCTTCTATGAGTCTCCTGCAACTAAAATCTCTATTTAAAGAGATTATCAAAACTGGAAATTATATCACATGCATGATGGCATACATAGATTACTCACCTGAAGGATAGAAATGTTTAGGAGTAAAGTTAAAGATTTAAATTTGGCAACAACAGCTTCTATTTAAGAATAATTTGTCTTAAAGACAGCATTTGTAGTCAAAATTAGTTAATAGAAAGTTTTAGTGTTACTGCTGTCTGTGAATAATATATATTATATTCCTAAATCTAGAAGCTTTTGACAAAACCAGTGCATTAATATATTAACATCTTAAATTAACAAAATATTTCAATGAATTTTTTGCCTTATTAATCAACTCTCTGTAAAGGCCTGAAGCAGTTGAAACACATTTTTGTATTTCTGTTTTTTGTTTTCTAATTCACAGTTCAGAACATCCCAACCGAGTGTTTTAATGGGAACAGTAGCCCAGAGAATGTTTGTTATCTTTGAGCCAACTGTGATTGAACAGCTTATCTTTCTCAACCTGTAATTCGGGGCATATGAGTGGTGTCTTAGTGACTTCTCATATGTCCTTGCAAAGCATTTTAATGCAGTAATTTTACTGATAAAATTAATCAATAGAAATACAATAATGTGACTTCTGTTTTCTAAGTCATCTTAGACACATTTGAAGTATGGCTTAGTTTGTAACTTCCCTTTGAGTCATATTCTGTTCTATAACTTTGCAGCTTGCACTATTACTTTCTTTTGTAAAGATTGTTAATAAGCTGGCTAAATAAACCAGTTAGTCAAGCCTAATTTTTTTATCCCTAATACTTTTAGCTAAATGCTATATATTCAGTACAAATAAATCATGAGAATCTTTAATGACTAAACTGTATTTCAGTGAGGTGCTAATATTGATTGACAAAGACAACCCAACATCATAAACTCTGTTCACATTAAAATATGAAATTCACTGGTTTCAGTGTTTTTAGCTTTTGAATAACATTCTGTAAATGATGCTATAAAGCATCAGACAACTCCAGTAGTTAAGAGATTCCAATAGCACTTACTGTGCATGGCTCTGGTTCTTTATTGCAAGCTGTAGTTTTAAGAATGCTAAATGCATTGCATGCCGTAAGCCTTTTGGATTGCTCATTAGTGAATTGTAATTTCACACTTCATTTAAAATATTCTTAAACATTCTCTCACAGTAAAAAGGTTTCACACAGTAATTAAAAGACCCAGTTAACAAAGTCTGAGAAGTCTGATTTCCTCATGGGGAATGATTTTGCTAAATTGTAGCATTTCAATTAATATAAAAGAATTTGCCAAATATAAATTTTGTATTGCTGTGACCCAGAGTATTACTGCCTGATGAAAAGTGAAATACTGTTTACTCTCAGAAATTACATAAACATTTTAACTTTTTTCCTTTGATGCAGATTGAAGATGAGCTTTTTAATCCAGATTATGTGGAGGTTGACCGGATAATGGACTTTGCACGTAGCACAGATGACCGGGGAGAGGTAACAGGAGATCATTTGTGCGGGGCGGTGACTCAGACAGCTTATGTGTGTTTACAGAGAGTGATCATGGAAATCCTAGATCTGGTCCTGGTCAGAGCCTTGGATCGTGGCACACTTGGTCTACGTTTAACTGAAATTATTGATTTACTGTTGGTTTTATGACTTAATAATAGTGCTAAATGCATTTTATGTTTAGTCGGAGAGCTTTTTAAAAGAGATCAATTTTCAGTATGAAACAAATACTTTGACATTTTGCACAGTTCCAAAATATGATCAATAAAAAATTCAGTACATTTTGGTATAAATCTGTTATGTAGCACACATTTTCCTTATGTAATTAAAAGTGCTGTTGTAGCAGAATGGAGTTTAATGCTATTAACATTGGATATCCTTAGTGAAGCTGATGCACTTCATTTAATGTGGTGCATAGAGGACATATTTTTTTAGTTTTGCTTAGTTTTACTTTAAAAGATGTTTCACAGCCTGTTTGCATAGTACAGCAAATGGTTTTAACATCACAACCAGGTCAGTGTACCTTGGTCCTGAAATGAAGGTTAACAAACCCAAGTATTTTCTAGAGGAGAAGACAAAGGAAAGTCCAGTGTTCTGTGTTACCCAAAACAGTTTGCTCTCCAGTCTTCTCGAGCTCAAACACATTGTTCTAATGTGATTGGATACACACAGTATTCTCTCTTTAAGAAAAAGGTTGAGGCCCTGGCTGGTTGGCTCAGTGGTAGAGCGTCGGCCTGGCGTTCAAGGGGTCCCAGGTTCGATTCCCGGCCAGGGCACACAGGAGAAGCGCCCATCTGCTTCTCCACCCCTCCCCCTCTCCTTCTTCTCTGTCTCTCTCTTCCCTTCCTGCATCGAGGCTCCATTGGAGCAAAGATGGCCCGGGCGCTGGGGATGGCTCCTTGGCCTCTGCCCCAGGCGCTTGAGTGGCTCTGGTTGCAACAGAGCGATGCCCCGGAGGGGCAGAGCGTCGCCCCCTGGTGGGCGTGCCAGGTGGATCCCGGTCGGGTACATGCGGGAGTCTGTCTACTGTCTCTCCCCGTTTCCAGCTTCGGAAAAATACAAAAAAAAAAAAAAAAAAAAAAAAAAAGGTTGAGATCCTAGTAAATTCAAGCCTGTTTCTCATTCTTTAAGAAACTAACCAATTATGTAAATCTATAAATACAAAAAACAATTTACCATAATCAGTCACTTGGTGAATGATTCGCACAGGCTCAAATACAGCTGTTATTTACTGGATATATTGGCTTTCAAACATTACTTACTAGTGACCTAGATAAAAGTTAATTTGTTCTGACAATACTCAATAATACTATTTCCAGTTTAGACGTGAAATTCTATAACTAGGGACTTTATTTATTTATTTTATTTATTTATTAAAAAAATTTTTTTTTCCAAGTGAGAAGAGGGGAGATAGAGAGACAGACTCCTATTTGCTCCCTGACTGGGATCCACCCAGCAACTCCTGTTTGGGGCCAATGCTCTGCCCATCTGGGGCCATGCTTGCAACTGAGCTATTTTTAGCACCTGAGGCAGAGGCTCCATGGAGCCATCTCTTGTGCTTAGGGCCAATGCACTTGAATCAGTTGCACCATGGCTGTGGGAGGAGAAGAGTGAGAGAGTAGAGGGATGGGGATGAGGGGAGAAGCAGATGGTCGCTTCTCCTTTGTGCTCTGACCAGGAATTGAACCTGGGACATCCTCACATGGGTCCGATGCTTGACCACTAAGCCATCTGGCCAGGGCCAGAACTACTTTTAAAACTTCTATCTACTCAGTCTTACTGTTGCTGGGGTGGCATCTATTGATAAATGAAATAGAGCACATTTTCCTTTATCCATATACTTTTTTGGTTAAATGAATCCAATTCTGATTTCTTTAAACTGGCCCAGCCTGTGACTCACTATCTGGTGAAATGGTGCTCACTGCCTTACGAAGACAGCACTTGGGAGGTAAGGCAGGACATTGATCAAGCAAAGATCGAAGAGTTTGAGAAACTAATGTCCAGGGAGCCGGAAACAGAACGTGTGGTAAGAATTGGCGAAGGGCAGAGGATTTAATTTGAAAATAGTACCATGGTGTTATCTTTGATAAACCACTAATGGGATTTACTATGTTTAAAACAGGAACGACCTCCTGCTGATGATTGGAAGAAATCAGAGAGTTCCAGGGAGTATAAAAACAATAACAAACTCAGGGAATACCAGTTGGAGGGAGTAAACTGGCTACTTTTCAATTGGTACAACATGTATGTAAACCATGTTTTCTTTGTAAACCTTTAAAAAAGCCTGTACTTTTTCTTTGTAGTTATTAAAAATAGTATATAAATATAACTTAGTAACATTGTAACTCATTTAATAAGAGTTATTAAAAAAGTGAACATTGGAAGTATACTTATTATCTATTTAACAAATAATACAGAGATTGATAGACTTATTTGGAAATAATTGTTACTCCTGAGAAGATTTTGTTTGAAAATGTTTTTTACTGAATCTAAGAGAATACTGAAGATAGGCATTTGTGAATGTAATAATTTATGTTTTGTGAAAAGAAAGCAGTGACTAATAGCTGTGCTCATTAAACTTTCTTTGTTTTATTAATTTTCCAAAGGCGAAACTGCATTTTAGCAGATGAAATGGGTTTGGGAAAAACTATCCAGTCCATTACATTTCTCTATGAGATATATTTGAAAGGAATCCATGGCCCTTTTTTAGTAATTGCCCCATTGTCCACAATCCCCAACTGGGAAAGGGAATTCCGTACCTGGACAGAGTTGAACGTGGTTGTGTATCATGGGAGTCAAGCTAGTCGTCGGACCATTCAGTTGTATGAAATGTACTTCAAAGATCCCCAGGTAAGACATCACAGGTGTTTCCCCTATGCTTAGTATGTGCACTTTGAGGCAGTGGGATTTAAAATGGTCTCAGTGATTTTGTGGAAAGGTCTAGATTTTGCAAAGTTGAAAAATTTGCTTTGGGTTTGTTACCCACTATATGTTCGTATTATATTTCTACATGTTACGATTACAGCTCTTTTTTTTTTATAGCTTTGGCCATTCTCATTATTAGGTTAAAAACCAATGAAATATTTTTACCTTGGAAGATCACTGAAAATCATTTAATGTGCTGATTTTCTAATTGGCTTTCTTTTGCAGTTCTAAGAGAAAACTAAACAAAAAATGGTGTTACTAAACGTGAATAGAAAGAATATTTTGCTATATTTTTGTTAGAAATGAAAAATACTAGGCATGTAATATTGATTGACACAGTGAATGAAATACATCCAAAGGGAAGTATTCATAGCTTGGGTCTTAGTAGTGATTACTGTGAATTGTTAGTTATTTTAGTTATTCTATAAAACAAATTATGAATGACTTGATGAAGAAGAATAGTATATGTTAGATGAGTTTTAAGCTATGGGTAGTAAATGGAAATTCTATAAACAGGTAGAGTTTTGTTTTACATGTGTTTGATTTAGGTGTAAAAATCTGCCCTATAACTGATTAAAGGAGAAAAATACTGAAATTCTTTTTTTGTATTTATCTTTAAATTTGGGAAATTATTGTAAGTTCTTATCTTAAGTGAATATTTTTTGTTTTAGCATTTTAAAAAATAAGCTACATAAGTAAGAATGGGTAACAAGTCTTTAAAAAGTAAAATTATTTGTTTGTTTGTTTTGAGAGGAGGAAAGGGAGTGAGGAGCAGGAAGCATCAGCTCATAGAAGTTGACTCTCATATGTGCCTTAACTGGCCAAGCCCAGGGTTTTGAACTGGTGACCTCTGCATTCCAGGTCGACACTTTACCCACTGTGCCACCACAGGCCAGGCTAAAAAGTTTTTTTTTTCTCTTTTTTACAGAGACAGAGAGTGAGTCAGAGAGAGGGATAGACAGGGACAGACAAGAATGGAGAGAGATGAGAAGCATCAATCATTAGTTTTTCATTGCGACAGCTTAGTTGTTCATTGATTGCTTTCTCATATTTTCCTTGACCGCGGGCCTTCAGCAGACCAAGTAGCCCCTTGTTGGAGCCAGCGACCTTGGGTTCAAGCTGGTGAGCTTTTGCTCAAACTAGATGAGCCTGTGCTCAAGCTGGCGACCTCGGGGTCTTGAACCTGGGTCCTCTGCATGTCCCAGTCCGACGGTCTTTCCACTGTGCCACCGCCTGGTCAGGCCTTTTTTTTTTTTTTCTCTCTCTCTCTTTTTTTAAAGTTAGCTTAGTATACAATGCCTCTGGCCTTGCACCTTTTGGAGTATGTAGGCTGTGACTAGAATGGACACTTCTCTAGTAGCTCTTTATGGCCTGTGAACTATAAGGGAATTGGATCAGAAATTTTACTAAAATTTTTCTAACTTTCTTTAAGAAGGGAAGAGTTTAAAGCCTTGTTTTAGCATCACAACTTAAGACCTCCCATATACCCTGAAAATAAAATGTGTTACCCATAATAAAGATGTCTCCAAAGGAATAAATCCACGTCTTAGGCCCTTTATTCATCCTCAGAGTTGTTAGTGATCTGTAATACTAATTAATAATTCAGAGTTGTTCCTGTAGGGTCGTGTGATAAAGGGGTCCTATAAGTTTCATGCCATCATCACTACCTTTGAGATGATTCTGACGGATTGTCCTGAGCTGCGGAATATTCCATGGCGCTGTGTAGTCATTGATGAAGCCCACCGGCTGAAGAATAGGAACTGCAAGCTGTTGGAGGGACTCAAGATGATGGATTTGGTCAGTGATCATTTGGTGCTTCCATTGAATCTCAACAGAATTGTTACTGGCTCAACATTCCCACTGTTCTGAGTTTGATTGGTACCTGTGTAGGGTGTTTGCAAAGCCTATCAAATATCGTGATACATTCTCCGGAGCCTTTAGTTACTCTAAAGTGGCTGCTGTCTTCCTGATTCTAACATTGTTGGCTGGTATTTCTGTACAGTTGTTTCCTATCACAGCAGAGGATAGTCATGTTATTTTCACTAAAATGCGTTTCCAGTATTTGCTTTTTTGTTGTTTGTAAATGCCGCCATTATGATCCAGTTGTGTTCCAGGGCTCATAGGTTTTGGCATACAGGGGCCAGTAGGGCTTCTACATGCAAGTTCTCCTAAATTGAGCCAAAACCAGGACTTGGTCCAGTTTACACAGACACTTAGAAGTTTGGGGCAATACCTTGAAATTGATCAATAGCTTTCGAACACTCTTATCTCATACTCTTTCAGTTTCCTAAAAGACGGTCAGGTCTTCCTTACCACATTTTTCTAGATCTTCTTCAGTAGGAGTGTGATGGAATCCTATCTGTGAGAGTGGTAGACTTGCACTGATTTTCATTTCCGTGCTTCTCTGCTGGCAGCACGGGCTGCGTGGCCTCAGTCACTGTCACGCTTCTTTTCACTCTGTGAGTTACAGTTGGGTTTTGATCACTTGTTTTCATTTTTAACGTACATTGTTAAATCAAAGTTATTTAATATGTGTTTTGATCAGTTTCAAAAAACTACAAAAAGATTTTTCAAATCCCTTTAGTGTTGGCTTCTGTAGATTAATTTGATCTCTTGTTCATTGAGAGTTTGAGATGGGAAAGGGTATTCCATATGTTTGTGGCTACGTGTTTTATTTACTAAAGACTGGTATTACTGAAAAGAACACTTACAGCTTTCTGTCACACAGGTTCTTGGAAGCAACTTCTTTAATTCTTAAGTTAAGGGGTTGGAATAGTCATTCTTTTAATTAAAAACAAACAATTTCTAGTTCTCTTTAAAGAAAAATGTTTGAGTTATCCTAGTTAGGATTACATTTCCCTTTTTTCTTTCCTTAATAAATTATTTAGAGCTAGCCTAAGACCTTTCTTAAAACATTGTGTGTTATTTGGTTGCCAATTAGAATGCTTAGAAATGGTCAGTCCTCTTAAAGATGTGGGAGAGCATATGGAAAAGAGAAAAGCAATGGCTGCTATTTGGTCTCTTCAGGTGGTACGTTAGCATTACACTGAAGTAAACCTGTATTTACAGGTAACCACTAATGCTCTTGAAATATCTAATTTTATCTTCTGAGTAGGATCCCATCCTCTGAGTGGTCCACATAAGAAACAGTTACCACATCATTTCATGAAGCCCAATAAATAGTCACCCAAATGAGTTTAGTTTATTTTCTATTATTAGCTTATATGTTTCCAGACAGTAGATTCTTGCTGCAAAACAGTCTTCCGTTGGTAGAATTTTGAACTCTGTCAGCCTCAAACAATCTAATTGTCATTAGGAGACTTCAAAGGTTTTTCCATTGTTTATAGTAACACTTCATTAATGGATTAGATAATTTTTGTTACATATTACAGTGTTCCCTAACCTTTTTAACATAATATCATATATGAAAAATGATGTATGTCACACTGGGGTAAGCTGAGAAGGCTGCCCACTGCCACAGGAGACCTGTGCTAAGACCTGTCTTTCATAGCCCTGCCGGCTGCCCCAAGGACTTCACGTGACTAACTCATTTGGGATGCACCAACTGGGTTAGTTCTGATGAGCAAATGAACAAAATGTTCATTTTTCTGATAATCAAGAATTTTTATCTCAGAAAAGATATTTTTGAGATGTAGTACATAATTGTTGTTCAGAATTAGAATATAATTGTATTTGTCCAGTTCTGAGCAGGTCATTGCTTGGTTTTTAAATCCTTACTTTAGAATAAACAACCCTTTTTAGTCTTCTTTCCTAGAATAAGTCACAATGAAAATAGCAAATGATAACTATATCCAACAACAGAGCAGGACATAGGAATTGCTGTTATGTGTACTAAACCCAGTTAGGATGAAAATGTACTTAATGAGGATTATCTTCAGGTGCATTCTGAGAGAGGGAAGAGCAGTGATCACCTTCAGCTCTCCCATCACCAAGGAAATGCTTGTGAGATGATACACTGAGGGACAGTTATGGTTATCACTGTCCTCCACAGGTCCTCTGAGAAGCAAAGCCATCTCCTTGTCCCTCACTGACCAGGAGGGATTCTCTGGAGGTGGTGGTAGTTCTTCCATGACCTCATCGTCCACTGTTAGGAAGCCTCACACAAATTAAATGAGTGCTGAAATGAAAGCAAATGGCCCTCACTCCATCAGAGCTAAAGAGAATGGTAGTGTTTTCAAGCAAAAAGTGTATCTGCTGGCATAGTGGAGCTTGGAGGTGATAAGCTTGGTTGCCCTAGTTTCTTGCCTGATGTTTGGGGACCTGGTGTTTTCCCTCACATGTTATTTTGTAGTTAATCTGTTTCACATGGAAGCCTGGTTCCGTTTCTTCCACTACTCCTATGCAACCTTATAAAAGGGTCATATGCGTAAATAGTCATTTGGTGTCGCTGGCTTTAAATCGCCCTTGCTAGGAAGCAGCGTAAAAAAGGAGTTTCTTTTGTTTCTTCAAATAAGTTTATTTTGTGATTAATATGTATATTTCAAGGCTTGTTCTGAAGTATTTCATAGGAGGTTCAGGATTTAACTTGGGAATAGAGGATATGGAAAAACGAGGAGACAAGTTAGTGTCAGTAGGTAGTCTCTTTCCCTGCAAGGATTCTTTCCCTGAATCTGTAACAGTGTTTTTATTTAAAACTTGGATAAAGTGATTCAGGACTTGACTGTGCCAGAGACTGTGGTCTGTGTTACCCAACAGTATGGTCACGCATTATAAAATCTCGATTTGCAAACTCTTTATTCTTTGTGAATTTAGTGAGTCTGAAGATGATGGTGGTCTGAGTGTCTTCTGAATCAGAGAGCTTTGTTCAAATAGGAGAAAAGGAAGAGTAAAAGAAAATTGAACCGCCTCACCTCGCTTTCAAAGAGCCTCACTGATATTTAAGAGATGGTCAATATTAAGAGAAATAGGATGTTCTTAGTTTTATCATTCCCCTAATATTTACTGAGCCTGGCAACCGGGTCTAGTCAGATTCCAAGTTAAGTCGGGTTACTGCTTTTGAACCTACTAGAAGATGTAGTCACTCTTTGGAGTAGTTTTAATAGTTGTACTGTGTATCCACTGCAAGGTAGAAAATAAAATAAAACCTTGAGATGAATAAACTCACTGTTACTAAGACTGGTCACTGCTAAACCTTTCTTCTTGGTTGGACGTATGGAAACATGGCAAGGGCATGAACGCATCAGGAAGGCTGGAGAAAGAGCTTGTAAACAGGAGGATTGTTTTAGAGAATTACCTAACTTAGTTCAAAGACACAAGGTTAGAAATAGCATCTGTTTAAAATAAAAAAGCGATTGTGGTATTTAAAACCGAGCTGACCCCTTTGCTAGTCTGAAAGTTTTTGCAGAACAAAATAGTTTTTTGTGTGCTGTCGTGTGTAGAACTTCTTTTGCCTCCAGCGTGAGTCATGCAGGAAGCAGATGGGGAGACGAGCACGTTGATGTAGAGAACAGAAAGAATCATGTAAGCTTTATCTGAGTCTGGGGATTTTAGGAAGAAACTTCAGCTTTGGTGCAGAAATAGCAGAGATGTAGGGGACTCATGAAGCCGTGGCGCTAATAACCCCAGGAAGGTACGAAACGACAGGACATAGTTAACGCTGGGTCTGCAGAGTTCTAGAGAGGCCCCTCCGTGTGTATGTCTGAAGCAGAGACCATTCTTTTCTTGTATCTCCACCTTTGTGCCTCATTCCTATACTTTACATAGGGTGGATGCTGAGTTAGCTTTAACGAGAAGTAGGAAGGTGGATCTTTAGAAAGAGACTTTGTTTCTTAGACACTATTCTTGTTATGATTTGGTCACTTGCTTTTCTTGTATTCCTGTAGGAACACAAAGTGCTGCTGACGGGGACCCCACTACAGAACACTGTGGAAGAGCTCTTTAGCTTGCTTCATTTCTTGGAACCAAGTCGCTTCCCTTCTGAAACCACCTTTATGCAAGAATTTGGTGATCTGAAAACAGAAGAACAGGTATTCACCACATATACTTTGTATTTCAGTCATGTAATGGAAGATTAACCCCATGAAATGGCAAAGGATTAATATTTCACTATTTAAAAATGTAAATGATGTCCATTTCTTCCCCCCGACCAATAGACATGTGAGCTTTACGCTTCCTTTCCTTGGAGAGCCCAGGTCTTCCTAATAGAGTTGTTCTTGTTTGTTGTTTGTCCATTTGCCCTCCTGAAGGGCTGTTGGGTTTGTAGAGGTTGCTGCCTGTTCAGGTGGTTTTCGGAGACTGCTGTGCTGTTCATGGTGCTGGTTTTCTAGGTATACTTTTCAACTTCGCAAACATTTGGGTCAGTGTCAGACGCCACCGAAACTTGTAGAGCTGTTAGCCTCCTGGAGTTTTAAAGTCTAGTCTTATTTCTTAGCACCTTGCTTACTTTTATGAGTTTACATATTTTCATGTAGAAATATGGGTCATAACTACTCCAAAGGATTTCTTTGAGAAATAAATGAGGTATTGTGTATGAAAATCGTTGGTTATTTTATGCATGATAAGAGTTATGTGGGTATTTGAAGTAAATATGGAGATATGCTTCCCATCTTGGTCCTTATGACCCCGTGCCCCAACTTACTGTCTAAAACTTCTCAGTTTAGTTCAAAGTGAAGCCTGGTTCATTTTGTTTTGTTTTTCTGAAAATAAAACTCGCTGGTGTGCTATGTCCTATTGCCAGCCACCAGAAAAGAGAACTGGAAAGAGATATTTCTGCTTGCAGGGAATTGGTAACTCCTGGCTTATTTGCTCTTCTAGAAAGGAAGAGAACTGAAGCAGAGGACTCTTGACACCATCTCTTCCTTCTTCCTTATCCCCAGGGCTTATGACAAACAAAAGGGAAAGAAAAATGAATAAATTCAGTTCTTTTCTGCTGTGTGCTTTTTTTCAAGCTTTCTGGATAGGCAAAGTGGTCTATTTGAAATGGAATTATTCAACCTTCATGCAGCTTTTTATGAAAGCTGAAAGATTTGTGCCTTCCTACCCTTACTGGACTGACAAATGGAAGTGATCAATAAACAAATAGGATAGTAATCCCTATTTTCACCTTATGATATGTTTTAACATGCAAGCAAATCATGACACTGGTATTTACTTAAGGTCCTTTTTTAGGTGCAAAAACTCCAGGCTATTCTAAAGCCAATGATGTTGAGACGTCTCAAGGAGGATGTAGAAAAGAACTTGGCCCCCAAAGAAGAAACTATTATTGAAGTTGAGCTAACAAACATTCAGAAGAAATATTACCGAGCCATCCTTGAGAAGAATTTTACATTTCTTTCCAAAGGTGGTGGTCAAGCTAATGTACCTAACCTTTTAAACACTATGATGGAATTACGAAAGTGCTGCAATCATCCATACCTTATTAATGGTAAGCCTGGCTGTTTGTCAACTTATTTAATGATGATCAAAGCACCAGAAATCTTGTTTTCCCTCCAGACTGAAAATGTTTGGTTTGTAGTCCCTACTGTGTCCTGTCCTCTCCGTGTGGCTTTCGCCACCTTCCTATTCTTTGTGATGCCGCCTTCTCTGGTGTCTGAGGGCCAAGGACCTGCTCCTGCTAGTTCCTGCAGTGGGACTCACCTCACCTTTCTCCTTTGTCCTTACATCTGTGTCTCACTTGTTGCAAGGAGGTGTTAGTGCCCCATGGCTAAAAACCACCAAGAGCCCACAATTAGCCCGGTTGAGATTTTCTTGCTGTGTGTATTTGGGAGGCAGTGTTTACCTCAGAGACATTATAGAGGAGCTTTGGTGTGAGAAGGCAGCTATCAGCTGTCTCAAGACTATGGTAGGAGAAAACTTCTCTCAGTCTAGAGGCCTTTAGCACCTATTCCCTAAAATGAGAGATTATTTGATGGCATTGATAATTGTTTGTCCCTGTTACTAATGAATACTTTATGGTCTTCCTGTTTTCCCAACTAAATTGATAGTGTTATATAACTGATATGCACAAAACCTGTATTATATACTTCCAGAAATCATTAAAGGAATAAAGATTTCATATCTTCCAATGATGTGGAAGGTACTTGGGAGAATACATGAGCCTTCTTTTGTGAGGGATGGAGATTAGGAAAGCTGTTAGAAAGGGGTGACATTGAGATCAGCCTGCAGGGCTGGGAAGGACTTTGCCAGTCAGAGTTAGAAAAAGGAGGAGCATCATGCTGTTGTAATAACATGAGCAAAGTAAAGGAGTCAGGTAAGCAAAGGGGAACCTGCCCAAAGTATAAAGTACGTGGAAGAAACCGTGCGACGGTGAGCCTAGACCGTGCGACAGTGCTGGGACCTTGCTGTGGACAGCCTCAAACGCTAGGTCATGGAACTGGTCTTTTGTCTGTAGGCAGTGGAGACCCACAGCTAGTACTGAAGCTGAGGAATGACTAGTAATGTGAGTCAGGGTGATGGATCTGGCAATATCAGGTATGGCAGGTGGAAGCAAGAAACACAGGCAGGCAGAAGGGCTGGCTAGGAGGCTATTGCTGTGGTCCGGGCGGAGTCAGTGTTCGGGCAGGGAAGGTGATGGCCCGCTAACGGGGTACTCGTGCACAATCATAATTGGCCCACAGTGCAGTTGGGCTCCTTTCCAGGGGAGAAGGAACAAGCCTGATTTTGTCTTTCTTACAATCCATGAGGTTCAAGGGCAACTCATTTAAAGACTTCCTAATCTTTTTCTTTCTTTCCTAACTTATGCACTATCAGGTACCGCAGATCCAGAAGTTCCTGTTACTAAATAACAAGGGTCCACACCTGGAAGAGTCTCACTCAGTATAGCACCTGAGGTCATTGCTGTGGTGTGACATCAGTGAATTTCCTTTTCAAACTTTGTGCTTTTAGCTTTGTCTTTTAAAGAGAGTCTCGTGTGATAATTACAGGTTAAGTGCTGCCAACCAGCTAATCACCACTGGCATTGAAGAGCCTGAGAGGCTGTTTATGGTGTCAGCCAGCCTGTCCCTGGGTTGGAGAGATGGAGTTGGGGCTGAGGGCAGTTGATAGCATAAGTAAAGCCACACACACACACACTCTCACACACACATACACACACACACACTCTCTCTCTCTCTCTCTCACTCTCTCTCTTTCTCTCTCTCACTCTTTTGCATTTAATATCTGGTGAAAAGAAAACAAGGAAAAGTAACATCCAAGGGGAGAGAAAAGGCACTCACCAAAGAGAATAAGCGCTGCCAACAGGATGTGTGTGAAAGGGATGATCTTAGCACGGTTGTTAGGTATCCACTCCCAGTTCCATCAGGTTTACCTCGTTTGGCTACTTGCTAATTACATGCACTGAGCATTGGGGAGGGGAGTTCCCCCAAAACACAGTTGGTGGGTTTTCAGTAGCTGATTGTTCTCCACGTCATCCCATATCATGATTGTTCGCCAGGGGGCTCTTAGGACTTCCAAGGCTTGGATCTATGGCAGTTGTTCTAACTGGTCATCCCTTGAAGTCTTCTTTTCTGTTCCTATAACAGGTCATGAAGTGTCTGTTAAGCAGGTAGACTTACATGCCCTTATGTTGGGAAATTGTAGTGCGTGCGCGCGCGCACACACACACACACACATTAGGTGTTACAACCTCCCAGGTAACTTATGTAGACCTTGTGTTTCACAGAGGTAGCTCCAGGGCCAGTACTGTCCATTCTCATCCACAATCTGGAGTGGAAATAATACTGACACGGCACCACCTGTATACACGTTTGTTGAGCAAATAAAGGAAATTTTCAATTTTGATGCTTACATTGAAATTTGTATTGGTTGTGGCAGAGTAAAGCAACCGGAATCAAACCAAACTTGAGTTTAACAAAGCACAGCATTTCGTAAATATGGGAAACAAATAACTATATGCATAAGTTGAAAGAGGTAACGTAAGCAAAGCAAAAGAAAAGAAATGGGAAGTGGTGGTAGAGCACAAGTTGTATATAAATGAGAAGTATTTTTAATGTGCATTAATATATATAAGTGCTTAGGTGGTTAGAACAGGGTGTGGTGCACCGTACATGCTCAGTAAGAGTTGCTAATTGGTTTTTTTTTTTGCTAAAAGTTAAGCAGGTGACTGGTTAACATAGATGGAGGTACTATTATTAGCTCAAGCTTTATTAGAATGGAATGTCCAACTTTAGGTCACTTTATGAGAGTAAAAATAATGTTGAAAACTTGGTCAAGTTTCCCTCTTGGTTAGGGGTGACCTGAGACAATCGTTATTGTTGCGGCAGGAAGAGTGTAGGGAATCATGAACAGAAAGAAAACAAGACAAGCTTATATGATGGCATGAATTTCAGAGAGAAAATAGTAACTTGTCTTTTTTCTGGTAATCTTCAAAAGAATATGATTTCTTGTTTGCTTCTGGCTAATATGGTTAGGTAACATTGCAGGTACTTCCCTCCCAGTGACCGTCTGTTTAAGTGGAAAGTCTCCCACACTTACTTCAAGAACACCCCTGATCCGCATGCACACATTTTTAAGTGTAGTATGAGTGGTACTTCAGTTTAGGGCAGTGCCAATAGACTGCATTTTGGCTTATCATCACCTATTTCCAATTCATTTTCGGATTGGTATTTACAAATCTAACATCAAAGTAAATCTAACTGATAAACTTGGAAATTTGGTTATGACATCAGAAGATAGAAGTCGCTTTTCCTCCGCAACACCTCCCCTACCCCACTTCCCTTCAGTCTGGCCATAGTAAATACAGTTCTGAAGGAATCATATAGGAAATATGTTTTCTGATGTTATAAAATGAAGTATTGTGAGTGTAAACTGGCTGCCATTTAACCAGAATTTATATCAAAGATGTGAATTGATTAATTCAGCAGTAGCTTTTGTCAGTAAGAGAGAATATATTTTAATTCTTTTGATTTTTATTTTTTTAATTTTTCCATTGATTTGCAGTGGGAGAAAAAAGGGGAGAGAGAAAGAAGCATCAGCTTGCTGTTACACTTAGTTCCATTTAGTTGTGTACTCATTGATTGCTTCTTGTATGTGCCCTGATGGGGATCGAACCTGCAACCATGGTGTGCCAAGACGATGCTTTTTGCACTGAGCCACTTGGCTAGGGCAAGAAGGAATATATTTTAATTTTGACTATTCTTCATAAGATGAAACATTATTGGTAACACTGAAAAAGCAGACGTTATTTTTCTGATTTTTGCCTAAATTTAAAGTGAAAAAAAATTGAATTTATTAATTTTTTATTTTTATTTTTTTTTATTTTTTTTATTTTTTGCATTTTTCTGAAGCTGGAAACAGGGAGAGACAGTCAGACAGACTCCCGCATGCGCCCGACCGGGATCCACCCGGCACGCCCACCAGGGGGCAACGCTCTGCCCACCAGGGGGCGATGCTCTGCCCATCCTGGGCGTCGCCATGTTGCGACCCTCCTGGGTGTCGCCATGTTGCGACCAGAGCCACTCTAGCGCCTGGGGCAGAGGCCACAGAGCCATCCCCAGCGCCTGGGCCATCTTTGCTCCAATGGAGCCTTGGCTGCGGGAGGGGAAGAGAGAGACAGAGAGGAAGGCGTGGCAGAGGGGTGGAGAAGCAAATGGGCGCTTCTCCTATGTGCCCTGGCCGGGAATCAAACCCGGGTCCTCCGCACGCTAGGCCGACGCTCTACCGCTGAGCCAACCGGCCAGGGCCAAATTTATTAATTTAACTGAATGATATATTTAAAAAAATTTTTACTAAAATAACCTAAACATGTCTGATTTATTTTGTCAAAATGATGATTTCAATTTTGAAGTCTATTCATTGACTATTAACTTGTTTTAAACTAAAACACTATATTTTATTTTGGGTATGGATTATAATCTTGATGTGGACAAAATGCCCAAATATCATAAGAGTAAAATCTGTCTCTTCCTGAATTTCAAAGAGCTTATGAATATATTGTCCAACAAGAACAAACTTTTTCAAAAGACCTAATGTAGTATATGGACTTCCATCTGTTTCTGCTGACTCCTGAGGGCCTTCTTGTCCTGAATATAGAACTGACATTTTTAAATTTTACTTGCAAAACATATTTAACTTTATTCAGGAACCTGCCTGCTAATTCTCTTAAATAGCATTTTGATTTTTTTTTTCCTTTTCCTAATAAAATCTTTGTCCTTTTTTCACTCAGAGGAAAATCCTGAACTCATGTGGAGAGGAGGGTGAGAGAGGCGGGTGGGAGACGGGTATTTTCTGCCAGTCGGACTCCCTTCAGGAGGCATAGCAGTGCGCTTTCCAGAAGGCTTCACTGCTCGGGAAAGGCATTGAGTGAATTTCATATGTTCTTAGTGAGATTCTTTGTCAATTAGTAATTAACAAGCGTTATTTCTGCATATGACCATGTTAATGTTACACCTTAATTTCTACAAGTGCCTTTAAAACGGTAATAAAGGACACTTTTGCTGGATTGACTCCTGCTTGCAGAAGGGCTGACCATCTGAGTGGCTTGGTGGCCTACCTGTCCTAACCTTTCAAATCCTTCTGAGGTTTTTGCATCCTCATCTTGTGTACAGTAGTTAGTTCACATGTTTAAAACCAGTGATATGACGAGCAGTTTAAAGTTTCTGATGAGATTGAAGGCCGGGCACCAATCCCGTTAGGTGGGTTGTTCTGTTTGTATTTCCGAGAGAATAGGTGACTGCATCCCTGTTCTTAGGGGGAGGAGCTGAGCAGGCAGCCATGCCCTGATTAACCCCAGAAATGGAGGAGGCCAGACGCTGCTGCATAATTCTGGTTAAGCCACCTAAGCAGTTGAAGGAAGCTTAGCCTGCTGCTCCCCTGATAAGCGTGTGTTTGGGGTCAGGGAAGGAAGCGGTGAGAAAGATGTCATTCTCTTGAGGCTTCTCTCTGCTGCACCCAAATCTTTGAACAAGCAGAAATCTACATGGGGCTATGAGAAAAAGAGGGTGAGGTGTAGAAATCTTACATGAAACAGCTTTATTTTATTTTTATAAAGTTTTTCAAGCTTTGAGGAATACAGCATAGAATTTTTGTCCCTTATGAAATTATCAGATGAGAACAAATATGGAAGGAGATTTAGAGATTGCAGTAGAAGATCTGTACTGTCTCTTAAAAAAGGATCCTAAAAATTATCCTGAAAAATGAATTTCCTTTTGTTACAGTCCTTTGGGCTGTGTTACTATATAATTATAAATACAGACTAGTGCCCTTACACTGTAATTGTTAGAACGCTATCTCCTTGTTTCTTAGTTTCAGAACAGATTTTGTTGTTTGTGTTTATGTTCAGCTAGTAAACAGTTCTTTATTCCTTCAGCAATTTAGGTTCCAAATTTTCTGTAGGTATCTGGCCCTTGGCTTGTTTCTGCCACTTCTGGCTTGACAGTCTGTTGTTGAAATTCAGTTTCTACAATCAGCAAACATTTGTTTGTTGGAAAATGTGGTTTTTCCCTCCAAATGCCTAAACGTGTTGTACTTAAAACTTTGATCCCATTTATGCTTTCCTGGTTTTGTATAGACCCAACTCTGCGTAAGTGGATGGATTCATGTCCATAAACATGAGTGTGGTGTTCTGGTTCCTACAGTTTGCAGTGGGTTTTGAAAGCAAGCTCATTGTTTTTGGTAATAAAAACCTTTTACTGTATTCATGTTATGCTGTCCAATCTCTGCAGGTGCTGAAGAGAAAATTTTGGAAGAGTTTAAAGAAACACACAATGCAGACTCTCCAGATTTTCAGCTCCAGGCGATGATCCAGGCTGCTGGCAAGCTAGTGCTGATTGACAAGCTGCTGCCAAAACTGAAGGCTGGTGGCCACAGGGTGCTTATCTTTTCCCAGATGGTGCGCTGCTTGGACATACTGGAAGACTACCTCATTCAAAGACGGTGAGGCCACAGTGCCGTAAGAATAAAAAGAAAATTAAAAAGTGACCTTTCACAGGGCTCTACGTGGTTCACCTCCAAGTGATATTTGTGATGAAGGGGATAGAGTAGGGGAAATGTGTCACGTCTCTTTTTAAAAAACTGGGGAGTTACATGACAGTTATTCTGTGGAATGACAATAGTGGGTCCGCATAATTCTGTGGGCAGTTTTGCTTTCCATTTCTTCCATTTGACTGGGGGAGAAGAGCTCTTACCTAAAATTGAAATGGTTTGTTATTTTCCGGTTGGAAGTGTCAGGTTTTTTCAGAGTTTAGATCTTTCAGTGGAGAGAGAAGAAAATGTAATCTCTGGGTGTTCAACCAATTGTGTGAAAGACTGCTTTGAGATTATTGCTGCTACATAATATCATTCCGTTAATACATATCCCAAATTGCATTAGTGTCTTAAAAATACGAAATGGAAAAGGTACACTGCAGCTGTCTGTCAGGCCACCTTGTTAATGCTGACATTTTCCAGGTACCCCTATGAAAGGATCGACGGCCGAGTGAGGGGCAACCTCCGCCAGGCGGCCATCGACAGATTCTCCAAACCTGATTCCGATAGGTTTGTTTTCCTCCTGTGCACACGGGCAGGAGGGCTAGGCATTAATCTCACTGCTGCTGATACCTGCATCATCTTTGATTCTGACTGGAATCCCCAAAATGATCTCCAGGTAAACATGCAAGAAAATCCTCCTGATGCTTTTTTTTTTTAAAAGTCATTCTACTATGATGGAGAATCCCCATCAAACCAATAAAGTCATGTAGTCACTCAGGCAGTGTCCCATGATCTGGGCAAATGAACCAACTAGTAATCAATTTATTAAGGATGTAAAAGTCATTTCTTTGTACGCTAACCCTCTTCTAAACACCTGTTTATTGGAACGGATGCCCCTATTACTGACAGTTGAGCCTTTCTTTCTTCGGTAGCCATTCATTTCCCTTTTCTTCCAGGCTCAGGCACGATGTCACAGAATAGGACAGAGCAAATCTGTGAAAATCTATAGGCTGATTACAAGGAATTCGTACGAACGAGAGATGTTTGACAAGGCTAGTTTGAAGCTCGGTCTGGACAAAGCTGTGCTGCAGTCCATGAGTGGAAGAGAGAACGCCACCAATGGGGTAAAGCCGCACCTGCTGGCCATTCATTTATTTCGGCTCCTTCCTGATTTAGCTAATAGTGAGAAACCCTGCAGCATCAGATTTTTTCTCTTTTATTATTATTATTATTAAATGAGCGGAGGGGAGGCAGAGACAGAATCCTGCATGTGCCTCGACCAGGATCCACCCAGCAAGCCCCCTGTGGGGCGATGCTCTGCCCATCTGGAGCCACTGCTCCGTTGCTCAGCAACTGAGCCATTTTAGTGCCTGAGGTGAGGTCATGGAGTTACCTCAGAACATGGGACAACTTGCTCAAACCGTTTGAATCATGGCTGCAGGCGGGGGAGAGAGAGAGAGAATGAGAGAGATAGGGGGCAAGGGTGGAGAAGCAGATGGTTGCTTCTCCTGTGTGTCCTGGCTGGGAATCAAAGCTGGGGTTTCCACACAGTGGCCCAACGCTCTACCACTGAGCCAACTGGCCAGGACCTAGATTGCTTTTCAGCATCACTCTTCCTTTGTTAGAATTTAGATTTATCCTCTTTGAGGGAAAAAAAAAACAACAAAAAAAAAGAAACCCACTTGTTTAATCTAAAAACATTTCAGTTCTAATTTATTTTAAATAATTTCTGTAAAACAGGTTCAACAGCTTTCCAAGAAAGAAATAGAGGATCTTCTGCGGAAAGGGGCCTACGGCGCACTCATGGATGAGGAGGACGAAGGGTCTAAGTTCTGTGAAGAAGATATCGATCAGATTCTCCTCCGGCGCACGCACACCATCACCATTGAGTCCGAAGGGAAGGGCTCCACGTTTGCTAAGGTGCTGCGAGTCGCTCTCGAGAGGCGGCTTTCTGTGGAGGTGTAATAGAGTCACAGCACCTTGGGAAGTGCTCACGAGATGCAGACATGACATTTGCTTTCTATTTTGAAATAAGAAATGAATTATTCACTCCCTGTGCAGCCCCTAATGCATAGAACATTCCTTTTTTATGTTTTGTGTTCTGCTCTGTTTATGTGGCACTGGTGGTCACTCTCCCCTTGTCCTCATATCTGCTTCCCAGCTTCCCAGGCCAGTCCTTTCCCTGTGTCCTTGACCCCATCCTCTCTGCTTCTTACGATCCTGATTCCTAACATAACCTATAAGAACAGTCAAGTCAGTCCTCTCAGCTTTCCCTGCCCCAGTGTCAGTTCCGGAACCCTCTTTCATAGCCGAAGTCCACACAGACATGATTTACACCGGTTGTCTCCGCTGCCTCCCTTTCTGCTTATATTTTCAATTCCAGCCTACACCCCTCCCCCACCTCTTCATCAGATTAGCCCTGGCCAAGGTCACCACTATGTGCCACTCCTAGAGCCCCTTCTGAGCTTCACCTGCACATAGATTCACCCATCCACACCCAGGCCCAGTGTGCACTTTTAACAGCTTTATTGAAATGTAATTTACTTACCATAAAATTCAACTATTCTACATATACAATTCAGTGCCTTTACACTGTTTACAGACTTGTGTAGCCATGCCCACATCTAAATTTAAAAACATTTATATCACCTCTAAAAGATCCTCATGCTCATGAACAGCCAGTCCTGTCAGCTCCATCCCACCTCCACCAGGTCCTTGGCCACCACTAATCCACCGTCTGTCTCTGTGGATTGGCCTACCCTGGACCTTTTAGATACATAGAACCGTCCAACATGTGGCCTTGCTGTCTGGCTTCGCTTACTTGGCATGGCGGTTTGAGGTTCATCCATGCTGTAGCATGAATCGGCACTTCCTTTTCTGTGCTGAGCCATGTTCTGATCTGCATCTGCACCTGTTCGCCAGCTGATGGTAGACAGTGGGGTTGTTTATTCAGTAGTTGGTATGAAATTTTTGGTTATTATGAATAACGTTATGAATATTGGCATGCAGGTTCTTGTGTGGACATATGTTTTTATTTCTCTTGCATATATATATATTTGAGGAGTAGAATTGCTGGGTCGTGTGTTAACTCCGTGTTTAACCCTTGAGGAACTGCCATGGTGTTTTCTAAAGTGTATATCCCATTTGCTCTCCCACTGGCAGTGCTTTTAGGGTTTTAATTTCTCCACATCCTCAGCAACACTCTTTACTTTCTGACTCTTTGATAATAGCCATATTCGTGAGTGTGAAGTCAGAGCCCCCGGGGGTTAGGGATCTGCATTTCTCTGATGCTGTGGGGCACCTCTCCATTGCTTGTGGCTGTTGTGTGTCATCTTTGAAGAAATGTCTCTTGTAATTCTTTGTTGACCTTTTGAGTTATCTGTCTTTTTATTATTGAAGTTTAAGAATTCTTTATTCTGAATAAAAGCCCCCCATCAGATAATATAATTTGCAAATATTTTCTCCTAGTCTTTTCATGAAGCCCAATTTACCCTTTTTTCCCCTTTTATTGTTTGTGCGTTGCCTAACCTAAAGTTACAAAGATTTGTTTTCTTCTCGAATTTTTCAGTTTTCGCTCTTACATGCAGATCTGAAACCCTTTTGAGTGAGTTTTCGTGCATGGTGACGTAAGATGGGTCCATCTTACTTTCGCATGTGGACATCCAGGTGTCCCCGCGGTTCCTCTTCTGGGCTCTGTGTCCCCACTCGGTCTCTCTCATGTCTGTCTTCCTCTTCTCAGGTCTTTCTTTACTCTTCACAGACACCTCGTGTTTAGTATGTGCAGAAACACATCCATCGCCGTGTACCTACACACACACACACACACACACACACACCCCTGTTTGCTCACCTGAGCAATCCCATTCAGGTGCCAGAGTTGGAAGCTGCAGTGTTTTCCGGCTGCTGCTTCCACCTTCATGCTTCGCATCCACCTGCATTCTCACTTTTTCAGTTTCACTTAGTAAAGAGTATCTTTATTCATTTCTGCTAGAGCTGCTTTCAGTCTTCATTATTTCCTCCCTCAACTAGAGTAGCTTGTTCTACACCATTTTACCCTCCATGCTCTTAAGACAGGGGTCCCCAAACTACGGCCCGCGGGCCACATGCGGCCCCCTGAGGCCATTTATCCGGCCCCCACTGCACTTCCGGAAGAGGCACCTCTTTCATTGGTGGTCAGTGAAAGGAGCACATTGACCATCTCATTAGCCAAAAGCAGGCCCATAGTTCCCATTGAAATACTGGTCAGTTTCTTGATTTAAATTTACTTGTTTTTTATTTTAAATATTGTATTTGTTCCTGTTTTGTTTTTTTACTTTAAAATAAGATATGTGCAGTGTGCATAGGGATTTGTTCATAGTTTTTTTTATAGTCCGGCCCTCCAACGGTCTGAGGGACAGTGAACTGGCCCCCTGTGTAAAAAGTTTGGGGACCCCTGCTCTAAGACATCGGCGCCTTTGGATATGATGGTGTTCATCTTGATATCCCAGTCTCAAGGAGTTTGGTTGCTGCTCAAGGAGTTCAGACTCTGTTAATAGGCCACACAAGGTCCTGTTTGACCTGGCTTCTGCCTGCCTCACCAGTGAGATGCTACTCTTCCTGAGTACCCTCATTGCTGGCCGTAGGACGCATTGCCTTCCTTCTCTGGGCCTTTGTCCGTGCTTTCCTCTTCTTTGAGCTTTTAGTAATCTGGTCCAGGCATTCTTTCCTGTAGAACCTATTCTCTCTCCTGGCAGTGCCCTCCTGTACTCCCACCCCCACCACGACCTGACCCTGATTAGGACCCTCCTCCATGTATTAGTTGCACCTCTACATCCCTTTGCTATCTAGCATTTATTGTGCTGCACAGTCCTATTCTGTTTCCTGATCTGCCTCAGCCCCTGGCCAGCGAGCTGCCCGCAGAGTAGTCTTCATCCTAGTGGCAGCCACGGCAGCCCGACACAGCGGGAGGTCGCATACGTGTTTGAGTGGATGAATACGTGAAAGCTGCTTTGCATTTTATCTTTGGGAAAAGCACAGCAAAGTAATGCATAATTTTTCCCCTTTTAGGCCAGTTTTGTTGCATCTGGAAATAGGACAGATATTTCCTTGGATGATCCAAATTTCTGGCAGAAGTGGGCTAAGAAGGCTGAATTGGACATTGATGCCTTAAATGGGAGGGTGAGTGAGAGGTTCCATTCAAACCCTGTCTGATCTAACCCAAGGTCACCTTTACAGAAGTTTCACATGCACTGCTGTCTATTTTAGAACAACCTGGTTATCGACACTCCGAGAGTGAGGAAGCAAACCAGGCTGTACAGTGCAGTGAAGGAAGATGAGCTGATGGAGTTTTCAGACCTGGAGAGCGATTCTGAGGAGAAGCCTTGCGTGAAGCCCCGGCGGCCTCAGGACAGGTCCCAGGGCTACGCGCGGAGCGAATGCTTCCGAGTGGAGAAGAATCTGCTCGTCTATGGGTAAGTCAGACTCATGAGAAACGGAATTTTATTTTAAAAGTAGAATTCCAGTTGGCATAGGAAAACAATATTAATATTTGGATTTCTATGATTCCCTGTAGTCATGCAAACTATGCAGCAACTCTGGTGAGGCCTGCATTATTTGGTTAAACTGCTCAAAGTCATTCAGATCCTCATGGATTTGAAGGAGCATGAATTTATTCCTTAAGGAATTATGTCAAGCCTGCGCAGGAGGTGGCTCAGTGGATAGAGCTTCGGACTGGGATGCGGAGGACCCAGTTTTGAGACCCTGAGGTCACCAGCTTGAGTGCGGACTCATCTTGCTTGAGCAAAAAGCTCACCAGCTTGGACCCAAGGTCGCTGGCTTAAGCAAGGGGTTACTCAGTCTGCTGAAGGCCCATGGTCAAGGCACATATGAGAAAGCAGTCAATGAACAGCTAAGGTGTCGCAATGAAAAACTGATGATTGATGCCTCTCATCTCTCTCTGTTCCTGTCTGTCCCTGTCTATCCCTCTCTCTGACTCTCTGTCCCTGTAAAAAAGAAATTATGTCAAATCTAAATTTACTTGTGGATTATTAACATCTCAGAGCAAAGTCTCAAAATTACAAAGTCTTTTTTATATACTTTACCTTCACATAAAATGTACGGCAGTAGTAATCTTTTAATATTTTTCTGGTATAAACATTTCTGAAAGGCAGTTACCTCACTTGTAAAGCTTCTCCAGTTGATGGTCACTTTAGGTCTTGAAAGTGTCACCTCTGAAATCTCTGTGGCACTCCATACAGTGCTTTGAAGGGCAAGGAGCTCAGTAAATATCTAAATCTGTAAATACGATGTCTCTAGCATATTGTGGGATTGACTGTAGGCAAATTCTACTCAAATAAAAACTTGCCACCAGAACAGAGGTTCTCTATATCTGATGATATCCTGTCTTGAATTTTTTATTTCCCCCAGTGGATCATCATTAGTTTCAGAATAAATGCAAACATTCTGTTTAACATAGTAGATAGGGCTCTGAGCTGGCCTTTGTCTTGTTGGCCTGTTCTGTGGGCAGTCCAAACTTCTGTTAGGACAGACCTCTCTTTCTGCTTCAGTGTGCCACACCCTGTCTCCTCTCTCTTTCCGTCAGTCTTCCCGCTGCCTAGAGCCAACCCCACCCTTCACCCCCCACACGCAGGCTTGATCTGCCCGACCCCTCCAGCCGTGACACCCAGAGCAGGCATCATCGCCTGGGCACCGTGCACCAGGAAGTCTGCCTGCACTTTCCATCACACTCAGCGTGTTATTCTATGACTCTAAGTCGTTAGCTTCTCCTGCTAGACCCACTTAGCGGCTCCTTGAGGACTGGGGCTCTTTCTTTGTGTCCTCAAGGCAGAGCGCAGTGCCCGCGACACAGTGAGTGCTGAATCAGTGATTATTTGTGGGATAAATGAAGTTCAGCTGAAGCCCAGACTATGTCTAGTAGCTCTGTCCCCTCTGCTATCACCTGTGCAAGCTGGACATTCGTTCCTGTCTGTTCTCACATGGCAGGGAGACTCCCCCACCCTCTGCTAATTGCACCTGCTTCCATGTTTCAGCCTAATGATCCAAGTTGAGAATTTTGCCGATACCTTCAAAAATGGAACATGTTAATAATTCTTGAAGCTAAGAAGTCTGCTTAGGGCATACTGTATTTTAGTAAAGCCCTTCCCTCCTCCCACAGGCATCCCTATGTGTTGAAAACCTACTGTGTGTGGGGCACTGTGCATAGGATACTCTCAGACACCAGGGACACAGCTGTGAGCAGGGCAGGCAGGTGAACTGTGACGGTGCCTCAGCAGGGCAGCTCTCTGCAAATGGAGCAAGGAAGCAAGTCTCCTCTCCTGTAAGACACAGCTCAGATGTTCTCTCTCTACCTCTGGGAGTCAGGGGAATAAAAGAAGGAATTCCACAGACAGTGATGTGTAAAGTCTGACCTGGTGGGCATCATGAGTCAGCCAGGGTAAGAGGGAGTGCTGGGAGTTGGGTAAGGAGAAGAGAGTTTCTAGCAGAGAGGGCAGTGTGCCCAGTGGCCTAGACATGAGGGCCAGCCTAATGATTTGAGGACAGAGAGAGGTTTATAGAAGCCAGAGAGGCCCAGCCGGGGGTTGGGGGGTGGGCGTTCTGGGGTATGCACCATGCTGCTCAGCCAGGATGACTGCCCACTGGCCATGCACAGCTCTCAGTCAGATAGAAGGCAGTGGAGGGGCTCATTCCTACCCCGAAATTTCCCTGGGGACCCGTCAGCGGAGCCTTTGGGGAGACACAGCTTGGACAGCCTGCCTCTCTGTTGTGTGCACTACCTCTGTAGTGCCCAGGTGGAAGAGACAGCACTGCGTTAGACCACGATGGTAACCTTGACCAGTCAGTCCCCATTCCGCAGTGTGCTGTTTGGTTCCAACCACAGTCCCTCTCCCACCCACTTCACGTTGGGACCTGAGAGTCGGCCGACCCTTCCTCCTGTGTTGGTTCTTGTACTTGGAGTTAGGAGTTAGCATTCTCTTTTTCAAAAGGAAGCTCGAACCTGTTCACAGTCTTTCATTAGTTATCATGGCATCCCTTTAAGGGGGGGTTGATGTAACCACACCTCTCAGCACTGCATCCTTGACGTGAGGGCTGTCACACCACCTTGAGTGCCATTCATTCCGAATGGTTGGTTAGCATCACAGCATGCAGACCGTGACAGAGTGAAGCAAAGGATAAAATGTCCAGGTCCTGGCTTGCTTTCATGCCCTCAGAGTTGCTGCTGGTCTGGATCTGAGAGGGATGGCCTGTGTCAGCTCCACAGGCGATGTCAGTGACAGCCCCGCTCCTGCACTGAGGAGCAGGGAACTAGACCCCACGCTCTGACAGTACCTTTAACTCTTGACTCTAGATTCCTTCCCTCTCACCTGACATAAATATTGCTAGTTTTTGACCCAAGATTTCCTAACACCGCCACCTGACTGTGAAAACAAGCCCCAGCTCTAAACTGAAAGGCACCATGGACATACTCAATGTTTACTTTGCAGTTGGGGCCGTTGGACGGACATCCTTTCCTACGGACGCTACAAACGTCAGCTCACTGAGCAAGATGTGGAAACCATATGCAGAACGATCCTTGTGTACTGTCTCAACCATTACAAGGGGGATGAGAACATCAAAAGCTTTATCTGGGATCTGATCACACCCACGGCTGACGGCCAGACGCGTGCCTTGGTCAATCATTCCGGTAGGTCGTCTCTGTGCTGCAGGGTCACAGAGGGCCCTGGGGACCCTTGCCCTGCAGCCTAAACCCCGTATTTCCCTGCTTTATGTTTCAGTATCTGGCTCTGACCCTAAAATGGGAATTGTAGAAAGCTCCTCTTATTATCACAATAATAATTACCACCATTGTTGTTATCATTATGAATCTAGGCTTATCAGCCCCGGTGCCGAGGGGGAGGAAGGGAAAGAAAGTGAAAGCCCAGAGCGCACACCCCATGGTGCAGGATGCCGACTGGCTGGCCGGCTGCAACCCCGATGCTCTGTTCCAGGAGGACAGCTACAAGAAGCACCTGAAGCACCACTGCAACAAGTGGGTTTCCCCAGGGGGGATGCAGTGCTGTCCCCGTGTGTGCGTGCGTGCGTACATGTGTGTGTGTGCGCGTGCGTGCATTTATGCATATATATATATGTATATATATAGAGAGAGAGACTATGAAGCTGTAGTTACAAGTTTTACACAGCCTTAATGTTTTTCTTCAAACATGATGCCAAGTTATATGACAGCATACCTTTAAATAACTAGTTTTTAAAAATTGTAGTAAAGATACATAACACACTTTAAAAATTTTACTGTTTTAACCATTTGTAAGTGTACAATTCATTGACATTCATTACATTCAAAATACTGTGTACCCAACCCCATGGTCGATACCCAAAACCTGTTCGTTGACCCCAGTATAAACTCTGTAGCATTAAACAGTAACTTGCCTTCCCCACCTCTTGTCCCCAAGCCTATGGCAACCTCCATTCTCCGTGAGTTTGCCTGGTCTAGGTTCCTCATGGTGGAGTCACGCAGTGTCTGCCTTTCTGTGTCTGGCTCACTTCACTTAGCATGGTAATTTCAAGGTCGATCCATGTTGTAGCTCATGCCAGAATTTTATTTCTTTTTATGCTAAATAATAGTCCACTATATGGATAGACCACATTTTGTTTATACATTAATCTGTCAGTGGGCACTTGGGTGGATGGATACCTTTTGGCTATTGTGAACAGTGCTGCTTTGGCATTGTGAATAACTAAGTTGTTTGGTGTGGTCCCCCCCCCCATTACAGTTTACATTCAGTGTTATTTTGTGTTAGTTTCAGGTGTACCTGTGGATAACTGAGTTTTAACCAGTATGAGTATGTTTAGGCAATTATGGTTAGCTTTCCATGACCCTGCCCTCGGCTGCTCAGGGCAGGGACTGGGGTATTTTTGTGTTATTTTTTCTTAATAATACCTTAGTTGTTGGGTTTTTTGTTTTGTTTTTGTTTTTTGTTTTTTTTGCTTACCTTGTGAGTTTAGAATCATACCTAAATTTATTTCATTTCTGGAACCTCTGCTGTCTCCTTTGTAAACTATTATCTGAATATGTAGATTCTTTCCTGGCTCTGGGCACACATTATTCAGCAGCAGGCTGCCCTGCCTCTGCCGGGCCCCACCCCCAGCTTTGCACCACCTGGGGCAGGTTCCCAGCCTCCATAAGCCTCACTGTCCCTGCTTGTCAGTTAGGGCTCTGCAACAAGATCTCAAGCCAGTGAAGAGGGATATAAATAAATGTATCTGTATCTTTCTTTAAAATTAGCAACCAAAGTCTGAGCACATAAAACTGCACTGTGCCTCTCGCTTCATATGGGTTGTGTTTGAGTTGTCTAAGATAAGTAGTGCTATTTTATCCTCCTCTTCCTGACAAGGAAACAGAGACTCGGATACTTAAGGTCCCTAAGCTAGTTAAAGGGCAGGGCCAGATGGAGGCCCGGACCAATGAGGCAGCCCCCTTGCCTGTGACCGCCCCGCCCACCTTAGAAGCCTGCCTGCCCCTCAGTGGTTTGAGCCCTCACATGAAAATGAAGTAAGTCCTGGAGAGCACCTGCCCCCCACCCCCACCCCCATGCACTGACTAATGGTTCTCACCTCTTTTTAAATGAAAGTGTTTTCAGGGCCTAGCTTTGATTGCTATCTTTAGATTTTGATGGACAAATATTTTTCTTTCTTAGCCTTCAAAATCATTACCTCAAACCATTTTGATGCCTCAGAAACTTTGTTGTTACTGTAGCATGATTGTTCTCCCTAACGTCCTGCCCCGCTCCTAGCTGTTGGGAGAACTTGTTTTCTTGTGGTTTACATGAATTTTGGGTCAATAACCTTGTGAGTTCTGGATTCAGACTGTAAGTGAAGTGGGCAAGTGTGGGAACAGTGTGTGTGGTGGTTTTTCATTTCGTCTTCTCATGTCAGTAACAGACTTCCATAGGGTGCCCTCCCTGATGGGTATGTGAGGTGTCCCTAGCGGTCTGCACACCTGTCCCCTTGGCCTCGGGAGCAGCACTGCCTCCCATCTGCTCTCTCAGACAAGCATGTGGCCCCATCGTCCTCCCAGAGGCTCACTTCCCAAGACTGAAGGAGCTCAAGTGAGGAGCTGTTAGGATGGGTCAGAGAGAAAATGAGACCCAAATGGAGAACCTTCTAGAAAACAGCTGGCCAGTTCTCCTCAAAGTTCAAGAAACAAAGTAAGAGCAACTGTCTCTATTAGAGGAGACAAAGTGGACAGGACAGTCTAATGCCGGGTATAGTCCAAGACTGGGTGCTGGTCATGAAAACGGTCACGAGTGTGGCAGCAGTGCAGTGTGAGTGAGGTCTGGGGCCCCATCCTGTCCTGTCTGACTTATCGGGTGTAAGCTTCCTCAGGTCAGAGGCTCCCATCTACCCCCCTTATCCTGCCAGCACCTGCGTGTCTTCCTCAGGGGCATTGAGCTTGCCAGTTGTATTGGTTTTAATTTTTACCTTCAGAAAAAAGATGACATTCAGTTAGTTCATAAAAGCCTCCACATAACTGAAATTCCTCCTGGAGTAGAAAACTTTGTCTTCTATCAAAAGACAGCAGAAACCGTTAGGATCTCTACCGCTGTGCTGAGTTTTTGTGAATAAAGGGGAATGCAGCCCAGGACGGAGGGTGTTTCCTTTGGAGTGACCTTTCTGAGTATCCTCTGCACGTTCTCAGAAGATCTGGCCCACCCGCTCCCTCACCGGAGAGACACAGGTGCCAGCCACAGGGGCCCATGCTGTCACTTTTTTTTGCTGCGTCACGTGCCGCGTCATGTGCCACGGCTGATTTTAAATATTATGAAAAGAAAGAAATTAAAGAAAAAAGGTTACCCAGAGTGATGTTTACCTTGGAGTGTATTCACACATTTACAGCCTCACACTTTGCCCGGCTGGAGCCCACGCTGGCCAGGAGCAGCCTCCGGGGGAGAAGAAAGTATGCCTGTTTGTGTATGGACAGTAGTCTGGTTTGAAGCTGCCCCGAGTTGTCATTTGATATTTTCAAGGACAGTTGCCATGTCCTGAAAGTCAATGTGAAGTGATGTAGTCAGAAGCCTAATTTTGCATGATCGATGCTCAAGGTGACTCTGTGACCTTGGCTATGCCACTTGCTTTCTATTAGCCTCAGTTTTCATGTTTGCGAAATGGAAACTGTAACTTGCCACACTCTGTCCTAGTGTCATTGTGAAGATGAAATGAGCTAGTATATATGAAACGTTGGTTTTAAAGTGTGTGTTGGGATTACCCTGCTGGGGAAATAGCACTTGGTATTGTCATTTGCTCAGGGACAAGGAAGTAGTCTCAAATATCAGTCCTGCCCAGCAGGACATGTTAGACTCGGAGTAGACATAGGCCAACGGGACTTACCAGGTGGGCTTTATTGAAAGAATTATGTTTAATGCTACTGAGGAAATCCAACTGAGATTGAAAATCTGGTTCCTAGCATTCCAAGGGTGTTTAAACACTGCTTCCTTGAAAATGACTAAAAGCTTCAATGAATTAAACATATTTTAATCGCCTTTGTAATGTTTTATTATTTTTAAGCTACAACTTAGACTCCCAGGTTATATAAACTAGAAGAAATAAAAAATATTTAATATTCCTTAAGGGAGAAGAATGAAGACCCACCCGCCATTGCCATCTTCCTTTCTCGGAAGCAAGGTCCTATAATCTGAAAAACCTGACATTCCATATTGAGGGTTTATTGTAAGGTAGTAAAACCAGATTTTATATCGCGTTTATTCCTACAACTTCTGATGTGCTTCCAAAAATGGTATTAAGGCAGCAGCTGAGGAAATTTTATGAGATAATGAAGCAGAACAGTTACTGAAAGCCATCTGCTCAGTTGTTTACAAACTTGCTTCAATACTTCAGAGGCAATGGTAGGGTACGTGTCTAAACTTCACAAGCTGCACTAGGTAGAACTAAATGAAGTGCGCCTGGGCTGGGCTGAGCTCGGTCCCTCTCTGTGCAGTGTGAGCCGTTGCCAGGCAGGCCTGTTGGAAGCCAGCAGAAAGCACCACACAGAGGTGATTATGTGCCACCATCTGTCACGCTTCAAGCCTACCATACAGCATGGCTAATCAGCCTTGGCAGGATGATGGATGAACAGCAGCAGCTGCCAAAAGCCACTGTTGGCAAACAGTCCTGAAGTTAAGAACTTTTTCCCCCCCTCTGTCTTCCTCTCCAGGGTCCTGCTGCGTGTCCGCATGCTGTACTACCTAAGACAAGAAGTTATAGGAGACCAGGCAGATAAGATCTTAGAGGGTGCTGACTCAAGGTTAGTGTGGGAGCACGTTGTTCTCTGCCTCCCTGCGATAATCTGGGTAGCCGGAAAACATCATGGATCATGTTCCAAAACCTTCATAAACCATTAGAAGCACACCTCCATTTGTGCATCTTGAATGCTGTGTTTGTCCTACAAGCTGGGGAAGTGATGAGAATCAGGGAAAGTCTCTGTGTGTGTGTGAGTGTGCGCGCATGCCCGTGCACACATAGCAAGGTGTGACTAAATCACTGGTGTTCTGTGATGACCTTTAAAATAGGACCCTGGGTGATAAAGTTCATTTCTGGTCATGGCAGAAAGTGACTGACTTATGCTTTGTTTTAACCTTTGCCTATTTCTCTCTGTGACGCCCAGGTGCTTATTTGGGGGAAGGGGCACGCGAATGCGCAAACATGTTCATTACTTGGAATTCTTTTTTCATATTGGTATTTGTTTTAAATATTATGCAAACGGTTGTCTTTCTAGTGAAGCTGACGTGTGGATACCTGAGCCTTTCCACGCCGAGGTCCCCGCAGATTGGTGGGATAAGGAAGCGGATAAGTCCCTCCTAATTGGAGTGTTCAAACATGGTAAGTGACATGTGTGTTTGACCATATCTTGCCCGTGTGGCTTTGTCTTTATTTAGAACACTTTGAATACTCTTTTTCAAAGTCATAATATTAACAAGAATAGTTCCAAAGGACTCTTGGCATCTACCATTTTCCTGCACTAAAATTCTAATATGAACTGTAAATATCAGATGCTGTTTTTGAATGTTTGTGCAGTATTTGAGAAGAAAACATTTCTTTCTTGGCTGTAAATAAAACCAAAACCATATTTGTTTTAATAATAGCCAAATTGTCCTATAGCTCTCCCTAAACTTTGCTTCCAGCACGGCTCCCCTTGCTAACTCTGCCAGCCCGTGTCAAAGTGGACGGTGGGCTTAACCTCTGCTATTAATCTGTACAAGTGCCTCCTGGGCTTTGTTCCAAGCAATATTTCACAAATGTCAGTGCTGAGAACTCTCGGCTCCCCTGAGTGGGATGCAGCCTTGTTAACTTTGAAAGGCTGGGGATGCAGAACTGGCATGATATATACAGTGAGCGATTCCTGATTATAATCCCAATTCTCAGGAGGTCACCGAGGTAGTCTCAGCAGCCCAGCCTGACTAAAGGGGAGAATGATGGCTTATAAAACCTTTCATGATTATAGTTTGGCTTGCGGCTCTACAGTAGTTAGGAGCGGGGTGTTGTAGTACACATCCTAATTGAATTGTGCTGCTCTGCCTACGTTCCACAGCCTCGTTTTGTGAGCTCAGCCTAAAAATCATTTTTCCCGCACTGCACTGTTGGGATCTGCCATTTCCCATCTAGTCAACTTGGGCAGTCAAAAAGCAAATTGCAGTTTGAAAACCATAGAGGGAACAGTGTCATCTTGCTGACATGCATCATCCTAAACCCAGTAAGACAGGTTCGCTGGCCTGGGGTAGACAGGGCTTTTCAGCTGGTAGTGGAAGCTTCTGCAGAACTGAGGGTGCTCACCCGGAGGACGGGGTGGACTCGGAGTACCTCTGTGGAGGTCATACAGGAGCATTACAAAGCTCTTCGAATGTCAAGCAAAATTAGATCCTGGGCAAAATAGGGTCAGAAATTTTCCCAAGCATCTTGCAGTTAGTTATTCTGAACGTGTTTTTCTCTTAGTATTTGTGGTCATTCTGATAACATCCCTGGAATGTAACTTGACCTCCCCAAATCTGCCCTGGAATTGAGTGTTCCATAGAATGATGTACTGAAGTAAGGTTCTTTTAAACACAACATAAGTGATCATCTTAAGTGAGACACGAAGCTTGCGTGCTGTGGCAGTGCTGTGACTTTGTCAGTGACGGGCCTTTCATTGTCTTTGTGTGTGTCCTCTGGGCTGGTGGGGGCGGCACAGGCTACGAGAAGTACAATTCCATGCGAGCTGACCCCGCACTGTGCTTTCTGGAACGAGTTGGTATGCCTGATGCCAAGGCCATAGCTGCTGAGCAGAGAGGAACAGACATGCTAGCAGATGGCGGTGATGGGTAAGAAGGACATTTTAAAATTTTAATAAACTTTACATCAGTATTGCATCCACTGGCAGGGTTCAGTGCTTGCACTGCACTATGCACTATATATTGCGTCTGATTTGAACTAAGTGACTTTGCCAGGATAGCCTGTGTATATATCATAATGATTATTTCAACATGTAGTATCTGCAAAACCTGTAACTTGTTTGTCTTTTCTAAATGATGACAGTTACCCTCACCCCCGATCCTCCCACAACCCCCCTCCCGCTACGACTGCACGTTTTAATACTGATATGTAGAATGGCTTTTGATGTTAAAGCCAGAGTTAAAAGTTGCATTAGGTAGTTCACTTCAGTCTGTTTGTATCAGTTTAAACATTAAAAATATTTTTGTATATAGGGGAGAATTTGATAGAGAAGATGAAGACCCAGAATATAAACCAACCAGAACACCATTCAAGGATGAAATAGATGTAAGAATCTGAGTCTGTTGACTTTTACAGCACCAGTAAAATAGTATCTGCCCTCACAGGTCTTGTTAAACTTTATAAATAATGGGCTTTTCTTTATTAAAAGAAAGCAAAATGAAATCCCAAATTAAAATAATTCAGTTTCTTGCTTTGCTTTCAAGGAATTTGCCAGTTCTCCCCCCGAAGATAAGGAGGACTCCATGGAGATCCGCACCACAGGTAGGGCGCCATCCGCAGGTGCGGGCACGAGTGTGCCATGTGGGCGGTGGCCCTCGTGACGTGGGCCTCAGTGTGTGATTTCATCTACACTGATCCTCTCTCTCTCTCCTTTTTTTTTTTAATTGAGAGGCAGGGAGGCAGAGAGACAGACTCCTCATGTGCTGCAACTAGAATCCACCCGGCAAGCCCCCTACTGGGTGCTGCTCCATTCCTCCGTTGCTTGGCAACCTAGCTATTTTAGTGCCTGAGGCGAGGCCATGATGCCATCCTCAGTGCCCGGGCCAACTTACTTGAATGAGCCATGGATGTGGGAGGAGGGGAAGAGAGAAAAAAAGAGAGAGGAAGGGGAGGGGAGGGGTGGAAAAGCATATGGCCTCTTCTCCTGTGTGCCCTGTCTGTGAATTGAACCCGGGACTTCCACACGCTGGGCTGGCACTCTGCCACTGAGCCAACCGGCCAGGCCCTGATCCTCTCTTTTGTGAATAGTTTTGATTCTTGTTTAGTATTGGTTTTCCGTTACATTGAGTTTCTTTGATAAAATAACTACTTTTTTGGATTAGATCATTTATGTATTTGTTTTACACCAGTTAGTGAACGCTTTTAAGTGTTTTTAGAAGTATTTTTCAAAAAAAAAAAAAAAGCACAAAGAAATAATAACTCTTGAGAGTTGGGCATTTGCCAAGTATCTGAAATATTACCACTTTATATAAAATACTGACTTTCTGCCTAAGGTCAGATCATTAGCTAACAATTAAGTGATTTTTTTAAGCTCAAGATTATTATAAGAGAACACCCTTATAATGTAGTTTGTGATGTAAAGTATGTTTCTTTATGTAGGATTGATAAATAAATGTTCCCCCCCAAGGATTTAAAAAAAATAATTCATAAGTTTCATACTAATATTATTTTTTGTATTTTGAAAATGAGGGCACTGTGATCCCCTTTCTACACCGTCATTTGAATGTTAATGAGTCATCTTGATTTGATGGAAAACCCTGTGTATTGCAAGATTGCAGCTACACATTTCAAAAATATTTTTTCCAATTCCCCAGGCAAGCACAGTGAGAGTAATGCTGAGTTAGGCCAACTTTACTGGCCTAACACCTCAACCTTGACCACCCGTCTGCGCCGGCTCATTACTGCCTATCAGCGCAGCTATAAAAGGCAACAAATGAGGCAAGAGGCCCTAATGAAGACTGACCGGCGGAGACGGCGGCCCCGGGAGGAAGTGAGAGCACTAGAAGCGGAAAGGGAAGCTATAATATCTGAGAAACGGCAGAAGTGAGTTTTTTCCAGGGTTTTACTCAACTCCTGGTACGTTCCTCTTTGCTCTGCTCCTTTAGGTCTGCCTGCAAGAGGCTGAAACCACATGCGACATAATGACCATTGAAGCAGTCTGTCTCCTCACCCCCAAAAGGAGTACTGGGTGTTAAGTTTAGGACAGAAGAGGAGAAGAAATAATAAACTTTGAAGCCTTTTTACTCAATTACAATTTAGGCTAATGTCTTCTTTCCTAATAGGTGGACGAGAAGAGAAGAGGCTGATTTTTACCGTGTGGTATCCACTTTTGGGGTTATTTTTGACCCCATGAAACAACAGTTTGATTGGAACCAGTTTCGAGCCTTTGCCAGACTGGACAAAAAGTCTGATGAAAGTTTGGAGAAATACTTCAGCTGCTTTGTGGCCATGTGTAGGCGAGTGTGTCGAATGCCCACTAAGCCCGACGATGGTAGGTACATTTTTAGTAACAAAAGTTCTATTCTAAAAGGCGAATGAAGTGAAAAATAAGAGAGTGGACAATTTAAAGCCTTCTTGGGTTTTTCCCAAGTAAACACGATTGTTTTCATGTTTTCAGAACCACCTGACCTCTCCATGATCGAGCCAATTACAGAAGAGCGTGCCTCTAGAACTCTCTACCGCATCGAGCTGCTTCGGAAAATACGCGAGCAGGTTCTCCATCACCCCCAGCTCAGGGAGAGGCTGAAGCTCTGCCAGCCGAGCCTGGACTTGCCGGAGTGGTGGGAATGCGGACGGCATGATAGGGACTTGCTCGTGGGCGCTGCTAAACACGGGGTCAGTCGGACTGACTACCACATCCTCAACGACCCTGAGCTGTCCTTCTTGGACGCACACAAAAACTTTGCTCAGAACAGAGGGGCTGGCAATATATCAACCTTGACCCCACTGGCCGTTGGATTTGGCCAGACTCCTGCAGTCATCTCATCTACTCACGTTCAGGAGGAGAAGGTGGTGGGACAAACTGAAGGCAAAGGGGAGGAGTCTGAGAACACAGCCGCCCTGGAGAAACCTGCAGTGAAAGAAGAGGAGGAGGAAGTTGAGGGTGCGGAAAAGGACAGGAAGCCGGAATGTGAGGCTGAGGCCAGTTCTGTGAAAAGTGAGCTGAAAGGGATGGAGGTCAGCACGGACACGGGGCCCAAGTCCATTTCCGAGAAGGGCTCTGAAGAGGACGAAGAGGAGAAGCTGGAGGATGATGATAAGTCCGAAGAATCCTCCCAGCCCGAAGGTAACGCCTGGCCACCTGAGCCTCTCTCCTGCCATGGCAGCAGTGGCAGTGTGCCGAATTTCATGTCACGTGACGGGGGCTCTTTTTGTTTCACATTTTCCTCTGTGAAGGCATAATTTTAGGTTATATTTAGATGTATGTTCTGCTCTGATAAGGCACGGAAACATGATACTCCAAAGAGTTTTATGCACACGTAATTTCTGGATTAAGAATAAGGGTTAACTTTGTAAGTAGCAGCGTTAAAATGAAAAATTCCAAGTGATTTTAATTTGGACAGTTAAATGTGAGGGAGAGGAGTGATCTACTGAGTAAATAAATACTGATAGTTATTTTTAAACAAATAATGCCTAATTGAAAGTTATGATTCAGAAGCAAAAGGTAGGAGTAGAATCCTAAAATAACCAGTTTTCTTTGTAAGTCACAAGATCAGGCATATCGTGGTGTTCCGTGGAGCTGGGACTTTGCACTTGGCTGATACGTTAGCCTCTTTTTTCTTTGGGGGACATGGGTTCCTGAGTCAGAGGCTTAGTTGTCCTCCAGCCTCCTCTGAGATTTACTTGTACAATGTCAGATGATTAGTGATGTAACCTCCTAAGCCTAAGCCTCTGCTTCCTCATCTGTGAAATGGGAATAACCGTTCACATGAAACGGCTGTTACGGTCTTGAAACGACAAGATTTGTAAAATGGATAATGCTATTCTAGCCATATTGTAGGCACCCAGTAAAATGGAGCTTGGCTGGTATTCACCTTTCTCAGCTTTTTCAGTGATAGTCTGGTTGTAAGTAATGCACGTTCACTCATTTCTCAGCAGGAGCTGTCTCCAGAGGCAAGAACTTTGATGAAGAAAGCAATGCTTCCATGAGCACCGCCAGGGACGAGACCCGGGATGGATTCTACATGGAGGATGGAGATCCTTCGGTAGCTCAGCTCCTCCATGAAAGAACATTTGCCTTCTCATTTTGGCCTAAGGTTGGTGGATTTTTTGTTGTTTTGTTTAGTTGACCAAGAAAGAGTGGGGTGGAAGATATTGTTCTGGCTTGATTTTTGAAATAATTTTAAGGCAAAACTTTGACACAATATATCTGGAGAAGCCCAAAGAAAAAAAGTCATTTGTGATAGGATAGGAAAGGTGTGACATGAAGAAAGCAAATAAGAAATAGAGCAGTTTATATGGCTCTTTGCCCCTGGAGGTTTCTGAGGGTGATAATGGTGTTATCCAGCACATACGGAGTATTGCTTTAACAGACTTAACCCTTTGACAATACAAAATGTGTGTGCTTGAAAAAAAATTTTTATTGAGGTGAAAACTACATAACATGAACATTATGTTAAACAATTTTAAGTGTATAGCTCTGTAATCTTAAGTGTATTCATATTGTTCAGCAGATCTTCAGAACTTTTTATCTTGCGTGACTGAAACTTTATACCCATTAAATAGCTCCTTCCCCTACCCCTTGGCAACCACTATTCTTTATGTTTCTGTGAATTTGGCTCCTCTTAAATACTTCATGTAACTGGAATTATATTATATTTGTCCTTTTGTGACTGGTTTATTTTATTTAGGATAATGTCCTCAGGTTTATACATGTAACTGGATTTCCTTGTTAGGGCAGAATACTATTCAGTTGTATGTGTATACTATGTTTTCTTTATTGTTCGTTCCTCCATGGGGCATTTGGGGTCCTTCTATCTCTTGGCTCGCTGTAGTGCTCCTGTGAGCAGAGCTCATCAGCATCCCACTGAGATCCTGCTCTCAGTTCCTCTGCATGTGCCCAGAAGTGGGTTGCTGGGTCATATGCTAGTTCTAGATTCAGTTTTTTAAGAAGCCTACATACTGTTTTCTATACTGATGGTTATACCATTTATAGTCCCACCAACAGTGCACAGGAAAATGTGTGGACTTTTAAAACCATGTGTTCTATCTGAAGTAGAACTCTCAGATTTGAGACAATTTTTACGCATTTGGAAACCTAGTCTTCTTCACTCGGGAAAAGGTGGGCTATTAACCCATTTGATCCAATATATTATTCAGTAATTCCAAATGTAATTATCTATAACCAAAAGCAAAGTGGAAATTACATTTTTGGCTAACTAGCATAATTTTATAATAAATCCCTTTGTAATTTGGTCTGGGTTTTTTTTGGGGGGGGTAGGGAAATAATTATTCTAATTACTGTAGCAGGGCTGTCTGGTTTAAAACAAACAACACAAAAATGGCTCCAGCCGACTCATCCCTCGGCTGGCCTTCCGTACTGTTAGTTGCATAAGAAACCATGTGAAATTTTGAACTGAGAAGTACGCTGTCAAAGACATCTTTTTCTCTATGTGCCCTCTCAATTCCTTCGTTATGCTAATCTCCCTTATCGAGTATAGAAGGGAGTTCCCAGATCAGTCAGGTCTGTAGTAGAAGGCAGGCACTTTTAATCTATGGAAACTGGGTCTAAGAGCTGTAATTAGAAAATTTTAATGTACACGCTTCAATGAAATTTGAAGTGATAATAGGTGGGGAATGCAAATTGACATTCATTAGGTACTCCTAGGTTGGTGCCCATTTCGTAATGCTGAACTTTATTAATAGTGACGCTAATGATGTTTCACTTCCCGGGACAGACTGGGATCCCGCCTGTGGATCTGAAGCAGCAGAGCGTCCAGAGCTAAATGCATTGTTATCTGCAGACATTCACCAACAATCCTTTAGCTTTAGTAAAAGTTACTTCTAAAATGTGGGCATGTTTCAGAGGCGGTGGTCATGCAGTGTTTCCTAATGTATGTGCTTGCAGTTCACAACTGCAGAGAGCAGGTTTCCTGCACTGGGGCCGCTGAGCACCTTCCGCCACAGCAAGCAGTTCGGTGCAGTTTATCCACTGGCTTGTTGTTTTCTTTTACATGTTGTCCAGAAGTTGACTTTTAAACCTTTTATGCTCTTCAGAATCTTTTTTGTTTAGAGAGAGAGAGGGACAGACAGGGATAGACAGTCAGGAAGGGAGAGAAATGAGAAGCATCTTCATATAGTTGTGGCACCTTAGTTGTTCATTGATTGCTTTTTTATATGAGCCTTAACCAAGGGGCTCCAGCCAAGCCAGTGACCTTGGGCTCAAGCCAGCGACCATGGGGTCATATCTGTGATCCCATACTCAAGCCGGTGACCCCGCGCTTAAGCCGGATGAGCCTGTGCTCAAGTCGGATGAGCCTGCACTCAAGCCAGCAACCTCGGGGTTTTAAACCTGGGTCCTGAGTGTCCCAGGCCAATAGTCTACCCACTGTGCCACCACCTGATCAGGCTGTTCTTCAGCATCTTGATGGAAATATTTACCTAGTCATTTTCACCAGGTCTTTGTTGCAGTTTCATGTGACTTCTCTTCTCCCTCCAGGATCGAGTGATGATAAACCGATTAGATAATATCTGCGAAGCAGTGCTGAAAGGCAAATGGCCAGTAAATAGGCGCCAGATGTTTGATTTCCAGGGCCTCATCCCTGGGTACACGCCGCCCACCGTGGACAGTCCCCTGCAGAAGAGGAGCTTTGCCGAGCTCTCGATGGTCGGCCAGGCTAGTATCAGCGGGAGCGAGGACATCACGACTTCTCCGCAGTTGTCAAAGGTGGGTCAGAGCGGTGGCTTTCGCAGTTTAAAGTTCAGCTCTCTGAATCTGCCTTCAGTTTGGGGGCTTGTGTTTCACTGGTCCCACTTAGAAATACGGCTGCTGTTTCCTCAGCTTTGTTGAACAGTCGTGAATGTTTCGTTCCTTAAGCTTCTCTTTCTTTAGTTCTGGATGCCAGCTCGCATGGCAGATACAGTTGGGCTCACTGTTTTGTTGGAATTTCTCAATAGGAAGATGCCCTCAACCTCTCCGTCCCTCGTCAGCGGAGGAGGAGGAGGAGAAAAATTGAAATCGAGGCCGAAAGAGCTGCCAAGCGGAGAAACCTCATGGAGATGGTCGCCCAGCTTCGGGAGTCTCAGGTGGTCTCAGAAAACGGACAAGAAAAAGTTGTAGATTTATCAAAGGCCTCAAGAGAGGCGACAAGCTCTACCTCAAATTTTTCATCTCTCACTTCAAAGTTTATCTTGCCTAACGTCTCAACACCAGTGTCTGATGCCTTTAAGACTCAGATGGAGCTGCTCCAGGCAGGGCTGTCACGCACACCCACGAGGCATCTGCTCAACGGCTCCCTAGTGGATGGGGAGCCTCCCATGAAGAGGAGGCGGGGAAGGAGGAAAAACGTGGAGGGCCTCGATCTGCTTTTCATGAGCCACAAACGGACGTCATTGAGTGCAGTAAGTCCAGGAGCTCGCTCCCCTTGTGTGTGGCCGTGTGGACAGCCGGGGTGCCTGCACTGCCCGTGACACTGTCTGTGCTTCTCTCAGGGACAGGGCATGAGCGCTGGCTTCTTCCACCAGAGAAACAGAATTACCTGGTTCTGAGCTGGAGAAGTGTGTTGAACATCGATACAGATCACTCAGCCTGAACCAGCTGTATCTGGGAGATGCACTCTTCCCAGGATTCTGATGTATTGATTACTCTGGGAAGGCGAGCCCCAAACAGAAACGTGTGCTTTGGAGCCTGTAATCATTATCTCTGAATTCTTGAGGTGGAAAAAGCGTTTGCTCTTAAAAAAAAAATACTGCTGTATTTTAAGCCTCATGTCTATTAGCTTAGGATAAGTGTTTAGCTTCAGACATAACATATGTATTCACATACAAAGTTAGAGATTGCAAATTCTCCTATCCCATAACTAGATAGTTAAAAAATCTCAACTGAATAAGGATCTGTGCTTGTTTAGGTTTGAATGAACTATGTATGCCAATGGATTCTGACATTTTACTTTCCAATTCAAAGGACACGAGAGCAGTGTAATCAAAACTCTCGTCCCTAATCTGTGTCAGCCACGCCACCTAAAAATGTGCTAGCTAACGACAAGGGTTTTACCCAAAGAGCCTGATTGGATGTGGCTCCCCTTTAAAGGCTGATGAGCACGAGCTGTCTTCTGCCTGTTGATTTGAAATCCTAATCTTCCTAGTGGCACTGGAGCTCCTTGTGTTTGTGCAGGAGGGGCCGGCGCTCCGCGGACCGGGACCGTGAGCCCTTCCCCTGGGCAGCAAGACACACTCTGGGAGGCTCTGCAGTTTGAAACTGGGGGAGCGGTTGTTTGTTTTGATGGGGTTTTTTCCTCATTCTTTTCCATCTCTATGATTATTTGCCCATTTTCTGTTCTTGAAACTAGAGAAAGCTTAGTATCTTAGAAGAGTAAGAAAAGGCATGGTTGAATTAAAGTCTAGAAATTACAAAATAGCATTCACTGAATTAACTTTGCCCCCGTGGTGAGTTCTGAGTAAAACAGAAGCATCCAGGTGCTTTAAGTTAATTCTCAAAATTTATTATCAGTGCACAAGTTACAGTAATGGTTATTTTTGCTGAGCACATCGATACTTTTCAAATCTTATGAAAATGAATCTTATAATGGATCAGCTGTTTGCTCCATAAGTTAAAATGCTATTTCTAGGTGTGTTCTTCCCCAAGTTGTATCTCTAGTGATTAATCTTTCTACCTAAAATCAGCCTGTTCACACTTTGACAGATTTTGTTCACCCAAAATCCTTTCTTTGTCAATATCAACAAATTGGGGGTTTTCTATAGCTCACATCTCTTCTTTTACTCTCATGTTTAATACTTGAATCACAGCACCCACAGGAATGAATAGTCATTGCAACTGGTGCCGTTTCAGTGGTGTAATTATATAGACCTATAAACTTAAGGCTCACGTTATTCATTTCATATATCGTAAGCTGTACCTTAGAATTTATTGACGTTTTTATTTTTCTAAAGTCACATTTAGCTCAAAACTCCTTGTAAATGTTAGAGAATATATCTAAATTTTTTCTCTTTTTTTCTTATCGTTGTTTTGATGTTGTGGAGGGTTATGCATTATGTCGGCATTCAAACTGGAGACCATTTTGTGCTGCCATGAAAGTCAGGGAGCAGCCGCCCTGCATTCAGCAGTGTTGCGAGGGCTGGTCCTGCCCCTGTGCCACGCATTGGGATGAGAAAATAAAGGCTGGACTGATGCTTGCACTAGACAACTCAGTGCCTAAAATAAATAATGATGTATTATAGTTGTGAGCCATGGTTGGAGAATTTTGGAGCCCAAAGGAAGAATGGAAATGGAGGGAGAAGGATATAAGGAAAAACAGAAGGGAAAATATTCCTAGTGATAGTCATACTTGGTTTAAGTTTAGAAGATTATGTAGCATTTATAAGGAGCTGGCCACTTGAAAAGAGGGGTATAGGAGAGCATATGCAAAGGACCTGAGGCCAGAGAGAGCCAACCTGTCATGTTTGGGAACTGAAAGCTGTTGGCTGGGGAATTGGCAGAGAAGGGTTTGGATATAAGGTAGATGCAAATCATGGAGGGCGTTGATTGCTATGCAAGAGCCTGGATTTTATATTGAAGGTGGTGGGGATTCAATTACCACAATAGTTTAAATAGGAGAATGTGACAAGATTTTGAACTGAGAAAAGTGCATTTTATTTATTTATTTATTTATTATTATTATTATTATTTTTTCATTTTTCTGAAGCTGGAAACAGGGATAGACAGTCAGACAGACTCCCGCATGCGCCCGACCGGGATCCACCCGGCACGCCCACCAGGGGCGACGCTCTGCCCACCAGGGGGCGATGCTCTGTCCATCCTGGGTGTCGCCATGTTGTGACCAGAGCCACTCTAGCGCCTGAGGCAGAGGCCACAGAGCCATCCCCAGCGCCCGGGCCATCTTTGCTCCAATGGAGCCTTGGCTGTGGGAGGGGAAGAGAGAGATAGAGAGGAAAGTGCGGCGGAGGGGTGGAGAAGCAAATGGGCGCTTCTCCTGTGTGCCCTGGCCAGGAATCGAACCCGGGTCCTCCGCACGCTAGGCCGACGCTCTACCGCTGAGCCAACCTGCCAGGGCTGAAAAGTGCATTTTAGATAAGTGACTAGTATAGCGGTGTGGAGGTTAGGTTAAAGAAGGGTAGAACGGAACTAGATCAGAGAGACCATTTAGGAATATTTTAGTAATTTGGATGGGAAGTCAGAGCAGTAGGAATGGAAAAAAGGGCTGACATAAAAGATGTCAGGAAGTTGGCAAACCACTTTGAGAACTAGTGGCTGGGGGATGGTAGAGTCTAGACTTCAGTTAAAGTTGATCTTTTTGGTGTTGCCCCACTAACCTGACATAAAATATTGTACCTTACCAACAAAACAGTACTGTTCACAAAGTGCCAGAAAGCTGTGTATAAACTTTAATTAAATGTGTTTAATGGTGCTTATCTGTGGATCCTCAAGAGAGACTGAGAGGCTGCCTTCTGTGCACGTGAGACCCGAACAGTGCTGGTCATGCTCTTCCCAGTGGCTTGCTTCAGATCTCAGACGTGGAGCATGAGAGATTGTAAAGTTTCTACCTAATTACTTAAATTTGCAACTTCTAGCATAATAGCTGTTCCAAAACTGACATTGTTTCAAGTAACTCTTTCCCCTTTCTGAGCAAAGATCCATTGGCCTAGGATAGCATTTTCTTGGGATAGTACGTCACCAGAATCAATCTCTTCGTGTAAGGATTCAGACCATTGTCAACTTTCTGCAGGAGGATGCCGAGGTGACCAAAGCTTTTGAAGAAGATATAGAGACCCCACCAACAAGAAACATTCCTTCTCCTGGACAGCTGGACCCCGACACACGGATCCCTGTTGTAAATCTTGAAGATGGGACGAGGCTGGTGGGGGATGACGCTCCTAAAAATAAGGACTTGGTTGAATGGCTAAAGCTGCACCCTGCTTACACTGTTGATATGCCAAGTTATGTACCAGTAAGTATTCCAGAGCTTGGACTGGGAGGAATCTCAAAGGACAGTCTATTCTGTTCTCCTCTACAACATAGAAATTCCTGGTCCCTCTGCCTTTAGCTTGACTTTTCCTTGAATGTTTCCCAGTTTTTGTTATTTTATAAATCTAGAAACGAGCTGCAGGTCTATCCCACATGAAGGGCAGCCTTGTAGTTACCTGAAGACACCCATTATTCACTTTCTTACTTTCTCTATCTCTCACCCAACAGACATGATTTCTTCAGTCATTCTCTGCCTGGTGTGGTTTCCGGGTGGTCTCATTATTGGGATGACACTCATGAGTGCACTTTAATTGGTCTCCAGTCCTGGTCCAACTTGCTCAGAATACTATGAAGATGTTACTACACCAAGATTGTGGGTTCAATCCCAAGTCAGGGCACATACAAGAATTAACCAGGAATGCATAAATAAGTGGAACGACAAAGTGATGTTTTTTTCTCTATATATAATCTAAAATCAATAAATTAAAAAAAATTTTTTTTAAAGAGGTTACTTACAGAGATTTGACCAGCTAATGCAGCCCACGACTTTATTGGCTTCTTTTTTAAGCAGCTGTTATGCCTCAGATTAAACATTAGACAGTATCTCCAGATGATTTATCACAGAAACTGTTTACTGGGTAGCAATGCAGAGCTTTTACTTCATACTGATGTGATTGATTTTTAAAAACTTAAGTGTAGGATACTGCCTTTCCTTTTGTTCAGTCTGAGTTGAGTCCCTGCCATCAGAATGGCCCTCCTGTGAAGATCCTGTCAACTTCGGTCGGTTCTCCTCTGTCGCTGATGTGCTATCACTCAGGTCACTGCATAGAAATTAGCCAAGGTACTAGAGAAAGTTTCCTTTAAAAATGCCATGACTTGGTTAAGCATTCAGAGAAAAGGCTTTAAACAGGCTTATTGCTAGACAAAGGAAAAGCAGATTCTCAGCTTCCGTGTTTGTTTAGTTCCTCAATGTATAGGGGAAAAATAGGACTTTTTCCTTTCAAAGAAAATTATGGTTTTTAGTAATTAAAATAATTCTTGAAACATACATCATAACTGAAAATGACTTGATATTTGTACAGGAAAAAATAAGTATTAAATATAACTTTACTAAATATATATATATATATTTTTTTTTTGCAGAAGAATGCAGATTTGCTGTTTTCCTCGTTTCAGAAACCGAAACAGAAACGACATAGATGTCGAAACCCTAATAAATTGGATATAAACACTTTGACAGGAGAGGAAAGGGTGCCTGTTGTTAATAAACGAAATGGGAAGAAGGTAAACGTAGGGAAGAGGGGAATTGATCTCTCTGATTTTTTATATACTAGAAAGAGTTTATTCTGACATCATAATCCCAGTTCTTTCAGAATATATGTATATAAGTAAGTGTATATGTGTATATTTAAAGATTGTAGAGGGAGATGAAAGAGCTAATGTGTTATAAAGCATGTTCCCCATGCCTCTCCCAGATGGGTGGAGCTATGGCGCCTCCAATGAAGGATCTACCCAGGTGGCTGGAAGAAAATCCTGAGTTTGCAGTTGCTCCAGACTGGACTGAAATCGTTAAGCAGTCTGTAAGTACAAGCTCTGCCTATCTGTCAAGGAAGGCTTCTAAACAAAACTGTTATCCTGAATTTAAAAAAACTTTCTGTTGACCATTAACAGAAAGACATAAAAGAATAGCTTAAAAGAATTGACATGGCCCTAGCTGGTTGGCTCAGTGGTAGAGCATTGGCCAGGTATGTGACTGTCCTGGGTTCAATTCCCAGTCAGGAGAAGCGCCCATCTGCTTTTCCATTCCTCCTCCCTCTTGCTTCTCTCTTTCTCTTCCCCTGCTGCAGCCATGGTTCAATTAGAGTGAGTTGGCCCTGGGCACTAAGGATGGCACCATGGCCTCCACTTCAGGTGCTAAGAAGAGCTCAGTTACTGAGCAATGGAGCAACGCCCCAGATGGGCAGAGCATTGCCCCTTGTGGGCTTGCTGGGTGGATTCCAATCGAGGCAAATGCAGGAGCCTGTCTCTTCCTCCCTTTCTCTCACTAAATTAAGAATTGACATAATACATCATTTGTATACATCATAAATACCGTATTTTTTGCTCCAAAAGACACACCTGATCATAAGACGCACCTAGGCTTTTAAGGAGGAAAATAAGAAAAACAATATTCTGAACCAAATGGTATGTTAAAATATTTAATAAAATATACTACAACAATGTAAACCCAACAGCAGTATTAACAATCATTAGCACTGTTATTAACAAATGAGAACAGACTTTAATGTTCAAATACTCTTCTAGTTGTCTGAGAACCTGCAGAAGCTAAAAAAATGAGCATTTGCTCCATAAGTCACATGGGCATCTCCCCCTCCTCTTTTGGGGGAAAAAATGTGTCATATGGAGCAAAAAAATAAAGTACATTGTGTCTTGTATCAATGCATCATTAATCCAAAGTATGTTAATTAGCTTTGATTTAAAAGGATTGTGTAGAAATGCACATTCACAGTCTTGGAGGTGAAGTTCCAACAGGGAAGAATGCCCCAGGTAAACCTAATACACTGCTCACAAAAATTACGGGATATTTCAAAGATGTATATGAAACTGAGACATAAACTGAGCGGAATGGAATCTGAGCTGCGGTCCCCAACCCCCGGGCCGTGGACCGGTATCTGTCCCTGGACCATTTGGTACCGATCTGCAGAGAAAGAATAAATAACTTACATTATTTCTGTTTTATTTATATTTAGGTCTGAACGATGTTTTATTTTTAAAAAATGACCAGATTCCCTCTGTTACATCCATCTAAGACTCACTCTTGACGCTTTTCTCGGTCATGTGATACATTTATTCGTCCCACCCTAAAGGCCGGTCCGTGAAAATATTTTCTGACATTAAACCGGTCCATGGCCCAAAAAAGGTTGGGGACCACTGATCTAGAGTAGTAAGATTAGCTGTGATATATGATATTAAAATAAACTAGCAACTTTCAACCGTTTTTATCTCATGATACAAATAAACTATTACTAAAATTCTGCAGTGCACCAATATATATATATATATATATATATATATATATATATATATATTTTTTTTTTTTTTTTTTTTGCTGATCTGACAAAAACAAATAGTGCAATTTTGATTGAATTACAAAATAATAATAATAATAATAGTAACTGCTTACTCTTTTTGCTTCAAAGTAACTTTTTAAAAACGCATGTGCCTGTACTTGTATGTAAGGATTTCTGGTACCAAGAATTAACCAATCAATGACAACCTTATTATGCAATGTGACCAGTAAGATGCGACTCTGCGTTATATGGCCTGTATTGTTATGGTTCAAGACAGGGCATTCACACTGGATGGTTATTGTGTTGGCTGTTATTATATTTTTATGTGAAAATCTAAGGGAAAAGAGGTCAATATCCCTGACTACATAAGCAGGTATTGCATGTTTTAAAAGTCTTGGCACACCAGTTGAAAATCACTGAAATAAACAAAAAATACAACAATTCTGCCTAAATTTTTTTCAGTTTCTTTACAAAATTAATTTGTTAGTGTTGTCTTTATTCTTTTTGTTTATTTTAAAGCTTGTTTTTCTTTCTGTAATACCAGTAATACCAGTAGTGGATGTGAACTGCCCGTAATCAAAGCACACAGTTCCCTCCCCCAGGATTCCCGGGTGTTACTCTCTCCCCCAGTACTGCTGGCCCTGACGACTGCTGATCCTTCTCCATCCCTGAGGGCTGTGTTTTTGAGCATGTCATAACAGAAGCAGAAAGTGTGTACCCTTTTGTTTCACTTATATTGAGATTCATCCAGGTGGTTGCATGTGTCAGGTTTGTTCCTTTTCATTGCTGGGCAGTCCTCTGGTTCTGGATGCAGATAAATTGACATCGATCTCACTGGCAGAGTGGCCTTTAACAGTTTTATACAATTCAGCATCATTTAGTGAGTTTAATGTAATACTGAAATATAGAATTTTTGCTTTCATAGGTTTGATCATTGAGCTTTTAGAGTGGAAATAATTGCTGGTGTATTTCCACTCAGAATGTCAGGTTTCAGATAGTCACAAAGGCCCACGTGGAAAGTGCGCCTTCTCGAGCAGCTTTGTAACCTCTGTTTGCCTCTGCCTTCCCTTCAGGGCTTCGTTCCCGAGTCCATGTTTGACCGGCTGCTCACCGGCCCGGTGGTGCGGGGCGAAGGGGCCAGCCGGAGGGGAAGAAGGCCCAAGAGTGAGATCGCCAGGGCCGCCGCCGCCGCCGCCGTGGCCTCCACGTCAGGGATCAACCCTCTGCTGGTGAACAGCCTGTTTGCTGGAATGGACCTCACGAGTCTCCAGAACCTCCAGAACCTCCAGTCTCTCCAGCTGGCTGGTCTCATGGGCTTTCCTCCAGGACTGGCCACAGCCGCCGCTGCCGGAGGCGATGCGAAGAACCCTGCTGCCGTGCTGCCCCTGATGCTGCCGGGCGTGGCGGGCCTGCCCAACATGTTCGGGCTGGGCGGGCTGCTCAACAGCCCCCTGGCGGCGGCGGCGGGGACCGCCACTCCGGCCTCCAGCCAGGGGGACCCGGACGACGGCACTTCGAAAGGAGAGGAGAAGGGCCACGAGAACGAGGAGGAGAACAAAGACTCAGAGAAAAGCACAGACGCTGTTTCGGCTACTGACTCCGCGAATGGATCTGTTGGTGCTGCTACTGCCCCGGCCGGCTTGCCCTCCAACCCGCTCGCCTTCAACCCTTTCCTCCTGTCCACCATGGCGCCCGGCCTCTTCTACCCATCCATGTTTCTACCTCCGGGACTGGGGGGATTGACGCTGCCCGGGTTCCCCGCATTAGCAGGACTTCAGAATGCCGTGGGCTCCGGCGGGGAAAAGGCCCCCGACAAGGCCGAGGGGGGCACCTTCCAGGAGGAGGAAAACCTAGAAGGCAGCGACGCCGAGGAGACCCCGGACAAGACTGCGGAGTCCTCCATCCTAGAAGACGAAATGGCACAGGGTGAAGAGCTAGACTCACTTGATGGGGGGGATGAAATAGAAAACAATGAAAATGATGAATAACCAGTACCAGTTCCCATTGAAGTGTTTAAAACTTTTGACAAGTGGTAGTCCTACTGTTTACACTCACAGTTAATGTTCATACCTAGTTTTATAAGCTGTTCTGTAACATAGTGTAGCAAAAAGAAAAAAAAAAAGAAAAAAAGTCCAAGTCATGTTATACAGGTGTGTCAAAAGGTATCTTGGTCATTAAGTATTGTGCAGTGCATTATTTATTATCCCTAGGAGAGATGAAATTTGAGAGGTGATCATGTCTTTTTAAGGCAACTTACATAATGCTCTGCTTTTTTTTCTCTTTTGGTACCATTGGTATTATAATAAAGAGCAATTTGTAACTGAGTGGCACTAATGGAAGGAAGTGCTGCTCAAAGGAAGTATGAAGTTATATATTTAATTTGTTAATTTTAATTTCTTTGCTGTGAAGGTCAAGATGAAATTTACCATACATATCATACTTGCTCATTTGTTTCCCTTTTTGACTGTATGGGGGTTCCCACACTTGCGCAGACACACACATCCATACACTCTGACAATCTCTACGTTAGTGTGAACGTCTCCGTCCCGAGGCGCAGCAATAATAAGGCAGCTGTTGAATGTGAAGGGTCCCTTTGGAAATTAACCTACTGGGAGGGTTCTTGCCAGACAGAACTACAGTTCCATTGTCTCGTGGTCTTGTAATGCACTGGTATAAACAAAATAAATAGATGAATAAATAAAGAGTGAGAGAATAGAGAATCAGGTACCTTTTTTAAATTAAAGGACTTTGTTACTTTAGCCACAAAGCTAAAACAGCATTACCTCAGCTCTAAACTAGCCTTGAAGTTTACAGACATGACTTTGTAAATGTATTGTTTTTCTTTGTTGTGATGTCCTTTTATTTTTTTCTTTGAAAACTGCTATCATGTAAGATAAAATGTAAATTGCTGCCAACTGTAGTAATGATGCTTTTAATAAAAGTGACCCATGATATGCAGAAATGTAATTATAGAATGTAGTATGTAGGGGAACTGGTGTTCACTCTATTTTTTGTAATCGCAATAGATGCAAATACAGCATTCTGGCCTTTGTACAGTTTCTTGATATATCCTCTTTGACTAGATTAGCTGTTAGTAATACGCTAAACTGATTGTCTTCAGACTAGACAGGAAGAAAAACCTTAAATTACCTTCACATAATTCCACTCCAGATATCTCAGCAGAACCACACACAAAAACCTCCCATTACTCCCTCAAAAGGGCATTTGAGACCGAGAATACTTATAAATGTGTGCAGCGTCTGATAATGTGGTACACTGCAGAACAAAAGGGCAAGAGAGAAATGAGGCTTTAATAGGCACAATATCTAGGTCATTTATCCTTGGTTAATGGGTAGGAAAACACAATGCCAGAGTGTCAGCAAGGGACACAAAGGCGCTCTGGTGTCCTGCGGACCAGTACTCGATGCCAGAAACTGGAAAACCGTGCGGAATGAAAAGCAACCCATTTAAGCACTCCAAGTGCAGACGCACACTCGTGTAGACTTGTGAGCTGATTTGTGCACCCCTGTGTGACCTTTGATATTTGAGGTAAAGTCTAATTTGAAAGCTACTGTTCTTACCTTTTTATGTCACCTGGCTAAACACAAAGCCATATTTCCATTCAGTGAAACAAAAGAGGGATGTCTGCAGGCCTGTGAATGTCACCTTCCTTACTCTTGTGCACACAGCCCTCCCCATCCTACGTGGTACAAGACAGACCGTCTAAATACCTTCTAGACAATGAGATTTGCTTAATTTGTATCCCAAAATGAAAATTACACCCATTATGACCAGGAAGAGGAACACCTTGAAACCTCCACCTCACAGAGCCTGTGGTGGCTCCTATCATCGTTCCTGTTTCACTTGAACGTTAACAAGTGGGTGGTCTGCCTTGGAAGAAAGTGCCTTTAAGAGAAGACCCTCTGAAATTGAATTCTTTGAACATGGAAAATAAAACTAGATCTGCATGAAGTAGAGGGAATTTATTTAAATAACTGATTTTTTTTAAGCCTTAAAATAAACTTTAGGTAGGGAGACTTCTATTTAATGAAATGAGTCCCAAAGGGTCTTTTTCTAACATTCTTTATCGTATTGAAAGTTTTCCTATGACTGTAAATAGAGTGTATGATGTGACTGTCACTGTTGGAAGAAAATGCTAAGAGCCATGCTGGTCTTTTTCAAAGCCAAGGCGCCGGCTGCTTGTGGCCAGAAGGAACCCTGAATAGAGAGTGAGTCGCCAGCTCTGCGTTTTCTGCAGTTCATCTGTTAACACGGCTTTAAAGTCATTCATTCAGTTTCCCACGTTTGAAAATGCTTTCCTTTTTCTTCTTCTAATAAATGAATTCTTGATATTGGGTCTTGAATGGACCTGAGCTAGGACTGTTCTGATGCAGTCTGGTACTAAGCACCTGTGTTCACTGTGCGCTCCGTGGGAGTGGAGCGCTGAGGTGCTGAGTGCTCTCCATGGCACTGCTGCTCAGTCGTCGCCTCTCTGAGAGGGAACTGTGGTTTTCTAGAGCAAACAGACTTGGGAGTGTAAGTAACTGGCCAACGGCAAATATCATATAAGAGCTGTGTTTGAATCCAGGCAGCCTGACTTGAAGGCCCGCTTCCATTCTCCTTGTGCAATCTTAGGTCTCTGGAAGAAAATCACATAATGAGCTAAAATGTTTGCAGCTCCTGTGTTTTGACATTTTCCCCAGAATCCCCTCCATAAGGAATCTTAAGTTTGAGGTTGGGAATTAAGAGAAATTCTATATGAAGTAGAGCCTGGGAGGGTGTGAGCTCTAAGGAAACTTGAGTCCCAGTTAACTGACATTTGGATTTATCTTGCCCTATGAGTATTTCTGTTTTTATAAAGAAGTCAAGGTTTTATAAAAAAACAAACATACTCAAGCTTCAGAACTACTCAGTTACATACCTGGTGTTTGAACCCAGATAGATCCAACTTCAAAGTCCAGGCCCTTGACTGCTGGGCTGCTATAATTAGCATTCTTCAAAGCATTGGGTGCTATAGATGCTGATTTAGTAGCAAGAATACAGCAATGAAAACGAAGACTAGTTCCCTACTGTCATGGTGGAACTAGTCTCTAGTAGGAAGAGAACAGATGAAAAACATTACAAATGAAATGTCTGTAGGTTGAGGAAAATACTAAATAGGGTGATGAGGTGGTTAGGGAGGAACCATATGGAGTGGACAGCTTTGCTTACACCTGAGTGATGAGAAATGGGAGCTAAACAAGAGCTGATTAGAGAATGTTCCAGAAAAAAGGAACAGCCAATGCAAAGATCATGAATTGGGAGGAAGCTTGGAAGAAGAGGGATGCGGGGAGGCTGTCAGCCTCGAGGAATTAGGGGATCACCCTGGTTGAGGGTTTGGATTTCCCTTTTAAGTGAGGTATAGTCTTTGGGAGGATTTATGCAGGAAAGTGACCGAATCAAATAAATGTTAAAGAGAGCCTCCCATTTATATGACCACTCTTTAGAATTACTCCTACTGAAATATACCTAAAGTAAAACCAAGAGATGAAGAAGGTTCCTGTTGTTGTTTTTAAGAATTACATGACTAGTGTTACAAGATACTGGGAGTAGAAGATTTTCCTTCCATGCCATGTTACAAAATTATTTTTTTTCAGTTCAATGAAAATTACTTGTTAATTACATTTGGGAAGAGTTTAAAGAAATTATTTCTAACAGCGGAGGTGAGACCATATGTGCGTTGCTGAAGTGGTGTGTGCGTGCAGTGCGCATCACTGTGCCTCCAGAACCGTCAGTACATTTAACGTAGGAAACAAAACAATGTAAATGACTTCTACTAACAAGCTCCTAAAAGTTAGAGTGTATCTAATTCCTTTAACCTGACTCTCTAATGAGCAATTTTATGTATTTTCTTAGCACAGATAAGATTTACCACAGTTTTATAGACATTTTGTAGTAAATTGCATTTGGCAAAATAGATGAATAAATTAACTTCTGGAATATTTAATTGAATGTAAGCCTCTTTTGATGAATAATCAGTTAATTTTTTATTGGGAGAATCACACAACTTGGAAATTTTTCTGGTTAGGAGTAGGATGGTGATTTTTTAAAAAGTATTTTGAACTAATAAGTTTTGGGGAGTTTTTTGTTGTTGTTGTTTTAATTCAGTGAGAGGAGGGGAGGCAGAGAGAGATCCCGCATGCACCTGGACTGGGATCCACCCGGCTAGCCCACTAGGGGGTGATGCTTTGCCCATCTGGGGTGTTAACCTCATTGCTCAGCAACTGAGCTCTTCTTAGCACCTGAGGCAAGGCCATGGAGCCATCCTCAGCACTCAGGGCCAACTGGCTCCAATTGAGCCCTGGCTGCAGGAGGGGAATAGAAAGAGAGAGAGAGAGAGAGAGAAGTGAGGGGGGGGGGGTGGAGAAGCAGATGGGCACTTCTCCTGTGCTCCCTGACTGGAAACCTGAGACATACACACGCTGGGCAGATGCTCTACCACGGAGCCAACCAGCCAGGGCAATAAGTCATTTTTATGTTTAATGTTTCTGTTCAACTTTTCTGTTGCTCCCATTCTTATTGAATCTAAACACACAGACACACACACGTGCATATATGTTGGTAATGTGGCTCTACCCTCCTAATGGGTCTGTTGGTCTGTAGATCTTATTTTGGATCTACCAATGTAGACTTGACTTTTAATATGCATCTCCTTAATCAGTGAATGTTTACCACCTAATTTAAGTAAAATTGATGAGTAGGATAACAAAAGTTCAAATATTCCTTTATCTAGCTGCTTCACCTTGAGAACAGTTAACTCTCAGAATTTGTTTAGCTCCTAAGCAGGCCACAATTTTCATCCACTGAACAGACAGCCATGGCAGGATCTTTCTCTAAATGCTCACAGGTATGTTGAGGGTAGCGGGGCCTCTTTCTAGGTTCCTTCCTGTGAACCTCTCTTAATCATGAGGTCTTGACTCTGAGATACATTTGTCATGGTTAATTTTAGGTTATAGCTAAAGGGACAGCATCATAGATTTAGTATGTATAAGAAAGAGAAATACTAAGTCAAAGTATTGTTCGGAAATCACTTACTACTCTACTTGAGGTGGCTTCCTCCATTGTCCCTTGCCCACCTCTGCGTTTTGATCTGAAAGCTTGATTTCAAAATTACAAATGAGAGAAACCGGATTCTCTTCTGTGACTGGGGCCAGGTCCTTCAGTGGCTTTGTATCCTTTGCAACCCAAAACCGGTTCCATTGCCAGTTGCAGCTCGAGACCTCGACGTGGAGGTAGGCTGGATGACTGAAACCTAAGCAGGCTGTGAATTTAATAGTTTGGGGAGTGCACATCACATCAGGAACAGAAGATCCTTCCTTCCTGTCCAGCATGTTTCACCATGTTTCCTTAGGAGTCAGGAAGCTCTTAACATTTTAGCATTCAGCATTTTTGTTTGTTAATAGGCACTTGTGAGTTAATTCGTGCCACTCCCCAGGGTTCTTGCCACCACTCCTGGGTAAGGCGGGGTCATTTGCCCAAAGCCCAGTGGTAAGACAAGTGTGGTGGCTAGAACTAAAATCTAGACTTCTCCAGTGTGGGCTGTGTATAGCTGTGGACCAGATGTCTAAAGTAGAAACCTGCCATTCACGTTAATTTGGGACTACATACAGTCTCAAACAAAATCCCCAAACCTAAAATAGAATAAGCTACAAACTTGAAATAACAACTGATATTATGATCTGAGGAAGAACAAACCAGAGGTTCCAAAATCTCATGTTACGGGACAAAGGTACTAATGAAGGATGGCAGAAAGATGTTTCACGTTAAAAACAAAAAGTTTAAGCAATTATGAGCATGCTTTACATCTGTGCTGATTTTCTATTCCTATGCTACTGATAGCCTAATTATTTTTTATAAGTTATTCAGGCTTATTTTGTAGGATTTGAGGTAGTGAATTAGCTCTGAATTTCTGACCCTAAAAGGCAGCCCTAGTTGAGTCTGAAACTTGAAGTCCCCCGCAAGGATGGGCAGTGGCCCCAGCAGCCCCCGTGCCAGCGTCCTCCATCTCCACCCGTGGGGCTTTCTGGGCTGACTGCTCAGATTTGCATATCTGTAGCTGCAGAGCTAATGTTCTGTCACTAGGTTCAGGGGCACAGCGAGGCAACTCCAGGATTCTTTCCACCTTATTGTACGAGTTTCTGGAAAGTGAGAGGCGGCCATTGTGTCTGACTGCAGAGGCATTGTTCTCCCCAGATGACGCTGGCCTGTTTCTCTGCTCCTGGGTTTCTGCTCCTTCAGCCATGGCCAGCTCCTGAGGAGCAGATGGGCAACTCAGAATAGCTGGAGGGGTTCCCGTACTCTCCGTATTGTCAAGTTACAAACAAACCCCAAACCTCCTGGTCTTTAGAGTCCGTTGTGTACAGAACCTATGTGTTCTAAGCGAGAGGACAGAGACGGATAGCAATGGCAACTTGGTGACAAGGTGCTTGGCCCTGCCCCTCAGCGCCCCCCTCCCCCCTCCAAGAAATTTGAGAAAAGAATTCCACGGACCATCAGAGTACACGGGGGCGAGAGGGAAGGAGAAAACAAAGCTGAAAACTTACATTTGAATCCCAAACCTGTCTGTTGATACAAGTATCAATTGTTGATTACTGTTAAAATCCTGTTGGGAATAATGACTGCAAAAATCTGAAAACTGTTTTTATGATGTCAGAGAAAAAGTCTTTTTGTGTTTATGGTTGTTGTTTTTTTTTTAATGTGGTTTGGGAGCAGGCTGAATGAGCAAAACAACCGCTGACCTGTGAAAGGTGGGGAGAAACTAAGAGACAGTGGTGTGAAATTTTTGCAAGAAGAAAAGCAACTTTGAGACTCATTTGCTTTTCTCCTTGTATTTGGAGCTCATGTGACTATGTGGCTGAAAACTCATCTTCAGCTGACATGCTTCAAACATGCCTGTAATGACGCATGTCTGCGTGTATCTGAGTGGTTTGCTCTTGCACTTTGCAGTGGTTTAGCAGTGAGGCATGAAGTCGAGAGGGCTGATGGCCCTGCACGCTCTTGGCCACGTGCCCGAGGATCTGCAGGGCTGTTGATGTGGCACATTTTTTCCCATGGACGATGATGCAGGATGCCTCTCCCTGCCTTCAAGGAGACACTGAAATCCACCATAACTTGAGGCTTTAGGCAGATGTACAGTCTGAATAGCTTGTACCAGCTTGACATAGGCTGGCCAGTTGAATGTCAGTTGCAGCTAAATGTATTGCATAATTGATAAGGTTCCGAGCCCATAGATCCTGGGAGAGAGCAGGTGACCTCGGCTGCAGGTAATTCTAGCTCCCTGCCCTTGATAACCTCACATGGAGCATGAAGAGCTTAAACTCATCTGGTTTGACCTGATGGCGAGGCCATCTAGGCTTCTGAATTATTGGCAAATAAAAAAAAAAAGTTTAGAAACTTCAGTTGAATGACTCACCTATCAGCTTCTCCAGCATGAACATGGTCATAATGCCACTTCTCTTGAAGGTGCCACCAACAGTGATCTAGAAGTGATGGCAGCAATGGCTGAGGTGAGCACCCCTGCTGCTAGTGTCCACGGCCGATTTCCTCCTGGGATTGATTGAACAGGCACCTTGCCTGAGGGTCTCGAGGCAGATGCTTTGTGCTTTGGGCCTGTCCTCTTTCACGAGGACAAATGCCAACGAGTGTATATTAAGAACACTTTTTGTTAAGTTCACTAGGGAATAAGAGGCATTATTCTTGTGCTTAAGCAGCAATCAGTTGGTAAATATCCCATTGCAGCTGGAAGGTATGTTGGGACTGGGGGTAAGGGACAAAGAATGGAGTCAGGGTTTTTTACCTCAAGAGCTGCAGCATGTTGCTGAGATAGTTTATATAAATAACAAATATGCCTGCAGTTTCTAGATTTCAGAACATGTTGCATGCATTATCTCAAGTGATACAACTTAGAAACCACAAGTTTACACATGAGAGATAGTAAGGCCCAGCGACCCAAGGCCAGGGGGAGGCTTGGTTGGGGCTTGCGGGCAAGTTTGCACTCTGAACCCAGAGGTCTTTCTCTCTGTCGCACGCTGACACCGAATGGCAACGAGCAACAGGCAGTTCCACCATACATGTGGCAGCCCTGCAACAAGAGCTTGGGTTTCTCTCTGAGCCTCACCTGTTTTGCTTGTAAATTTGGAGTAATAATACTACTCAGCATGGTAATGCCTTCCTGGTAGTGTTGTGTGAGGATTAGAAACGGTGAATCTGCAAAGCCTTAGGCGTCCTGTACTGAATAGACACACTATGTAAAGCCTCGTCTAATGAGTTCCAATGAAGTGTCCTAGCAGAGCTCAGTGAGAAGCACTGAGGAGGTGGCCGGTGCTCTGGTCTGTAAGGAACATTGACCGAAATAATGCTGGTGCGTCCTGAGAACAGGGAGTTCTGGCTGGCGAGCCAAGCAGGGCCTGGAGGAGCCATCTGTGGGCATGAGCGTTGGCTCTCAAACTCCAGAGAGAAATGCAGTTTCTCTGTGGACCTTGTACACATTCTTGTTCAGATAAGGATTTGTTAAAAACTTCACAAAATGCAACATGTTCTTTTTCCCTATAATGCACCCAAGTCTTTTCTTGCTGTATTCTATTTCATTAAAAAAAATCTATCATTCCTCTCTAAATTGATTTTGAGACTTAATAATGGACAGTGACTTTCTTTTTGAAAAATCATGCTTTAAAAAAAGGATTCTTCATCTAGGACCATGGACGGGCTTTGAGGAAGGAAGGTGAAGGCAGCCCCAAGTCCTCTGAAGTTGGATGCACAATTGTATGTGAGTGTGTATGTATTTTTCTGAAAAGAAGGTCCCTAAGTTTCATCTGGTCTTCAAAGTATCTATGAATCCCTCTTTGGGAGGGTAGTAAGAAAAACGTAGAGTTAGATTTGAATAAATTTGGAATTGCTTTTATTTTAAAAAATTCTTTATTATTTATTTTTCACTGACAGTTGATTTACAACACTGTATTAGATTTAGGTGTACAACATAGTGGTTCAGTGTTAATATACTGTGCACAATGGCCACCCTAAGTCTGGTACCCATCGGACACCTGGCATAGTTACAGCCACGTTATCGCCCGTATTTAGGGTGCCGCAGCCACAGTTGGGGTTGCTTTAAATGCCACTTAGAGATGGAAAACTGATGAAAGACAAGTCTCTGAAGAGGAAACCCCAGTTTACAATGAGACGGAGTGTTTCCCCGCACATGCCTCCTGCGCAGAGGACTCCTGTCTCCACTGTGTCTCAGCGAGCAGTCCTGGAGGCCTCCTTTCTCTCCTGCACAAAGTGGCCCTGGTAACAGCACCTACCATCTAAGCCTGAATGAGGTAATGTGTGTGACATGACCGAAGAGAACTGGCACAAGATAAACGCTTTCACAATGTCAACTATTGTGCCTACTGTCCCTGCATGCTGGTGGTACCACAGGGAAGGTTGTCCCCATTGTGTCTGCCCCGTCCTAATGTGAGTGTGTTTGTCTTAGTGGGATGAATTATTTCCCCCAGTCATCAGCATCAAGCTGATGGAAATTGAGAGCAATCTAGTGTACGTCTCGAGACCTCTCTGCTCAGGCCACATGCAAAGCTAGCAGATGGAAATGAGTCCTTTTCTCCCTAACTGCTGGAAGCTGGCCTGGGACCTGAATGGCATCCCTGTCAAGCTAACCCCAGTTCTTGTATACACAGGTGTGCCCACCCCTGCCAGATGGCAGACAGCACCTTAGTCACCCTCTGTTTGTCCCAGAAAGCTTGAGACCTCCCCAACTATGTTCCTACTGTGCCTTCAGGTATAAAAATCAAATTATAAAATATAACAAAATACAGTGTGTCCATAAAGTCATGGTGCACTGGTCACAGGAAAGCAACAGAAGACAATAGAAATGTGAAATCTTCACCAAATAAAAAGAAAACTCTCCCAGTTTCATACCTATTCAGTGCAGTTCGATGTGGGCTCACGCACAGATTTTTTAGGGCTCCTTAGGTAGCTATCCCGTATAGCCTCTACAGACTCGTCACTGACTGATGGCCTACCGGAACGGGGTTTCTCCACCAAACTGCTGTCTGCTTTCTGTCTTTATGAGGAAGAAGCTGAGGTGAAAGGGAAAAGGCCTTTCTGCATAAGAAACTTGCCTCTAGGAGTCAGAATTTCTGCTGTCTTATTTTTAAGGGCTCTACCAGCTGCCATGCTGCTCAGCCATGGGGGTTGGGGCGCCATGCAGCAGGACTCATGGGTCCGCAGTCAGGAATGCAGCAGGTGCAGGCTGTGCAGCACCCAGATGGACAGTGGGTCTGGTCCCAGCCTCCAAGGAGAGGATGAAGGCCAGCAAGCAAGGTCTCTGCCAGGAACCAGCTCTTCTTTTCCAAAGCTTGGTTTAAAAGGACATGGAGACAAAGGCTGTCCTGGTTTTAATAGCTCACACCTGGTAAAGAATGACGATTTGTACACCTACAAGAACTGGACCTATTTATTTGTAATCACAGGTTTTTATATGTAGGTTTTCTGCTGGGAAAAAAGGCATGCTGTGTGTTACAAGCTGAATTTCATATCCCCCAGTGCCTCAGAGTGTGATTATTTGGAGATTGGGTCTTTAAAGCAGTAATTAAGGTACGATAAGGTCTGTGGGTGGGCCCTAATCCAATCTGATGGGTGTCCTTATAAATTGAGATTGGGACACAGACAGGCAGAGAGAAGGCCATGTGAAGACACACAGGGAGAGGACAGACATCTACAAGACAAGTAGAAAAGCCTCAAAAGGAACCAACCCTACCGACACCTTGACCTTGGACTTCCAGCCCCTAGAACCATGCAAAGACAAATGTTTGTTTTTTAGACCATGTAGTTGGTGGCACTTTGTCACAGCAGCCCTAGCAAACTCAGATCTGATGTTTTTGTTTTGTTTTGTTTTATGAATTCTGATAGTAACAGTTTACAAATCTGGCCATCCATATCAGAAAAGGACAAAGTAAGAACCCACCACGTGGCTACAGAGCAGTAGTGTAATGTTGTAGTTAGGAAAATGGGCAATGGACTGTGGCCGGGGTGAGCCTGATTGAATTCTGCTCCACCAGTGACACAGTGTGTGCCCCAGAACAAGCTACCCTACCTCTCTGGGCCTGTTTCCTTAGATATAAGTAGAAATGAAGATGAGGATGAAGATGGTGATGTTAGTGCTCACGTGCTAAGCCTGCAATAAGGATTCAACGGTGTCAAGCATTTGCACTGTACCTTCACCTCGAAAGCAATCTCCGAGCGATTATTTTGTTATTACGAACCTGCATCATAGGTCCAAATCTGGGACCCCCTCCTTTCCAGATGCCCTATGTGACCTTGAGGAAGCCACCACCTCCCTGGGGCTGCTTTTGCAATGGCAAAGATAGTTGAGATCCCTTCTAGCTCTCATATTTTATTATCCTAATAAATATTGATATGAAGCCTTCTGCAGGGAGTAAGGGAACACTTTGGTGAGTTGCAAGAAGCATAATACTTTGGGGGGTATCTGTATTCTATGTGTTCATGGTTGAAGAAGCCAAGTGGATGGGGATGCCTTTAAGGAATGACCTTCCAAATGATTCCCTTAAAAAAATGTATCTGTGCCCTTGGAATCTGTAGACATTGATACAAAAAGGAAAAAAAAAAAAAAAGCAAACTTCTACTTTTAAGCGGTGCAAAGTGACTGCAGTAAATCTGTTTAGGTATCATCATGTTTGACTTTAAGAAAATGGCTGAGCTATGGGCAAGGTAATTCAAGAAGATATAAATGGCTGCATTATAATAAGCAGACACCTATTTTAAGCATGATCTATGTTTTTGAGAAAATTCATTACAATGAGTCTTACAATACCAACCTCTTCAATGAATTTTTCATGTCTGCATACCAAGATATATATAAAACGATCGTAATCATGTACCTTTGGGGCAATGCTGAGCGCCAGCTGTTTCGGGGATGATTTATAGGTTGCCACACTCAAGGTTAATAATCAGGAGAAACAGGTTACAGTATGCAATGTATTTATGTCAGGTTAGAAGTTCAGTTAGTGGAGATAGCATGTTATAAGGAAGCACACACTTTTAATTATTTTCTAACCCCCCCCACACACATTTTTCTGCAATAAACTAAAAATAAATGATGTTTTATACAGGGAAACCTCTCTGCGAGAGTATCTTCTGGTTACTGTTGGCTTTATTTAAAGGGAAACCACAGCTAGTTATTATTAGCTATGTATATGAAAACACAGCTTGAAGGTACTTGAACATCTGTGCAGTGGGCCTACATATAGGGTGTGATGGCATTTTATAAACATCAGGGTAATTATGCCCTTATTGAATGGCAGTATTTTGCTGCTAGTAGGTTTTCTAGCAGGATTTTCGGAGATGTGACACACACAAGCCATAAGTCAACATCTGAAAGAGCTAAAATGTAACTTGTCTCCCTTTGGAGACAATTATTGCACCAATTTCATAAAAATCTCAGAAATCAAGAATAACGTGTTATTTTTGTGAATCATACTTTGGTGTAGAGAGTAAACTCTATATTCTGTTCCCCTGATTTATTTGTCTATCATGATGCCTAAATCATACTGTCTTGATTACTATAGCTCGAAGTCAACTGATTTAAGTCCTCCAACTTTATTGTTTTTCAAAGTTGTCTTAACTATTCTCGTTCTTTTGTATTTTCATATAAATTTTAGAATCAACTTGTCCATTTCTACTAAAAGGCTGGTGATGATGATTGGAATTGCACTGGATCTTCCAACCCATGAACATGGTATTTTTTTAAAAAAACTTTTTTTCTTTTAACATTGAAAAATTTAAGATTAATTTATGTTGCTATGTGTATATATGTACTACATTGCTTCTAACTCTTGCATAGTCTCAGTGTACATTAGTTTCCTGTTACTACTGAAACGAATGATACACGCTTAATGGCTTAAAACAACATGAATGTGCTCTCTTCCAGTTCTGAAGGTCAGAAGTCTGCCGTCAGTTTCACTGGGCTCAAGTCAAAGTGGCAGCCAGTCTGGTTCCTCCCGCAAGCTCTGAGGTGAGAATCCATTTCCTTGCCTCTTTCAGTTTCTAGCGGCTGCTTGTATTCTTTGGCTGTGACTCTTCCTTCATCTCCAAACGCACCCCTCCAGCCTCTGCTTTGGTCATTGCATCTCCCTCTGCGACTCTGACCCTTCTGCTTCCCTCTTATATGGACGGTGTTGATCACATCAGGCCCATCCAGATAATCCAGGACAATCTTGTTCCCTCAAGATCCTTAACTTTATCACTTCTGCAAAATCTCTTTTGCCATGTTAACTAACGTACACAGGTTTCAAGAATCAGTTTGGGGACATATTTGGGAGCTATTCAGCCATGTATCTACCACATTTTGGGTACACACTTCCCCAGTGATGGACGCCAGACTGGCCCCTCCTCCTTGTCACTATAAAAATGCTGCAAAGGGCATCCTCATTCATCTCTTCTTATGGGCTTGTGTGCAAATTTGGGTCCAGGATGAGACTGCTGGGTCACTGATGCGTGTGCACACTCATTGTGGCTAAGAAGTGACTGGTTCCTTTCTGGTCAACGTGCCACCAACCATGAAGAAACACTCCTCTGTCTTTGTGTCCTTAACAACATTGACCATTGTCTGTCTTTCTCATCATTGCAGGTTGTAGTTATGTCCTGTGGTTTTATTTTGAATTTCTCTAATTACCAAAGAGTTTGAGCATCTCTTCATGCTTATTAGCCTTTTCGATTTCATCTTTGTAAACTGGCTATTCAGCTCCTTTGCCCATTTTTCTTTTAGGGTGGCTTTTTCCTGGTTAATTTGATTTTATTTAGAAAGTTAACCTTCATGTTTACCTTAGGTCTTACCCTAGATTTATTAATTCCGTAGTTCTATCTTTCACATTTAGGATTTCATCTATCTGGATGTTACCTGTGTATGTTCTATTAAATAAGAATGCAATGATAGTGATATTTTTCTGCATCAAATGAGCCAGTTTTCCCAATATTAGCTACTAAATAAAAATTCCATCATTTCTCCATTGGTGAGTAATGCGACCATCATCATATATAAAGCTTGTGTGTGTGTGTGTGTGTGTATGTGTGTGTGCATGTGTGTAGAATTCCATTAGCATTTTTGTTCTTGCACCACAATAGAACACCTTTTTCTTTTCTTATTACTCTGGCTTTGTGGTATGCTTTATTCTCTAGTGTGGAAAATCCTCTCTGTTATTTTCAAGATGGATTTAGATGTTTTATTCTTCCTCATACATGTTTAAGTTTAATTTCCTCAAAAATTGAATTCCCAAGCATGATTATGGTTGCATTGAAATCATGAGTTAATTTAGGGACACTGACTTACTTAAATTATTAAGTCACCCATCTAAGAGCATGGACTATCTCCCCATTTCTCCAGGTCACCTATGTTCTTCAGCAGGGTCAGTGTCCTCTATAGAATACTCCAAGATTCTTGGTTAAGTCCTAGACACTTCTTAAGAGTTTTTCCACTTTTATGGACAAAGGATTTATTTTTTATTATAATTTCTACTTGCTTATTTTCTGGCATAAAAAAAGTGTTATTGATTTAGTAGGTTAATCACACTGACAACCTTGCTAAACTCTTGATTAGTTCTAATGGTTAATTGATGACCCCTTCCACCTTGGTAGATGATCATATTATCTGCAAACAATGTCAATGTATTGCTTTATTTATTTATGTATATATTTATTTATTTATTTGCTTTTAAAATTTATTTTGATTTTTTGTATTGCTTTAGGAAACATTTTTTTCTTCCAGAATCCAATGAAAACTTCATTGCCTTAATTAGGAAGTCCTTGGTCCTGGCCTATTGGCTCAGCAGTAGAGTGTCAGCCCAGTGTATCGAAGTTCCTGGCTCAATTCTCAGTCAGGGCACACAGGAGAAGTGATCATCTGCTTCTCCATCCTCCCCCTCATCTTCTCTCTCTCTCTCTCTCTCTCTCTCTCTCTCTTGTTGCCTCCTGTAGCCATGGCTCGAATGAGCAAGTTGGCCCCAGTGCTGGGGATGGCTCCTTGGCCTCGCCTCAGGCACTAAAATAGCTTGGTTGCTGAGCAATGGAGCAATGGTCCCAGATGGGCAGAGCATCAGCCCCAGATGGGGGTTGCCAAGTGGATTACAGTCCAGGCACATGCAGGAGTCTGTGTCTCTGCCTCTTTGCCTTTTAGTTGATAAAAAAGGAAGTCCTCAATTCAAGATTCCTCTCCTTTTCTTTTTTTTTTTTTTTTTTACAGAGACAGAGAGAGAGTCAGAGGGATAGACAGGGACAGATAGACAGGAACGGAGAGAGATGAGAAGCATCAATCATTAGTTTTTCGTTGCGCGTTGCGACTTCTTAGTTGTTCATTGATTGTTTTCTCATATGTGCCTTGACCAGCAGACTGAGTAGCCCCTTGCTGGAGCCAAGGACCCTGGGTCCAAGCTGGTGAGCTTTTACTCAAGCCAGATGAGCCCGCGCTCAAGCTGGCAACCTCAGGGTCTCGAACCTGGGTCCTTCCACATCCCAGTTCAATGCTCTATCCACTGCGCCATCGCCTAGTCAGGCTCCTCTCCTTTTCTTGAGTATAATAACATTTGAAATGTACTTAATGATCAATCTCTTACTGTTATTTCAGTATACTGGTGAGGAAGACAAGAAAAGTAGTATTTTTGCAAAGATGTAATTACTTAAAATTATTAAATATACTTTCCTTGCTCACCTTTCTCTTTATAACTTTTGTTTAGTCAACACTTTAAAATTTAGAACATATAATGCAGGAATAAAATTCAGAAAACTTTCAGAATTAAAGATACATTTACAGTAATTATATTACATTCTCAGTAATTACTTTCTTTCAACATTCTGGGGATCAATAAATCTTTTCCTTTCTCTTCAAGTTCTTATTCAATATAGTCAGTAAACTACAGAAATCTAGCCTATTCTATAAAGGTTGAATCATTTTTTCCATGTCAATTTCACATCCTATTTTTTTAAAGGGAACATACAACTTGGAACATTTTTTGAGCTGTACACATCTAGAAAGTGTGTGGTATCGTAGTGTACACTGTGTGGTTGTCCCAAGGTTGTTCTAAGTGTTGGCCATGTCTTAGCTCTTTTGAAAGTTAATTCTTTTAACTGAAACATTTGAGAGATCTATCATTAGGTCTGGTGTAGGGAAAAATTGAAATCTGAATAAATTTCTATTTTATTCAACAGCTCTTAACTACTCCATTATGGGACATAGTGAGAGGCTCATAACCCTTCCCCTTAAATCTGAGCATGTCAGAGCTGGAAAAAAACAGAGGAAATCAAGTCCGACCTTCTCAAGTTACAGACAAAGAAAGTGACTATCTCTAACCCATAGAGCGAGAGGCAGGCATTAACATTCAAGTGCACTAGCTGTCAGTCCGAGACTCCTTCCACCAGCACACGAATGTCCTGCCTCCGACTTCTATATAGGTGAAATCCATGTGAAGACAGGAGGGAAAAGAAAAAGTCAGATACATTGTAAATAGTAATTAACACTGTCATGTTAGGTATTTTTCCTTAAGACCCACATCAATTCTGAAAAATATTGATAATGATAGCTAACATCATTGCTATATGCATTTTATTTTATTTTTTGTGACAGAGAGAGAGAGAGAGAGAGAGAGAGACAGATAGGGACAGATAGGAAGGGAGAGAGATGAGAAGCATCAATTTTTCATTGCGGCACCTTAGTTGTTCACTGATTGCTTTCTCATATGGGCCTTGACTAGGGGACTACAGCAGACCGAGTGACCCCATGCTCGAGCCAGCGACCTTGGGTTCAAGCTGGTGAGGCTGTGCTCAAACCAGATGAGCTTGTGCTCAAGCCTGTAACCTCGGGGTCTCGAATGTGGGTCCTCTGTGTCCCAATTCAATGCTCTATCCACTGTGCCACTGCCTGATCAGGCATTCTATGCATTTTATATGGATTATTTCATTTAAGACACACAAAAGCCCTATGATATGAGTGCTATTATCGTCATTCCTATTTTATAGATGACAAAACAGGTTGGAAATGTCAAGTAACATGCCTAAGATGCCACAATCAGAAAGTGGCAGGACAAGAACTAGAATTAAGAACTGTCTGATATGGAAGTCTGTGTCCTTAACCCTTACCTTTAAGTGGGCCATTTTCTTACCTCCATATTACAGCTGTGGACCTGAAGCACAACCCAGTGTGGCAAAGTTCTTAGTGACAAGTTATAACAACAGTCTTACCTCATTTAAGCAGAAGGAAAATAACTCACCAACCACAGATTCCAAGAGCACCCCATCTATACTGGGTCTCATGTCCCATTGAGGAGCCAAAACCCCATTTCCTCACCATGAGCACATCAGTTACTTCAGCCCAAATTCATAACACTTACAATCACACACACACAAACACATACACTTCCCTTCCTCCATCCCTCCTTCCCTCTTTCCCTCCTTTCCTTCACTTCCCCTTCCTTCCTTCCTTCCTTCCTTCCTTCCTTCCTTCCTTCCTTCCTTCCTTCCTTCCTTCCTTCCTTCCTTCCTTCCTCTTTTCACTCAGTGGCAGGTGTGAAGTCTCAGCTCCAAATAAAGTGGAACCATTGCTACCTTTCATGGAGAAATAATTCTTCTTTTGCTTATTAAGACCTCTAAACAAAGCTCACAGCTGTGAGGTTGGCAGACAAAATGTTTACAAGTGGTCACGAAGTCCTACCATTTCTGTGCCTGCCCTGTTCACAGGAGCACTGTGTGCTGATAGCTGGTTCAACACACTCTATATTCCTAAAACCACTGGGTTAAAAGGCATGAACCCACCATTTTTGTAAGTCAAAAATGGTTGTATGTTGACATCATTTGGATCAATTTAAGAGCAAGGTTTTTTCATTGTGCTTTTACTGTTGCTAGAATGGAGTCTTTTATAGGTTATTCTGTTCCACAAGGGCAGCTGCTTCTGAGGAATGAGCTGCCTGGTGAGATTAGTGAATCTGATCAACATTGGCCCATTGTCTGTCTTCTTTCATGCAGGAGTGTTTGGGAGTTAGTCAGTTTATGTGAATGTGAGGTACCACCATGATTTAATGAGGTATCCATTAAGACTGTGTGAGCCATGTAGGAAGAAGATGGTAGAAGGAAAACAAATGTAACCCAAATACAGAAAATGTGTTTATTCCAGTGAGGAGGGATTGCTACCTATTTGATTTTGGAAGGGACCTAGTGAAGTTGGACGGCTCCCAGGAGGCTGGCTGCCCCTCCTAGGCGTGGCTCCACTTGGCATCGGGGCTCATCACTGCTGCGGACAGTTGGGATCCCCAGTCAGCTGAGGCCCTGCCCTTGTTTCCGAGTCCGTACACGTCTTCCCTTCAACCCTCCACGGCCACTTCATGAATCTGCTGAGCGAGCACTGAGTTGCTGGGGACTGCAGCTGGCTAACACCCAGGGAATAAGTCATCATGCCCCTTTATTAAAGAGAGACTCTTCCTCTCTGAGGGGCTTTTGGTATTTACACTGTGCTCTCTGTGCCTGTTCTCCGAGCTCAATCCATATTCTTTCCCTAATCTGGTCACCAACTCTTAAATTCTGCTCCTTCTTATTTCCTTACCATACGCCTAACAATGAAAGACTGCCCAGATAGCCTGACCTTAGCTTCTATCTCCTTCGAGGTTAAATAGACAATGAGAGAACCCCAAAATTATATTGACTAGAAAGATTTCTTTTCTTTACCATCTTGAGTGTAAGCTGTTAGCAGTCTGTTTCTAGCTGGCACCAGTGTAATGTGCAGAGACCAATTTTCCTTTTTTTTCACTTTTAGTCAGCTGAGCAGGAGAATTCGCACAGAGGCCCAGGTGTGGGTTGAGGTAAGGGTCATCGTATAGTAGGAGGATGCAGACTAGGTGTGTGAGCTACCTGCTCGTACAGTTTTTGTGTGCCTTTTGTATCTGTGCAGCCTGGATGATGGGTGCTTCTGCGGAACTTGAGTTTCTGGCCACTTCATGATGTGCAGTTCAGGCTTACATAATTCTTATCGAGACATCGATGCCACCTGCTATTTCCAGCTCTGCAAGTTCTGTTATAATGGTGTTTCCAATAAAGTCGACCAGTGTGATATCTCTGGGGGAAGAGAGATCAGTGACCACTTGGCATAGAGCCCTGAAACAACGTGGTGACAAGGTGCTGCTGCCCAGCCAGGCAAAAGCAAACCTCTGACATTCTTGATTTATTGGGGTAGAGAAAGATCATATTTTAAGATCAGTACCTGCACAGAAATTACCAAGGGCTATGTTAATTTATTGCAGCAGAGAAACCACATCTGAAAGAGTGGTGTCACAATAAGAGCACCCCTTTATTTTATTTTATTTTATTTTATTTTTGTACTTTTCTGAAGTTGGAAATGGAGAGGCAGTCAGACAGACTCCCGCATGTGTCCAACCGGGATCCACCCGGCATACCCACCAGGGGGCGATGCTCTGCCCATCTGGGGCATCGCTCTGTTGTAACCAGAGCCATCCTCAGCGCCCAGGCCAACTTTGCTCCAATGGAGCCTTGGCTGCGGGAGGGGAAGAGAGAGACAGAGAGAAAGGAGAAGGGAAGGGGTGGAAAAGAATATGGCCTCTTCCCCTGTGTGCCCTGGCTGGGAATCGAACCCAGGACTCCTGCATGCCAGGCTGACACTCTACCACTGAGCCAACCGGCCAGGGCCTTATTTTACTTTTTAAGCTCTCACTAACATGACTTTTATTTCTGTTTGCCACAGAAACAGTGAGCGGTAAGTCATGGCACTTGGTAATTTGTCCAGACATGAAAGAAGGTGCATGAAATCAGTAAATGCCATTTTGAAGAGTCTTCTGTAACAAATTCAAGAAAAGCCTATTCAGCAAAATCTAATACTATTCCTTCAGTACTTTATAAGTGGAATTTTCTACTTGTACCCACTTCCCAGAGCTTATGAACCCATTCATAGTCTTCACATTTAGAATCAAAGGTTCCTTTCTGAAGAGATCTTAATTTTCGGGTAAAATATGGGAGTCCCACTGTCTTTTCACCTTTGAATATATATCTGTGAAATGTGAAGAAGATAGATTTTGGAATGTGCAACCTGCCTTCCAATAAAATGAGGATTATGGGAAAAGAGAGATGCAAGTATTCTTCCAACAGAACGACCCAGGTGTGCTGTAAAATTATTCAGAATTATTTCAGGTGTGTATTCTGTGGGGTCCTTGCCTCTTTTTTTTATTTCTTTATGTAGACAAATACTGCTCATTTAAAAATGAGCAGTTGGCCATCTGGCAAGTGACTCAGAATTAATCCATTTGGTGTTTTAGGATCTTGGTTAATAACAATCAGGTCTGTGAAATCTTGAGATGTACTGCGGAATAATTTTTTTCAGAGCCAGTCCTCTTCCGTAATAAACATGTGAGCTTGGTCTATCTGTGGACAGCTGTTCACAGAGCCGTCCTGTTCTCCCATTAGGTCCATCTGATGTTGTAATGAGAATCTTGGGAGAAGTTTGTCTTGAAGTCAGAGGGAAATTCGTCTGTAGCTTCATCACAAGCGACTCTTCATCATTAGGGTCTACTGCGGTTTCATCGCATACTCGCTGGTCGTCAGTGGTCCTGGGCACAGGCTTTGGTGAAGTCCTATCACCAAGAGCCTCTCTTTCTTTTTGAAATCTTTTCTCGGCTGCCAACTTTTCCTTCTGCTGCTGCTGTTTCCACTGCGTGAACGTCGTGTCGCGCTATTTTTTTTAATCCTTGGAATGCTGAAACCTACAGGAAGGGCAGATGATTTTGGGGATTGGACCCTGTTTTCTGTCACCCTATCCTCAATGACTGCCACCTCCTGAACTGCTTCGGGAGGGCCTCTGCATTGTAGGCCTTCCTTTCTGCCACCACCAGTGTTCTCCCTGGTGTTTGTGCTCTGGCATCTGTAGCGAAGCAAGCAACCAATCTATGAACAGTGTGCTAAGTCCCTGTCATTCATTCTCCCAAACCCATCTACCCTCTGCCTCACCCTGAGTCTGCTGCTCTAACCACTTCTGGTTCCAATTCCTTTATCAATGAACATCCTTACTCAGAAGCAACAGTAACTGACTCGGGCTGACTTACATACTGTACCATCCCCTACAGCTTTGGTGGGAGAATTCACTGTATTTCCCCATCTATAAGACGCTCCCATGTATAAGACACACCTTAATTTTGGGGCCCGAAATTTGAAAATAAATGTATTGCATAAAGTTATTGAATTCAGGTTTATTCATCATAAAATTCATACAACTCCTCATCACTGTCAAAACTCCCATCCATTAGCTTGTCCTCATCTGTGTCTGATGGCAAATCACTGTCTTCAACAGCCAGCACAAAAACAAGTGTGAAAAAGCAAGTAAAAAAACCCCTACAACTTCTGTATAGGACGCACCCAGTTTTTAGACCTCACATTTTTCTGGGGGAGGTGTGTCTTATACATGGGGAAATACAGTACCTCTGCAATTCTCTCAAAGACAAAGCATGGGTTTTTGGTTTACTATCTGCTACAGAGAGTCAATCTGCGTTAGAGGCTTCCATCCACTTCTTTGACCATAGTGGCCTTTACTTCACATCTTAGAGTGAACTACTTGTTAAGAGAACTTGGAGAGAACTCTTAATTGCTGAGATGACACAGCATTAACTGCACAAGGCCTTCAGATTTCATGGACTCTCCTGGGAGAGGATGGTGGTCAGAACTCTTTTTTACCTCACTCCCCCAAAGCTCCCTGTGCCTAGGGGACTGCAGCAGTGCTCCGCATCGTCAGGAGCGGACATTTCCTGAGACCACCAGCCTATAGAAAGTGGCAGACACAGACACTGGCCCTCACCGCATACATGCATTTCTCGATGCCCTGATGAAGAGACTGTTTTGTGTTTGATTGGAGACATGGTAAAGTCTGAGGAAACGTGTTTCACTTATTCAACATTACTCCCTCTCTAAACTCTAAGTGTTCAGATTCCTTCAACTACACTTTATCAGCCCATTTTTGACATCTCAGTCACCTTCAGCAGGGACTGTCAGTGAGTACAGACTTCAGTCGACTAAACAAATAAACAACTGAAACTCTTTCAGCTGCCTGAGCTAGCTCACTAAACCAGACTCTCTGGAAAACACACCTGTATTGATTAAATTCAGTTCAGCCAGCAGGTATGACCTTCTTTCCTTGGTGTGGCTCTTCCAAATACATCCCCATATGTATTTGCCAGATTTGTGAGAAAATAAATTACTTATAAAATTATTTATTGGGTTTGTAAGTCTTTTCCGCTTAGGTTCGGTTTTATCCTGTAGCTTGCTCTCTACCAGAGCCAACAGAAGTCTAGGAGTGTGGTAACGGTGAGGCTCCAGGACAGTTTTTGCTTAGATGAAGCGTGAGGAGTTTTCTGCAAGGCAGCAATGGCTTTGTCAGGGATGAGGGATGGGCAGTCACCACCGCCTTTGTGGAAAGTTCAAGGGGAGCTGGAGGATCCGAGTTCTTGGAGCCCATTGGATTCCCCTTCAAATCTCCATTCCATCTCATGGGCTTTTCCTCTTTCCCAATCAATGCCCTAAATATTGCAAAAGAATCCAATAGGCTATGAATTTAACTGGCAGTGTAGTGCGTCAGCCTGCAGGATCCGACTCTGAATTTGGCTTTTCGCTTGCTCAGGCATATGACTACAGAGTAAGAGGTTACTGTAACAGTCATACAAGTCTCACATTTTTATACTATACTTTGCATCAAGAATTTACATATTCATGTTTCCTTTGATTGTCCATCCCTAGAGACACCCACCCTTAGAGCTTTCATTCCCTGTGACCTTCATACCCCTTGTTCGGTAGCAGTCATGTGTCCCCTGAACCTGCCATGAATGAGCACTTTATCAGAGAACCATTTTGCCACCATGCCATCTGAGCTGACAGTCACACCTTCAGCTGCACTTTCTTTCTGCCATCTGCGCCGACTAGGCCCTACAACCAGCCCCAGATTTCCCTCATTACCTTGAGGTCTGTTTCCTATAACCACCTCTGGTTCCAATTTCTCCATCTGTGAGCATTCTTCATTGTAAGCAGCAGAAACTTACTGCAGTTGATTTAAGCAGAAAAGAAACTCATTAAAAGAGATATCCAGAATCTCAGAATTTCTAGGAGGGTGAGAGAAGAAGGAACAATATCTCCAAATTACATCACAGAATCTATTCAATGGATACCCCAAGGTTATTGTCTCCTAGTACTCTCTGTTACAGTTACCACCCCTGGCAACATTGGCCACAGACAGTCATGAGATATGAGAACTGGCATTGATTTATTTTTATTTTTATTTATTGATATTAAAGAGAGAAGAAAGGGGGGGAGAGAGAGAGAAAGAGAAAGAGAGGGAGAGAGAGAGAGATCAGTTTGTTGTTCCACTTATTTATGCATTCATTAGTTGATTCTTCTATGTGACCTGACTGGAGATCAAACCCACAATCTTGGCATATCAGGACAGCACTCTAACATACTGAGCTACCCAGCCAGAGCTGGACCAGCACTGTTGAATCTGCTTTTGCATTTGTCACTGTGCCAGGGAGAACTTCTATACCTCCTGATATGATGCACTGTGAAGAATACATGACCTCAAAAGCATCTTCCCAATAACGCGTGAACTCAGGCTAATCACAAGGAACAGTCTACAAAATGGCTGACCAGTACTCTCAAAAGCAGGGATCCCCAAACTACGGCCTGCAGGCAGCATGCGGCCCCCTGAGGCCATTTATCTGGCCCCCACCACACTTCTGGAAGGGGAACCTCTTTCATTGGTGGTCAGTGAGAGTACTGTGTGTGGCATTGCTCACGTACAGTACTACTTCCGGTGACGCAGGACGCACGCATCAGGGCTCCGGAAGCGTGTCATATCACTTGTTACGGCTAGCAGTGACAAATATGGAACCGGACATTGACCATCTCATTAGCCAAAAGCAGGCCCATAGTTCCCATTGAAATACTGGTTAGTTTGTTGATTTAAATTTACTTGTTCTTTATTTTAAATATTGTATTTGTTTCCGTTTTGTTTTTTTACTTTAAAATAAGATATGTGCAGTGTGCATAGGGATTTGTTCATAGTTGTTTTTTTTTATAGTCCGGCCCTCCAATAGTCTGAGGGACAGTGAACTGGCCCCCTGTGTAAAAAGTTTGAGGACTCCTGCTCAAAAGTGTCAAGGTTCTGAGAGACAGAGAGAGACTGAAGAATGGTCATCAGTTGGAAGATAGAAGGAGACATGACAACCAAATGCAATCTGGGATGCTGGATTATGTCCTGGATCAGCAGGACAGAGTGAAAAAACTGTTGAAATCCAAATAAGACCTGTGATTTAACTAATGGAATCATGCTAACACTGATCCCTTGGTTTAGTCCTTGTATGGTGGGTACGTAAGGTGTTAACTTAGGAGAAGCTGAGTGAGGAGTACACCAGAAGTCTGTTCTACTTCAGCAATTCATCTGTACATTTAAAACTAATGCAAAATGACAAATTAAAGCAAACCCCCCCCCCCCAATATTATGCCCTATAGCCAATGGCATATTTGAGTGGAGGGAAAATGCTATATTTTCTTCTCTCTATCTGCTGTTTCCCGGGATTACCACATCAGGGTTAGTGGACCCCAGTGATTAGCAGAGAGGGGAGGCATGGTGGGAGGACAAAGAAGTGGGCTAGAGGAGGCAGGGGGACCCCGTAACAAGCTCTTGGAGAAGATATTTTCAAGCAGGGCTTTAGGATGCTTTAAGTTCTGTCCCCAAGATGACTGTTTGCTAATGGGACTGAATTTGGAGATTGTAGTTTATCAGTCTGGAAATAGGAGAAAGAGGTAGTCTCTCATTTAGAAATGACTTTTCTTCTAATTACAATATTGTCCCACAGGAATTCCTGTGATGATGGAAATGTTCTATATCTGTGCTGTCCTATACTACTGCCACTAGCCCATGTGACTGTGGAGGACTTGAGATGTGGCTCGTGTAGTAGAAGGACAAGTTTAAATGTAGATAGCCACATGGGACTAACACCTGCCGTATCACACAGAGTGTTCTAGTAACAAGCTCAAGCCTTTTTTCCCCCGTTGATCATAATATGGCCCAATACAAGTAAAGGAATATAATTTTCAAGATGTCTATTATGTATGTCATCAACTACTTATACCCCAAAGACAAGTTGACATAAGGAGTAGCCAAATTAATATAGTTTTACAGTAGATAAATCAGCAAATTAGTAAATCATGGGATTTTATAGCTGAAAGATAAGATACCTTAGAGTTGGTCTGTTCTAACCTCCTCATTTTACTGCTGAGAAAGTTGGAGACCATAGGGACTAGGTAGTTTTTCCAGGAAGCAGAACTAGAACCAGCCCCACCCACCCACTTTTCCAGGGTTGTGCATGATTGCACGTGACCTCACGCACTGGGAGCTAAAGATTACACTTGCAACACCATTCATTCTATACCTGCGTACATACTGATGAACTATGGATGTACCCCACTCCTCTCCTCCCTACCCCTCTTGTTTCTCCCTGGTCTCTGCTCTGTTTAGCCTCATCAAAATTTCCCAGAGCCACTGTCTCTCAGCTACATGGTCTGTCTTCTGGCCCTGAAGGAGGAAAGAACAAAATAATAAATCCTCTAGAGCAATAGTTTTCCACGGCTCTAGAGGATACAGAACCAAGGACACCAGAGAGCTTTCTCATAAATTGCCTCTCCATTACAATTTGAGTATATTCACAATGGAGAACTCTAAATAAAACGAGGGAGAGGCTAATTCATTTTATAAACATCGCTTTAAATCTCTTCGTGTACCTGAGCCATGAAATTAATTACGACTGTGATGAAATGGAAAAGAGAGCGTTGTTTAAAACTGTAATGAATATTACCAGAGCTACTTTCTTCACCAGTTTATTTTTCAAAGATGAGTAGATGACTTAATGAATCTAAATCTCCTTATGCAAAGGCAGAAGATGGCAAACCACAATTAATTGGGCAATTCAACAGAAAAATAGATGTGATATTCTTATCATCAAAGGATGTCCTTTTGTTCTTCTAAAACAATCAACACAGTTTATCCCCATGGGACCAACCTTGGGGAAACCCACTCTCAATGGAAATATGAAATTTAAAGATATGTATAACCACATTGCAACACGTTTGCGTATGACAGAGCTTCTATGAAGATATCCTAGATGTTTTCTCTCTGGTGTGAATTTGGGGTCCCTGACAAAGCCCATTTCTTGTAATTTCTCTTCTGGAAAGTAAAGACCAAAAATTTCACCTGATTATGAAGAGAAGTCATTCCAAGAAGTTTCACATTTTATACTATTTCATTTAAATAAAAGCCCACTTTGGTGAAAAGGCTGACTCTCTTATTGATATTGAGTGTTTTTTCTTATTTTACTCAAGGTCTTTTATGATCGGGACTCTGAAGCCTATGGCAATTGACAAATCTGGTATGTGAATTAATTTCTGCTGACTGTAAACACATACAAGCTCAAAGTGATATCCTAAGCATTCTATGCAGCTTCGTGATGCCCAGAAGAAAATGGTGCTTTGTCAATAATCTATACACATATCAATTACCACAGGTATTGTGTAAATACTTAAGGTTGGGAAAGACAATATCACTGCAGGAACTAATATTTACTGAACATTTTCTATGTGCTGGGCACCTTTCATCCATCATCTTTTATAATCCTCTGAGAGAGAGAGTATTATAATCTTCATCTTCATTGGTGAGAAAATTGAGGCAAAGACAAATGAAATGAGTCCAAGTCACGCAACTAACTGGTGCCAAAGTCAAGATTTGAATTCAGGTGTATCTGACTCAGACCTGGAACTGAACTATTCTATTTGTCTGTTGCATTTTGGAGGAAGGCAGGGTAGAGAGACCCAGAACCAACAGTCAATAGGATCCTAAGATTTCTGGCAAATTACTCTGTCAATCATGTTCCTTGGGACCTGGCCAGGTGGCTCAGTTGGTTAGAGCATCGTTCCAATACACCAAGGTTGTGGGTTCAATCACCTGGTCAGGGCACATACAAGAATCAACAGATGAATGCATAAATAAGTGGAACAACAAATAAATATCTCTCTCTCTCTCTCTCTCTCTCTCTCTCTTTCTCTTCTTTCTCGGTCTAACATCAATTAAAAAAAAAATTTCTTAGATCCACTCACCATCCCAGCTCCTAGCTCTGCAGGTGGCAAGTGTGGCTTCAGAAAGCTTGCTGGAATGTTTGCCTTCGATGCCTTTCACTCCTTATTCACACTCCTTCCTTTCAGCTCCTCCCCATCCCCCATGCCTCCTCCGTGGTCTCAGTTTGTCCAGGTCCTCTAGCACCTCTGAAATCATATTAGGTCTCTACCTGTCTGGGATTAGTATGCAAACAGGGTGCTAAGTGAACCAAGTTTCCTCCTTTGAGGTGAACGTAGGCACTCTGGGGACACCTTCACTTCCTGTATGTCTCCATGGTGGGCATTGTCACTAAGCTGTTTCCCCTTGGGCAGGGCTCCCACGAGAATGCTCACTTTGTGGGGTCAGTGGTGGTCATGGAGGAAATGATATGTGTGCCAATGTTACTGTCAACTATTAGTTTTCTGGGGAGAGCCAAAACTCTCTGTAATGCTTAAACTCTTACATTTTGAAATATCCAAAGATGATTTTAGAATTTGTACAAAGTTTACTTCCTGAAATAGTTTACTTGGCCCTGGCCAGTTGTCTCAGCAGTAGAGCATCGACCCAACATGTGGAAGTCCCAGGTTCGATTCCTGGTCAGGGCACACAGGAGAAGTGACCATCTGCTTCTCCACCTCTCCCTCCTCCCTTCTCTCTGTTTCTCTCCCTCTTTTTCTCTCCCTCTTTCTCTTGCAGCCATGACGCTAACGTTGTCCCCAGTAAGTTGGCCCCAGTCACTGAGGATGGCTCCATGGCTTCACCTCAGGCGCTGGAATAGCTCAGTTGCTGAGCAACAGAGCAGTGGCCCCAGATGGGCAGAACATCGTCCCGTAGGGGGCTTGCAAGATGTATCCCGGTTGGGGCACATGCGGGAGTCTGTCTGTCTGCCTCTCTGCTTCTCAATTAATTAAAAGAAAGAAAGAAAAAAGAAAAGAGAGAAAGAGAAAGAAAGAAAGAAAGAAAGAAAGAAAGAGAAAGAGAGAAAGAAAGAAAGAAAGAAAGAAAGAAAGAAAGAAAGAAAGAAAGAAAGAAAGAAAGAAAGAAAGAGAAAATGCCTCCTTTAGTTGTCCTAACATCCTAACATGTTGGGGGAAAGACAATCCCAATGTCAAGGTGTTTTCCAAATGGGTTTACCTGGCAGTTGATATTTGGTTGCTGGTCCACATAGTTGTAATTTGACAGTGATAGCAGCCTGTATTGGTGGTAATATTACAGCCTGATAATCATAGGCACATATGCACTCAGGCTGAAACAAACAAAAAAACAAACAAACAAACCCAAGGTAGAGGGGCAACACAGCAATCTAATAGTGCAGGCAATGTCTGAGCGACACCGCTAGAAGGCTGATATGGGAGTCAGAAGTCCATCGTTCTTTCAGTGAGCCTCAGATGCCATCTGCCTCCATGGTGAGCTCTGTGAGGTGGTGAGCCTGTAGAGACAGGTTCTCCACAGGCCCATATGCAAATACAACCCCAGGTGGTGCTTTGCTGCCAGATTTGTCCAGAAGTGAGGAAAATCTATAGATGTATTGGAGCTACTAACTCTCTCCAATGTGGCAGCTTCCTAAGGGATTTTCAAGAGTACTCTTGAAAATTTGTGACTCTGCCCTGCAACTCTGAGAGGGGACTCTGCTGGATGATAATGAGTGTATCATATCCTGATAATAGGAGCTATCACCTGCTAAGAAGCAACTATATTCCAAGCTTCTTTCTTTCAGCAAGTATTGTGTTAGGTTTATGTGGTGTACACCAGAAATAATGAGGGCTGGTCCTTCAGAGCTATACCCAATTATGCCATTGTCCTCAGAAGAAGTGTCCGGCAGTACTCACTCAGCAGGTGTCCCATTATGGCACTTGCACTGCTTCAGAGGGGCCTGGAGGTGAGCCTCGCTTTCATGGTTTGGGCGGCCCCCCTCTACCCCAGCTCTGCTTTTCTATGGGCTGACTTAGCTTTTGGGGCTGACTTTCTCCACATGGTGGTTCGTGGCACTGTTAGATTCCCAAGTGCAGCAAAGAAAGCTTCTCTGCAGAGTAGAGTAACAGGTCTGGAAGCCAGTTCCATTGGCTCTCAATGATGTGGTTTGGGTCACAGGCCCATCCTTGCACCAGTCCCTGTAGATAGGTGGCTGTGATGCTCTATGGGGCCAGTACTGGAGCTGGAGCTCAGGTAGAGCTAGGTTCAGTCCAATCCCTACAAAACCACAACAACTGAAAGCAGGGAGGTGGCGCACTCCATGGAGAAACATGCTGTGGCTCCCTGAAGGCAGGACCATGGCTGAGCACAGGCTAACGCAACTGCTGTCAGCTTCTCGGGCCCTCTCAGTCCCCACTCCTTGCTTCTGTTTCTCCTGTCACTACCATCTGGTTTCTCTTTCATCCTCCTTCCCTCTACCTCCTAGATGCTATTAACTCACGGCTTTTACTGCCTCCCAGCTTCCATGCCTTTATGTCTTCTCTTTTCTTTCTTCTCTAAGCCTCTTTCCACTAGCGTTTCTCCTTTAATGACTCAGGCTGCAGTTCCCTGAAAGTTGATCTGACTGGATTTGTTCACCTCTAGTGCAGAGTGTCCATATTAAGCAGTGTGGTCATGTCAGGCTACCTCGTAGCCACCAACCAGCCTACAGATGGTCTCCTTCAGGTCAGACCCCTTTCCTCAGACAATCAACCAAGATAATAAAGCCATGTTATCAATCAAGGGGCCTACATAGAAGGTATAATCTTTGTCTTTACTCAGCACAACTAGAGCTTGTGGCCTAAAGACCATATTTAGTACTTTTTCTAAAGGATCAGTCCTCATTAATTCTAATACATACTGTATAAATCTAAAACAACATTTGCTGAAAGAAAGATCTTGTAGTTCCATGGCTAAATAGCTTGGTGGGTTAGAGCATTGTTCTGAAGCACAGAGGTTGCTGGTTCATTCCCTGGTCAGGGCACATACAGGAACAGATAGATGTTACTGCTTCTCTCTCACTCTCTCCTTTCTTCTCTCTAAAAGCAACAAAATAAATATCTTTTAAAAACGAAAGATCCTTTGACTGTCCAAATGATGTGGAGATGTTTTCTCTAAATGTATATACTCTAGCTAGCTGACCAATGTCACCCTGTTAAATTTAATTGTCTAAATAAAGATAAATAAATTTAAAAATAAATAAATATTTGCTTAAATAAATGTAAAAGTCTAGTCACCTAAAAAAAGGGAGGGAAAGATCTTGTAGAGATGATTTTCCTTTTCCTTTTTTAAACTTGAGGTTTGCTCAGACACTACTGTTGGGCGTGTGAGTGGATGGAAACTAGAAACCAACAATCTCAATGACTAAAGGAAAATAGGTTTGATAAGAAAAGGTGAAGGGGGTTGCGAAAGGCTAAAAGGTGACCATGAGACGTCTTTAGGAAAATAAAGATTAAAAAGGATGTTGCTAAACTACTCCACACATACACAGCGAGTGCCGAACATGGCTGAGGGGTTTCAAGAGGAGCAAGAAACCACCTTATTAGACCACAGCTTGCAGTACGGAGGGAAGCTCCTGAAAGCTCCTCAGAGCATATTTTTGATGAGGTGATGGAGTAGACGCCTGGCTACTTTAAGGTAGTCGGGGAGATTAAAATGTATTATTTTGTCATTTGAGTTCTGAAATGTAACAGGAAATTGGAAGTCCAGTACCTCATTGATTTCATTTTAATAAGAGACTTCATTTTATCTATCGTTCTGTCTTCCTTCTATCCTACTGTGATCACTAGGAGGTCAGAGCTAGGGAGAGATGAGCACCTAATTTAGGGCGGCTCTCAGTCTCAGGCGCCAACCCTGCCCTTGCAGGAGCCCGAGAGACCACGCCCCCTTAGCTTTTGTGCCCTGGGCTCCTCCTGCCTGTCTCACCTGAGTCCTGGCCCTCTTCACAGAAGTGTAGAGGTTTCTTTTTCCTAAAAGCAAAACATTTTGGTGGTTTAGATGAGATGAATCACTTTATTCTGTTTTTTTTTGGACCCTAGTAGTAGACTCAAACTTAAAAATAAAGACTTTTGTTTGTAAGTGCATGAGACAGAGAAAGTAAAAATTTAGATTTTCCTAAATGTAAAAAAAAAAGAAAATCTTGATTTTATGTTAGCTCAGTTAAAAAAAATTCCTGTGAAACCCCCTCCTTTCCTGTCTGGATTGTCCCCAGGCTGCCAGGTAGTCACCTGTGCTCTGGGCACCTTCACATCTGCAGTCTGTTTCCTACAGTCTGGACGCTTCTCTAGACAGCGCATGTTCACCTGTCCTATTAATAATTGGCTGCAACCCTTTCAATTTTCCCCTCTAATAGGCCGGCAGAGCTGTGTTACTTATCACTTTGTGAGCTCATTCCTTCTAGATTTTTATATTAGTCCTCTAATGCCTTCAGGTAAATTGCAGGATCACCCGAGTAACTCGATGCTGATGAGGAAGGCTGTGAGGCAGTCACCCACTGAGACCAGGATGTCCTCTGAAAGTCTGGCTTGATTTTCCTGAGGCTGCCTGACCCAGTGGCCTTGTGTGTGGCTCTATGCCCTGACTTAAGTCCTGAGAACAAGTCAGTACTTCTCCCCACAAGAGAGTGGGACCAGTTCACCCTCATTTTCTCACTGAGTAGCACTGAGTTCATTCATTCATTTAGTCATTCTTCCACTTCTATGAAGCCTTACTTAGTAAACATGGAATTTCCATGGAAAATATTCCAGGCTTCTTGTCCCACTGGAAATAGTTATATTCATTCAGGAAATTTCTTCTTCAAACAGGTATTCCTGGAGGAAAACTTCTAGAAACCTTGACTTTGAGGGGGGTGTCTATTTTTAAGATTATATTGAAAAATAACTAGTTTTTTTTTTTTTTTACTAATAGCTATGAATCATGTAAACACATGTATCAGATGTTGGTGGTGTAACTGGTTGGGGGATCGTGAAGAAATGAGCACTTTCCATCTAGCTCTGGGGTCACCATGTCCTGGGGTTTCATTCAGTCTGTTTGTTTCAATGAGCACCAAGCCAGTGATGTCATCTAGGGGCTATTTGGCTGGTCAGGATGGTCTCCCAGGGAGTACTACCACGGCAAGTCCTCAGTCTGGTCTCGGGCTTCTCGGGACAAGAAATGATTATTACTTAGGGCACTTGGGAGTGTTTGGCTTCGAATTGCCTCTTGCTTAACTAAAACCCACCAGAAATGGACATTACCACCATATGTCCAGTTAGTTCATATTTAAGGCAAAATATACCAACCAAATGGTCAAGAATATGTACAACCCTGGTGGCTGCTGAAATCTGTCCATAAAAACCTCCTGCCTCCATTTCCATCAAAGAGGGGTGTATCCCAGAGTGAATAATAATAATAATGTTATTCTGTGGCCAAGTCAATCCTTTTCCTCTTTCCCCCCAGCAGTATTGGGGAGAGAGTGACAGTTTTGGGGTGTAACTCCCATTAAAATTTTCATGCTGATCATTTCAACCTTGTGAAAACAGTCTTCCTTATTCACTCACTGTGTTTGGTCTAAGCTCCTATTTGGTGACTTGATATTACCTTCCTGAGAATTCAAGCTCATCACTCTGTGGGGCTGGGGTTCTTAAATTTCTGGAAGCCATACATTCACCGACTATTCCTTAGAGGCTGTTGTATCTACGAATATTTATATTAAAAAACTCTTCTGGTAGAAAAGTAGATGATGTCTCATTTATGCTCCAAGTAACATACTGAAAATGCCTATCGATGCCAGTCTGTGTGGGCAGGATTGCTTGTTAAAACTCTCACAAAAGGCAGAGATGATTGATAACAGGACCAACTCTAGGTTGTTTCTCTGTAACCCTTTTCTTCCCCTCCCCCCACCTCCTGCAAGTGTAAGTTGGCTTTCTTTCAATACTATGAAGACTCAAAGCAAAAAAAAAAAAAAAAAAAAAGAAAAAGAAAAAAAAATTGCACTGATTAGTCAGAATGCTCTCCTTGCTGGAAAACCACCAATGGAGGGCCAGGAAATGACAGTTTCAGCCTCCTGCAATATGTGAATTATAAAGCATACACAGTGTCATGTGAAACCAGGGAAACGCATATATTTCAGGAAAATCTCCCCCTCCTCCAGGGTTGTTGTGTTTTGTCTTATGTGAATCTAATGCCTATGTTTTCCTATAGAGCACCTGTAGTTCCTGCCGGAAGGAAGCAGAACACTTCAGTTCTCTGAAGGGAACCCCCTCTGCATGCAGCATGCCGGCCTGTTACCGGAACCCTGTTTTACTGGAACCCATTCCCTTGGCAGGACATGCAGGTTAGCTTCGCTGTGAAAGCAACACAAAGATAAGACCCATGTTGTTTTCCTTGTTGCAAAAAAGCTGTCTGCATGCTGTCTGGAGAACAGTGAATTGTTGATTTTGAAGGGATTCCATCAATGTAAGATTGAACGCGGTCCCTCCTCTTTTATTTGAATTTTGCCTTACCCTTGGGTGAGGGCTGCTTATGAGTTATTCAAAGATTTAAAAGTACTGGTAGAATATGTCACTGGGTTTGTCGCTATGTTTGGCTGCTACTATTGAGCAATAAACCATGTTCTGCTGGTTTCCTTAGGTAAAAGCAGAAATGGCTGGATGGAATACCCTTCTGCCTATACATAGTTTAAATGCTCAAATACTTTGACCCTTAAAAAATTTGTTGATTGATTTTTAGAGAGAGAGGAGGGGGAGAGAGAGAAAAAAAAGCATCAATCTGTTCCTCTATGTGCCCTGACCAGGGATCGAACCTCTAACACTCAAACCAACCCACCTTTCTGGCCAGGGCAATATACTTAGAAACTTAAAGAAAAATCAGGAGTAGTAGGAAACATTGCATCTAAAGTCCTAGAATATTTCATGTTAAACTGTGTGGCTGGAATAAGTGTGTAAATATTAATCTCTGATGCATTCTACCCTAAAATATTACCTGATGTAAATTTAAATTGTTCACATGGTAAGTTCATCTCTACAGACTCCAGACTGATTTTAAAATTTCTTCATGATCATGTGTGTTTTTAATTTTGCTTTTGGTTTCAAAATAGTATCTACCTCTGAGATCGCTTCTTTATGAATTTAACAACTATTGTAGGTTATCCTAGAAGCACCCTTTGTAGTATGAACATTCATGTACGTCCTCGTGCCTCCTGACCTTCCAGAGTACGATCGATTTATTTTAAAAATGTGTAAGGCAACATTAAAAAAAAGGCAAATGTATGCTCTTCTTGTTTCCATAAATTGGTTATCAAACAAACATGATTTTAAGTTAATAAACTGGAACTGGAACTAATATAATTTTTTGAAAAAAACAAACCAACTCTCTCCGGGGGTCAGCATGCATAAAAAAACCTCACAACCCAAAGGTTTAAGGTTGGAGTGGAGAATAACACTGAATGTGTGGCCCTGTCTTCCTGGCTCTTATGGCTCAGAGAGGGAAATGAACAAGTAAGCAAACAAAAAATAAGTTATTTTACATGATATTAAGTGCTGTGAAAGAAAAGAGTGCTCAGGTGATTTGATTGGTTCCAAGGAAGATCTCCAGGACATGGAAACATTTAAATAGAAGAATGAAAAAAAATTAGCTGAGCAAAGGCAAAATATTTCAGGCAGAGGGAGAAACATATTCAAAGGCCCTGAGGTACAATGTCTTTAGTGAAGCATAAGCTCCAGACTCATGGTTGGAGGACTGTGTTGTAGGCAGCTGGAGTAAATAGGCAGTAGGCTTATTCAGATGGTGCCAGCTTGTAGGCTAAGGGAAGAAATTAGAGTTTTCCTGAGTACTTTTGGATGCCATCTGAGGACTAACCAAAAGCAGAACTTGGTTTACATTTTTAAAAGAGCTCTAGAGAGCCTGACCTGTGGTGGCACACTGGATAAAGCATCAACCTGGAACACTGAGGTCACCGGTTCAAAACCTTGAGCTTGCCTGGTCAAAGCACATATGGGAGTTGATGCTTCCTGCTCCTCCCTCCTTCTCTCTCTCTTTCTCTCTCCTTTCTCTAAAATAAATAAATAAAAACTTTAAAAAAATAAATAAATAAAAGAGCTCTGGAGATAAGGTGGAAAAGAAGGAGTGAAATCTAGGGCTTTCTTAAGGATTAAATGAGATAAATAAATGCTTAGCATTTTGGTGCAATACTTAAAACATAACAACTGCCCAGTTCATGTTAGTGATTGTTATTAATAATTATTATCAATATCAATTGCAATAATGCTTCAGTTTGACATCATAATCTGATGGTATAAATTCACATGTACATCTAAAATTAAATATGTTTCTAATTTCATTAAGTACAATGTCAAAGAAATAATTAGATCAAGGAGTTGGGAAGTGAGTTTATTGGGACTCAAATGTAAAGCCAATTTTGATTCCTAAACTGTTTACTGTATTATTCTTCACATAGTAAGTTGTATGTGTTGAGTGCAACTTTTGTGTGTGTGTATTTTTCCGAAGTTAGAAGTGGGGAGGCAGTCAGACAGACTCCCTCATGCACCTGGCCAGGATCCACCCCGCATGCTCACCAGGGAGCGATGCTCTGCCCATCTGGGGTGTTTCTCTGTTGCAGCAGGAGCCTTCCTCAGCGCTGGGGCCAACTATGCTCCAATGGAGCCTTGGCTGTGGGAGGGGAAGAGAGAGACAGAGAGGAAGAAGAGAGGGAAGAATGGAGAAGCAGATGGGCGCTTCTCCTGTGTGCCCTGACCGGGAACCGAACCCAGGACTTCCACATGCCAGGCCTATGCTCTACGGCTGAGCCAACCGGTCAGGGCTGAGTGCAACTTTTTAAAGAGCAAGTTTGTGAGACAATTTTTCACTAATTAAATTAGTATACCAATTTATAAAAGAAGACACTTTTTTTCCCCAAGTTCAGTTGACATGCAATATTATATTAATTTCACATAATATAATAGTGGTCATAGTGGAAGACATTTTTTGAACAAACTTGATTTTGCAGAAATCGTAACAGTTTCTTCTGTGTGATTTACTTCTGACTCAATCAAGGATGTATATAGAGAGACTGTGTTTGGGCAACTGGCAATTATATACTAAATCTCAAGCTTTGGGAAAGGATCTTTACAGGCCATAGAAAACCAGAATGTGGTACTTCACTCTCCTTGCCCTCTGGGTCAGTTTTGAGAATCTAATTGCACTTCCTCGACTTTTAGGCAGTAGGTAGAACTGAAAAATGCTGAGGAACTTTGTGCACTCTTCTGGCCCTCTCTAAGCCTCAGTTTGCTCATCTATCAAATGGTTATAATAACTGCGTACTCCTTTTAAGGCTGAGAAGGTAAAGGAAGGGAATTCATTCAAGTGCTTTCATTATGTCTGACACAAAAAGAACTCAACACTTGTTAACTGGTGAGGTCATTATTATTATCTGAAGACCAAAGTACCTACTCTTCTTTATTTGATTCCTTTAATTCCAGATAAAAAAAGATAGTTTTGCCATTTCAGGTAAAAACTGTTTTGGTTATCAGAAAAGTTCAGTGTGATGACTTTTGATATTTTATCTGTGACCTGAATCTGACCCTGGAGCCGGGATGAGACCTGGGAAAGAGCCCCACCGCACTGGCTCCAGCTGTCGATTCTGAAGCTGCAGGACCCAGGCTTGCAGCTCTATGAGAGGTGTCCCTCCAAAGGCTGCTGGAAATTTGACTTGTAACCTGGGAGTTTGATAAGCCACAGGGTCTGGGGTTTCAATTCCCTCTGTCCTCTGCATTTCTAATTGGCAGTAATTATCTTTGTAATACCCTAATGCTAAATAATGATGGTGCTAATGCACGCATTTTCGCGCACAGGTGCCAGCTGTTACCTAGCCGGGCAGCTGACCGCCTGGTGCACACTTGGGCGCATTCACAGGCCCAGCCCCAGCCGACACAACCAAACAAAGACCGCCCCAGACTTCCTACCGATCAGTCCAGCCCTTCCCCCTCAGCCTGAAGGAGGCCCTTCTCCCTCCCTTCCCAGCCCTCTCCGCCCTCCCCCCTCCCTCGCCCTTCCCCTCACTGCCCTCCCTCCCACTGATGGTTTCTTCCTGCAACAGAAATCCAGGAAACCGCCCCCCACACTTCCTCTACCCACAATTTTCTCCAGGGCCTGACTCACACACAATTCAGCTTGATTTGGAGTTCCCTTTTTTCTGTCCCATGAGAAACCTCAACTCTCCCATTCATTTCTGGGAGTACCGGCAGGCCAGATAAGGTTGCTTATTTTTGAGTTCCATAATTGACCTTTCATCATTAAAAAAAAAAAAAAAAGGCATATTGAAGACAAATTACCAAAGAACAAATGTGAGGCTCTTGGTTTTACACACACACACACACACACACACACACACACACACCCTTTACACATGATCCAAGGAGCAGCCTTCGGCAGACACATCTGCAGGACGAGTGGGTTTTCAGTAACTTTAATCTCCTATAATTCATTGTTTCTGTGGTGCCAGTTACAGTCGCTAAGAGGGCGGAACAGCAGGCCAATTTGGCACACAAACAAATTTAAATGTGAACCTAAGGGTTTGCCCACCTTATGACAAGCCGTTGACTTGCTGCCAAAAAAGAAAACAAAAACAAAACAATGGGTGGGGTTGATGAAGGTTGGGGACCAGAGTTGCAGTTTCTAAACAGGGTGGGGGCTCCTTTAATCTTGACAGCATGAATAATACGGGGGTCACAGCGCATCTGCTCCAGAGGAAGACAAAGAGCAAGGTGGGGCTGTGTGGCCTGCGGCAGAGCTGGGAGCAGTGGAGGGGCCTTGGCTTTGCGCGCCCACCGCAGCCCCCTCCGCAGCGTTTAACCTTGACTTCTCCCTCCTCGCATCTGGCACGGGAGGAAAGCTGGTCCAGATGGGCGTCCTGAGTGTGACCACTCCCGCCCGCCTCTGTGCTCTCTGCGCAGATGTCGCCCGCCAGCCCGCCCGCCTGCGGCGCGTGTGTGGGGGACCACACCACCCACTGCGCTCCACGCCCTGTGCTCCTGGGGATGGTGGGTGCAACCCACATATCCCCGCATACCCCTAGTGTCCCCTGGCCAGGCCCCGCTGGGACCTGAATGCTGAGGCCATTGCCGAGTGCTCCTGCAGGGGTCCCAGGGAACAAGGACAAGCCAGCGCTGTTCGGCGGGAGCTGGGGTGGGGGTGGGGGGTATTCCAGCGGCTGGCTGGCGCGTCCAGCAGCGCTGGGCTCCGAGCTGTCCCAGGGGCCCTACACCCGGGCGTCCCTCGGGGCGCTGAGGGCTACCCTTGCTCCCAGGACAACAGTGTTGCCTGCGCCCCGGCAGGTCCATGGAGACAGACCACGCAGTGACAGGCCGGAGGCGGCTGGAAAGATCCATAATTTATGATGTTGTTCTTACCACTCTGGTTTGGGATTTCACCAGCTTTGTCTGTTCCCTTCCCATTTGTTGCTTTCATCGTTTCAGAGAAGTCTCTTCTTCCCCTGCCTGAGACAGTGATGGTTACCTCCTGAATCAATGTGATTGGAAAATAAGTGGGTTTCTACTTAAGGGATGGCTGAGGGGGACACAGGTAAGGGCAGGGGCTGAAAGAGACTGTTTTGTCCCCTGAATACCTTTGACTAATTTTACCCAAACTCTAGAGAAAAATAACTACTATATTTCCAGAGAGTGGACTGAGGCATAGTGAGAACAGATCTTCCCCAGCCATCCCCTTCCCCCATCATTTTCCTCATTGATAAATGAACCTCTTGGTCCTAAGTGATTTCTCTTAGCACTGCAGTCCCACAAAAATTGTGACTTAGGTCTCAGAAAGGGAAGGGTTTAACTGCTCCCCCTTGCAAGGAACAAGGACACCTTGAGGGACTCTTTGGCAAAGGATGCTCCTGTCTTGGAAGTTCCTTAAATTACTGTAGTGATTGGGGAAGGATTTATGGGTTTTATCAAGTTTTAGTGCAATAAATGAGTAAGTGATAGGAACCACAAAGGACCCCAAACTAAGTTGGGGAAAGTTTTCTTTTTTCTTCTCTTTCCTTTTTTATTTCCTTTTCTTGAAAAGAAATTCATTCTAAGAGCCCTCTTTTTCCCATTTGGACGCAGTGCTGCTCAGTGGAATGCCGAGCAGAGCGCATCCGCTGCAAATGCTTGCTGAGTGGAGACTTGAGTAAGAAGAGGTCTGGGGTAGTCACTTCCTGCCAATGGCTGCAAGTGCCCAGAGGTCCATTCCACCTGGGCTGAGGAGGGAACAGGCCTGAGATGATCTGCCAACTCCAGAGCCAGCTGCCCCTGCAGATGGCTGGGTCATTTTGTGGTTTACAAATGACCATGTCAGGTTGAAGCTACCGTCGCTGTGGTTACAGGCAACTGTGATTAGTCACATAGTTAGTGGCCCAGTTATGGCACACCCTCTTTACAAAGAACATTATTCAACATCTCGCTAGCTTGATTTCAGAAAGCTTCCACGTGTGCAAGGGAAATGAAGGCTGCAAGGAATAGGGGATGGAACCCTAGGGCATGTGTTCACGATGTGAGGAGTCTGGTTTTCTGAAAAGGAGCAAATCTAGGGTGTGACTTTTGAGACACATAGAATTTCACTGAACTTTGACCAAAGATGACTTTCCTCATTCAGGTATGGCGTTTTGGGAAAGGAGTGTGGGAGAAATAGAAAGCACCTTCAGGTTACCTGGGGAGCTTTGACTTGGTCTGTCTGTTCACGGCCATCTGTAAAATGAAAGTAGGGAGGCAGGAAGGGGAAGAAGAACCCTACATGTGGAGGCTTATGTGGGTTTTTACTTTTTAAAAATAGCATTTCTTTTTACCACAATGGCACAGGAACTTGTAAATATGAATCCCCAGCAATAGTAAACAAATTAGTTTAGGTTCTTTTATCTGAAAAGTAAGTAAAGCAGGTCTGTCTCTGTCTTTGGCTCTCTCTCTCTCCCTTTTTACAAAGAGGAAATGCAAAACAAAATTCCCCCTCTTCTTAAAGGCTTCTTTGCTGGTGAGTGTTTGTCCAGGAACAAATAGTCTTCTATTTGATGGTCTCCAAAAGTTCATAAGCAAAAAAAAAAGTGTCCAACGTCTGGTTACCCACAGTACAGTCTCCGTCCGCATAGTGAAGCTTTTCTGTCCTGAATTTGTGATCTGCTATCAGAGTCCTTTAATTTCTCTGAACAGAAGGCTCTTTGGGAGAAGAAAGCTGGGGGGTGGGGGTGGGGAGTGACATTGGAATCGGTCTTTGCCCCTTTTTTCTGTTTTCTTCCCGTTGGCCAGTAGTGCTTGAATTCTTCTGATCTTTCCCAGCATCTTAGGGAGGTGAGGGCCCGGGAATGGTGAACCCAGGCCACAGGCAGCTTTCCCCGCTGGCCTGTTTTACTGGGGTGGAGTAGCTGGCCAGGCACCACCTAGGAGCAGTTCAGAAAAAGGAGACACCCTACTCCTGATGCTCTTTATCTCCTTTAGAGATTTTTCTTTACAGCCTGTTTTATACAATCTTCAGAGATGACCGTCTTTATAAAGGCATAGGTTCCTTTTAACCATTGGGAGTTGATAGCCATTCCGGACCTTCGAAATGTCGCCTCCAGTAAGATGAAAGAAAAGAGGCAAATAATTAGGGAGAAGGTGGACAACCGTGTGGAGGGATGGGCAAAAATAATTGTAACTAAACTTTAGTTGCTTCTAAACAGTTTTAGACACTGGGTCACTTTTTGTGGGCGGCAGCTTCAATTCAAATGAATTTAATTTGTCACACCTTTACTGAGCAGCCTCAGTAGGAGACAGGCATTCTCCTAGGTGCCAAGGACAGGGGAGGGAGCAAGGCGCCCCAAGGTCATGCCCTCCTGGAGTTTATATTCTAGTTGGGGAGAAAGCTATAAGTAATTTGGAAAATAACTTTTGGATAGGAACATGTGCTTCGAAAATAATAAAACAAGACACAGAGAAGGCCTCTCTCAGGAGTTGATATTTGGGCTGAGATCTAGAAACCAAAGGAAGGCAGCCACAGGAGGCAGCTGCTTGGGAGAAGGCGTCCAGGCAGAGACTGGCCAAGGCCTGGGGCTGGAGGGTGCTTGCGGTGCAGAGACAAAAAGAAGGGGGACAAGGAGGGTGGAGAGGAGCCTCAGAGTTTTTTCACTCCTAGATTCTTCCGTGCTCTCCAGGGTTGGTGATTTGCACAACTCCGGGCGGCGCTGTCCTATCTCACAGCCTGCCTGCAACCAGCATCTGCCCTGACCGATTTCCACGTGCAAACCAGCAGAACAGCTGAGGGGTCAGATGTAGTTCCTTTATCTACAAATCTTCTTTGACTTGACTTGAAAGCCAGAGATACTGATTGAAAGCAGAAGACACAGCTATTGTAGAGAAAAAAAAAGTGTCTGAGGTGGGGGGAGGGGAAGTCGAGGTGTGTGTCATGGAGTTGGCCCACTGGTAGGGACAGGCTAGGGTTACAAAGCTCTGAGGTGAGACAGCCTTGACACAAAGCAGAACCAGCTGTGCCCCTCAGGAGAGACTTGCGCCATCAGCAGCCATCCGCCAGCCCTGAGGTGGCCCTCATTTCTCCTCTTCCTTTTTTTCTAACTGTACACAGCCCAGGTCCTGACATCCCCTCCCAGACCTGCTTCTGACTTTTTCCAGGAGGCCTGGGGCGTCCCTCACTCACTCTCTTAGGCCTGTCACATCCTTCAGGGTGTGAGGTGACAGATTTGGTTGTTTGCTACCATAAAAGCACCAAGTTGCCTCCGAGTTTCTTAGGAAAAGTGCCTTCCCCCTTTTCCTGCTTTACTCTTTTCTAAATTTAGATTTTTGATGGGTAGGGGTTTTCCCATTTGGGGGTAGAACATGAAGGAGAAGAGGAAATAAAGGAACCATAAATGAAACAGCAGGAAGAACAAGACCTAAGGGGGAGGTGGGGGTGGGGTGACATCTCCAACTTTAATCCCTAGATCTCTAAATTTGGGGAAAAGAATTGTTTTTTTTACCTATAAGCAAACTCATGTGCTTCACGGTTGACTTTTTCTGGCTTTTATTTTTTTATGGAGCCCATTACTCTCCCCCTCCCCCTCCCCCCACACGGCTGAATGCTCAGGCGAGCCCCCTGGGACTCTCTAGCTTGGTGGGGCTGCCCACCTCCTGTTCTCTCAAGGTCTCAGCCTCCTTCCTGGGCTACAGGTGGTGTCCCAACAGGGGCTCTGGGAAGGGAGTGAGGCTTCTCCCTGCCTGCTCTGTGCTAGCTCACTGGCTCCTTGGCCATTGAAAAGCGTCCATGGCGGTTACCGTGGGGCTGCACTTCCCTAGGCAGGGAGAAGGCTCTGAGGAGGCCTCTCCTGCTCAGGTCCAGCAGAGGCAGCGGCTGAGCAGAAGCAGGGGCCTGTGGCCAGGCCTGGTGCCTTCTCTCACGCTTGCTCCCTAACCTTGCCACACTTAAGCAGAAGGGTATTCAGGGTATTCAGGCTTCCCTTCTCTTTCAACTTCAGTTCTCATCCAGAATAGGGACTTCTGTTTTGTTTTTGAAGCTACCCAGAGTCATACCAAACTGATACATATATACCCTATTCCATTTTCCCTTCAGCTCCCAAGATCCAGCTCTGGCTTCCAAGACAATGGGTTTGAGTCTTAACTCTGCCTTTTACTGGCCACATGGCCCTGATCAGTTCTATGATTTCTTGGAGTCTCAGCTCATTTGTCAGATGAGGGTAATAACACCTCTTAATTCAAGAGCTGAACCAAAGGCGATCACTGATGAAGAGCTCCTTCAAATATGCCTAGCCCCTGGAAAGGGCTCAAATCAATGACCAGCATTGACTACTGCAATCCAACCACCCTTAAACTCTCTCCTGCCCTGTTTTTTACAACCTCCCACTACCTGTGTTCCAGATGACCCCTGATCTCGGCTTTCCTCTTCATCTCCTAGGAATTTTTAGTCCGGTCTTCTCTGCTCTTTTTTGACTTAACTGGGGAGCTCCTGTTGGCCCTGTACTTGGCTCACCTTGTAGAGTCTCTCTCATCCGTCCTGCAACTATCAGCTCTACACGGGCTACTTCCAAGTCGTCATCCCCCATCCTCACTTCTCTGCAGCCGACTTCCTGGGACTCTAGGTTCCACTGGGACATCTCGTGTCATCACAAACCCAATCTGCCTTAAAACCAAATGATCATCTTTCCTCTAAATCAGAAATCCTGTCCCAACTTCCAAATGTATGACTCTATTCCTGGAGCTACTGTGGCTTCACCTTCTACTGAATACCCTTCCTCCCCACTATTGCCTCCATCTTCTGGGACTGACTCTGAAGCATCTTCATTTAGTGTGTTCCCGTCTTATAACTATTTTCTTTCCAAGACCATCATAGGCATCTAGTTCCTGAGAGCTGTAGCCTGTAATGTTCTAGTGGCTACCGAACCTGCCCTGCCCCAGCCCCCAGTTCTCTCTGACCTGTTCAGCAGTAGACAGGCTGGCCCCGCAGGCAGCCTGTGGCAGTGAGGCAAGAGTCTGGTTTCTTAACTCAGCTCACTGTGCGTGACCTTGATTTCCTCATCTGAACCACATGCTCCTGCTCGTGTGTAGTGGAGATATTTAGGCTTATATCCCCCTAACTTGGATGTTAGGAGGAGGAAGGACTTCTGGAAAGGCCTGTGAGATTTAATTTGCATGAAGATCCAAGAGTGTCCCAGGTAAGGGCTCAGTGTGAGGGCTCAGAGAGTCAAGATGGTATCAGAACAATGAGTGGGTAAGCTACAGGTCTAGTGCAAAAACGGAGGAGAAATTTCAGGTGCGCTAGTAATAGTAAGAGTCAAAGTTGTTATTATGTTGTTCCCTAGCCTCACCACCCATCTTCCTTTTCAGGACTTGTACCGGGTCCTCAAAACGTGTCAGTTATAACAAAGTTAGAAGAGCTGGTTCACAAAAATATCCATGTGTCCTGAACATGAGAACAACCCTTTGATGCACAAATGCATTCATCCCTCCAATAGTCTTTAAGCATGGACTCTGGGCTCAAAAGTAGGGTATGCCGACATGGGATTTACAGTCAGGCAGGGGAGACGATAATGTAAACTAGTAATGACCATGAAGATCATCAGCATGTGCTATGGGTGGGCAGGTACAGAAAAGGTCATAGGATCACACGTTGGGGACACCTCACCTGAAGCTGGCAGTCACAAGAGGCTTTGCAGAGGCCATGGAAGCTAAACTGAGGCACTAGAACAGAGTGGAAGTCAGCTAGGTAGAGGAAGAGTCCACGCAGAGGCGTACGGGAGACACAAAAGTCCTTCAGGCGGAGAAGCATGACACTTTTGAGGAACTGAAACAGGTTCAGCCTGGGTAGCGTGTCGGCAAGATACTGAAAGCCAGGGATGGAGAGGGAACATTGAGCAGGGCATTGGAGATGGTGCATGCGAGTTTTGGTTTTACTCTAAATAGTGAAGGAAAGACATGGGAAGGTTTTAAATGCTGGTGTGTGTGTGTGTGTGTGTGTGTGTGTGTGTGTGTGTGTGTGTATGTGTGTGTGAAAGGGTCAGGCTTGAGTATTAGAAGGGTACTGGAGGGGACCAAAGCCGAGGCAGGGAAACCAGGTAGGATTGCTGCATATGCCAGCTGTGAGGTCATGGAGCGTGGACTGGGCCAGGGCAGTGGAGGGCCAGGGCAGTGGACGGATTTGAGCAATATTTGAAAGGATTTGTAATATTGTTGATATGGGAGATAGAGCGGGGGGTGGGGTGGGGAGGTCAGGGTAACTCCTAGGTTTCCAACTTGGACAAGTGGGAGGATATTAGTGACATTTGCTGAGTTTGGGAACACTTGGGGAAATAAATGAGTTTGCTTGTGTGCGTGTTAGATTTGAGGTTCCTGAGACACGTCCAGGTGGATGTGAGTTTGGGGACCCTGGTCATTATTGGCGAAGCCAGGAGAGACTTGAGAAAATCATTCAGATAACTGGTGTGTTACTTCTGCTACAGTCTGGGACTTTTTGGTTGTAAGGAAAGACATTTACTCAAGCTAGCTCAAATAAAATGTGGAATTGTTAGGATATAGAGAGTGTCACGGGCTATTGCTCACAGGGAAGCTGTGAGGATAGGCCAGCCTCTCTGAACCATTCAGGGCGACGTGACCCCTCACTCCTTCATTTCTGCTTCATGCCTGCTGGGTAGACCAGTCTTCTTTGCTTGTCCACGAGGCCTCCATCCTCCATATCCTTGCTCTCTCTAGAGCTGACTCCTGCTCTTGCCCCATGACAGACCTAACATCTAAATTTAAAAGCTTATTATGGACTTCACATTTATACATCTCTTCATTGAAATTATTATTTTTTCTTTTTTATTTTATTTTATTTATTCATTTTTAGAGAGGACAGAGAGAGGGAGAGAGAGAGATAGAGAGGGAGAGAGAGGAGAGAGAGACAGAGAGAGAGAGAAGGGGGGAAGAGCTGGAAGCATCAACTCCCATATGTGCCTTGACCAGGCAAGCCCAGGGTTTCGAACCGGCGACCTCAGCATTTCCAGGTCGACGCTTTATCCACTGCGTCACCACAGGTCAGGCCTATTTTTTCTTTTTTTTTTTTTTTTAGTGTGTTGTGTGTGTGTGTGCGAGAGAAAGAGAAAGAGAGAGAGAGATAGAGAGAGGGACAGGCAGGGACAGACAGGAAAGGAGAGAGATGAGAAGCATCAACTTGTTGTGGTACTTTAGTTGTTCATCAATTGCTTTCTCATATGTGCCTTCACAAGGACGGGGCAGGGGGTTGCAGCTAAGCCAGTGACCTGTTGCTCAAGCTAGTGACTTTTGGACTCAAGCCAGCAACCATGGGGTCAGGCCTATGACCCCACACTCAAACCAGTGACCCTGCGCTCAAGCCAGATGAGCCCACGCTCAAGCTGGAGACCTCAGAGTTTCAAACCTGGGTCCTCAGTGTCCCAGGTTGATGCTCTATCCACTGTGCCACTGCCTAGTCAGGCTCTTGATTCAAATTCTTGAGAACAGAGGCTCTGATTGACACGAAGAGGTGAATGGCATAGCGATTTTAGGTCAGGTGATCATCCTTGCTCCAAGCAGTGGCAACAGCATTTGTGTGTATGTGTGTGTATATGTATGTGTGTCTCTGTGTGATATATATGTATGTGTGTTGTATGTGTGTGCATGTGTGTGTATGTATGTATATGAGTGGGGGGTGATTATGTGTGAGGGGAGTGGCCAGGCCAGTTACACTGTTGTGTAGAGAACTTTTGGTTGGATACAATGTTGACACATTATTCATTTACTTGTCTAACCTATTAAATGCTGATTCTGCTGTTTTCATGTGTCCCCTGTAGCAGGAGACCACAGCAGATAAAACTGTGTCTGTGTGTCCCCTTTCCCAGGAAGATGGGACGTATTCACCCTGAACTTCATTTCTCCGCTATGTAAAGACAGTGATTCTGCCTGCCTCTCCAGGAGAGAGAATGAATTGAGATAACACTGTGAAATGCTTGACAGACTGCAGGAAGCACTGTGCTACTGCTCCTTCCTTTCTTTTACTTCTCCATTATACTTGCTGGTTCAAATTGCTGTTTTCCCAGAGAACAGAAATTGTACTTGTTACTTAAATTTTTTTTTGTATTTTTTCAAAGTGAAAGTAAGAAGCGGGGGAGGGTAGGGGGTTAGGCAGTCAGACTCCTGCATGCACCCAACCTGGATCTACCTGGTCTGCCCACCAGGGGGCGATGCGAGGCCCCTCTGGGGCATTGCTCTGCTGCAACCAGAGCCATTCTAGCACCTGAGGCGGAGGCCATGGAGCCATCCTCAGCGCTTGGGCCAACTTTGCTCCAATGGAGCCTTGGCTGCGGGAAGGGAAGAGAGAAACAGAGAGGAAGGGAATCGAACTTGGAACTTCCACACACTGGGCCGAAGCTCTACCACCGGTTAGGGCCATTATTTAAAATCTTTTAAAAATGTATTTATTGATTTTAAAGAAAGAGAGTATGGGAGACAGAGAAACATTGATTTGTTGTTCTACTTAGTTATGCATTTATTGGTTGATTCTTGTATGTGCCCTGACAGGGGATGGAACCTGCAACCTTGGCATATTGGGACAATGCTCTAACCCACTGAGATCCTGACAGGGCTGTCACTTTTCAATAGTGATTCTTATACCTGAATATTAATAAATGTTTATAGAATGATCATGTATTTTATTCCATTAAAAGTAGTTGTAGGCCTGACCTGTGGTGGCACAGTAAATAAAGTGTCAACCTGCAATGTTGGCATCACTGGTTCGAAGCCCTGGGCTTGCTTGGTCAAGGCACATATGGGAGTTGATGCTTCCTACTCCTTCGCGCCTTTTCTCTCTCTCTGTCTCTCTCTACTCTTACTCTGAAAATAATAAAGTCTAAAAAAAGTAGTTGTAATCACTCAATAACATTTTGGAAAATCGAACTGAAGAAAAATCATTTATCTATAATCCTGCCCTCTAAATAAATACTCAAAGTACTTGATGTATTTCTTTGCAATTCTTTCCCAGGGCATTTTTAAAATGAAACAGAATTATGAATTACACATAATAAAATGCAGTATTTTAAAATGTTTAAATAAATTATTTATAGGATAAAAATATATATACTTTAAAAGCATTTAATTTCCATCAGTCTGGAATATCGATTGGCATCTTAGTCTAATTTCCTCTGTTTTGTCCAGAACATCTCACAGATGGGGCAATGTTCAGTTAGAACGAAATTTAATTCTGCTGCTTTACAAATATATTCCAGGTGAGAGCTATGTCCATTCAACTGTACTTTGACAGGTTAGGTTTAAGGTAAGGCTAATGAGGCAACACAATAGGTTTTATTCTCCTCACATCAGCTGATGCTGTACTAACTTTGCAGCCATAGAGTTCACGTCAAGCTTGGAGAAATGAGTGGCAGGAGTCGGCAGGGAGGTTGAAATAGAACATGGAGCATTCAGTGCCAATCCATTACTAGGACCAGACAGCCAGCTCACAGGCTTCATCTTTGAAGCCTTATGTGAACTAGGTGGGGATGCTTAACGGGCACAATTAGAATATTTGATGATAGAACAATTGTTGGATTCTAGAATGAACATTCTAGAAGCCACTAGAATGCAACTAGTCCAGAGACAGCTCTTTTCAAGGATGCTAGATATATAAAAATAAATCTGTCTAGCTTACAATTAAATAGGGGTCGACAGCTTCAAATATGGACGGAAGCTAGAGAGTTCCTTCTGCGGGCTCCCTTTTTCCTAGCACCGCCGCACCCCATGGGGTGGAGTAGTAATTCCCAGACAAGTACAATGTAGCTACCGATTGGGCTATGACATATATGAAGACCTTGGGGAAGATCCTGGAAAGTACTTGTGAGAGGTTGAAGAGATTTAGAAATATGCCCATTAAATTGTTTACCTTAGATATTCTTACAGCAGATACACAAATTTCAAAAATACTATTTCAGAAAAATGCATCGTGTTACTGAGTAAATTTCTACAGTGACACAATATTTGCTGCTGAAGGTTTGCACTGAGTCATATTGACAGAACACCTCACCCTCTGTTTCAGTGCTGAGGGTGAAGAAGACAGGACCTTAGTTCTTTTGTATGGTGACTGTTGGTCAATACTCACATCCCCATACAGGCTTAGTCTCTCATTAGAGGAGAGAATCCATACCACCAAAGCCACTGGGCTTTTTTGGTAGCATCTGGACTTTTTTCCTCCAAAGCCCTCTCTTTTCTCCTCCTTGCAAAACCAACCGTACAGTTTGGGCTCAGAGCTCATGTCTGAGGCCCAGTTGAGCTGCTGTTTGAGATTGCTCTCGCTTCTTACCACATTGATGGCATCAAATGTCCATATTGATTTTTTCCTGATTGGTCCAACCTGGAACAGGATCATCTTCATAAATGGGACATCTTGTGGTCTGAAATACGATATTTGTTTTAACAAATCATCTTAACCAGCATCTCTCCTAGGGAACCAAGCAAAGGCAATTTATGAATTTCTTTTTGGCTTTCTGTCCAGTAACAATAACCCTTCTGACTCCCCCTAAGTGATTCCCTTTTCCTCCTGCTGCATTCTCCCACTGCTTACAAACAAAAGCTCCAAACAATGCTCACTGAACTCTCAAATCATTCCCTGGGCCCTGGAATCAGACAGAACTGAGTCATTCGGGCTGCAATCAAGTGGAGGATGCTGGAAAGATGTACCATTGTGCAAGTTAAGGGTCAGAGAACCCAAAAGACTGCAGCTGTACTAAAGGGTTTCTGTGTAGGGTTCTCCTTTTAAGCTATCCAAAGGCATAAATTAAGGGCCACAAACTCAAAGATGTGGCAAGTCAAAAGAACATTGTTTGTTGTTGTTGTTGTATTTATAAATGAAATTCTTCCCTTTCTCGGGAATTTCAACATGAAGCTTTACATATTTTTCATGCCAGCTCTCTTCCCCGCCACCTTTGTTTTCCAGCCTGCACGCCTGCCTCCCTTAACAGCTGGACACATCACCATTCCATTTTTCTATTGGTTGTGACTGAAGTAGCTTGAGGTCAATTCTTTCCCCAGCAATTGACAAAGAGTCGTCTTGACGAAGAGGAAAGTGACATTGTCCCTTAAACAACACTGCTCCCTCCTCCCCCTGCCCTCCGGTTTAGGGGAGGGCAGACTTTCCTTTTGCAAGGAGCCCAGCAGGGCAGTGGCGGTTGGGTCTGTGGAAGTGCGTGGGTAACATATGGCAAGTGGAGAAAATATTTATATTCATGGGGAAAGAGCAGGAGAAGATCCAAACAAGGTCATTCCACAGAGATTTCAAGCAGGGGACTTGCAGACTTGATATTCTGTCTCTGGCCTGGATACAACACAGAAAGAAAGAGTTTTGTTTTGATTTGTTGTTTTTCCTGCCTCCTTTGCTCCTCTTAATCAAATTGTTGGCAATTTGAAAAAGGCACCTATCTCTCCTCCTAAGCGCCATTCAAGTATCACACTAGACTTTCCCTGGCCCTGTCAAGCCCCCCCACTCCCCTGTCTCTGACCTGCAGACTCTGGTCACTTGGGTCTTGGACCTGTTGGTGTTTCCTCCCTTGTTGTTCTGATTGTGGCATCAGTAACGGAGCGCCAGGCAAAGTGGGCATCTGGGGCAACTGGGGCTTGATCATTAATCGGTGTTATGTTTACTTTCTGATGCACCACGTGAAACCTCTTATACCTTTTCCAGACCCCATTTTGCATCGTAGCTTCAAGATAAAGGGCCCTCTTCCAGTTAGTTCCCTGTGGGAAAACACGCACTGTCCGCAGTGTCACCGTCACGCATGCGCAGAGTTAGTCGGGTGAGAGCGCCAGCTGGGCCGCGGCGCAGATGTGTCCACGCAGTCCCTCTAATCGCAGACACGCGGACCCACGGCCCACGTGTGCCATCTGCCCTGCATCCTGGAGGCGCTGCTGCGTGTGGCCGCAGGGTCCCCTCTGGCCTGCCAGAGCTTACTCCTCCTACCTGGGCTGTGCAGGAAGACGTGCCGCAAGGGCAGGACGGTTTGAAACTGGGTGCTAGGGGGGACACCCCGCAGAGCCGCAGAGCTCCTGGACTTGGCCATTTTAACTCTTGTTTGGCTTGAACCCTTCTTACTTTTCACACCCCGCACATTCCAGCTCCCGAGGGGTGATAGTGAAATGGGGTCCAGGTGCTTCTGGGTCCTCGCTGCCTCTAGGGTCTCCTCTGCAGCAGAGCGGCCTGTTGACTGAAGCCAAGCTTAATGGATTCTTGCAGATAAAAGAGTGGGGCCACCTTTCCTCTTATAATGGCCCCTGAGGCTAGCTAGCGTCTTAAAGAGGAGACAAAGGGATTGTTTTACAATGGGGGGGGGGGGTCGACATTCAAGGAAGGGGGTGGTGCTCCAGCTCTTAACCCTTCCCCTCCAGCAGTGCCTGGTGCCTCTCTGGAGCGGAGCAGGGGGAGGAGACAGGGGTGGTGCTGGCAGCCCTCTGTCCAGCCTCGGCTTCTCTCTGAAGAACTAACGCAGGGGACAACGGAAAAGACCAGGGCACCTATGTCTTGTGAGCTGCAGTTTTGAAAGTCAGTTTAGAGGATGTTTCTCAAGAGCTCCAGGTGACACTCCTGACCCAGGATCCACGCTTGGCAGTGCCATCAAGGGCCGGACCCGTGGAAGCCTAACGCTCATGCTGAGTGCCCTCCGAGACCCTGGGAAGGCCTTTTCCAAATGGCCTGCACCTGGCCCGGGGCTGCTGGGCGTTAAGCCCAGAGGACACGATTCTGCAGGTGTCAGTGGCTTTTGCAGCCCAGGAGACTCTTAAAGGAAGTTTACATTTGCAGACTGCTAGGGAGAGTCCTTGTTGTATCCGCTTCCTGGCTTTTTGTACTGGCTTTAGGAAAAATCAAAACAAAGTTAAATAGCAAGTTGAAGACAAAGTGTTGTTAGAAATAAACAACTCAACAACAAATATGCCCATAGGGATGGTTTTAAAAAGTCTTTATTATGGAAATAATCGTACAAACACTAGTGGGGAGAAAATCGTATTATACAGTGAGTCTTAGATTTGAGAAAGTATCAGAATCTCGGAGCAGAAGCCCCTGGAGGGCTGGTGAAAACACAGCTTGCTGGGCCCCACCCTCAGAGGTTTTAATTTGGTAGTTTTGGGGTTTCTTACTCCAGTCTGAGAATTTGCAACTTGTTAGAATTCCCAGGTGCTGCTGCTGGTGGTCTGGAAGGGGCTCTGTGATGTCCATTAGTATCATAAATTCTCTTGTAACCTGCACCAGCTCCAAAATATATAGCATTTACCCCATCATGCTTCTTCTAGCCTCTCCCCTAACTTTCGGATTTGTTGGAGACTTTTAAATATATGCAAGACCTCCTGTCATTTCACCCGTATCGATGATCTTAAATTCAGTAGTTACTAAAGCCAAGAGGACTAAATGCTCTGAGGTATCAGAAAAGCCTTTTACATGCTTCTAGAAAGTTTAGTCTACCCTTTTAGTCAGTTCACCCTGGGGCCAAGTCCAGAGCCACCCTCTGTGAAAGCCACATGTACATCCTGGTCTGAGGCCACCCTAAAGGAATTCCTTGCCAGCAAAGCTTGTCCAGTCCCCAGAACACTGTGGGATTTTCCAGCAAGCTGGCCTGGACTGGGGTGCCACCTGGTTCCCCTTTCTCAGCTTTGGGTCATTATCCTAAGTCTGTCATCACATACTTCCATGACCATAAGTTACCCTCAAGCATTTTCCTAACAAGGCCCTTTTCCCAGGACAGAGCTTTGAATCTCAGGGGTTGCGATGGAACCTGTAACAGTGCAAGCCAACAAAGATATTGTGAATCTTTCATATCCTTCTCTAAGAATCTTGGGCTTATATGCCAAGGGAAGGTGCTATGGGCTACCTTGCCCATCTTGTATTCCTGGTATTGGATAAGGGGAGATTTCAGCTCAGAGCTTCTGGGAAAGGCCATCAGCGAGGCCCAGCTTAACCGCCCTTCACATGTGGTGACATAAAGGTATGTGGCGAAACAGCTGCAATTGCTAAAGGACACAGTAACTGACAAGAAGATGGGAGACCATCAGCCCACCTGGTTTATGGAGTTAGAGCTTAAAACTGGCAGAGGGTAGTGCAATTCAAGATGGTGACAGATTTTACCTCATGGTAAACCCTAGCTTCATTATATACTTACTCATTCACTGTAATATATTAACATGTTAAATGAGATTCCATGCACCCCTATGATTAGAAATGGAAACCCCCTATAAGGACACAAAATGGCTGACTGAGCTCCTCCAAGAAATCACCCCTGTCCTGGGAAGATCCTGAATATCCCTCCCCCTTACTGAATACCCTACCCCCATTAAGTGAATCTCAATAAAGAAAGCAAATGAGCTAACCTGTGGAGTAGGCCATACTCTGTCTCACTGCTTCATCAGTAAACTCACTTGTACCTTAGACTCGATGCTGGCTCGCGTTTGAATTCTTTCCCGCATGAAGCCAAGTGCCCACAGTGGGTCTTGAACCCTGGGGTCTTCAGACACCTGGAATGCTTTTACCAGCGAGTCCTGTAGAGTCTGGCTGTGAGGACAACTCTTGTTCAGAGAGGCATGGAGTTCTTCTATTCCACTTGGCTAGTCTTCAGTGTGCTGTCTCTACTCGGGCTCCTCTTCCCTTCTTCAGGTGACTCCGAAGGAAGCCCTCCACCCCCAGCTTTCTCATACCAACCTCTTGAACTCCCATCCCATGCCAGCTTTCAGAGCTTTCTTAAGCTGGTAAAAAGTTCACTTTCTTATATACTAGTTGCGCTCTGTCCTTTCCTGACTCTACAGGAGGCAGAATGAATTACTCTTTTTTTCCCATCTGCTCCTAAAGAAAACCTGAGGGGATAGGTATACTTCACCACCCCAGCCTCATTCCTGCTTTCATTTTGCCTCCTATGTCCATGTTTTCCTTCTTTGGACATCCTGGAATCAGTTGTCACGTTTTTTTCTCATGGGTCCTTCAACTTGTCTTTGCTTTTCTAACCTTTCTCAAAGAAAATGTAAAAAGCATATGTTTGTTCCTTGGTGGGTCCTATTGGACCTAATTTTGTTTGGTCTCCATGTCCCATGTTGCCAGCTGATATAACACTCTGTCCACTTCTGCTAGGAAAGGAGGCCATGTGATGGTGGGGAAGGCTTCCCTGAGAAGGTGACCAGAAGGCCAGAAGGAGGAGGGAGCCTCTTTGGCAGGACAGGATGGGGGAACGAGTAATTTACCACGTGTGAGGGGTCAGTGGGATGATGTGAATGGAAGGTGTGCTCACGGAGGTAGAGCCTCTTGCCTCTGTCTTGTCTGTGCCTTCTTCTGACATTGCAGGTGTTATCATCTACTTCGAACAAGTGCAAGGCTAGGGGCCCCTCTGAGGGCTTTGCCGCTGTTTCTCTGTTACCTGTGTCTGGAGATCAGCCCTGGCCAGACGGATGCCTCTGCAGAAAGCCTGCTGAGTGGCTGCCCAACCCTGCGAAAGACGATGTCACTGGGGAGGTAGTTGGACGTGCCAATGGGCAAGGCTAGTGGGTGTCACTCTCTCCTTTACGTTTTTGTGGCCTCAGTGACAATGCAAAGGAAGTGATCATGCAGGCTGATCTTTAATGAGAGGAGGTAAAGTTTGGTCGTGGGAGATTTCCCCTTGAGAAGAAGGAGGAACTGTCTGGCTGAGGCAAAAGCTGAAACTCAGTTGTAACCGCAACAGTTGGTTGTCGGTGCTCATTAAAGTTGCTGTGCCTTTCAGCAATAGTCCTAGGAGCTGTTACTGGTTGTTTGAGGGACCAGATGCCTTGGGGATGTTCAGGCCCCACCCTCTCCTGCACAGGGTTGTGTTTAATGCTCATTCCTACATCCCACCTCTTTGAGGTCATCCTGGGTGCTAGGCTGCAGCTGTTTTCAGCAACTCATTTACGCAGTTTGGTCCAGAGGTGGCCACATCCTTTTCAGGCTCCATTCTCTCTTCAGAACGATGCAGAAATGAGGAAAGGGCGGATTGCTTACCTTTCCAACTCTTGGTGGTTCCTGGTTATACCCACTTAAAACTGAAGTGATTTGCGGCCTGCTCCCCTGAAGTAAAGCAGGCTGACTTCATTCTCTTTGCTGCTGTTTAATGCTGTACTGGTCACAGTATCCTAGAGTCTCTGCACGGCTGCCATACCCTACATCCAGGTCCGCAAGGGGAAGCTGGTGCTTTAAATCCAAAAGCAAATGCTAGCGTGCCACGAGGAAGCATCCTTCCCATTAGGTGGTGAGTGAGGCTGTGCTGGCTGCTGCTGGCAGGCCAGCATGTTTATCAGGACAGAGCTGGAGGAATGAGCCATCAAAGGTCTGACCCCCGGAGAATGCTTCTTGCTTCCAACTGCTCTATAGAATCTGCCGGCACAGGGTGAGTGTGAGGAGATGTTTCTCATCTCTTTTTGGGAAAAGTGGATAGATTTAACCAAACCTTCTTCAAAAGGCCTGAAGAGGCAAGCTCGCTTGGAGGGAGGTATTTCAAGTACCCCCTTGTCCTGGGCTTGCTCGTGAGCACCTCTGAGTGTATCAGGCTGGCAGGAAGGGAGAAGCAGCCGAGGGAGAGGATGTGGTTACTTTGCAAGACTGTGTTCTGTTACAGGATCAAAAAAAATTGTTGCGAAACACACTCGTATGTTAGACTTTAATAGAACTTTAGCCATTAAAAGTCTATGTGTGTGCAGGTGTTTTCCTGGGTATCACTACACGAAGGGCCTTGTGATCAGTGACCTGCTGTTCGTTCAGCGTGATTAGTATAGTTTACCAAGAAACACAGTCATGTGTCACGTATTCCTCCGTTAGGGCTGCCATACAAATCGCCACAGGCCGGGTTGCTGAAACAACAGAAGTTTGTTTTCTCACAGTTCTAGAGCCAGAAGTCTGACTGAGATCAGGGTGTTGCAAGGTCAGTTCCTTCTGAGGAGACTGTCCCCAGCACTTGTGTGTCCTCGTCCCTGTGTCTGCACACGAGCCTCACTCTGCGTGACCCTCTGTGTGTGTCTGTGTCCTAAACCCTTCGTAGAAAGACACCAGCCAGGTTAGATCCCAACATGATGACCTCATTTTAACTTAGTTCATTCCTTTAAAGACCTGACCTCAAATATGGTCACGTTTGGAGGCATTGGGAGCTAGGACTGCACGTGGCGATGTGAGGGGACACCTTCCGCTGGTGGCGTTCTCCAGGAACCAGCGCGACCTAGGACTGGCCTTGGAGTTCAGAGAGCATGAGGGCTTAACCATGGAAAAGCAATCAACTGTATGGATACGTTTGTTTTTTTTCTGAAAAAAATCCAGCTGAAACATTTTAGTGTATTTCAAAAGCAGTTCTTCTTTGTTAAGTTACACTGCAAGGTTTAAAACATTTTAAATATAAAACCAAATGGCTTACGGTAGAATTGTAGGGTGGGAGGTGATTAAATGTTTCCATTTCATGAATTTGACTGTTGTTATATCACCTTTAACATTAAAAAGTATAAACGCAAAATGAAGAAGAGATACTGCACACATATCACCCTTAGAAGCCACCTGTTTCAGCCTCTTCCCTTTGGAGAGAGGAGATGCGGCCTCAGCCCGGCCCAGCCCCCTGCACCGGTTCCGACTGTGCCAGGCGAAGTTTGCAGGAGCTAGCTGGGTTGGCTCTGAGATTTATGCAGGCCAACGGAAATAGACAGGAGGGATTAAATGAGATCCTCCTCTGATCCTGAGTTGGGACTTTTGCTACATTTTCAGAGAATACTTTCCTTTGTTTGTTTTTCTGATAAATCTTGAAACCAGTGCAGGCTCTTCCGCAGCCCCCACAATACCTAGATGAGACGTGCACTGTCTCATCTCCCTTCTCATCTCCACCCACAACACCCACACAAACAAGAGTTGAGACGGGTTGAATATGAGAGTCCTTCCTGATTCTTCTGAACAGAGTACTTTATTCCTTTCTCTGTAAAAACAGTGTGAAAGCATTCCGTCGGGGTGCTGCTTGTTTCAACAGGAGGCAGGCAAAGCACCCAGAAAGCAGTGAGCTGGCACTTGGCTGCCCTGCAAGGGACAGAGCTCCTTTAAGCCACCTGCAAAGGACTTCCCCGTGGTCAGCACACATTTATCGTGAGCAGCACAACACTGTATTATAATGTAGATAGTTGGGAGCTGGTGTGAATAAACATTTTAGATTACTTGAATGTCCCCTAAAGGCCAAGCAGTGGCTCCATAAGTCAAAGGTTTCCTTTGCAGTATGATGCACTGATGTCTACTTACAGGTTTGAGGATGGATACTGTATTGTTTGGTGTGTGAAAGGGCTTGTGTGTCTTGTTTTCAAAGTAATTCCCCAGAGTCCTGAGATAGATGGTTTATTTCCCAATGACATGGAATCCCTCTGCTCGGTCCTTGCTGTCATGACCGAACTTGCCATCTGCTCTGAGATACTCTGGGTCTGTGCCCGGACAGTCCGACTGGACTCGCATCCTCTGTGGGCTCCGCCTCGCCTCTTCCAGCGCATGAAGCTCTCCCCTCTCAGGCATCACCGCATCCAGACTTCCCAACTGGACTCCTCACTTTGCCTTCACCCAAGTGTCAAAAGGTTTCCTGTTTTTGCTTTGGTATGGCATGATTAGTCCCAGATAATTCTTTGGAGATTTTAAAAACTGTGATACAGTATACGTGACATGACAACCATTTTGAAGTGCACAGTTCAGCGGCATTAAGTATATTGCAACTATCACCACAGACAGGCCTATACCCATCCTTCCCTCCCTCCAGTGCTTGGTGATCTCTAGTTTACTTTCTGTATATATGAATTTGCCTATTCTAGGTGCTTCGTATCAGTGGAATTGTACTGTATTTCTCCTTTCGTGTCTTGCTTACTTCTCTTTGCTTAATGTCTTCAGGATTCCTTCGTGTTATAGCATATATCAGAATTCCATTCTATTTCAAGGCTGAATAATATTCCATTTTAAGTCTATACCACATTGTGTTTATCCATTATTCTGCCCATGAACATTTGTGTTGTTGCCATCTTTTTGGCTAGTGTGAATAATGCTGCTGGCAACATCAGTATGCAAATGTCTGGGTCGCTGCTTTCACTTCTCTGAGTACCTACTGAGCAGCGGAACTGCTGGGTCATATGGTCATTTTATGTTGCATTTTTTGAAGGAGTACCGACCTCACATCACTTTTAGACATCTTATCATAGAGCATGATCCCTGAGCATAGTCCCATTGTGTACTTATTTGTGAAAGCAGGGTCATTGCTCTTAGGGACAGATCTTCAGAGGTCATATGGCTACTTATTTCCATTGACAGATGGGGCTGAATGGCACAGGGGTTAAGGGCTCCCTGGAGCCAACCAGACAGAGTTGAGTTCCAGTTCTGATACTTCCTAGGTCTGTAATATTGAGTGAGTTATTTAAACATTCCAGACAACAGTTACTAATGAGGAAAATGACACCTACTTTTTTGGGCTGTTGGAAAAATAATTAAGACAATGTGGTAAAATGCTTGGAACAGATCCAGTTATAGGCAAGTTCTCAAGAAGTGGTGGCCATTGTTGTTTCTGTGACCATATTTACAAGGACCCCGAGGCCCAGGGAAAGTAACAGTTCTCTAGTTGCTTCTTCCCATAGCTGGTTCTAAATTTCCCTGCACATGGCTGCTTTCTATGTCCATACGTTATGATATAGTTTCAGCTAGCACCCTCCTGTGAACCTTGTTCATCTCCTCTGTAATTCATGGATATGGTTAGCCAGTGACTTGAGTTCAGGAAGCCGTGTGACTTAGCCCCATCCCACTTTGCTACTTACTAACCATGTGCTTGGAGCAGGTGACTCAGTCAGTCTAGTCCTTGTATTCCACCATTAGTTGGAGGCATCCTACCAAATGCACTGGGTTGTGGTTAGACCTGTGGAACACTTAAGTAAAGTCCCAGCTCTGAGGCACTCACTGCAGGGTAATCTCCATAGTTTATCAAAACACAGACATTGGTTGTCAGATGGGCAGTTTAACTGGTACACAAAGCTAAGGTGCCATGGACTGTAAAATGTACCCCCTTCCCCGTTTCCCAAATGTTAAAATCTGAGGAAAATGTGCTTTCTAGAATTGATGAACTATGGTAAATGCCTTTTAGTGAGTTCCTAAGTAAAAGGTCATTAAAGGAAAACAGAAGCTCAGAAAAGCCTCGCCTTTTGGAAAAGGAACAAAGAACCTGGAGCAATTGTGCTTTCCTGTGATTAAAATGAAGCCTGCACCTGAGACAGCTCTCTAACCTACTCATGGCCGAAGAATTCAAGGAGAAAAAGCTTCTTTGGAAATGCAAGCTCAGCTCTGGCACACAGGGTGGAAGAAAGAATGCTTTGAAAAAAAAATGCTCTCCCCTTTTCGCTTGATATATGAAATGGAAGCAGTGTCCTTAACCCATGGCCTCGGCTGGTGGCTGGTGGTTTGAGTGGGGAGAAGAGTCACCTTTGGTCTTCCCAGGTTAACTAAGTCCATTGACCCCTACTCTTGCTATGCAGGTGTCTTACACAATGGATCTATTTGAAGGTGCCAACTGTAGGCTAGTGACTCACTTCTGAGCCTTTGAAACACCAACGTGTTGGGTCTTGATGGAACTTTAGAGGTGACCTGAATAATGGCCTTGCCTGCAAAACACTCACCTTCCCACAGCTGGTGGTGGCTCCTGTGTTGGAAGAATCTGGGATTTTTGCACACACTGGCTCATAGAATTTTACAAACAAGGTTGACCTTCTGTTCAAGGTTGAAGAGGGTCAACTAATGATGTTCTGCAGATTGCCTGGACTGCAGGTGACTGAATTAACGAGGATTTTACTTCTTTGGGTAGAGAATTAAACTTTAGTAGCAGTGACCTATTAGCAGTTCTGTGGATAATAGTCTACTACAAATATTCTCTTCACTCCTCAAGTAAGCAAACACTGCCTGAGCATTTGCTGAGTTTCAGGCACAACTCTAAGCACTTTTGTATCGAGAAAGGTCCTTCTGTTCTTCCCATCTATAGGCACCGGTTAACATTGGAGTAACTCATCCAACATTATCCAGCAAGTTTGAACTCTAACTTGGGAGACTGAATTCTCAACCTCATGTTAGAGCTTCCCTTGACTGACTTGTTACCTTCTCCCCAGACAAAGGGAAGGCATCAGACGGGAGCACACACATTTCCTTCTGGTAAACTTACAAACCTCCCTACATCCTGACCCGCCTTCCTTCCCTGTGCCTGCCTTGTGCTTTTCCGCAGCTACTGGAACCACCTGTGATCAGAATCCCACCCTGGTCCCCCTTCTTAAGGACCCCTCTTGATGACCATATACCCTTTGTCCTATATCTTTAACCTCCTATTATTTACTACTGACTCTTTCCTCACTTAAGTATCTCCCATATTAAAAAAAGAAATGTATACCCCTCCAAACAGCCCCACATAAGTGCTTCACACTTACTGAGTGGGCTGTGTAAGTTCCCACACTGCTTTCCCCACCTGGCATCCCCACCCCTCTGCAATCTGGCTCCACTGTCGGCACTTCACATAGCCTCTCCAGTGCCATTCTAAGGTCACAGTGGCTTCCCTGCTGCTAAATCCAGCGATGCACCTTAGTGCTTATCTTCTTGACCTTTTTGAGCATCTGACGGCATTCCCAACTCTTTCTTGGAGAAACACTTTGGCTTTTCCGGTGTACCTGATATATCTCCAGAGTAAATGCTGTTTGGGGCTACTTACCTTCTGATCCTCTCTCCCTTTGAATAAAGAACCCTTTTGTCCTTTTGGAAATTCTCAGCCTTACTTATGGCACTGTCCATGAAAAGGTTGGCCTCCTTCAGAGATCCACCACCTGCCTGGGCTGGCTCAAGTAAGTACCTGGCTAGCAAGGACACTCATCTCCTCCTCAGTCAGCATCTCTTGGACACAAGTTAGAAATGCAGGTTCTCAGGCCCCACCCCGGACCCACTGAGTTAGAAATCTTGGAGTGGGGCCCAGGAATCCGTTTCACAAGCTCTCCTGGTGATTCTGACGCATATTAAAGTTTGAGGACTAGCACAACACCCCCTTTTTGGTGTTGTTTGTTTTGTTTTAAGTTTATTGAAGTTTAAATTACAAACAGTAATATTCACTCTTTTGACACACACAGTTCTAGGAATTTTAATGATGTATACAGTTGGGTAATCACTGTCATTAACAGGATATTATTTCCATGACTACAAAAAGTTCCCTTATTTTCCCATTGTATTTAATCTCTCCCTCTATCCCCAACACTTGGTAATTGCTGGTCTTATATTTGTTCCTATAATTTTACCATTTACAGAATATTGTATAAATGAAATCATATAGTACATGGCCCTTTGAGCCTAGCTCCTTTAACTTAGCACAGTGATTTTGAGATTCATACACATTGTGTATCAGTGGTGGGTTTCCAAAAATTATTTAATTTATTTGTTTATTTATTTATTGTTGGGTAGCATCCATTATGCGGATACTAGTGTTTGTTCAATTATTCACCAGTTGATGGGACATTTGGATGGTTTCCAGTTTGAATGAAACTTCTGTAATCATTCATGTACAGACTTTTAGGAGAACATTTTTTTTTATATATATAAATACTTAGGGATGGGATTGCTGGTACATTTGGCTTCATAGAAACTTTTTCAACATGGCTGTACTATTTTGTACTCCCATCAGCAGTGGGTGAAGACTTCCCTCATCAGCACTTGATATTATCAGGTTTTTAAATTTTAGCCATTTTAATAGAAGTGTACCTGGGATTATTTTCTTCTACTTCATTATTTCCTAGGGGATGGGGAAGGGGTGTGAAGGTGTATAGAGACGTGAGCCATCTGCTGGGTAAGTTTGGGAGAAGGGCTGTGTGGCTCAGCTCCCTTCCATCCTTTTGTCTGTCGAAAGGTGCATTATGGTGGGAATGTGCAATATGATTCCATGTGGGAAGCTGAGCTGGGCAGGCTGTGTTCCCCGGCTAGGCCCCTGCTGGGCCGCCAGTTGTCCAGTGTTGCTTATGGCCGTAACTTCTTTTAGGTGCAATACTAGAAAGCTCAGTTTTCCAAATGCATACACCAAGTCTTTACTACAGCACCCCTTCCTCACTTAAATCTGACATGTGGGTTCTGTTTGTCTGGCTCTTGCACCCATCTCTCAAGTAATGCTAAATTTTGGGTGAGGGAAGGGGAACTAATCTATCGGGACCCAATAATTGGTTTAATGTTAGCAAGTGACAGGAGAGGAACTATTGTATGAAGATAATGTCGGACTGGACCTGCTGGTAGTTATCTTTGCCATCTTGTCAATAGAGAGTGTGTAAGAATAAAGCCAACACAAGGGAAGCCAAGCTGAAAGATAGAGAAAGGAAGAAAGGAGTGAGGAGGGGAGCGGAAATGGAGGGAGAAGGAGAGAGAAAGATTGAGAGAGAGAGAGGGAGGGAGGGAGAGAGAGAGAGAGAGAGAGAGAAATTGAGACATGGCATTGCTCCATTCATCACAGGTATACATGAATTTTTTATACGTTCGACTTCTCATTTTTTTAGTTATGGTGAACTAGTAAATTCCTGCATATGACTAAGTCAGTTAGCCTGGGGTTTCTGTTCCTCAGAACAGAAAGAGTTGATTTGACATAAATGAGTGAGAACATGGACTTTGGAGGCATCTACCTGAGTTAGAAGCCTTGTTCTGCTGTTTACTAGTTGTGTGACCTTGAGCAAGTTACTTACTCTGTCTTGAGCCTCAGTCACCTCATCTGAAATGTACGGATACTAACATAATAACATCTCATAGAGGAGTTGTACATTAAGTAGCTAGAACAGTACCTGCACATAGAAAGTTCTTAATGAATGTAAGAACCCAATACTTAATACAGCCATATTCTCAGTTTTCCTCTTGCCTTGCTGAGTGCTCTTAGAACCCTTTGAGACTCTTTCTCATCTACTCATCAACTGAATGTAGGTGGACCCTCAGGTTTCTGTCTTAGAACGTCTCCTCATCACCTCATACTCTAGCATGGCTCCAGCTACTATCTGCATGTTAATACTGGCCCAATGTGTACCTCTAGGCTAGACCTCTGTCTTATGGTACAGACCCAAATATCCAATTGCTTGTTTGTTATCTGCAATTAGATGCTGTGGATTTTATTTTTGTTGTTGTTTGTTTGTTTTTATTACTGCATAACAAGTTACTATACACTTAGTGTCTTAAACCAACCCACATTTATTATATCATTGTTTTTTTGGGGGGGGGATAGGAGTCTAGCAATAGCTTAGCTAGGTCTTTCATGGATACAATTAAACTGTTGATTAGGCTATGCTGTCACCTGGGGGCTTAACAAGGGGTAGGATCCACTTCCAAACTCACTCAGGTTGTTGGCATAATTCATATTCATGTGTCTATGTGATGTAGGGCCCGCCTGTTTGTTCTCATGTTCTAGAAGCTGCTAGCTGTTCTTCTAGAACTCTCAGGTTCTAGAGGCTGCTAGCTCTTCCTCACCATGTGGGCTTTCCCAACATGGCTGCTCACATCTTCAAGCCTATCGGAAAGTTTTTGTTTCCGGTTGGTTAAGGGAGAATCTTCTATAACAGTGTAACCACAGTAGTGACATCCCATCCCCTTTGCCATATTCTGTTGGTTGGAAGGAAGTCACAAGTCCTGCCCACACCCATTATGCAGGAGCATGAGCACCGGGAGGTTAGATCATGGGTCACTCTAGCATTTGAGTGCCATAGAGGTTGATAAGCATCATCAGCATGCCCCAAATGGGACACATCACCTCCTGACCACTCTGCTAGTCTTCTGTCTTCCGTGTAGTAGGAAATGGTGCCGTCCTTCAAACCAAAGGCCCTGAAGTCATCCTCATTTCTTCTCCTAACCAGCCTCTTGTATAATTGACTGTAACACCCTATTGATTTGCCTCCTAAATACCACTTGATTCCCTTATTCCCTCCACTGTTCACTGTAACAGTCTCCTGCTTACTTCTATTCTTTTCCTTCCACAGTGGCCAAAGTAATATTTCTGGATTGCAATTATGATTACATTGTACCTCACTTAAAACCTTTTAATAACTTTGCATTGACCTTTGGATGAAGCCCAGTTCCTCATCAGGTTCATCGGACCCTTTGTCATCGGGCTTCCAGCCCCTCTCCTCTTCTCTCGCTTCTGGCCTTTGTAACTGTCTCTTTCCCCTGGAACATGCTTGCCTTCTGTCTGCTTGTTAGTCTTACCCATCAGTCCAGATTCAGCTTCTGTGTGACAGCCTTTTGGGGGCTTTCCTGACTGCTCTACCATTCTCTGCACTCAGCATACAACGTGGTCATTTCTTGTTCACTGATCCTCACTCTCCTCTAAACTGTAAGCTCTGTGAGGCTGGGGGCATCCTCTGCTTTCAACACCATCAGCTCTCAAATAATTGCCAGGTGAGTAAAATGGTATAAGACTTGGATCTCAGCCTAACCTGACAAATATTCCCACCCTTCCCATGCAGCAGCAGCGGCTTTTGCTCTTGATGGGCTCTGTTCCAGTTGGCAGCCCATTTTGAATCAAAAGTAATATGTTGCCTGACCAGTCAGTGGTGCAGTGGATAGAGTGTAGGACTGGGATGCTGAGGTCGCAGGTTTGAGGCCCCCGAGGTCACCAGCTTGAGCGCGTTCTCATCTGGTTTGAGCAAAGCTCACCAGCATGGACCCAAGGTCACAGGCTCGAGCAAGGGGTTACTCAATCTGCTGAAGGCCCGCAGTCAAGGCACATATGAGGGAGCAATCAATGAACAACTAAGGTGTCACAATGCGCAACGAAAAACTAATGATTGATGCTTCTCATCTCTCCGTTCCTGTCTGTCCCTGTCTGTCCCTCTCTCTGACACTCTCTCTGTCTCTGTAAAAAAATAGTAATATGTTAATAATGACACCTTTGTTGCTAGTAATATTTCTTTCCTATTATGGCCAGTTCAGTTTCAAGATATTTTCTTGCTACTGATATACTCCAATGACATCAGCACTGGGACATCACCTATTTCCTCCATATGTGGTGTTTATGCTTTTTCTGTATAATTGGAATTTTGTAAAAATAGCTGACCAACTACAGTACAGATAGTGCTATAAACTCTCTGGGAACAGGCTTCTCTGTCCACTCTGAGCAGGGGCCCACACCTGCTCCTGGAACATTCCAGGAGACACTCTCATCCACTGAGAACAGAAGAAGCATTTGTTCCCTTAGCCTGCTTTGGAGGGACAGCTGAGGCTGGGTCCAACCCAGCCAGGTCTGCCTGCTCCTGGGTGTTGGGTTTATTTTCACACAACAAACTATTGAGCTTAATTGACAGGTGTGAAGAGTGTCTTTCTAACCCATCTCTAATCACTTTTGCTTGTAGGGGTAAGGCAAACTCACATGAGAGATTAATTCGCATGTCATGTTGTGTGTGTGTGTGTATGTGTTTAGTGTGAGAGAGAGATAGAGGGGGGAGGGAGGTGTGTGTGTGGTGTGTGTAATGTATGAAAGAAAGATAACAAGAGAAAAGAAAAATAAACTTAGAGAAAGGGATGGAGAGAGAGTGAGACTCAGAGAAGAGGAGGGACAGAGAAGCAGACAGAAGGAAACAAAGAAAGAAGCAGAGAGTGGACATAGAGAGATGCACAGATAAGAGGGCTTGGGAGCGTGTCCAGACGGGCACTGTTGGTGGCCTGTTAGTTGGGTTAAGTGCATACAAATGGAAAATGGGATAGTGTAGAATGTCAGTCCCATCTGGAGAACCATGTGTGAAATAAGGGCGAAGTGAGCATCTGTGTGGTCGTTAGTATTTCCCTAATGGACCGGGAGTGAGCTCTGGGAGGAGGTGGGTTGGGAGACCTGGGTTTCCACAGCAGGAAGCTTCACCCCCAGCCCGAGTCATCTCTCTTGCTCAGACATGAGGCTGGGGAGATGGTAGAGCGCTCACCAAGTCATTTTACTGGGGCTAAGATGTGAGTGCCTGTTTTGTGTGGAGTCAAAATCATTGAATTTTTAGGGGTGGCCCTAGTATTAGAAATCCTGGAAGCCCAAGTGAAGCATTTTTGAACCATTGGGGTTACTGATGGACTCCAGAACTGTACCAAATGGGGCAAGGTGCCAAATGTGCTTAAAGCATGAACCATACATACTGCATGTTCTTCAGATATTAACTCATTAGTCCTCACAACACCCTTATGTGGTAGATACTATTGTGGTCCCCATTGTACAGGTGAAGATAGGAGGCACAGAGAATTTACCAGCTAGCTGGCTGTTATACTGCTGGCAAGTGGTAGAGCTGGACTTTGAACCCAGGAAGTCAGGTTCCATTATCAGTGCTCTTAAACCACCAACTGAGATTCCGCTCTCAAACTATATTTAGTTAGTTGTTTTTTTTTTTCAAATTTCTTTCCAGAGCAGACAGAAGAAGTAGTACAGTATAGTGGAAAGAACTGCTTCCTGTCCAGCTCTGCTGTTTGAAGCTTTGTTTCCAGACACCCTCTCTAAGCTCCGGTTGGGGATAATGACTAAGTGCCCTGACTCTGGAGCAGGTGGGATCCGGGTCACACCCTTTGGTCCGCTGCTTACCAGCTAGCTGTCCTTTACTTAGCTGACCGAGGCCATAGGTTCTTCCTCTGTAACAGGAGGACAAAAACAGGGGTGCTAAATAAGGTCATGTATTTAACATGCTTGGCCTGAAGTGAGCCCTCCAGAAAGGTTACCTATAACTATTATCTCCAAATGGTGGTCCTTTCTGTTTGATATACTTACTATAATGATGATATAAGAATGAATGTGAAAGTGCTCTGTAAAATATTCTGCACTGTTAAAATGTTAGATATTATTATTAATATTAAACACTGACTGAGAGTAAGGCCTGTGAATTCATAGCTTTAGCATACAGTTGGCAAGACAAGGACACCACCAGGGGGAAGGGGTGCTGGAGGGAGGGGCTGAGAGAGAAGGAGGAGACAAGTACTGTAATACCAGGTTGAATATGGAAAGTCCCACAAAAAAAAATCCCAACGCCACACTCAGGGGTTCAGTAGAGAAAGGATCACGAAAGGTTAATTAAGAAAACTAATTTTTGAAAAGGATAGGTAAGTCCATTTAGTTAATGCAAGTTGAGGCTCTACCCTTTGCCAGTTGTTGGGGTAGATGCTGGGGATACCATGACAATTAAGACGTGGTTATGGTGATCTCCAAGAAGTGGTTTAAGGATGAGATTTCATCTGGGATTGGTTGGGAACAACATTTGAAGAGAAAGAAATTGGGTGAGTAAAGACGGAGATGAAAAAAACAACAACAACAAGCAGCCTTGACTGGGTAGCTCAGTTGATTAGAGCAATGTTCTAATATGCCAAGATTGTGGGTTTGATCCCCAGTCAAGGCACATAGAAGAATCAACCAATGAACGCATAAATAAGTGGAACAACAAGTTGGTACTTTTCTCTCTCAAATCAATCAATAAATTAAATTTTTTTTTTTTTAAATAAGCAAGCTTTTCAAAGTGATCAGGAGTCATCTGTGGCCGGGATGAAGTTTGTAGAGCAATGGAAGGTAAATTCAGAAAAGGTATTTGGTGCCATATTTAGGCAAATTTGTAATTAATTTGAAAGGCAATGGGGAGCCATTGAAGGGCAATAAGACGATTGCAGTCACACAAAGGCCACTCTCAACTATGAATTCACATTTGTGCAAATTATTTAAGTAGTTTAGCCCTCATGTCCTAAACAGATGCTAGCCTTTCCCAGAAAAGACCTGCTCAAAACTCTTTCATGGCATAGACATGTATATTCAGTCTTTGAGGGTGAGATTAAGTCAGCGCAATAAGCAAACACTACTTTGCACTTGTCACAGACTCACTGTAGCACACACACATATTACTAGGCTACATTTTCAAGTCAGTTGTGCATTTGGGGGTATTTACATGTGTCATTTTCTCTTTCAGCTCCCAAATTTAACATGTCAATATATAAAATTCAAGAATCAATGTATATGGCAGAGTAATTGTTCAAGAATTAAAATATATGCCAACAGTACATTATAAGGCTTTATTTCGTGACATTTGTGGCTCCTTTCTTTGCAGTGTTTCTTTGTGGTAAAAGAGGCAGATTAAAGATCATTGTAAATCAAAGTGATGCTTTCAACTTTTGAAGTGAACGCTAACTCGTCTTTTTCCACTTTTTATACATTTGCATACATCTGTCAACTGAATTCTGAATTCTTTTAAGAGCAATGTTTAATACAAAGCTATGAACACCCGCGCGCCACAGAATTGCTTTGCCCCTCTCCTTTTCACTTCACACCCCCACTGCCCTTCCCGTCACCCTCTCTAGAGCATGTCTCTTTCTGAACTGCTTTGCAGGAGCTTAAAGAGGTAAAGAATCAAAGCCTTTAAAACAAACCAATAGCTACCAAACAGAACCTGCAGTAGAAACTGACCCCTCCCTGTCACTGACCCTTCCGTGTGAGTTTCTGTGTTTAATTGCCATTCTGCTGACAGTTGGGAAAATGTGTTTTCAGAAGTTTCCCAGTGAAATGCCTGGTGCGTCCTGGTGGAACCTGAGTGGTCAGGTGCCTGTGTTCTTCTAGGGGAGAAGACCTGCTGTTGGCATCAGCATGGTTAAAAGGCCTCTGCATGACAGAGCCCTCAGCAGCGCAGGATGTGGCAGCTTGGCTCCTGAGGCCTGTCATCCCCTTTAAGTTCATTTATGGGGAGTCATCGTGATCCAGCGGTGTGTTTGAATCTGATTGGCTGCCAGCTGCCAGGCACCACTCAGGTTTGCAGGAACAGTCAGCTCTGCTGGCAAGGGGTTGCTGACCACAACTGTCAAGAACTTGAAAGGGGGGCAGTCAGGGTCTTGACTTGGTATATGTTTTGTTCTCTGATGTTTTAATTCCAAATTAATAGCACAGGTCAAGCCCATAGTTAAAGAACACATCTGCCTGAGGTTTGGGTAGTGATTCACAATAAGTTTTTATTCATTATTGCTTTAATTATGGCTCAGAATTCTTTTGAATCGCTCCCAAGTAACAGGTGGTTTTCTGACCATGATAAATGCTAAATGCTACAGAGGATAAGGAGTTAGCCATTGTTTTCAGCTGTGGTTACACCTAGGCCTCAGGCAGCTTCTGAATGAGCAGCATGCAACAGATTGGAACTCCTGGGGGACTTCACTTAACCCTTAGTTCTCCCAAACCTGTTTTTAATGCACTGTGGGGCGGGGGCTCCCGGCTACACCCAGTGAAGCTTGGCAAATGTACTTTTTGTACATCTTGGGAGGTAGCAGGAGGATTCAGGGCAGGTCAAAAAGTTAATATGTCAGTGTTCTGATGGGTGATGGGAGTAAGAACTTGGTGTGATATTAAAGATGATTTGAATTTAGATTTTTTTAAAGAATAAAAGCATTCTTTTATATACCTGCAATAGCTGATAACAATTAAATAAGTCACACATGAATCATAGAAATTAGAGTGAGGGCAAAGACCTATTAGATCATCTAACCAATTCCCTAGCGAACACAGAATTATTCCCCACAGTGTTTTCAGGAGAGCTCTGTACTGTCTCTTTTGTAAGATTTGAGCAAGTGGGGCCTTCAATTATTTCCTTAGGGAGACACTTTTCCTTAAATAAGGCCATACTGTTTTTCTCCTTAGTGTGATAGTCAAGCTAAAAAAAAAAAATGTCTGTATGTTACATGCAAAATCACTCGCACAATGAGACTGATCAGAGATAGAAACTATACCCACAGGCCTCCCAGAAAACTGCGTGTACTTGGCTTTCTCCCGCACTCTCCTGTCTGGTTTTTATGCTTGATATTGCATACACCTTGCAAAGGCTTGGACTGAAATATCCCTTGGAAACCTCCCTGTTTCCAATATCACTATCACAATCTGGTCAGAGGTAACATGGAACCCCTTAATTTGAAACAAGGGGGAAAAGATGCTTTAGAATAAATTCTGTTGAGACTGTCCACACTGACAGGATAAATAACTACTCAGTCATACAGGAAACAGCAACTGCTTAACATTCTTCTTTCTTTGGAACAAACTGGTATTGTCTTTCCGGGCTGTTTGTATTGGAGAGGCAACCGACTGTGCTCATGTGACTCTTGCTCTGGATTCTTAGTAACCCTGGGCGCAGAGCTGCTGGTTTGGGGCCAGCGGGCGGCACACACAGCTTCCTGTTGAGTGACCATGGTTTGTGTCCCCGTGCCCTTAAAGGGCATTTGAGTCTAAGAGGTAAGAATTTGTGTTTGGAGAGTTATAGACACTAAAAGGGACAAATTGTGTAGATTTCCTGAACTCAGGAATGCTGTGATTTGAACGTCTTCTCCTGTTCCATTCCCCTCATGTCTCATTCCGGTCCATGTGCCAGGCACTGGGCACAGAAGTGGGGAACAAAGAATCAAACCTGCCACCCAGAGGGACTTTGGATAGTTGAAGCAGGTGTGGAAATTATCTCAAAGTACTGAGGTAAAGGTTTGAAAGAGGTATGCAGGGGAGGCCGCGGGCACCTGGGAGTGAGTAACATCTGTGCAAGCCGGGGGAAGCTGAACGTGGAAGGGATGCTAAGACAAAGAGTAACGTGGCTAAGGTGGAGAGACATCCGAGCATGAGTGGGGCGGGGAGTGGAGAAGCTTCGGGAGGCCCTACCTACCATGCCAGCTTCCAGAGTCTCTAAAAGGGGCTTATTGTCCTCATTTTGCAGATGAGGACACTGTGGTCCAGAGAAGCCAGATTCCTTGTCCATGATCACCAAGCTCAGAAGTAGAGCTAGAGTTCCGATCTGCTGGTTTTGCTGTCTCAGGGCGACAAGGTCGCTGGAGTAGAAACTCAAGGTGTACGTGCTTGTGGCCTCCTGGAGGGGGCAGGTGGCCGCAGGAGCTGCAGAGCCTTGGGAAGCTCCAAAGGTGGTCAGGACATTTTGGATCCCCTTTGAAAGGACAGAGGCAGAGACCTCTGTGTCTGAATTCATGGGAGAGGAGACATAGGTTCCCTCAGAGTTCATCAGCTCTTGTAATTACTCAGGATGACTCATGTCGGGGCAAAACTAAGTGCCTTCTGCAGACTGACCATGTTGACCAAGGCTGAGTCAGCTGGGCTGGTGGCAGCCCCACTGAGCCTGTGACCGAGGTCAGAGCAAATGGGTAGCTTTGTGGTCATAGCCTTCTAACAGGCATGTGACATATGGGGAAGGCATGGGGAGCGATCCTGTGGAACGGTGGGGCGGGGGGATGTGTGGAGAGAAAGGCACAGGGCAGTGCAGCGGGAAAGGCAAGTACTGGCCTGGTGTATCAAGTGTGGGCACTGCTTCCTCAGGAGTGACCCTCCAGCCTGCTATGCTTTCCTCATTCCTCTCTCAGCCCAGGTGTGGGGGTACTTTTTCTGACTGCGGAGGATATGAGAATCTACCCTGGCCTCTTAGCGCTTCTCCCTTCTCAAGTATTTGCTGGCTTCAGATATCCTGGGTCCCCCACCCTTGCCCTGATCTGCTGCCGAGCGGCAGGGCTTGTTGCTTGCTGTAAGCTGGGTGTACTGAAGAGGGTCTCAGACAGTAGTTTGGGTTGTCTTCAGGTCTAGACTTGGCCTACCATTAGAAAGACCCAGTTGTGGTCATATCTAAACTGTGGTATAAGATTCACACTTACTTGTAATAAAGATGCAATTTTGGACAACAGTGTCTACTTTGAATTGATTCTAAACTCAGTGATGGAGAGTTGTGATTATCATTGCTAAAATGTTAACACAGTAGGATTTTTTTTTTTTTTTGTATTTTTCTGAAACTGGAAACGGGGAGAGACAGTCAGACAGACTCCCGCATGTGCCCGACCGGGATCCACCCGGCACGCCCACCAGGGGCGACGCTCTGCCCACCAGGGGGCGATGCTCTATGGGGACCAGAGTCACTCCAGCACCTGGGGCAGAGGCCAAGGAGCCATCCCCAGCGCCCGGGCCATCTTTGCTCCAATGGAGCCTTGGCTGCGGGAGGGGAAGAGAGAGACAGAGAGGAAGGAGTGGGGGGTGGTGGAGAAGCAAATGGGCGCTTCTTCTATGTGCCCTGGCCGGGAATCGAACCCGGGTCCCCCACACACCAGGCTGACGCTCTACTGCTGAGCCAACCGGCCAGGGCCAACACTGTAGGATTTAATGTGAGAGTTACAGAAGCGATCAAGTGAGAATTAAAGTTTGAGTTGGGGAAAATGGCTTACTGAGAATAAAATAGACACCTTAGATTATAAGCTCAAAACAAAGACAAGCTCAGTATACAACAGTATAATTTTGGTTAAATAAATTATTGCATATCAATACAATATAACATGATAAGATTAAAAATATATGTGTATCTAGAGTGTCATAAAATAGTCATATTTTATTAGAGGTCAAAGCATATTTTAAGACAGCGTAATTGCATTTATAGTTAAAATATGCAAAAGAAAAAAATCTGGGAAAATATAACCTAGAATATTAATAGATCATCTCAGGGAGAGGGATTATATGTATTTTTTTTCTAATTTAGTATGTTAATTTTTCCTAAAATGAATATGAATTTCATGAGTAATTTAAAATGGAAGATTGTGGACATCTTGTCATAAGGAAGAGACGGTCTGGCAGAAGGGTCTAGCACTGGGTCTAGAGTGGTTTTGAATCCCAGCGGTGCTCCTACTAATGAGGTAGCCTTCGCCGTGGGTCTTCTGTTTCTTACTCCCGCTGGTGAGGGCTCACAGTCAGGCTCAGTGCCGTCATCTGGCAGGTCCCTGAGGTGCCACCGGTTCTGATGTGTGAACAGGGCTTGGTCCCCACACGTTTGCAGGCAATATATTTTGATTTTGCTATCCCCCAAGAGTGGGTGCAGACTTGACTTACACCAACCAACTTCATAAATGACTCGTGTAAATTAAACTCTATTTTTATTTTTCTTGATAATGTGCTAGAATGAGCTGGCAAGAGGGAGGAGTCTTGAGTTCTTCATTTTGGTGCAATTTTTCCGTGTAGTCATGAGAAGCCACACTGAAATAAAAACTGTACTGAGGTCCTGGACAAACACCTCACGTTGATTAGAATGTCATCCCCATACGCAAAGGGTGTAAGTTTGATCTCCAGTCAGAGCTCATACAGGAACAGATCGGCGTTTCTGTCTCTCTAAAATCAATCAATAAATTTAACAAACAAACAAACACAAATATAAAAACCTTGCTGAATGAGCGGAGGCTCTTCCACATTTTCAACAAACAATTTCTGATCAGCTAAGATATGCTAGGTTTGGGGCTTGGTGGTGCCGGCGGAGTAGTGGTCACCCTGACATTTCCTTAGTGGAGAGGGCATTAGGATATTAATGACTGTGTAGGTTAGTGCTAGGAGCTTCACAATCACATGGTCCAGGACTCAGCCTGTCCGCTTCCTCACTGTCTAGCCTTGGATAAGTCATGCAACCTCTCTGAACCTTGTATTTTTTCACCTTATCATCTTGTTCTGAGAATTAAATAACCTATGTGAAGTGCCAAGTATAATAATATCTGGCATACAAATGTGCTCAATAAGTGGTGCTTTAACAACTGCTTATACACTATTTTAGCTCAATGCCTCTATTTTTGCAACCGGTCCTACAAGGGTTTGTTAAACCTGGGCCTTTACTGCCTAAGTTAATATTCATATAGGTGCATCTAGCTTTCATTTTTTTTTTTTTTTTTTTACTTTTTGATCTCTTAAACATCCACTGACCTTTCTAATTATTACATATTTTAAAAAATATGTCAATATCATCATTTGGGCCAAGGGTTTGGCAAAACACTTTCTGCAAAGGATATTGCTGATAACAAATATTTGGGCAGAAAGAAAATGGAGCAGAAGCAGCAGAAGGTGGGGCATTGGGGCAAATGGATCAAATGTGGGTGTTGGGGACGCTTGTTGTTATGCAGGCACTGTTCCCTCTGAAATAACAGTCGCAGCCTCTTTACTCAGACTTTATGTGTGCATCCCCTGCCCTGTCATCTCTATTGCAAATATTCTGTCACTGTGGGTCAAAGCAGCCATGGGCTATGTGTAATGAATGGGCATGGCTGTAAAACAATGACATTGCATGGATACTGAACTTTGAGTTTCCTATAATTTTTACTTGTTGAAATATATTTTTTCTTTTTTTTCCCCTCCTCAACCACTTAACCACAAAAATATAAAAGTCAGGTAGTAGGCTGGATTTGCCTGTAGACTGTGGTTTGCTGACCCTTGATTTAGACAATAGTCTAATTAGAAAAGTTCTTAGGTCATTGGTTTTATCCATTATGTGCCGATTTTCCAATGTAAATAACATTTATTTCCATATTGTAGAACCTGTCTCATTGTGGTTGTCCCCTTCTCCATGTAACGGCCCCACGTGGCTTGTAGACTTCCTATTGCTTACCTGAGAGGGAACGACACACTGTGGGAAAGGAGCAGTGCACAGCCCCTGGTCACGTGAATGCTCACCACTATTCCTTCCCCTGAGGCTGTGCTTGGAAACTGCCATTAGTGACACTGAGACCCGTCCTTAATGGAAATGGGGGCGCTGCCCTACCTGTTCATTTGAGATAAGAAGGGAACCTCCTTTACTCCGTAATTCAACCTGGTGAGTAATCCCTTGTGCTTATCATGAACAGTGTGGAGAGAAAAGTGGTGACAGTAGAAACAATACCAGTAGAGCTTCCCAGAAAATACTTAGGTTGTCCCCACTAGAGCTGGGGACCACATCTAGAGTGTGCCCTTTCCCCTTCCAATATACCAGATATAGGACTGTGTAACCCTGTTCTTGCTTTGCCTACCTGTTAAGCATGTGTCTGGCTTTTAAAAAAATTATTGATTGATTGATTGATTTCAGAGGTCAAGGAAGGGAGAAAGAGTGAGAGAAAAACATCAATTTATTGTTCCATTTATTTATGCATTCATTGATTGATTCTTGTATGGGCCCTGATTGGGGACTAAACCTGCAATCTTGGCATATGAGGACAATGCTCTAACCAACTAAGCTACCCTGCCAGAGCCAATGTATCTGGCTCTTAATCTCATGTTGAGAAATAGATTCAACTCTATAAAATACTTAGAAAAACGCACACTTCAGCGATGTCAGAGAAATGGCGCCATAAAGAGTGCTCCCAATACCTCTTCCTAAAACTTCAACAAATTCAACAACTAGAGACAGAAAAACAATCTCAGGAGCATCTGAAATACACATACATCAAACAAAGGTATGATTGGGCAAAAAGGTGACTGAGGGAATTTATCACCAGAAAACCCCAGGAAATACTAAAGGTGGTTTTCTGACCAGACATAAAGAACAAAACAAAACAAAACTACAAGTAAAAGCTCCATCAAAATCACAATAAAAACAAGATTAATCTGTGAAAAAAAACAAAAAAGGGGAGAGGACAAAGATTAACAGTAGCAAAGGAGGATGGAGTGCAGAAGCACTCATGAGATAGTGTACTACAATGAACATGATATGTATGCTTTCCATTACTTAATGGTAACCACCCCTGAAAAAAACCCACCACAGAAGTATATGGCTTGAAAAAAGAAGTAACAGAGAAAATAAGTATGGATTACAACCAAATAAAAACAAATGATAGAAAAATAAAAGAGAAGAACCAAACAAGATACAAAACTATAAGAAACCAATATATAAAATGTCAGTCGGAAACTCTCAAGTGCCAATAATTACACTAAACATAAATTGATTAAACTCACCAATAAAAAGACACAGAGTAGCAGAATGTATTAAAAAATAAAATCCAACTGTATGCTGCCTACAAGAAACACATCTAAGCTACAAGGTAAAAACAAATTCAAAGTAAAAGGTTGGAAAACAAAACTCAAAGCAAATAACATCCAAAAAAAAGCAGGTATAGCAATACTTATATATAACAATGCACTACAAGATAGCAAAGGTAATCAGAGACAAAAACAGTCATTTCATAATGATAAAGGGGACATTGAATCAAGAATACATAACACTTCTTCATATATATGCACCAAACCAAGGAGCACCAAAATATATAAGACAGCTACTGACTGATCTAAAAACAAAAACCAACAAAAATACAATCATACTTGGAGACTTCAATACACCGCTGACAAGTCTAGATCATTCATCCAAACAGAAAATCAATAAAGAAATATTGGCCTTAAGTAAAACACTAGAACAATTGAATATAATAGACATCTACAAGACATTTTATCCCAAAGTGCCAGAGTATACATTTTTCTCTAGTGTACATGGAACATTCTCAAGAATTGACCATATGTTGGGCCACAGAAATAACATCAACAAATTCAGAAAGACTGAAATTATACCCAACATATTTTCTGATCATAAAGCCTTGAAACTAGAATTCAACTGCAAAAAGGGGTAAACAAACTTCAAAAATGTGGAAACTAAAGAACATATCAATACTTTAAAAAAAATGAGTGGGTCAAAGAAGAAATAAGCACAGAGATCAAAAGATACATACAGACGAATTAAAATAACAATAACATCAGAATCTCTGGAATGCAGCAAAAGCAGTAGTAATAACAGGGAAGTTCATATCACTACAAGCCTATATGAACAAACAAGAGAGATCCCAAGTGAACCACTTCACTTCACATCTTAAGGAACTAGAAAAAGAAGAACAAAGACAACCCAAAACCAGCAGAAGAAAGGAAATAATAAAACTCAGAGCAGAAATAAATGAAATAGAGAACAGAAAAACTATAGAAAAACAAGGAGCTGGTTCTTTGAAAAGGTGAACAAAATTGACAAACCCTTGGCAAGACTCACTAAGGAAAAAAAGAGAAAGGACTCATATAAACAAAATCCAAAATGAAAGAGGAGAAATCACCACAGATATCATAGATATACAAAGAATTATTGTAGAATACTATGAAAAACTATATGCCACCAAATTTAACAACCTAGAAGAAATGGATTAATTCCTAGAACAATACAATCTTCCTAGACTGAGTCATGAAGAAGCAGAAAGCCTAAACAGACCCATAAGCAGGGAGGAAATAGAAACAACTATTAAAGCTTCCCCAAAAATAAAAGTCCAGGGCCAGATAGCTATACTAGTGAATTCTATCAAACATTCAAAGAAGACTTGGTTCCAATTCTACTCAAAGTCTTCCAAAAAATTAAAGAAGAAGTGATACTGCCAAACACATTTTATGAGGCTAACATAACCCTCATACCAAAACCTGGCAAGGACAACACACAAAAAGAAAACTACAGACCAGTATCTCTAATGAATACAGATGCTAAAATACTAAACAAAATACTAGCAAGTCAAATACAACAACATATTACAAAAATAATTTATCATGATCAAGTGGAATTCATCCCAGAATTACAAGGATGGTTCAACACACATAAAACGGTTAACATAATACACCATATCAACAAAACAAAGAACAAAAGCCATATGATCTTATCAATAGATACAGAAAAGGCATTAGATAAAATGCAACATCATATGTTTAAAACACTTAACAAAATGGGTATAGAAGAAAAATATCTCAACATAATAAAGGCCATATATGATAAACCATCAGCTAACATCATATTAAATGGCATAAAACTGAGGAATTTTCTCCTAAAATCAGGAAGAAGACAAGATTGTCCACTCTCTCCACTATTATTCAACGTAGTGCTGGAAGTTCTAGCCAGAGCAATCAGACAAGAGAAAGAAATAAAAGGCATTCATATTGGGAAAGAAGAAGTAAAGGTTTCACTTTTTGCAAATAATATGATACTGTACATCGAAAATCCCAAAGACTCCACAAAAAGACTACTAAAAACAATAAACCAATACAATAAGGTTACAGGATACAAAATTAATATACAAAAGTCCATTGCCTTCCTATATGCCAACAATGAAATATTAGAAAACGAGCTAAAAAAAAACAATCCCCTTCATGGTTGCAACAACAACAAAAAAAAATATCTAGGAATAAACATAACAAAGAAGGTAAAGGACCAATATAATGAAAACTACAAAGCATTGTTAAGGGAAATTGAAAAAGATATAATGAAATGGAAAAATATTCCTTGTTCTTGGATAAGAAGAATAAATATAGTCAAAATGACTACATTACCCAAAGTGATATACAAATTTAATGCAATTCCCTTCAAAATTCCAGTGTCATTTTTTTAAGAAATGAAACAAAAAATCATCAGATTTATATGGAACTATAAAAAACCCTGAATAGCCAGAGCAATCCTAAGAAAAAAGAACGAAGCTGTGGGCATTACAATACCTGACTTCAAATTATATTATAGAGCCACAATAATCAAAACAGCATGGTATTGGCAGAAAAATAGACACTCAGACCAATGGAACAGAATAGAAATCCCAGAAATAAAACCACATGTATATGGTCAAATAATTTTTGATAAAGGGGCCAACAACACACAAGGGAGAAAAGAAAGCCTCTTCAACAAATGGTGCTGGGAAAACTGAAAAGCCACATGCAAAAGAATGAAACTCGACTACAGTTTCTCCCCGTGTACTAAAATTAATTCAAAATAGATCAAAGAAATAAATATAAGACCTGAAACAATAAATTACATAGAAGAAAACATAGGTACTAAACTCATGGACCTTGGTTACAAAGAGCACTTTACGAATTTGACTCCAAAGGCAAGGGAAGTGAAGGCAAAGATAAATGAATGGGACTAAATCAGACTAAGAAGCTTTTGCACAGCAAAAGAAACTGACAACAAAACAAACAGCCAACTAAATGAGAGATGATATTTTCAAACAACAACTCAGATAAGGGCCTAATATTAAAATATACAAAGAACTCATAAAACTTAACAACAAACAAACAACAATCCAAAAAAAAAAAAAATAGGAAGAGAACATGAACAGACACTTCTCCCAGGAAGAAATACAAATGGCCAACAGATATATGAAAAGATGCTCATCTTCATTAGCTATTAGAGAAATGCAAATCAAAACTACAATGAGATACCACCTCACCCCTGTTAGATTAGCTATTATCAACAAGACAGGTAATAACAAATATTGGAGAGGCTGTGGAGAAAAAGGAACCCTCATCCACTGTTGGTGGGACTGTAAAGTAGTACAACCATTATGGAAGAAAGTATGGTGGTTCCTCAAAAAATTAAAAATAGAATTACCATATGACCCAGCAATCCCTCTACTGGGTATATACCTCCAAAACTCAAAAACATTGGTACATAAAGACACATGCAGCCCCATGTTCATTGCAGCATTGTTCACAATGGCCAAGACATAGAAACAACCAAAAAGCCCTTCAATAGATGATTGGATAAAGAAGATGTGGTACATATACACTATGGAATACTACTCAGCCATAAGAAATGATGACATCGGATCATTTACAACAACATGGATGAACCTTGATAACATTATACTGAGTGAAATAAGTAAATCAGAAAAAACTAAGAACTATATGATTCCATACATAGGCGGGACATAAAAATGAGACTCAGGGACATGGACAAGAGTGTGGTGGTTACCGGGAGTGGGGAGGGGAAGTAAAGAGGTGGGGGAAGAGAAGGGGCACAAAAAAACCCAGATAGAAGGTGACAGAAGACTATATGACTTTGGGTATTGAGTATGCAACATAATCAAATGTCAAAATAACCTGGAGATGTTTTCTCTGAACCTATGTACCCTGATTGATTAATGTCACCCCATTAAAATTAAAATTTTTTTGGCTTTTCTGTCTTTGATTTTATTTTTTTATAAATAAATTTTTATTAATGTTAATGGGTGACATCAATAAACCAGGGTACATATATTCAAAGAAAACATGTCAAGGTGATCTTGTCATTCAATTATGTTGCATACCCATCACCCAAAGTCAGATTGTCCTCTGTCACCTTCTATCTAGTTTTCTTTGTGCCCCTTCGCCTCCACCTTCCCCTCTCCCTCCTTCCCTCCTGCGTCCTCCCTCCTTCCCACCCCCAGTAACCACCACACTCTTGTCCATGTCTTAGTCTCGATTTTATGTCCCACCAATGTATGGAATCATGTAGTTCTTGTTTTTTTCTGATTTACTTATTTCACTCCGTATAATGTTATCAAGATCCCACCATTTTGTTGTAAATGATCCGATGTCATCATTTCTTATGGCTGAGTAGTATTCCATAGTGTATATGTGCCACATCTTCTTTATCCAGTCCTCTATTGAAGGGCTTTTTGGTTATTTCCATGTCTTGGCCACTGTGAACAATGCTGCAATGAACATGGGGCTGCATGTGTCTTTACGTATCAATGTTTCTGAGTTTTTGGGATATATACTCAGTAGAGGGATTGGTGGGTCATAAGGTAGTTCTATTTTCAGTTTTTTGAGGAACCACCATACTTTCTTCCATAATGGTTGTACTACTTTACAGTCCCACCAACAGTGGATGAGGGTTCCTTTTTCTCCACAGCCTCTCCAATATTTGTTATTACCTGTCTTGTTGATAATAGCTAATCTAACAGGTGCGAGGTGGTATCTCATTGCAGTTTTGATTTGCATTTCTCTAATAATTAATGAAGATGAGCATCTTTTCATATATCTGTTGGCCATTCGTATTTCTTCCTGGGAGAAGTGTCTGTTCATGTCTTCTTCCCATTTTTTTATTGGATTGTTTGTTTGTTTGTTGTTGAGTTTTATGAGTTCTTTGTAAATTTTGGATATTAGGCCCTTATCTGAGCTGTTGTTTGAAAATATCATCTCCCATTTAGTTGGCTGTTTCTCTTGCTGAGCAAAAACTTATTTTGTTATCAGTTTTTCTTGCTGAGCAAAAACTTTTTAGTCTGATGTAATCTCATTCATTTATCTTTGCCTTCACTTCTCTTGCCTTTGGAGTCAAATTCATAAAATGCTCTTTAAAACCCAGGTCCATGAGTTTAGTACCTATGTCTTCTTTTATGTAATTTATTGTTTCAGGTCTTATATTTAGGTCTTTGATCCATTTTGAATTAATTTTAGTACAAGGGGAGAAACTGTAGTCGAGTTTCATTCTTTTGCATGTGGCTTTTCAGTTTTCCCAGCACCAATTGTTGAAGAGGCTTTCTTTTCTCCCTTGTGTGTTGGCCCCTTTATCAAAAATTATTTGACCATATATATGTGGTTTTATTTTTGGACTTTCTATTCTGTTCCATTGGTCTGAGTGTCTATTTTTCTGCTACCATGCTCTTTTGATTATCGTGGCCCTATAATATAGTTTGAAGTCAGGTATTGTAATGCCCCCAGCTTCATTCTTTTTCCTTAGTATTGCTTAGGCTATTCGGGGTTTTTTATAGTTCCATATAAATCTGATGATTTTTTGTTTCATTTCTTTAAAAAATGTCATAGGAATTTTGATGGGAATTGCATTGAATTTATAAATTGCTTTGGGTTATATGGCCATTTTGATTATATTTATTCTTTCTATCCAAGAACAAGGAATATTTTTCCATCTCATTGTATTTTTTTCAATTTCCCTTAACAATGCTTTGTAGTTTTCATTATATAGGTCCTTTACATTCTTTGTTATGTTTATTCCTAGGTATTTTTTGGTTGTTGTTGCAATCGTGAAGGGGATTATTTTTTTGAGTTTGTTTTCTAATATTTCATTGTTGGCATATATTAATAGAAAGGCTATGGACTTTTGTATGTTAATTTTGTATCTTGCGACCATACTGTATTGGCTTATTGTTTTTAGAAATCTTTTTGTGGAGACTTTGGGGTTTTTGATGTATAAGATCATATCATCTGCAAAAAGTGATACCTTTACTTCTTCTTTCCCGATATGAATGCCTTTTATTTCTTTCTCTTGTCTGATTGCTCTGGCCAGAACTTCTAGCACCACGTTAAATAATAGTGGAGAGAGTGGACAACCCTGTCTTTTTCCTGATTTAAGGTGGAAATTCCTCAGTTTTATGCCATTTAATATGATGTTAGCTGATGGTTTATCATATATGGCCTTTATCATGTTGAGATATTTTCCTTCTATACCCATTTTGTTGAGCTTCTTAAACATAAAGTTGTGTTGTATTTTATTGAATGCCTTTTCTGCATCTATTGATAAGATCAAGTGGTTTTTGTTCTTTGTTTTGTTGATATGGTATATTACGTTAACCGTTTTATGTGTGTTGAACCATCCTTGAGATTCTGGGATGAATCCCACTTGGTCATGATGTATTATTTTTTTAATATGTTGTTGTATTTGATTTGCCAGTATTTTGTTTAGTATTTTAGCATCTGTATTCATTAGAGATATTGGTCTTTAGTTTTCTTTTTTTGTGCCGTCCTTGCCAGGTTTCGGTATGAGGGTTATGTTGGCCTCATAAAATGTGTTTGGAAGTATTGCTTCTTCTTTAATTTTTTGGAAGACTTTGAGTAGAATTGGAACCAAATCTTCTTTGAATGTTTGATAGAATTCACTAGTATAACCGTCTGGCCCTGGACTTTTATTTTTGGGGAGGTTTTTAATAGTTTTTTTTATTTCCTCCCTGCTAATTGGTCTGATTAGGCTTTCTGCTTTTTCATGACTCAGTCTAGGAAGATTGTATTGTTTGTAAGAATTTATTCATTTCTTCTAGACTGTTAAATTTGGTGGCATATAGTTTTTCGTAGTATTCTACAATAATTCTTTGTATATCTATGGTGTCTGTGGTGATTTCCCTCTTTCATTTTGGATTTTGTTAATATGAGTCCTTTCTCTTTTTTCCTTGGTGAGTCTTGCCAAGGGTTTGTTAATTTTGTTGATCTTTTCAAAGAACCAGCTCCTTGTTTTATTAATTTTTTTCTATAGTTTTTCTGTTCTCTATTTCATTTATTTCTGCTCTGATTTTTATTATTTCCTTTCTTCAGCTGGTTTTGGGTTGTCTTTGTTCTTTTTTTTCTAGTTCCTTAAAGTGTGAAGTTAAGTGGATCTGTTGGGCTCTCTCTTGTGTGTTCATATAGGACTAAAGTGATATAAACTTCCCTCTTATTACTGCTTTTGCTGCATTCCAGAGATTCTGATATGTCGTATTGTCATTTTCATTTGTCTGTATATATCTTTTGATTTCTGCTCTTATTTCTTCTTTGACCCATTCATTTTTTAAAAGTATGTTTTTTAGTTTCCACATTTTTGTGGGTTTTTTTCCTCTTTTTTGCAGTTGAATTCTAGTCTCAAGGCTTTATGATCAGAAAATATGCTTGGTACAATTTCAATTTTTCTGAATTTGCTGATGTTATTTTTGTGGCCCAACATGGTCAATTCTTGAGAATGTTCCATGTACACTAGAGAAAAATGTATCATCTGTCCCTTTGGGATGAAGTGTCCTGTAGATGTCTATCATATCCAGGTGCTCTAGTGTGTCGTTTGAGGCCAATATATCTTTATTAATTCTCTGTTTGGATGACTGATCTAGACCTGTTAATGGTGTATTGAAGTCTCCAAGTATGATTGTACTTTTGTCAGTTTTTGTTTTTAGGTCAATAAGTAGCTGTCTTATATATGTTGGTGCTCCTTGGTTTGGTGCATATATATTAAGGATTGTTATGTCTTCTTATTTCAGTATCCCCTTAATCATTATGAAATGACCATTTTTGTCTCTGAGTACTTTTTCTGTCTTGTAGTCAGCATTATTAGATATGAATATTGCTACACCTGCTTTTTTTTGGATGTTATTTGCTTGGAATACTGTTTTCCATTCTTTCACTTTGAATTTGTTTTTATCCTTGTTGTTTAGATGTTTTTCTTGTAGGCAGCATACAGTTAGATTTTCTTTTTTAATCCATTCTGCTACTCTGTGTCTTTTTATTGGTGAGTTTAATCCATTTGCATTTAGTATAATTATTGATACTTGTGAGTTCCCTATTGCCATTTTATAAATTGCTTTCTGTTAGTTTTGTATCTTGTTTGATTCTTCTCTTTTGTTTTTCTATCATTTGTTTTTGTTTGTGTGTATTCCATACTTTTTTCCTCTGTTGCTACCCTTTTTAAGTCATGTGCTTCTGTGGTGGTTTTTTCAAGTGTGGTTACCATTAAGTAATGAAAAGTGTACCTACCATATTCATTGTAGTACCCTATCTTATGAGTGTTTATGTACTTCATTGTCCTTTGCTATTGTTAATCTCCATCATCTCCCCCTTTTTTTGCTTGTGTTGTCACAGTTTAAATTTGGTTTTATTGTATTCTTCTTGGAGCTTTTACTTGTGGCTTTGTTTTTTTTTTTCCTTTGTATCTGATTGAAGAACCCCCTTTAGTAATTTCTGGAGTGGGGGTTTTCTGATGATAAATTCCCTCATCTTTTCTGTATTGTGAATGTTTTTATTTCTCCTTCATATTTGAAGGATAGCTTTGATGGGTAGAGTATTTATGGTTGAAAGTTCCTCTCTTCCAGGACTTTAAATATTGGGGTCCACTCTCTTCTAGCTTGTAGTTTCTGTTGAGAAATCAGATGATAATCTAATGGGCCTTCCTTTATATGTTGTATTCTTCTTTTCCCGGGCTGCCTTAAGAATTTTTTCTTTGGTGTTGGTTTTGTGCCAATTTCGTTATGATGTGCCTTTGAGTAGGTTTGTTGGGGTTCAGAAAACTTGGAGATCTGTTTGCTTCTTGAATTTGAGGCTTTAGTTCTTTCCACAGGCTTGGGAAGTTCTCATCTATTATTTGTTTGAGTATGTTCTCCATTCCATTTTCTCTCTCTTCTCCCTCTGATATACCTATTATTCTTATGTTATTCTTTTTGATGGAGTCAGATAATTCCTGTAGGGCTATCTCATTTTTTAAAATTTTTGAGTCTCTTTCTTCTTCTCTCTGTTGTGCCTCAAGTTGCTTGTCTTCTATTTCACTAATCCTCTCTTCTATCTGGCCTGTTCTATTAGCTAAGCTTGTTACCTCGTTTTTCAGCTCATGAATTGAGTTTTTCATCTCTGTTGGATTTGTTTTTATAGTTTCAATTTCCTTGGAAATATATTCTTTGTGTTCATTGAGTTCTTTTCTGAGCTCCCTAAATTGCCTTTCTGTGTTTTCTTGTATATCTCTGATATTTTTAGGATTTCTATTTTAAATTCTCTGTTGTTTAACTCCAAGGTTTCCAATATATTAAATTTTTTCTCCACAGATTTTTCCTCATCTATCTGTGTTACATCTCTTCCTTTTGTATCCATGATATTCGATTTTCTCTTCCTTAATGGCATCTGAGGGTGGTTTTGTTGATAGTATTAATGAGAATTAATAAAGAATAAAAAGTTAAAAAAAGGTAAAAAAAATTTAAAAATGGAAAAAATTTTTGAAAAAAACAACAACCCAATAATAATTTATTATTTCCCCCCTTTTCTTTCTTCTCTTCCCCTCCTCTCCCCTCCTTCTTAGGAAAATATCGTGATAAACTGTGAATTTTATTATGCTAAATGAAACAAATACTGCCTATAACGGGGGGCCTGAGTTGGGGGGAAGTGTTCAAAAGGCAAAAAAGGAAGTAGGGACCCACAAAATGCAAAAAAGGAAAAAATTTGTTTCAAGTATAAAATTATTTGCTTGTAAGTGATGGTCGACTAAGAGATATAATGAGAGGGATAAGAGGAAAACAGGAAATAGAAAAAAATAACTATTGTAATAAGTGGAGCAAAGACTAAATAGAATGGAGATTCTGGGTTGGGAGGAATGCTAATGAATTAAAAAGCGAGGTAAAAAGCACCCAAAATGTGACAAAAAAAAAATTGAATCCAAAATTAAATAATTTGTTCGTGAATGAGGATTGAATGAGAGGAAAAGTAAAAGGAGAAAAGAGAAACTAATAGAAAGGGAGAAATAAGAAAAAGGGGAAAAGGAACAGAAGAAAAAAGAAAAAGAACAAAAAGAGAGAGAGAGTTAAGGGTTTTGGAGTGTAACCCTCATGGAGAGTAAGGAAGAAGAAAAGAAATAAAATGTAACACTATGGGTAGTGTAGTTCAAGAAGAGGAAAGAATAAGATGGGCAGAGAATAAAAGGACCAAGGTGGAGGAAATAGAAATAATAATAATAAAGGCAAGAAGATGAAAGAAACAAAAAAATAGTGAAACAAGTTATAAAGTCTGTGGATTTTTCTTGATTTTGAGAGGTTAACTTCTTCTTCCTTTTTCTTTCCTCTCCCTCTTCCTGGTCAGTGACTCTGTACCCCAGGCTCTGCCCTTGTGGCATGCTTAGGTAGGGATTTGCAGTTAATGAGATTCTACGGCAATGTCATATACTTGGCTTTAGTTTCGTTGGTAGTCAAGGCTTGTTAGCGTTTGCAGGCTCCGACAATGAGAGAGTCCGTTTTCCTGGAGCCTCTCTCTCCTTCCTGAATAAGCAGACTGATGATACAGCTATGAGGCTGCCGCTGCCTCTGCCTGGGGAGTAAGAGGCTCAAAGAGCTGGCAAATTCCCACTCTATTCCCACTCAATGCAGGGCTCTGGGTAAGGCTTTGGCAGTCAGAGCCACCAGCGTAATCAGGCGGAGCTGGGAGCCAATTGCTCTCAAGGTGACTTTCTATGAGCCTTCAGGCCTGTTCAGCATGCCTAGCACTCTGTGGGAACACTCTCCCCAGGCTTTTCGCACTATGTTACCTGTTTTGGCTGGGAAGAAGATGCCCTAGTCACTGCCTGCAGTACAAGAGGTCTTAACATCTGCCAAGTCCCTCTTTTTAGCATCTATCCCTGAGTATGAAAGCTCTGCCAATCAGAAGTTGCCCCCACCCCTTTAGCAAGAGGCACTAAAAAATATCATGCCTCTTGTCTTAGATCACTGAACTGAGAGATCTTGTCAATTAGAGCCACGTAGGTCAGTTGGGAGGTGAGCAGACTGTGGGTTAAGCTAATTTCAGTGATTGGATCCACCGATCTGCTCCAGAAAGGATTGCAAGCTGCCTGCGTACCCCTCCCCCGATGCTTGATTGTTAGGTTGAATGGCTGGGTGAGGCACCCCACCCGCCTAGAGAAGCTCAGGCATAGGGAAGTTCGCTTTGGTGCACTCACTGCGCACCACTGGCAGCTGCTGCTCATGTGGCGGGTGGTTGCTTGTGGTGTGCAGGCGGCTGGGATGCTCGTGGCATGCCGGCGGTTGCTCGCATGGGCTGACCCACCACAGGCACACTCTTTCCTCGGCTTGAACGAACTTCCGTGCCACAGCCTAGCCTCCTCCACACCCTTAGCTCCCCCCAACTCTCAGTTCCAAGTGAAAGCAGCCTTTGCTCAGGTTAGTGAGGAAGGCAGAGTGTTTCTTTGTCTGACTTATTTCCTTCAGGGTTGATTATATATTTAGTCAATTTTTCACTTGATCCTACCTTCGCCCTTCAGTGTGTGGAACTTCCATATGCTCCAAGGATAGATTTTTCTGTCTCTGGTTGATGAACTTGTTGAAATTTTGGGGAGATTTGTCAGTCGCATCCTCACGGCGCCATTTCTCTGACGTCACTCTAAAATTAATTTTTAAAAAAGTAAAAATAAATTCTTTGTGGGCAGGAAAAAAAATGCACACTTTACTGAAGATATTGTGGGAATTAAGGAGGAAGAATTCAGACTATATTCCACACCGAAACACATAGTAAAACATTCTAGAGATTTCTTTTGTTTGACTCCTGTGAAGTGTTTCTTCTTTGCCAGGTCTCATCTCCCTTTCATCTTGTGTCTCAAAATCCACTCTTATTTTCCTGAGAAATCCAGCTCAGTATTTCTTCTTTTATTCTGGAGCATCGTTTTAGAACCATTTTCTTCTTCTGGATATTCATTCTTTAGATGTAACTTTGCTAAGAGTCTGTGAGTGGTAAAATGTCTCACTTTTTTTTTTTTTTGGCCATTTAAAATATTTTTCTATAATTCTTGAAAAATAATATTTCTGAGAACATAACTTTAGACAGTTATTTTCTTCCGGCCTTTGAAGATATGGTCTTCAGCTTTGTTGCTTCTGTTGGAAGTCTGCCATCAGAATTGTAGTCATTCTATAGTAGGTAATCTGTTTTTTCTTCCTTGTTACTTTCAAGATTTTCTCTTCAGCTTTGGTGTTTTACAGTATACCATAATGTGCCTAAGGTTTGTGATTGTTTAAAAAAAGTTATTCTCCCTGAGATATATTATACTTTCTGTCTCTGAGAATTTATGTCTTTCATTATTTCTAGCATTTTCTTAGCTATTTTCTCTTCAAACAGGGTCTCTCCCTCATTCTTTCTGTTCTCTCTTCTGTAACTTTGGATATATGTCAGAACTTGTCATTGTTTCCTTTCTCTTTCTGTTTTCTATTTTCTTATCTTTTTGTGCTACGTTCTGAGTATTTTCTTAAAATTTGGTTTCAGTTAACTAATCTTCTCTTCATCCATGTTTATTTTGCTGTTTAACCTATCATTATACACATCTATCTATCTACCTACCTATCTATCATCTATTATCTATCTATCTATCTATCTATCTATCATCTATCTATCTACTATCTACTATCTATCTATATCTATATCTATATCTATATCTATCTATCATCTATCTACTATCTATATCTATCTATCTATCTATCTATCTATCTATCTATCTATCTATCATCTATCTATTGTTAAATGCATGTATGTAGATATATTTACATGTTTTTAATTACATACAGTTTTATTTCTATTTCTATAAGTTCTATTTGGTTCTTTGTCAAATCTGTTTTGTCACTTTTGATAATCCCCTTTTCCCTGTTCCTTTTTCTACCTTTCATCTCTTTCAACATTTCATACATAGTTATTTAACATTCTATATTTGATAGTTCTATTCTATTTGAAGTTCTTGGAGGTTTAAATCATGCGTGCTGTTTCTGCAGATTCTTACCAATAGTGGTTTAGTAAATTTCCTCTCTTTTTTAATACTTACATTTAATTGAATATAAACTGTCAGAATCCTCATGTGACTGGGTTAGGAAGGCTTTGCTCTGGAGAAGATTTGTACTTTCTTCTGCTAGGCACACAGGTGTTATCAAACTGGTACACTAATTTATTTTCTTTGTTTGGGGTTTTTAAGGTTAGGTGGGCAATGAAAATTAGAACCTTAGACTCATGTTATAAATTCCCAGGGGGGACCATCATTATTATTTTAAATCTGTGATATCATTACTATCATTAATGATGTCTTCCACCTGGAGCTGTGGCAGAAACAGACTGAGTTCCCTCTGACTTGTTTAGCCAACAGGTGTGTTTATCTAGTCTACCCTTCTCCTAGAGAGTGAGCCCCTTTGAAGGTTTAAGCTTTATGTGAGTCTCAAGTTTATTCCTCTACTTTGTACAGACTCCGAAGACCCATTTATCTGTGTAACCATTTAGGGGTTTCTTAAAGAATCAGCACTAATATTTTAGGTTTGCTGGCCATATGTTCTCTGTTGCAACTACTGAACTCTGCTGTTGTGGCACAGAAGCAGTCATAGAACATACATGAATGGCATGGCCATGTGTCAGTAAAACTTTATTGGCAAAAACACGTGGTTGGCCTGCGTGCTATGGTTTGTTCATCCTTGCTCTGTTGGCATTTTGCACCTGAACAGCCCAGCTCCTGAATTTTCTTACTTTTTTCGGCATATTTTGTTCTGCTTTATTTTATTTTATGTTTGGGGGAATTTTCCATATCATTATTGAGAGTTAATCAATTTATTTAATATTGTAATTTATCCAGCATCTGAGTGTTTTATGGTAAAAGAATTTTCAAAATATCTAGTCATCTCTATTTCTAATAGCAATATCCAACAATTTATCTCTTCTCTTTAGCTTACCTACCATCTCAGCTAAACAAAACTTGGTACATTAGCTAAATGATAACCATCTGTTTTCCCTAAGCATCTCCCCTAGTCCTTTCACATCTTGTTGTACCAATTTATACTTCCTCTTCCACCTGAGAGCACACAGTCTCAGGTTGGCATGATTTCAGGAAGGGGATACTAACACTCTGACCTTTATTCTGTCATGTCAGAGGATGCAGTAGAAGAAATTTGGGTGCTGTGTGTAAATGTGGCCTTCTGCAAACGCATTCAGCCCTATTCATTAAGCTTCTGCCACATGCCACTCACTGCTCTAGGAGCTGGGGTTTACAGGTAGAAAAACCCAGAAAAACCCTGTTCTCTTAGACCTGGCATTTTAATGGGGATAAAGAGAAAAAAATGTAATTAGAACCAGAAAATATCAGGAAATGAGAGTGTTATGTTGAAAATAAAAGGAGTTGTTTTAATATTGAATGACCAGGAGGTTTTTTTTTGTTTATTTGTTTGTTTCCAATTGGGTGGTAGGGGAGGAATACTCCGTGAGGAGACAACATTCAAACCTGATTTGAATGATATAAACGGACAAGCTCTGTCAAGATCTGTGGCCCCGGAGGGGAGGGGAGCATTAAGCCCAGGCTGAGAGCCTGTGTAGAGGCTGCAGAGTAGGAGGAGTTTTGGTATTTTCTGGGGTCAGAGAGAAAGCCAGTATGGCTGAGATATAGCAATAGCAAAACTGAAACAAAAAGGTCTCAAAGAAAAAGAAAAATGGGAATCCGAGAAACAGGAGAACTAGCCCAGGAGTACAATGAAATGGAACCCTGGGGTGACAGCTGCGTGGCAGTCTTACAAAACAATTGGTCCAAATTAGAACAGGAAAGCCGAGGGCCAATAAAGAACCTTTTCAGTAAGAAAGGGAGCTCCGTTACAGACGTTGTGTGATTAGGAACCTGTGAGATTTTCATGTCTTTTGTTAATCAGAAAAAAAAAAAAAAAGAAAAGCAACAGAAATTATGAGAAAAATAATTTTATATGAAAGGTATAGTTCAAATATGAAGCAAGTGGAAATGTGATCTGATTGAGAGCAGGTAATGTAATTTAAGAAAAGGGAGCACACCCCGGCCGGTTGGCTCAGTGGTAGAGCGTCGGCCTGGCGTGCAGGAGTCCTGGGTTCGATTCCCGGCCAGGGTACACAGGAGAAGCACCCATCTGCTTCTCCACCCCTCCCCCTCTCCTTCCTCTCTGTCTCTCTCTTCCCCTCCTGCAGCCGAGGCTCCATTGGAGCAAAAAGATGGCCCGGGCGCTGGGGATGGCTCCTTGGCCTCTGCCCCAGGCGCTAGAGTGGCTCTGGTCACAACAGAGCGGTGCCCCAGATGGGCAGAGCATCGCCCCCTGGTGGGTGTGTTGGGTAGATCCCAGTCGGGCGCATGCGGGAGTCTGACTGCCTCCCTGTTTCCAACTTCAGAAAAATACAAAAAAAAAAAAAGAAAGAAAGAAAGAAAGAAAGAAAGAAAGAAAGAAAGAAAGAAAGAAAGAAAAGGGAGCACATTTGAACTTGATGTGTGGCACATTCTTCTTTGGGCAGTACAGGTTCAGGAGCATATCCTTCAATTCTGCACTGACTTCTGTGAATACACTTCCATTACTGAGTGGAGAATACTGATGCAATAACAGTAATATTATAGAAGTGGTCTGGGGGTTAAAAATTTGAGATTCCACCTATGTTGACAAAGCAAGAAAGACCCAAATGGAGTCGAGGGCAGAAGGAAATGACGTGAACCCTGGAGCAGGAGAAGCCACGCAGAAGGTGAAGGAGGCGGAGGGCCACGCTCTCCAGCTACACTCATTCCTCATTGTATGGGGTGCAGCAGAAGTTTGAGCAAAAATTTAAATGTTAACTTTGTTTGTATGCTGATTTTAGAAAGCTTCATACTTCCGTTGTTTTATTCCGCAATATTTATGGAATATTTTCCACCTTCAGTATGCCATGTATGGGGGAGTGAGTGAAGAACAAGACAAAAAAGTCCTTGTCTTCAAGTCACTTTTATATCTGTGGGGCAGAATGTGCCTTTCTGCAAATACCAAAAAGACCCAAGTGAGAGAAATGGAGTATTAATAACATCTCATCCACGCTCAGCAACGCCCAAGGTTCAATTATGTGTAGATGCTGAGGAGTCCTACATCTCTGTCTTCAGACACGATCTTGGTCCTGAGCTTGGGATCTGCCTGTCTCAGCGCCCACTGAGCCCCTCTAAGCCCGATCTTCCACATCCTGAACTCTCTCAAAAACCATCTTCCTCCTTCCTCCGCAGCTTGGTCCCTTCTCCCACCCACACACCATCCCAAGTCCACTCAGGTATCCAGCTCAGCTATTTCCTGGGTAGAACTCCACCCCCTGCATTGGTCTGTGTCCACTGCGCTTTCTCAGACCTAGCCCTGACTTCTCATTTGCATTATTCCAACACACTTCTCACTGTTCCCCAATCCAATTTCCATACTGCAGCCAGAGAAACATTTCAGACAAACAAATCAGATCATCTCATTAATTAGCTTCAAGTCCTTCAATGACTTCCCACACCCTTATGAAAAGGTTCAGATTCTTTAGAATGACTTGCAAAGTCCCTCTGTCTTTTTCTCTCCTGTGTATAGCTCTCTTCCACCAGGGTTTTCCTGCTCCTCCTGTGCACTCAGCTGCTTGTGTTGCCGGCAAGGCACACACCCCACACTTGGCCGTGGGGCTCTGTTGTTTTGGTGTCCTATTGTGTCCAGGGCAGTGTGATTACAGAATGAAGGCTCTGGGTTCAAATCCTGATTCTATCACTTCCTTAGGTAGGTAACCTGACTTAGCTTAAACCATGTGAACATCTATAAGGTAGAAACAGCAGCAAACTTATTTTACGAGTGTTATGGGTGTTACAAGACATATAACATGCCCACTGTGCATCTTCACTAATGCTGTGACTATCACTGTGACTCTCACACTTCTGGCTCCAGCTTAATGAGGCTCTCTGAGAGGGCCTCACTGAGATGCTCACTGTTTACATGGCTCTCAAATATCCCCTCTGTGCATGCATGCCCCTTTACTGTAATCCTCTATGCTTTCTCCTAGTGTGCAGTAGCCGTGACTGCTGGGGTGTGAGTGCCACAAGTGTGGATGCCAACCTCTTGTATCCTAGGACATTCCCAGTGTTCCATGGGAGGGTTCAGTAAACAAGGAATAAATGCGGAATCCATGGGATAGATGCAGAATTTAGTTAATCTGACTTGACCCTGGAAAGAACTTTCTGACCTTGAGAATAGTGGGACCCCAGCACAGCTGAGCAGGACAGCTCAATGACTGGAAATGCATTCTGTCATTCTGTAGAGTGGGAGAGCTTTAAAAATGTATTTCTTTATCGGTTGTCCAAAATGCTTGTTTTCTAGCCATGTTTCTAACTTAGAGACTATTAGGAGATGTGTCTAAGTGTCTGAAGGGTGGAACCACCTCTTCCGGCTGAGTACAGAGAGATTTAAAGGCGGGCTTGCAGAGCATTGCACACGCCTCACTCTGCCTTGGGAAGGTCCCTTTTAAGGGGCAGTGCTATTTATTCATCTACGCACCTGCGCAGACCTATCACAGAACCAGCCAGTACTCCTCCCTCGAGAATGTTGCCCTGACCCGAGGCTGGGAGACCAGTGCTTGAGGTGGGTGTGACATGAACTCAGGCAGTGATTTGGCTCCTTTAAGAGCACGTACAAACTCCAGGAGTCCTGGGACTCCCACTCCTTCACAGCCAGCAGCGGAGCCCAGCTGTCGGCAGGCCCCACAGGACCTCACTGTGTTTACGCGAACAGTCGAACAGTCGTATGGTAACCTCTCCCAGCTCGTGGGCAGGCGGCAGTTACCTCATCTGCAGTCCAATGACCTCATCCACGTAAAATGTGGCAAGTGTGAGACAGGAGCTGAATGGCCCAGCCTCTCACTCAGAGCCCGGAGAAGCTTTCCTCCACGTGGGTTTAGGGAACCAGCCAGAGAACTGTCCACTTAGTAACTGCTCCCGGCCAAGAGCTGATTCATAAGTCAAGGGGATGTGTTTTCCAGGGGCTGGCGCTGCAGAAACTGAGCAAACCTGGGACCTGCTGATCTCAGGGAATTTGTGCCTCCTCCCGCCCCCAAAAAGAACCACTGACCCAGGATAAGGCAGAATCACAATCCTCCCAGCACACCCCCCAGCCACTTAGGCACTTTGAAGATGTGGACACACAAACAGGAAGAGAAATGCACTACAAAAGCAGAGAAAAACACGTGTTCTCTTAACTGGGGGAGGGAATGCATCACTAGATATCTATTTTGTAAATGTTTATCACTTTCTTTGAATTATATTTGCTTTCTCCCTCCAAAAAATATTGCATGTGATGACTAGGAATATGAAATAAATTACCTTTGCTATAGGCTGCTGGGTTTATTAGCCCCTTTTAAGCTCTTCACAATATAAAGGACAGGCTGACCTAGAGTGGTCTCCTCCTCTCCTCTCTCAGTAACTGGAGCTCTGCTATTTGTGCATTTAGCAGCTTAACCCTTTGCATTACTCCAGGGCTCTGTGTTCTTTCTGGGATTTTTTGGGGGGAGGATGGCTGGCTTTGGAATGACATTTCAAATTTTAAGGCAGCTGATTTATGTTATCCATATTATATGGATATTTAAAAAAAAAACAGAGACAAAAAACAAGTTTAGGAAATAAAAATGGAACAATACAAAAGTTAAATAGCTTCAGAGGTCCAGAATTTATTTGGATGAAGCCTACACAGTGAAGATCTCGTGTGTGTGTGCCTGCGTGCGTGCGTGCGTGTGTGTGTGTGTGTGTGTGTGCATGCACGCACGCGCGCATGTAGAAGGGATAAGTCCTTTTAATGATCAAATGTTAATAAACATGCAGAGTCATCCCCTGACTATAGGGATACATGGAGATCAATGAGCGATACAGGACCCATTGCTCTTCTCCTTTAAGTGCCTGATGAAACTAGTTATTTAAGGTGGGATCTTAGTCTTCCAGGGAGGGAAGCAAATTCTTGGCTCTAATGAGCCAAGGAGCAGAGGTCATTATTTCGATGGGGTGTTTGCTATTTACTCCCAGTCACACACTTGACAGATTCTTTCTTATTAGTGAGCTTGAAGCAGCACTGGAGACTGTTCAAATCATTTCCCCCAAATCTGGACTCCAGGACACTCCTCCTGCACACAGATGAATGCCTCTGTGAGCAAATTACCTCCCCAGCCTGTCCAGAGTCACCTAGGCTGCCGGCAAGTGGTTTTCTGAGCAAGGTAAGCAGAATGGAGAACCAGAGGCTGTATATTTGAACAGTCACGGGCCTGTGTGTGTCTCTGCCTCCTGCTGCACAGTCCGGAGCAAGATGGTGTAATGTGTGCATTTTACATATCAATGGCAGAGGAGGCTGTTTCCAGATGGCTGTACCTATTTCAATGCCACCTTTTTATGCAGAAGGAAGACTGTGTGACCTCCGTCCAAGTAAATGTGTTTTGTAAGCCCTGGGAATGAATGCTTAAAAAATGGTCCTGGGCTATATTTCATGTCTAGTCCATAGTGTTGTGTGTGTACAGCTGTTCGGGGCTGGCATGTGGTAGCATATTAAAAGGAAGATTACCATTTCCCATTTTTTCCCCTTCTGAAGGCTTGATATGCATATATGAAACTTGTGAAAAAAATAGGCATAATGAGACAAGCAAGCCAGGTCTCAAGGCACTAGTCGGTGCACATCTGGAGTTTGTAGCATTCTGGAGATAGTTACTTATTCCCAGGAGCCGCCGCCGGGGTGGGAATGGTAGCCCGGTATCCATGGTGAGCTTCCCTATCGCAGTGAGCCAGGTGTGCGCGCATGTTGTTTCTTGGAAGGCTGTCCTCTGAGGGGGTGGGGAGGGGAGAGGACAAGAGAGGAGAGGAGGGAAAAAACAGAAGGGAGGTAATTAGGCACCACCTTGCCCAGCGGAGCCAGCTCAGGCATCTGAAATCAGGAGTGGGTATTGGACAGGCGCTGGTGGAGTCAGATGCTGTGCACAGAGGTGCCTGCCAACTGCATGCTTGTTTCTATGGGGACAAGACCAGGGAAGGGAGGCCCTGGGGTCAGAAGAGACAGAGATAACAACATCCAGCAGGATGGGCTTAGGAAGGTCCTTCCTACTTGCCTCCTAGGTAGTGTGGTACTGGTTTTGAACCAACAGCCGGAACCTGTGCTGTTTTTACGCCTGCTAGAGACACTGGAAGTGTTTCAAACCTTTCAGGCTGTTATTTGGAGAAACGTTTCATGGGGCAGCATTTTGACTGGATAGCTGTCTGGCTGCTCTCGACATTCCCAGTTCATGGGTAGGGAAAGTGAAGAGTGAAGCGCTGTGCGGACCTGCTTTATAGCGACGGGGAAGTTTTCCCAGGAAGAGAGTTTGTTTTAGTTTTATAGATTCATGGGACTCATGATTTTTTTTTTTTTTTTTTTTAGCTGTAAGATTGTGAGGTTCCAGATGCTCTGTGTAAAACAATGCCCCACAGGGAAAAGTCAGGGAGGGGAAGTGTGAGGTCCAGCTTGAGGCCACCCTAAAAAGGGCCATAAACAGCAGCTGCTTCTATTGTGTGTGCCAAGTGCTGCCTGTTAGTTAGGTCTCCTAACTCCTTGTTTCTTTCTCTTAAACCAGATGTGACCAACAGGAGTTTGTCAATTCGTAGGTGGACCCAGATGGTGGGAATCAGGAAAAGGAAGCTGAGGGGAGGGTTGGGGGTGCCTGGCAGCCCGGGCGAGGAAGGCTTTCTACCCTTGCATGGGTGCTGGGTCTTCCTCCATTTCCACATCTGACCTGCTGTCCTGTCACCCAGCTCTCGAGACTCAGCAGCTGAGGCAAAGTGGAAAACGGGTGCTTTATGTGTCTGATCTTGAAACTCAAATATGGGCATGTGGGGGGCACAGGACACACCCGGGGGGGACAGACGATGGCAGAAGAGTGCTCACAGGAGCCACAGCTGGGGAACCCCCAGATGGAGGATGGGAAGAGGGTAAACAAATGAACTGCATGCCACTGGGACCACGAAGACCTGGGTGATGAAACAGGAGTGCACGGCAGGAAAAGACAGAGACGGTTCACTCAGCCACACCTCATGGTGGGCTTCATCAATTCCCCATTTGTAGGGAACAGATGACACCCTCAGAGCTATGTTACCTCTAGCTAATTCTGTGTGTTTGTGTGTACCATTTAAGAAATTGTGGGTTTGAGTATTCTTTTTTTATTTTATTTTATTTTTTATTTTTCTGAAGCTGGAAACAGGGAGAGACAGTCAGACAGACTCCCGCATGTGACCGACCGGGATCCACCCGGCACACCCACCAGGGGCGACGCTCTACCCACCAGGGGGCGATGCTCTGCCCCTCCGGGGCGTCACTCTGCCGTGACCAGAGCCACTCTGGCGTCTGGGGCAGAGGCTAAGGAGCCATCCCCAGCGCCCGGGCCATCTTTGCTCCAATGGAGCCTTGGCTGCGGGAGGGGAAGAGAGAGACAGAGAGGAAGGAGAGGGGGAGGGAGTGGAGAAGCAGATGGGCGCCTCTCCTATGTGCCCTGGCCGGGAATCGAACCCGGGTCCCCCACACGCCAGGCTGACGCTCTACCGCTGAGCCAACCAGCCAGGGCCGAGTATTCTTAATTAGTACTCTTTCTTTTTCTCTTTTATTTCTCTTTTCCTCTTTCTTTTCCTCAAATACAGAACGTTTTGAGATATAAATCAAAAGAGCTGTCTGTGCCCTGTCCAGATAGCTCAGTTGCTTAGAGTAATGTACCAATACATCAAGGTTGCGGGTTCAATCCCCAGTCAGGGCACATATAAGAATCAACCAGTGCATGCATATATGAGTAGAGCAATGGGTTGATGTCTTTCTCTCTCTAAAAATCAATAATAATAATTTTTAAAAGCTGTCTGAAATAAGTTATACCCAAACTAGTACAGCCAAGAGTCAGAGCAGGTCTTGTTCCCACAGTAAATGGCTGTGGCCCAGGTAAATGGACCCGAAAGCCATAGCCTTTTTTTATCTCTTTCTTTCCATGGAGCTGATGAGGGCTTCAACGTTGCTCCCAAAGCTATTTCTGTCATTATACTTGACAGATACTTCTGAATTACACATCAGAGGATTCGCATCAACAGCTGGTAGAAGTGGGATGGGTGTAGCCATTCTGGAGAGCAATTAAAAAATATTTAGCCACATTGTGTATTTTTATATTCCTAGACATGACACTCCCGATATATGCCAGAGAAGCTCTTGCATAAGTCCATAGCAGACTATGGAAGGTAAAAGTGAATTTCATAGCAGTATTTTGCAGCCCAGAGGGTTGGAGGCAACATAGGTGTGTGTCATTTGGGGAATGGACAGGTGAATGTGATAGAAGCGTATGGTGGCATACATGCAGCAAGTGAAGCAATGCATGAACACAGCTCTTTAGAAAGGGTGTTAAATGAAAAAGCAAGAAATAGAATAAGAGCTATTGTATGGTACCATTTTACAATTAGAAAAAGCATGCACACGGGGATCAAAAATAAAGAAAACAAGTTAAAATTTAAAAAAGGAGAGGTTTTGTATTGACCGATTACAACAGGGGTCCCCAAACTATGACCCGCGGGCCACATGCGGCCCACTGAGGCCATTTATCCGGCCCCCACTGCACTTCCGGAAGGGGCACCTCTTTCATTGGTGGTCAGTGAGAGGAGCATAGTTCCCATTGAAATACTGGTCAGTTTGTTGATTTAAATTTATTTGTTCTTTATTTTAAATATTGTATTTGTTTCCGTTTTGGTTTTTTACTTTAAAATAAGATATGTGCAGTGTGCATGGGGATTTGTTCATAGTTTTTTTTTATAGTCCGGCCCTCCAACGGTCTGAGGGACAGTGAACTGGCCCCCTGTGTAAAAAGTTTGGGGGCCCCTGGATTACAACATTGCGCCATGAACTGAAGGAACAATGAACTCAGCTCTGTACTTGAATTGCTTTGTATAAAAGTTGTCTCTCATTGACCAACCTATCCATAAGATACCACAGTTTCTGTGTTAAGAGGCAGTATAGATATGTGTAAATGAATCTATAATATAACTATTAGCACTCAATCATCAAATACTCTTTAAACCTATACTTCAGAATTTAAACTGTGCTAGGTGTGGTGGGGCCATGCAGAAGCCTATGGTACTGTCCTTGTTGTTATCATGCTGTTTGGAAATTATATGTGAAATAATATGCAATTCAAAATGGCTTATAATTAAGGCCCAAACTATGTGAGACATATCGCATGAATTGCGTGAGTTTTAACAACAAAAAAGATAGTTGGTGAGGACGAAAGCAATCAGGAAAATTGTAACGGAGGAAAATGCTCTGCACTGAGACATGAAGCGTGGAACCGTGACTGGAGCAGCCAGACCCCACAGAAGGGGGCAGACTGGAGGTGTGGAGGAAGTGAAATGCAGGACACACTCACCTGGTCACCGGTGTGGCATTCACTTCCTGCGAACTGTGCTTTCCCTCCCTTAGCTCTGATGTCCCCTCGGAATCCTTGGGAAGCTGTTTTGTACAACCTCTGAAAGCCTGTCCTGAGCCTGCTCAGGGCACGAATGCCTGAGAGTGGGATGTGGGATTTGGCCAGGAAGATGCATCTACCACTAACACATGGATTTCCTTTCACTTTATTTTTCCTCTTATACTTGGGGCTGCCTCCCAGCTTTGCCTCCTTCCATAGGATAATGCAGAAAAGTCGCCATTTAAAGTGTCAATTCTCCATTGGCAATATCTGATAGAACATTCTCATGTCACATACTCGTGGACAGACCTCCAATGACCATTTTTCAAGATCTTTTTAAAAATCAAAATTATACTTTAAAGAATCCAACCAATACTGCAATGTTTAAGACTAATGGGAATCCCAAACCCCATGCCTGCATTTCTTCTTAATCTGAGACCGTCACTTGGAACTATATTGAAAAATTCTATTTAATATAACCATATTGCTACATTTTAATTTTCAATTTTAGGCATTTAGGATTTAAGTTTCTTTCCTCTTCCCTCCTTGACACAATAAACATTTTCCACACCCATCTTCCTAATTATAATCATATAATTTTGATTAAACAAATATGTAGAGTATGTTACTTGAAGCTGAGCCATGTAATAACAATAATTATTTTTCCTTTTCTAAATAACTTTTTGATCTCTTTGGCTCTTAGCTGTCCAATGAAATAGCCACTAGGCACATGTGGTTACTGAATACTTAAAATGTGGCTAGTATGACTAAGGAGTTAATTTTTTTTTTTTTTGTATTTTTTCGAAGTTAGAAGCGGGGAGGCAGAGAGACAGACTCCTGCATGCGCCCAACCAGGATCCACCTGGCAAGCCCATTAGGGAGTGATGCTCTGCCCATTTGGGGCATTGCTGCGTTGCAACCGGAGCCATTCTAGCACCTAAAGCAGAGACTAAGGAGCCATCCTCAGCGCCTAGGACAACTTTTCTCCAATGAAGCCTTGGCTGCAGGAAGAAAAGAAAGAGATAGAGGGAAAGGAGAGGGGGAAGGGTGGAGGAGCAGATGGGCGCTTTTCCTGTGTGCCCTGGTCGGGAATCAAACCCAAGACTTCTACACGCCAGGCTGATGCTCTACCACTGAGCCAACTGGCCAGGTAGGAATTAATTTTTTAATATTATTTAATTTTAATTCTCTTACATCTAAACTTAAAAACTGATGGCTCTTGGAAAACTTTTAAGTATGTTTTAAATACCTTTGGTATGTAAATAACCTTTTCAAATGCAAATTAATAAAAACTAAATACTGGCAAAATCAAGTATTTCTGAGAAATTTCAGTATGCAAATTGAGATGTATAAAATTTCAGTGTGCAAATTGAGATAAAGTATACACTTTATCTCAAAGATTTAATATGAAAAAGAATATAAATATCTCATAATAATTATAAATTAATTTTGTGTAGAAATCATATTTTGGATATATTGGGTCAAAATAAAAAATATTGATATTAATTAATTAATTTCAACTCTTTGTTTTAAAAATGTCATTACTAATAAATTTAAAATTGCATATGAGGTTCACACTTTGTTTCTATTGTAGAATATTGCTTCATATCATAGTCACTTAGTTTATTTATTTGTCTTTTTTTAATTTTGAAAGTAAATTTAATGGGGTGACATTGATCAGTAAGAGTATATAGATTTCAGGTGAACATTGCTATAGCATTTAAACTGTTGATTGTGTTATGTGCCCATCACCCAAAGTCAAATCATTTTCTGGAACCATATAATTATTTGATTTTCACTGCGTTTATCAACCCTCAATTCTAAGCCAGTATTCTGGACCTCCTCTTGATATGTGCACCCACATCAGACACTGTCTCTTCATCTTCTGGGACATCTGTCTTGGAGTTCTCTGATTAGCTCTTGTCTAGACTGGCTATGGCCACTCTGAGATCCTTCTTTCTTTCCCCTTTTTGTTCTGTGTCAAAGCCCGCTTCTTGAGTCTCATATTTTCTTCCTTCTTGGTTCATTCTTTTGTATTATAAAACACACTTTCCCGTCGCTTTCTCAGAAAAAGTGTGTAAAATACTATTTTTTTCATATATCTTCATTCTACACATCCCTAACTCATAGTTTGTCTGGATACGTAGCCCGTTATGGAGATAATTTTTCAAAATTTTGGAGGCACTGTACCGTTGTGTTTTAACTTCCTGTGTTATGGAGAAGTTCTAAGTGTTTTGATTTCTTTCCATTTGTACATGGTCTCTTTCTCTCTTTCTTTCATTTTCTCTCTTTCTTTCTCTGTCTCTCTCCTTGCAGAGTCTTCTTTGCCTCAATAATGTTGTGAGGTTTCATAATGATGTGACTTGGTGTGGGTCATGCCCTTCAGTTCTGGGAAATTTCCTTAACTTGCTTTTTCGATGACTTCCTTTTCTGCTCTTTCTCTTTGGGACTCTGTTATTTGGATGAAACAGATTATTGGTGGTCTGTACTGACCCTCTAATTTTCTTTTCTTTTCTCTTTTCTTTTCCATCTATGTCTTTTACTCTTCTTTCTAAAATTTCCCCACCTTACCTGCCAGCCCTTCTGCTGAGTTATTCACTAATACTATCATAAATTTAATTTCCAAAAGCTCTTTTTCAGTCTTTTTATTTTTAATAGCATCCTGTTCTTGTTTCATAGGGAAAATATCTTCTATAGCTCCTTCTCCAACGACAGTAAGATTGTTTTGCATTTTAATTTTTTTTTCACCTCAAAATCTCCTCTATATCCCCTTTCGTCCCGTGTTTAGTCTCTTTCTTTCATGTTAAAGGCTTCCTCAGATGACTAGCAATCCTGGGTTGTTTTCACATACCTAGGGTGGGCTAGATCCTGGGTGGAAGCCATGTATGTGAGGGGGATGTCCTATCAAAAGGGGACTTCTCTGTAGGGAGACTGTAGGGAGGTCCCATGTAAGCTGCTTTAGGTCTTTCCCCTACAACTGGTCAGACTTCTCAGATGATAAGCTGTGTGTCTTTTGCCTATAGGATCATAGCCTGGCTGTCAGCTTTCTGGGAGTGGATTTGCATAAGAGGGCTTGGAATCTCAACATTCAGCAAGTACACATTCTCCAAACTCATCTCTTTCTCTGAGGCTCCCAGGTGCTGTTGGCTGTCTCTGCCTGCTATCTTTTTTCTGTTTAGCAAGCTACCCCAAAACTCTGTGGCTTAGAATACCTGTTTTATTTTGCTCATGATATTTAGGGTCAGCAATTTGGCAGCTCAGCTGGTTGGTGTATCTCTGGTCACATGACCTAAGAAGGCAGAGTTGGGATAGAGGGGGTTCACTTCTTTTTTTAAATTTATTTTTTTTAATTAATTTTAATGGGGTGACATTGATAAATCAGGGTACATATGTTCAGAGAAAACATCTCCAGGCTATTTTGACATTTGATTATGTTGCATACCCCTCACCCAAAGTCAAATTGTCTACCGTCACCTTCTATCTGGTTTTCTTTGTGCCCCTCCCCTCCCCCCCGAGGGTTCACTTCTATGCTACTTCTCACTCCCAAGGTATGCCCCCCCCCCACTCCCTCTCCATGGTAGTATCTCAGAGATTTTATGTCTTTTACATGGCTGCTGACCTCCAATGGGCAGGAAACAAAAGTTGCCAGGCCAGCTATGACCAGAGCTGGCACAATGTCACTTCCAGCATATTCAGTTGGTTACAGAAGTCACAAAATCTCCCCAGCTTCTGCCCAGATTCAAGCATGTGAAGAAATAGACTCCTCCTATGGACAGAAGAGGAAAGTCACAGTGCACATGAGCATGTGGCTTGGGAGACTCATCATCTTTGGAAATTTTAATCTGCCACACTGCCCACATTAAAGACGATTTAAAAATAATTCCAATGAGTGTGATTTTCACCTATAGCGATATTTATCAATTGTTTGCTCTTTATAGCTATTCTCCATAACGGTCTTGCAACATTGGTAAAAAAATCTAAATTAAACTTTCCTTAAACTTATTCCTTGCTTTTTTGGAATAAGTTTATTTCATAGATAAACATTTGTTCTGAGTATTCAAATATGTCTTATTTCTTTTTGTGTAACAAACCTTTACATATATTCTGTGATTTTCATGTTGTTTTCACTTGCTTTTCCTTTAGAGGAGACCTATATTTGCCCAGTTTAGAAACTTGAGATGGTTTTGTTAGTGAGTGTGCTGATTCCTATTGTCTTAGTCCGAAAGGGGAAATTTTAAGTTTTTATTTATTTGGTAGTTTTATTTTCCTTGCTTAGAGATCTAGCCTGCCAGGGACAGTTGGTAACAAATTACTGGAAATGCATTTTTGTTTCAGGAATTCCTTACTTTGTCAAATAGTTCCTTTGAAGCCTCTTGTGGTGGAAGTGCTGATGGGGCTTCCCCAGATCCCTCTGGGGTGGCCCGTCTGTTCACTGGGCTTTGGTTGCCAGACTGCTCTTGTTTGCCCCCACCAACTCTCCTGAAGTCCCACTCTCTTCCAATGTAAGTTTGAGAATTTCCCAGGTCTCTGGGGGTATTTCACCCATGTACTTCCCACGTGGTGTTTCCTAATCAGTGCTGAGCAGTTCTTGGTACTACTTTGACTCATCTGTTTTCACCTGCACCCACTTGTGTCAACTTTCTCAAAGTTTCTTGCTCACTGATGCTATTCTTCCTTAGTTTACATGAATGTTAGACACTTCCTTTCCTGCTGAATATCACACTGTGCCCCCTTTAGTGGGATTTGGGAAGGGGGGGCATTAAACATGTCAGCTCAAAGTGTCACCTAGAAGTCTTAGTATTACTTTGTCTTTGGTTTTCATCAAATAGGGTTTAATGAGATGTGCTCCAAAGATCAGATTAATCTTGAGTGAAGATTTTCTTTTCTATGGCTAATTAAAGGTGCACACATGACCTATAGCAGTGGCTCTCAATCCTGGCTGCACATCAGGATCACCTGGGGGGCTCAGACAAAATGCTGATGTCTCAGCCACACCCCCAGAAGTTATGATTTGATTGGCTTGGGATGGAGGCCAGTCATTAGTTTTTATAAAAGCTCCCTGGGTGTTGCTCTGTTACAACCGGAGCCATTCTAGTGACTGGGGCGGAGGCCATGGGGCCATCCTTAGTGCCCGGGGTGGCTTTGCTCCAGTGGAGCCTTGGCTGCGGGCGGGAGGAGAGAGACGAAGAGGAAGGAGAGGGGGAGGGGTGGAGAGGTAGATGGGCACTTCTCCTGTATGCTCTGGCCAGGAATCGAACCCAGGGATCCTGCACACCAGGCCAATGACTCTGACGGGTCTACCATATCATGCTTTTTACTTAAAAAAAAAAATTTACATTTCTTTTGAATGCTGATGAACAGGAGACACCAAATCTTTTTCGCCTGCAAACTACTACCTTCTCTATTAGATCTAGCTAATAACACTTTTGTCTTTTTCCAAATAGCTCCAGATATATGGAAAAGATTTATATAGGCGGATGGGGATCCTCAAACTCCTCAGCGAGATCTTCTGAGAATGGCTTTTAAGACACCTAGAGGCAGAAAAAGCCCAATAGAGATCAGGGGAACTACCAGCTTTTAGGATACACCCTTAAAGGCTCCAACACCCCAAAGGGGTCTCATAGGATGCCATCTGGGTCCTGCTTCAATAGTGGAAAGGAAGGTCATTGAGCTAAAGCCTGCCAGGCTTACACGCCTCTGCTGTGAGGAAACAGGGACACTGGAAGGTGGGCTTCCCCCTCGCTCCTCTAAGGGAGGGTTCAGTCTCTTCCAGCCTTGCTCCAGCCACCTATGACCTAACCTTGCCTAGAAAGCTGGGGTTTGCCACTGAAGGCTGAAGGTGCCCAGGGCCGTCGGCCCCATCTACGACACTGTGGACGAGCCTAGGGTATTTCTTCCAAGAAGCAGGTAAACTGATCTCATTTGCACAAGGGCCACTTAACTATGTTTTGCCTGAATAGTCAGGTTTTTTATTCTTCCCTCAAAGATCTCTGTTGTGGGTGTTGATAGTCCTATTTTCTGCTGCTTTGCTTAATATATAGTGTTTCCTTTATCCCTCCTACCTCAATGCCCCACTCATATTTTAAGCTGGGACCTACTCCTAATTTAGAGCTCTCTTTCCTCCTTTTGCCAACTTGTATTATGAATTTACCTTTGCCACCCAGCTTAGTGTATCCCAAGGTTCTCTTTACCATGCCACAGTCACAGAGCTCCAGGGAAAAGCAACCTGGTCTCAACTCTCCAGGCAGAGGAGAACAGAAGCTCCATATCCACGCATGCTGCAAATGGCTTTTTCCAGTCTACCTGAATCATTACCAGCTAGAAGCAGCGGTCATTGGGACTTGGACATGAGCTGCAAAGTATAGAATGGTGACAACAATTCCAGTGCCATGCGGACTTTTCCTGTGGGGAACTTTCCTGGACTCCTGCTCCCTGTGACAGCTCCTAACAGACTGAACTGTGGTTGGGTTGCATTTTTCAGGGATTTGGCATGGTGATGGGGCCAACTTGGACTTGGTGAACATGTTAAGGACACTACTCTTTTATGGATTCTTGCTGTTTTGGCCAAGAGTTTGCTTAAAGGCTTTTTATCACTGTAAAAAAAATAGAGGACTGGATGAAGAAGATGGGGCACATATACACCATGGTATACTATTCAGCTAGGAGAAATGATGACATCAGATCAGTTACAGCGGAATGGTAGAGTCTTGGTAGCATTGTGCGGGGTGAAATAAGCGAATCAGAAAAAAACAGGAACTGCAGGATTCCATACATTGGTGGGACATAAAAGCGAGACTAAGAGGCATGGACAGGAGTGTGGTGGTTACGGGGGGTGGGGGGAGGGAAGGAGGGAGAGGGGAAGGGGGAGGGGTACAGAGAGAACTGGATGGAGGGTGGCAGAGGACGATCTCTCTTCGGGTGATGGGTATGCAACAGAACTAAATGACAAGATAACCTGGAAATGTTTTCTTTGAATGTATGTACCCTGATTTATTGATGTCACCCCATTAAAATAAAAATTTATTTATTAAAAAAAATAAAAAAAATAAAAGCTCCCTGGGAAGTTTTGGTACTCAGAGTGCTGAGAACCATGGATCTCAGAGTAATGGGAGCATGTGCTAAGCTTGTGAGTGCCTTTGAAATGGGAGGAAAACAAAGAAAAGGAAACAACAGAAATAGAAAGGAAGACACCATAAAATTGAGAAAAAAAACATGGGACTTAGTGCCTGTGTCCGATGCAAAGGGTCACAGTTGAATGTCTCTATAACCTTATATCACCTCTGTGGGGGGGCCCTGTTTCACTCTGTAACATAGTAATAATAATGCAAGACAAAATTGCATGTCTATAAAAGCAAATGCTTGCTATTTTTTAAAAAAGGAAAGAGAAAAGGTACTGTTAGAAAAGGGAGGGAAAGAATTAGAAAGAAAATAAAAATGTGTAAGATTGAGAACAATTGTTATCTCTTTCACTGGCTGCCTGACCTTGGCATGAGTCTAAATCACTTATGTTTTAGTAGTAAGAAACTGCAGGGGACATTTCAGGAAGGAAGTCTAATGGGCCAAACTTTGGGTCTGGATTTTGGATGCTTCCTTAGTTTTGACAGCATTAACAATTCCAGTGATGAGCTCACAGATTCTACCCTCATTAAATTGTTATTCATGTTTCCTGCACATCCTCCCCAAAGACCACCTGCAGTGTAAATTCAGGATTGATGGGCAGGTGGGAAAGCCCTGAAGAAGCCTTACAATATTTTAAATAAAGTTTGTGCAAAGATCTCATGTCTAACAAGAGGCAAAGGAGTCTCCATCATGAGATAGCCGTTAAACTCTCTACTTTGCCTTCTAAGGTTAATGCCATAAATAACACATTCATATATTGAATTAGTATGTGCTCAGTACTGTTATTTTTGTGGAAAATATACAGACCCTTCTTCTTCTTTCTCTCCCCCTCCCATAGTGAGTTGAATTATGTACGCCCCAAAATATGTGTCTAAATCCTAACATTTGTGTGTTTTTCTCTTTTATTTATTTGTTTGTTTGTTTGTTTTGTAACAGAGACAGAGAAGGGGTCAGATAGGGACAGACAGGCAGGAAGGGAGAGAGATGAAAAGCATCAGTTCTTCATTGAGGCTCCTTTATTGTTCATTGATTGCTTTCTCATATGTGCCTTGACTAGGAGGCTACAGCAGAGTGAATGACCTCTTGCTCAAGCCAGTGACCTTGGGCTCAAGCAAGTGTCCTTGGGCTTCAAGCTAATGACCTTTAGGCTCAAGCCAGCAACCATGGGATCATGTCTGCGATCCCACGCTCAAGCCAGTGACCCTACACTCAAGCTGGTGAGCCCTTGCGCAAGCTGATGAACCTGCACTTAAGCCGGTGACCTCAGGGTTTTGAAACTGGATCCTCTGTGTCCCAGTTCGACACTCTAGCCACTGCACCACCACCTGGTCAGGCATGGGAAATGTTTTCTCTGACATCAAATAATTCTCCAACTCTTCAACACCAAACCTGGGAGTCTACCAATTCAGTTCAATTCTGATACTAATTACCCAGAATAAGTGTAGACCCCACAGGTTAAGGGCTCATCCCACAAGATTGCTCTCACTTCAGCAGCCAGTTGCAAAAGTTAGGCCATCCATACTTCCTACTGATAATATGTTAATTGAGGGTCTACATAACCCACTCCTTAGTTTTGATAATTGGCTAGAAGTGTTCATAGAACTCAGGAGAACAGTTTCCTTGTGTTTAATGGCTTAGTATAAAGACTACAATTTGTTTTTATTAAGTGAGAGGTAGAGAGGAAGAGACAGACTCCCACAGGTTCCTGTTACTCGGCAACCAAGCTATTTTAGTGCCTGAGGCTGAGAATATAGAGCTATCTTCAGCTTCCGGGGCCAACTTTGCTCAAACCATTTGAACCATGGCTGCAGGAGGGAAAGCAAGAAAGAGAGAGATGGAGGGAGGGGTGGAGAAGCTGACGGTTGCCTCTCCTGTGTGCCCTGACCAGGAATCAAATGTGAGACTTCCACACGCTGGGCCAGTGCTCTACTGGCTGAACCAACTGACCAGGAAAGACTATGATTCTGAAATAGCCAGATGGAAGGATGCTCAGGGCAAGCTGTGGGACAGTAATGCTGAACTTCCGCCTCTAGGAGAAACACCTCCCTGGCAACTTGCTGTGTTCACCAACAAGTTGAGCTCTCTGAATTTCATTGTGTCAGAGTTTTTATAAAGATCAATCTCCAGCTCTCTTATCCTCCCCTTATCAGAGGTTGGTGAGTGGGCTGAAAGTTTTAACTTTCTATTACTAGGTCTTTCTGGTGACCAGCTCTATGCTGAGGCTATCAAGAGGCCCTGTCATTAGCATAGACCTCAGTATGATTGAAAAGGGCTCATTATAAACAATAAAAGATACTGCTATCACTCAGGAAATCACAAGAGTTTCAGAAACTGTACCAAAACTGGGAGGAAAAACTAAATATATTTTTGTATTATGCCACACTTTGGTATCTATGGATGTGACATCATTTGAAAATAGGGTTTTGCAGATGTAATTAAGTCAAAGATCTTGAGATTAGATTATTTTGGATTTAGGATAAGTCTAAATGCAATGACTGGTATCTTTATAAGAGACTGGGATGAAGAGATACACGGATACAGAGGGAAGAGGGCCATGTGAACATAGAAGCAGAGGCCCTGGCTTGGTAGTTCAGTTGGTTGGAGCATTATCCCAATATACTGAGGTTGTAGGTTTGATCCTTGGTCAAGGCACATATAAGAATCAACCAATGGTCTGACCAGGCAGTGGCGCAGTGGATAGAATGTTGAACTGGAATGTAGAGGACCCAGGTTCAAGACCCCAAGGTTGCCAGCTTGAATGTGGGCTCATCTGGTCTGAGCAAAGCTCACTAGCTTGGACCCAAGGTCTCTGGCTTGAGAAAGGGGTTACTCGGTTTGCTGAAGGCCCATGGTCAAGGCACATGTGAGAAGGCAATCAATGAACAACTAAAGTGTCGCAACGAAAAACTGATGATTGATGCTTCTCATCTCTCTTCGTTCCTGGAGTCTGTCCCTGTCTATCCCTCTCTCTGACTCTCTTTCTGTCTCTGTAAAAAAAAAAAAAAAAAAAAGAATCAACCAATGAATGCATAAATAAGTGAAACAACAAATCAGTGTTTCTCTCTCTGAAATCAATCAATCAACCAATCAATCAAAAATAAAAAATAGAGGCAGAGACTACTTGTACTACCATGACAAGAAATGCCCAAAGTGAACAGGAGCTAGAAGAGGCAAGGGTGGATTCAGAACTTTTTGAGGGGGCATCACCCTACTGACACCTTGATTTTATACTTCTGGTGTTCAGAACTATGAGAAAATACATTTTTGTTGTTTTAAGCCATGAAGTTTGTGGTAATTTATTATGATAGTGCCAGGAAATCACAACTCCCTTCCCCACACACTCTTCCTCCTTTTTTCCCCCTCCTCTTTTAGCTTAATTTTAAAGTTTAAGAAATTATCCTTGTTCTTGAGAGAGATCTGATTATGCTGAGCAATGAACATAAGTCCTAGCAGAAGATAAATGATATGCAAGTTAAATGACCATACAGGACCACAAGATGGGGAGGCTACAATCCACCAGGCAGTTCAGTGCTAAGTAAAGAGAGCATACAGGAGGACAGGGGCTTCTTTGTCCTCAGACTCAGTGTTTCCTTTGATCAAACTTTCCTTGATACTGAGAATTAGTTTTCTCTCTTCATGTCCTGGAAGATGCATCTCATTTAGCAACACTACTTTGGTATCTCATTTCTGATCCTCCTGCTAGACTCTTCTAGGTCTATGTTTTTTCCAGATCATGTTTCCAGACTGTTTTATACTTTGCCTGCCTCTGAAAGGGATTTTTAGAATATATTTGACTTAAAGATGGCAGACAAAAATCACTGGGTTATTTACTTTTTCATAAGAGATCTACATTAATAAAATGTTTTTTCATGTTTGGGAAAAACATGTACTTTGAACTTTTAATTAATAATTATTTTCTCTGTCTTGTTTCTAAATTAAAATTAATCACTTACTGGGTGGTGTCACAGGGGATGGCAGCATCGGAAGCTCCAGGAATCTGACCCTGTACCAAAACAATGATTTAGATGGCAGGACTGTCAGCCTGGTTATGGGTTGAAGTAGCTTTTGAAGAAACTTAGAGAGGACTTAATGGTTTTTTAAAACTTCTCACCTCTTTGGGGAAGCGGACAAGTAAAGAAATCTCTCTTATGTTATGGCTGGCTGCAGATATAACAAAACCAAAAGATCAGAGACCACACAAAACAAGGAATACACACATTGCAAAAATAGCTTGGAAAAGTTACAAATGGTTGGCTTTAGCTTTATACGGACAAGATTAAGCACTCTTTGATCTATAGAGTTGCTGTGACAACATTTAAAATGACTAGCTCTCAACAACAACAATACAGATATATAAAAAATTAGCCCTGGCCAGATAGCTAGGTTGGTTAGAGCATCGTCCCAATGTACAAAGGTTGCTGGTTCAATCCTCAGTCAGGGCACCTACAAAAACTGATTGATGTTTCTCTCTCTCTCTAAAACCAACAAATACATTTTTTAAAAATCAGAATAATATGGCCCATTCACCGGAAATACTGAACAGAAATCACCTCTGAGGAGTTCTAAACATTGAAATTATTAGTCAAAGATATTAAATCTGCTGTCTTAAATATATTTAATGAGTTAAAAGAAGCTATGGGAAAAAACAAAAGGAAATCAAGAAAAAACTTTATGAACAAAGTGAGAATATCAACAAAGAGATAGAAATTATTCAAAGGACCCAAAGAGAAATTCTGGAGGTGAAAAGTATGATAACTGAAATGAAAACATCACTAGAGGACTTAAGCAGCAGATTTGAGCAGGCAAAAGAAAAGACCAATAAACTTGAATAAAAGACAACTAAAATTATTCAGTCTGAGAAGCAAAAAGAAATAAGAATGAAGGAAATGAGTAGAGCATAAAGGATATGGTATATGTCATTAAATATAATAATGTACATAGTATAGGATTCCTAGCAGAAGAGAGAAAGAAACTGGAAGAAAAACACTGAATAAATAATTGCTAAAACCTCCCCAAATCTGAAGGAATACATAAATATACATGTCTAAGAAGCTCAATGAACACTGTAAACGACAAATCAAAGAAATCCATACCAAGACACTTGGTAGTCATATTGTTGAAACCCAAAGACGAGTAGAAAAATTTGAAAGCAGCAAGAGAAAGTGACTTCACATTGAAGGGATCTTCAATAAGATTAACAACTGATTTCTTTTTAGGAACCATGTAGGCCAGAGGGCATTGGGATGACATAAAATCCTGAAAAAAGAAGACCAACTATAAATCAAGTGTTTTAGCCCTGGCTGGATAGCTGTGTTGATTAGAGTGTCATCCCAATGTGCAAAGGTTGTGGGTTTGATCCCCAGTCAGGGCACATACAGGAACAGAATAATGTTTCTCCTTTCTCAAATCAATAAATAAATTAAAAAAAATTTATACTAGTTCCCTGCCCTGTTGAGGCATAGGAACTGAAAAGGCTTGGACCACAGCTCCACCTATGGCATGAGTAATAACAGGAGGGCAGGGGTAGGAGCTTGCAGATGGATCTTGTAGTTGGCCAGTGAGCAGTCATGAAGATGCCCTGGGAGGTCATCAGTGTTGAACTGGGCAGGTACATCTTTTACCAGCAGCTGAGAAGGTAGAGATAGAAGAGTTGAGCCTGTTACTAAGCAATGAATTTCACAGACAGGGATCCCCAAGTGTTTCATTTGATTTCTCAGTATTTAATTTGGTGAATGCTATTATAAAAAGTGGCATCTTTGGCTCAGCTTATGTTATGGCTCATATTGGTATCCTTGGATTTAGTTTCTTGCTGCTGATACTTGCTGTCCTGGCTTCTTTCTTAGTTTATCTCCTGCTTAATCTGTGTAGTCCGATAGCTATGACATCTTATGAAGATCTTGGACTCTTTGCAATCGGATTAACTGGAGAGATGGTGATGGAAGGCATCATAATAATTTAGAATGTTGGTGCTAGGTCACTTAAAATTTTTTTAATTGATTTTCTAAAGAGAGAAGAAGGGTGTGTGTGAGAGAGAAACATTCATTTGATTCATTCTTGATTCATTCCTTTAGCCATTCATGCATTCATTAGTTGACTCTTGCATGTGACTCGACTGGGGATTGAATCCACAACCTCAGTGGATGAGGATGATGCTCCAATAAACTGAGCTACCTGGCCAAGACTGGAGCTATATTATCTTATCTTTGAATTATTAAAACAGAGCTTGATAGTGCTATTTCAGAATTTTTGTCTAGAGACTATAGTGGATCTTGGTATCTCGATGGACAAAACAACTAAAAATCATCTGTGTTTTCATTGTGTTCCGTCTTGTGCTTCTTCCTAAAATAAGGCTATCTTGGCTACATAAGTAGTTTATTATTTTTCTTTATATTGTTCTTTGCTCCTGTGATAATAATATACTTTTAAAGTCCATATCTTGTCCTATGATATTAAATTATATAGAGCAGTACTTCCAGATTTCAAATGCTACAGATGATTGTAAACCAAAGGTCTTTCATTTCTCCAAAAAGAGTGCTTATGCCTTATTAACCATGGCTCTTTCATTTCTCTGCCATACCTCAACATTACCCATATACGGTGAACTTCAAAGCTCTTCAAAGATAAGAATGCAGAATGTAACCATTAAGCAAGTGCTTTACCTTTTCTTATGTATTTTACATCGGCACTCTCTGGGCACCTCATTTTTTTTTAGAAAGAGGTGAAGGAGGGAGAGAGAGAGGTAGGAAGAGAGAGAGATAAGCATCAACTCATTGCTTCATTTAGTTATGCATTGATTGCTTCTCATACATGCCTTGACCAGGAATCAGACCAGTAACCTCAGCTCAACCCAGTGACTTTGGTCTTAAGCCTGCAACCTTGAGATTGTGGCAATGACCCCATGCTCAAACTGGTGACCCTGCACTCAGTTAAGTCCATTTAGCTGGCACTCAAGCCAACAATATCAGATTTTGAACCGGTGACCTCAGCATTCCAGGTTGATGCTCTCCACCACGCCATCACTGGTCAGTCTGGAAACCTTATTTTTATGACAAAGTGGCATCTGATATACTGCAAGATTATAGTAAATACTTGCCACATGATGTTATTTGCATGCCCATGAAATTATGCATACTGTTTGCCATGCTTTTGACAGTCCCTCTAATCCACTTTCCTGCAAGAAAAGCATTAATAGTGCTGTTTTTCTCCAATTTTTCATTCTCATGGATTCAGTATTGTTTTTATTACTCAGTATTGTCATTGTTTTACTTGCAATCTGTATTGCTGACACCAGGAATGTGTTTGGTGTAGTTGGTTTCATCACATCAAAACTTTTAACTTTTTGTATTCCCAGGACTGCTTTATCTTAAACTTAGCAGAGAGGATTTTCCCTCATAAAAAAACTTGGGGCTTTTGTTTTGCTCATGTTTGGAATTTTGTTTGGGAATTTTAGTTTAGTACTTATCAATTTTAATTGGGTTAATAAATGAAAGCTATATTTTCCCATTTCTTAGGAAGAATAATTTACCTCCATATGCAAAAAGAAGTAATTAGAGAAAGCACCTCAGAGGAATTCTTTTTATATAAGTTAATGTTTTTGTAAACATTATTAACAGAAAAGTGGAACAAAACCAAAGTGGGTAGGGGAAAGTGGAATCTTAGCAGTTTTAATCAAAATAAGAAACAAACTCAAAGTTAATATATATATTTGGTAAAATTATCTTTGCAGAAGGAGGGGAAATGAAGACAGTAGTTGAGGGATTTCATTACTGGCGCACCTGCTCTACAATACATGTTAAAGGAAGTCTTTCAGGTTGAAATGAATAGACAGTAGATAGAAGCCATAAGAAAAACTAAAGAACACTGGCAAAGGGAACTACATAGAACTTGGACAGCTCTGTTTTCCCTCTCTGTCAAGGGAAGATGTTAAACTAGATAATCCCAAAGATTTTCCCAGCCTGACAATGAACACCAAGGTTTGCTCAGAGTCCTGCTGCGCTGGGCATGCCCTCTGCATCAAGGGGCCTGAGTGACAGAGACATCTTTCTGCTCATTTCCAGTGCAGATGTGCACTCTCTGGGGCTAATTTTAAAAGGGATTGGAAGTATCATATGTCTGGAAGGAACCATGCAAAATGACTTAGTACAAGAACAAGGCCATCTGTAGCAATACTGACCTTCTGTCTGGGTAGAGTTTCAGTTATCCTCAGAGGCAGCATGCCCAGTATCACTTTGAGTCTATGAGTCAGGTTAGGGCGACATTCAGGTCAAGTAAATAAATAGGAATATGGAGGTCTTCTGTGTGCCGGCCAACGTGCTCAAAGCTTCACACAGGAAAATAAGAGTGAGTCCTGCCTTTATGGAGCCTGCTTAGTACACCTGTCCCAAGTGAGGGAGAATGGTACTTAGAGAGATCAGATTTTGTGATTGAAATTATGCAAGGAGCAGCATAGCTGGGGCAGGAAGCCAGGTCTGATTTCTAGACCAGAGGATGCTATTAGGCTGCTGTTGGATTAGCCCACGCACCATTTTCCTGGTCCTCAAAAAAGGTGGTTATAAAATTTCTTTTGGAAATAAACTCTGGTCTGGTACACCTGCCTATAAAAAGTTTGTTCTAAACAGTAGCAAGAACATCTCATGTTGAATTCAACATTTACTTCCTGTTGTTCTTTTTAATTGAAAAACACACAGTCCTACCCTTTTCACTTCTGGCCATGACCTACGTTCCTCTTTCAACCTGTTGCAGAACACTTGCATTCAGCACCCTGGGGGCAGGATGAGAGGTGGAGGAGGGAGAAGCAGAACTGTAGACCTGAGCCCCACGAGATCTTCAGCGCCCAGGAATGGCACATGTAATAGTAGCAAGGTTTGCAAAGCTTCTACTTTCTTTATATGGAGGTGAAGAACAGGCCTGCTTCCTCTCCTGGGTTTCGGTGAAAACTTCATTGTTTAAAGGACTTGCTTTCCTTTAACCATCACATTAACTCTTCACTAATTTTGATGGGTTTTGGCAGGGACATCTATTATACTTCGATACAGTTTTATACATATTTGAAATCATCGTTTGTCCCTGATGTCATCAGACTAAAGGCCAGAATTTTATGGTCAATAAAATATTAAGTATAGGGACTAATAGTGCTAAATAGTGACCTCTAAAATACCAGGTCCTAATCCTTGTAAACCTAAACCTGTAAATGGTTACCTTGTTTGGAAGAAGAGCCTTTGAAAATGTGATTAAGTTACAGATCATTAAATGGAGAGATTAACCTGGATTATCCAGTTGAGCTCTAAATGCTATCAAAAGTGCCCATATAAGCCCTAGCTAGGTAGCTCAGTTGGTTAGAGCATCATCCTGATACACCATGGTTATGGGTTTGATCCCTGGTCAGGGTACACACAAGAATCAACCAATGAATGCACAAATAAATGAGACAACAAATCAATATTTTCTTCCTTTTTCTACCCCTTCTTGCTCGCTCTCTCTAAAAAAATCAGTCAACCAATAAGAATTATTTTAGAAAGTATTTATGTATGAGAGAGACAGAGAGTGATGACATGCACAGAAGAGGATAGGTCATGTGAAGGCAGAAGCAGAGATTAGAAGGATGTGGCCACAAACAAAAGAATGCTGGCAGACACCATAAGCTGGAAGAGGCAAAGGAGACATGTCTAGGGCATCTGGAAGGAGGACAGCCCAACGAGCACTTTAATTTCTGTCCAGAGAAGCTGGTGTTAAACCTCTAGAATCCTGAGAGAATAAATTTCTGTTATTTAAAGCCACTAATGTTGCGGTTGTTAAAGCAGCCACAGGAGACTAATTCAGGGACAAAAAAGCTTCTACTTCTATCCTTAGAGCAGTCTGGCAAAGTCTGGATCTCTTCTCAGGAAAATGCTTTCAAGTCATATAGTAACATACAAAAGATCATGCAGGAAACCAAATGTATTGAAATATCGTTGTTAAAATACAGGAAAACAACTGCGTACAGCTTTGAACGAGTTATAGGCAAGCTAGAGCTGATTCTGTTTGCAGAGGACCCCAGCTTGGCGGCTGCTGGTCACACTGCATTGTAGAGCGGCTGGCAGTAAAAAAGGCTGAGATCATGGTTGGCTACAGGGGTCAAATACCCACTGCTGTTTTGAGAAGTGTTGAAAGTAGAGTGTTCGAAGGTGTGTAGAGTTGCTGTCACGTAATCATGGAAATACATGGTGTTTTTAGTGATCAAGTCCCAGAGACTGCTCTGTGGTTTGTTGCCTGTGCTGGCAATCGGAGAAAATGCTAGCTTTCAGCTTGTAAACCTCAGGGGCAGGACCCCTGGCTTGGAGGGAGAGGCAGCAGGGGCACCAGTAAGTGTGGGCTGCAGGAAGGCTGAGCAGGGCCGGGCAGGCTTTGTAAGCACAGCAGCCTGTATTGGACCTGGACCCCTGACTCGAGCCCTCTGGGAGGCAGCAGCTCCCGGGATCTGCCCGGTGATACAGCAGGCACAGCAAATTTGACAGGGTGTCAGGTTGACTATGAAATATGACGGATTAACAGCTGAGGCTGCTGGTGTGACCTGCTTTCAGGCACTTCATTTAGAAGTGATCATATTGCTGGATGCTTCCTATAATTTGCGATGATGCTGATTGTGATAAATCGTGAGTTTCTGGCAAATTTCCCCCACTCCCCCGCCTGTTCCAATGGCTGAACGGAGAAAAATGTGTAATTCTGTGGGAATGTTCAAGCCGCAAATGTGAGCGAGGATCTGGCTGGAACAACAGAATGCTCAGTCAGTGAACAAAGTAATTAAATCAAGCTAATTAAATCACAATAAAAATAATTTTAATTTAATTAATTTCTCTGCACTGATTGAACATCATGTTGCAACCAGGAGGCTTTCTGAACACTAATAGAATTTAGGGGCTGGGACACCGAAGTTGTGGTCACTGGTATGGTACGTGGGTTATTGTTGAGGGAATGAAATTAAATACTTTTAACGAGATGTTGAAATGTTGACTGAGCCACAAATAGCAAATGGTTTTAGAATGGAGATAATGGGGCCTTTTTCATTTCCCAGTTTGGTTTCTGTACTAACCAGGGCAATAAATGTCAAATTTGGAAATAATTTAAAAGGTCTAGATAATGTAGATGGCGTATGATTGCTTTATTGTATTAGAGTTGGTGGGAACACTTAGGTCAGGATCTCAATAGTGGGCAGGAGTACTAAGGGCATTTAGCCATTATAAATGGGTGTGGGGGCATTTATGCCCAGCCCATGGTACCCAATAAACGCCCTAGAAGCATTAGAATTGGAATCTTATGAGCTCTTCAGTTTATAACCTTCTTTATAACCTTCTTCAGTCAAGGATTAACCAAGTGGCAATGGATTTTTAACAGCAGCATGAAAGACTTGGTGAGATACAGAGCAGGACTTTCTGTCTGGTACAGATATTAACCAAGAACCAGTTACTTCTTGAAAATGTAAACCTGGTTCATCACCCTCCACAACCCTTTCCCTTAGTGCTAAGCAGAGAGCTTTATAGTGGCTGGTACTCAAATATTTGTTATTAAATTTGAATTATTGAGGTTCTCAAGGAATTTCTTACTTTAATGCTTGACAATTAGGGTGTATAATCTTTTTTGGGTTGTTCAGACATTGTCTAGTTTATAAACAGGAGGATGCTCACACCAAACGACCTCTCAAAGTCACCTCCCGAGACTAATTTTGTCATGTAAGCAACAGTGGAATTCTGAGTGTGTTTGCAGGCGCCCACATAATTACCAACTGTGATTTTAGAAGAGGCCTGTGCTTTGGATCCTAATATTATTTATCATGCACATTATTTTAATTAATATTTTGTGTATATGCCAACATTTGAACCAGACCTCATTATGGCTGGTCGGGGCATCGCATTGTTTGTGGAATGGAATTGTTTTCCTGGGTTGCAGCTGGTTTCCCTCCCAGACAGCCGGGGTGGGCAGGGACCAGAGGCCTCTGCTGCCAGTGATTCTCTGTGCTAGGTGGCTCATCAGCCAGGACCTGTTTCTCCAGCCTAAGGAGTGGGGGTGGGAGGCCCCCAGGGAGGGCTCAAGGCACTGAATGAGGTTCCCCAAGGAGAAGGACTCAGGGGATCAGTGTTTGCGAAGTCAGAATGCTGCTGAACAGGAGTGTTCTTGTGCCTTTGAAGAGCAGATTGGCACCTTTTCTGTTGTCTGTTGTTATGTAATCGGGCTCGCGGAGTGAAATCCGGGCTAGCATGATAGATACCCGCAGCCTTATCTGGCCTGTCAGCTCAGCCCCGCACAACAGCTGCATGCCCCCGGCTCCCCCTACACTCTGCCTGGCATGGCTGCCCCAGAGGTCAGAGCACGACCTTTCCCAGGAGAAGACTTTTGTCATTCAGGAAAACAGGGTCCCAGCTTACTGGCCAGTTGTGCCCCTGCATTCTGACCTGGCCCTGGCCCTGACGGGGTTCCTCCTGCTCTCCCTCACAGCGGCATGCCCAGACTCACCTTGGGGAAGGGATGGAGCAGAGCCTGTCCCACACTTCTCTAGCACCTGATTTTAGAAATAAGTTACCTAGCACCGTGAATTTCCCAGGATTTACTAATGAGGACTATAACCCTAAAATTTCTGCCTTTCCCCTCATTCTCCTGGACCCACATAGTCTAATTCTATTTATATCATTTTTTAAATTATGTTTCAAATAATACCGTCTAACCTTCATGTGAGGTCAAATAGACGCCCAGCAAAGTGCTAAGTGCTTGACCTGTGTCATCACATTGAGTTCTCCCAGAAACTTGAAGGTGACTTACAGAAATCCAGGACTTTTCTACAAGTCACAGCTAGTCAGTGGCAAAACTGCTCCTGGAATCTAGGTCCTTCTCTCTCCCAGACTCCTCCTCTTCACCACCATCCAGGCCCAAGATGACCCAGTGATTGAGACAGATTGTACAGGTGTCTGCTCTTCTCCTTCCCAACACGGAGCTGCCCGGGACACACTGCTCTCCTGCCCTGTCCAGGCTGCAGGGGCCTCCCCCAAACCCTTTCTGTATATTACAGAAGGAAGAGTTTAGACCCAGTAAGAATGTTAAGATGGTTTTTTCCCCCTCTTACAAAGTAAATTAACTACACACTGGTCTGTGCATCATCTGAACTGGTCCAAGGATTCTGTCACAGGAAGAAATCCTTGTACAGGGTTTGACACAGAAACCCGAGGACATCTCAACACTAGCCTTGAAAGCCACGCGAAGCCCAGGTACTGTGCATGCCTGGTGTCCTGGGCACTCAGCCTGGCTGGACCCTGCTGCTGAGATAAGAGATAAGCAGCCAGTGCCAGCCCCAGGCATGAGACCAGCCAGCCAGTGCAAACTCCCCGCCTGGAGAGCTCCCCCTTGATCACCACTACTCCTCTCCCTTTGATCTCCTTTCCTCTCTTCTTCTGCTCATTTTTTCTTTTTTCTCTTCCAGTCAACTTTGTCAACTCTCATCCCCATGCCTGTGCCAGCATCACTTTCCTGTCATTTTGACTGTGCAGTTGGCTCTACACTACCTCAGTCAGGTGGCCTTTTCTTGCTTCCTAATTCTCGGCTGAATACAGAAAACCTAAGAACAGGAAATATTTACCAGTTCTGAAATGGCTTGCATTAATGAAATAACATTTGGGGCATTTAGATTGAACTGGTGTAATTGTAGATTGCAAAGCATAATAGTAGCTCATGCCGGGATATCATTTTGTGCTATTTTACCTTCAGGTTTTTATTAATCCATTGGGTTTGTTGGAATTACAGGGCTGCTGTGGCAAAAAGAGAAAGCAAGCCTGAGCAACCTGCTGGCCAGAGAATAACCCTGTCAAACTCGCAGGTAGCTGCAGGTTAGCCTTTATCAGCGTACAATGAGGACAATCACCATGGCCTGCAGAAAGAGTATTGAACTGTCGACACAGGGTTTTTCTGTTGAAAGTAGTCCTTTTGATTTCATTTTCCCAGCCTAATATAATAAAAACAGACATTATGAAACACATCCTTCCCATTTGATAGGGACCATCATGAATACACAGCCACGTGTGCAATCATAGAGAGTATCCAACTGCCGGAAGTGACTTGGAACATGATGGTTGATCCAAAGGTTGTGAGCAGCTCACCCTCATGATGGGAGGAGAGCTGTCATGAGAGCCGAATCATGAAAGAACATGCTGTTTCCACTAGGAAAATATTTAACTTCTCAAGCATCGTAAGTTTCACCCATAGGTCCATTTTCTCTAATTAACAAAACGTTGAGGGGTTATCTGAAAGAGAATAAAGGAAAACAAAGTATAAGAAACTTGAACTTACTTTGGCTGATCGGATGGCTGTTTCTATGGGAATAGAAGGGGAGGCAGGAACCTGCCGTAGTCAGAGGCCTGGTTCCTGTCAGCTTCTCCCACTTTCCTTGTTCGCCAATTCCTTGCTCTGGCTCTGGGAGTTTATGACCTCACTGGGGACCCACTGCAAAGAAAAGAGCTTCACATAACTGGAGTTTTCCACCAAACAAGAAGCTCACAGAACTTAGGCGGACTCTGACATTTGGGAGAATTTAAAGGCACTAAACCTTCTGATTTCTTTACTTGAAACATTCCAAGTTTGTTGTCACATGGTAAACATGACTCCCAATATTTATTTGTATGGTTGCTAGGGTGCTATTTTCCATGTGTTTGCTAAACTGGCCTGAAATGAACTGCTTATTCTCCATCAATTATACTCTGTCAGGGGTTTGTAGGAAACATTTTGCTGGGTGTTAGAATGAGAACAGGTGTGTAATTGCAGACTGTTGAAACAGTATGTAAATATGACTCCTCAATCTGAATAAAAGCATGGCCTGTTATTTCTTTGAAGTTCAAAAAGATTATGTCTTGCTTTGGCAGGGTAGCTTAGTTGGTTAGTGCCTTACCCTGATTCACCAAGGTTGCAGGTTCAGTCCTGGTCAGGGCACATGCAAGAATCAACCAGTGAATATGTGGATGAGTGAAACAACAAATCAATGTTTCTCTCTCTCTCTCAAGCCAATAAACAAATAAATTAATTAAAAATACCTGTAAACAACAACAGCAAAAAAAATGCAAAAGGCTTATGTCTTATTGTTCTAATAATTACTGTTGAATCTACTATATTTATTCATTCAGCAAACTGCCATTGATCATCACTGTGTGCCAGGATTCAGGCACTGGATCCTAGAAGTTCACACACAAAAGACACAGTCCCTGCCCTCAGGCAAGTTATAGTCCAGAAGTGTTTCTAAGACAAGGCAGGTGGTTATAATTCAGCATGATGAGCTCTGTGACAGGGAGATGCCTACGGTACAGTAGGAGCCAGGAAGGGAACCACTAGTTCAGCTATGTGTGTACCTGCTTGCATGCATGTGTGTGTGCTCATGGTGTTTGGAAGTGCCTTTAAAGTAGATTTTTCTGGTTGAGATGTCTCAAATAAGTCTTGAAGGATAAATGAAAGTTAAACAATGGCAGGAAAAGGGTTCCATTCTAAATAAGAGGAATAATAAGAGGAGATGGTATTTTAAGAACTATAAGTTACTTTGTTAACAAGAGCTACCGTTACCTGGAATTGTAGTGATGGACAAGTCTGGAGAAATTGGAAGTGCTCTTGTGTTTCGTGCCAAAGGGTTTATTCGAGAAAGAGAAAATGGAAGGGAGGAAGAAAGGAAAGATGAAAAAAATGGAAGGGAGGAAGGATGGAAAGAAAGAAGGAAGGGAGGGTAACAGGGAGTGTTGAAGAAAAGGAAAACATTTAAGATTTATTTTATGCTTGTGCCTGGTGATTTTCATAAGTCTATTATATATATTTAAAAATATTTTAATTGATTTGAGAGAGAGAGAGAGAGAGAGAGAGAGAGAAATATCAATCTGTTCCTGTATGTGCCCTGACCAGGGATTGAACCTGCAACTTTTGCGTATTAGGATGATGCTCCAACCAACTGAGCCATCCGGCCAAGACAGGCCATTATATCTTTCAATGTTTAACCTTTAAATTCAGTTTATTTATGAAAAAGAGATATCTTTCCAACAACGGGAAGTCACGAGAGTCAAATGAGCTACTGATATAAGGCGCTTAGCACAGTCTCTGGCACATTCTCAATGCTCAATAAACAGCAGTCATTGTCACTATGATGAGTGTGGAGGCTGGACTGCAATGGGCGAGAAATGGCAGTGAGAGAGCATGGTGCTGAAATGGGGTGGGGAGGTGGCCACTGATATGAGAGGTGTGGGGGAGCAGCATCAGCAGCACTGGGGCTGAGGATGTGCAGGGGGTAAGGGAGAGGAGAGACAACTTACTTGCCTTCTAAGATTCTGGCTGGGTGTGTGGTGGCCCCTCATCATCACAGAGGGAGCCGCAGGCAATCTCCACAAAATAAAAGGCCGTACAACACCCAAACCCAAACCTGTTTGTGGTCTACAGAGCTTGTTTTCAGAACTGGACTCAATTCAGAGGCATGGCAGTGGGGTGTGCTGGTGGCTGGGTGCAGAGACATCTCACTGGAGTTGGGATTCAGAGCAGTTCCGCCCAGATGACCCTCTCTCAAAGCCTTGTGGCCACTTGCACTGAGGAGTGAGGAGGACCTCACTGGACCTAATTCTCTCAGCTTCCTTACCTCCTAGCAGAACCAAGCCTCTGTCTACCTTCTCCTGTCAGCCGGGCTTTCTCACCTTGCCCCACGACCTGTGATGCTGGTGACCCTTGATCCTCCCTATGCACCAGACCCAGCGTCATTGCTTATAAACCTGCTGCTGGGGGAAATGAGTTATGAATCCTGCTTTTTTGTGTTCTAGCCAAAGCACTAAAGTACATTCCCAATACCAATACTGCAATTTAAATTTATTATCTTTGTGCTTTACAGTATCCATAGCAGTAAAATCTATTCCTAAGAGTATCATTACAATTTCCAAGTACTTACGAAATTCTTTTTGTTTACATTTTAAAGCCATAGCAGTAAAATTTAACACCAACAATAATACTACAACTTTGTATGCTCTTAAAACTTGTCATAAATGATAATTGTGAGGAGAATGTCAGAAAACATGTAAATGTTTTTCCAGAAGAAAACAGCCTTTTCGGTTTGTCTTATGCTGAGCCCAGATTCTTAACTGGGTCTTAAGAAACATATACCTTTCCCCATAGTGAGCAAGTCTTGTTGACCCTGTCTCCTGGGTATTTCTCAAATGGGACCATTTCCCTCTGTCTGCACAGCCCTTGAAACTATGTGCCATGGCTATAATCTAGAGAGCTATTGTCCCCTCCCTGGGAAACTAGCATAGCTTCTTGTTGTCCACACTTCCATCCTTCAGTCAGTTCTCCACATGGAAGCTTAAATCAAAACACAAATTTTGTCAGTTTCTAGGACAGAATGGGGGATAGAAAGCTAGTTATATGATACTGCAAAGAAACAGTCAGCCAACTGCAGAATGTGGGACACCATGCAGGATGTGGGGCACCGTGCAGGATGTGGGACACGGTGCAGGATGAATGACCTGGTGTCTCCAACCGATCAATAGCATAAAAGAGGGAAAGGAAGACAGGAAGAGACCGTGATGGAATGGAAGGGTGTAAGAACTATACTCTAGTAACCAAGTAGTGCCTGTGGGTTTTGTGTGGCTCCTGATTCCAACAAGCAACTGTCTGCAGACATTTCAGAGAGAATCAGGGAAATCTGACAATGGTGTGGATGTTAGATGATACTAAAGACCTCCAGGTCATGTTGGCAGGTGCTTACATTCTTAAAGCAAAGGCTTTCCCAGTTAGAGGTGCGTTCTTGGGTATTTACAGAGGAAATGACATGTCTTACATTTGTTTTAAAATACCGCAGCCCTGCACTTCCCCAAAGTAGATGGGTCGTAGGGTTAGACAAGAATCAAAATCGCCAAAATGTTGGTAATTGTTGAAGCTGGGGGATGGGTTCATGGGATTTATTACGTCTTCCATTCTTTTTTTTTCTGTCTACTAGAAAACTAGCACAATTAAAGAGAGTAAACCAGAGGAAGCTTTTTCTTTTCTGTTCAATAGTAATGGGTTTAGTCAACAGATACTTTTTCATCATCCACTTCAATTCAACATGTTTTTGATTAAACAGCTACCTCATGCAAAATGGGTAAGACATGGATCCTGCCCTGAGGAGCTTACCATCTGCAGTTGTGAAAAGGCAGCTAAGACTAATACTAAAACTAGTTCAAGTACTGGTACTAATACTAAGAGCTAAATCGATAGTATGCAAAGCAGTCAAAAGCTACCGTGAAACATTCAAGGTACAGAATGTACACATGGTATGCTACTTTTTGGATACATAAGGAGAAAAAATAAGAACTTCTAGTCTTATTTTCTTATAAAAGCATAAAAAAAAGTCAGGAAGGACACATAAGAAACTATAAAAAAATTGATAACTGTTTAAAAGAGAAACAAACTAGGGGTCAAAGAAAGACCTTTTACTGAATACCTTTTCATACTTTCTGGTTTTTGATGACATGTGAATGTGTTGCATACCCCAAAATGTAAAATAAAAAGCAAAATAAGCTCTCATCCTCTCCTCATACCAGAGCATGTCTCTCCTCTATTTAAAGCCCTTAATCGGGTCCTCTTATCCTCGGTTTATGATGCACAGTCCTTTGGGTGGTTTTTCACGATGGCCCCATTCTGGCTTCTGTGTCATCTCACTTTGTTCCTATCACACGGGGGTCTGCAGGGTCTCAGCTCAGCCAAGCCCACCCCAGTGCAGAAGCCAACAACCTCTTTGCTCTGCTGGGCTTGTTCCCCCTCCACTTGGCCTGACCAAGCCCCGGATGCCACTTTCTCAGGGCCACCGTTCAGCAACTCGCTTTAGGTGCTTCTGCTATACCCTCCCAGAGAACCCCATACTTCTCTATTTTGGTAAGGTAACTGTCAAACTTGTAAGTAATTTTCTAATTTTCTCTTTTTTACTCATGTGTAAACTTTGTGAGAGCACAACCATGTCTCATTTCCTCTCAGGTTTCTCACCTGTTTCCAAGCCTCATGCTTAGTGGGAATTTAATATAGCGTGTTTAAATGGAGGGACCACAGTTGCAGAAAATGAAGAGACCATCAGTTTGTATGTGTATGATGTATAGAATGCAGGAATCAATAGTTTCCAAAGGAAGTAAAGGAGGGCGAAGAGAAAGACTGTTAGAATGACCAGACAGGAAGTGGCAGCAGACAGGAAGTGAACAAAAGGACACTATCTGAGGCGGAGGACTTCCTTACATCAGTGTAATGGAAGGCAAGCGTATGTCCTGGACAGAAGAAAGTTGTGAGGGAGAAATGCATGAAGAGAAAAGACAAAGTTTATTAGAGAAGCAGAGGAAGCGTGTAAGGTGGGGGTAGTTAACCCGCTGAGAGTAGTTATCCATGTTTCTGGAGGTCTGGGAATCTTTGGCAACTGCATGAAAACTTCAACTGAGCATTTTTTGCTTTCTGAATAAACCTCATAGTATTTTGAGGATTCAAAAGTCTGTAGATTTAAGGACTAAAGATCTTGACAGCCTTAGAAGGAGAAGAGGAAGGCGTGGCACCATGAGAGCCGGCCTGTGACCCCAGGAGGACAGGAGGTGATGTGGAAAGCGTTTCACAGAAACAGCCATGGGTCTGGAGAGGGCGGGTGGGGAGCAGAGTTAGGGAAGGTCGCTGAAACCCCCTGGAGGAGCCCTGTCACCACCTGGAGTGTGAGCACGTCATTGCTTTCTCAAACCTCATTTTGACTGTTGGAGGGACAGAAGGGGGGGTGAGTGTCACAAAAATACCTTCTTGTCTACCTCATGGAGGGCTAAGAAAGACTGCTAACATCTGGGAGGTGTTTTTTTTTTGTTTTTTTTGTTTTTTTTTAATTCTTTATGCAATTTCCATTAAATCTCATGTGAAAACAACTAAGGTCCCACTGAGTAGGGAGGGGAGGCCCCTACCAGCATTTGGATTTTAGGCCCTCATTGATCTTCTGGTACTATGAAGAGATTTACAGAAGCTTCCCAAACCACAGCTTCTCTTCCCATTTTGTTTGTATACTGTCAGTTTGGAATAGGTTCTGCTTCTTTTCTACAAAGTTCCAAACAGGGATTGCCCTCGGGACCTGCTCCCCAGAAGCAGTTTTGTGTGGTGGGCAGCATGTGGGCTTTGTGCCAGCCTGGGCTCTCTTCCTGACTGGGGACCCCGAGCCCATGACTTCACCTCTGCATCTTGGGCTTTTGAGCTATAAAATGGGAATACCAACTGTCCTGAGCCCTGGGACAGTGGTGGCAGCGAGGATGACCTGGTGAAGGATGCATGAAACCCTCAGAGGAGCCCCTGCCTACAAGAGCTGCTCAGAGCTGGCTGAGCAGAGGGACACTCTGAGCTGCTCAGAGAACCACCGGAGCACCCTCAAAGGAATATATGCCCAGTGATGACTTCCTCAAAGAGCTTGGGGGTCTGAGGGAAGGGCCGCTCCTTCCGAATGACAGGAGATGGGTCAGCCTCAGCGAGGCCCTCACTGACCTCCCCATCTATAACTTCTCAGAGCTTCTGGCAGAAGGCTTCAGGAGTGCCTGCTCATCTGGGGAGAAAGGACGTCTTGGCAGTTCCTCTCCTGTCTCTAGGGGCTGGGAAAGTGCATGGACTTGGCAGGGCCCCGAGTCAAAGCCAGCAGATGTGTTGTTCTTTCTGTTTTGTCACCTCATCGTTTTGATTTCAGACAAGTTACTGTCCACCCCTGCACCTTTGTGTCCTCGCTTCTAACCTGAATACACAGGCTCTTGGCGAGGAGCATTCACCTGTCGGGGCTGCCACATGAATGCCGCAGGCTGGGGCTGAAACAACAGAAACTGACCTTCTCAGTTCTGGAGCCCAGACGTCTGAGGCCCAGGTGTTTGCTGGGTGGGCCTCTCCCGAGGCCTCTCTCCCTGGCTTGTGAGTGGGCGCCTTCTCCCTGTGTCTTCACGTGGTCTCCCCTCAGTCTGTGTCTGAGTCTCCTTTCCTATGAGGACACCAGGCAGAGCCGACTAGCACCCCACCCCAGCCTCCATATTTCACATGATCTCTTTAAAGACCCTCTCTCCAAATACAGTCGCACTCTGAGGTCCTGAGGATTAGGACTTCAACATGGGAATTTTCTTGGGAAGGGGGCACACTTCCGCCCATAACAGAAGGCTAAAAGAGAAATTGTATATTAAAACTTGATGAGGCTAGTTAAAGATGTTGACACATATTGCTTCACTGTATTTTGCTAAGACAACCGGTGGTTCATGAAGGGGATGGACCTGTTTCTGACTTGGCTGAATCTGCAACTGGGATTAATTTTATTCTATTTCACAGCACACTCCTCACATTTTATGCCTATTTACCTGGTGTGCCACTGCTGGTGAGGGGCAAATAAGTGGAGAGCTAAGATTTTTTTTTCAGCTGTAATGCCATTGAATGGAAAATGGACTTGTGAATGTCCTCAGGCCACATATTGTGAAGGGATTTTAGGACATCATCTCTCTTGTACGGATTTTACTCTTAGTGGTCACATGCCCTGCATCACTGGAGCACAAGATCACAATTGTCATTTCATGAATAAAGGCACATCTGTCCTGAGCCATTGGGTTGCTTGCAATGTCTTATAAAATAGCTTTTCTATTTCTTCAATTAGACAAAAGCAGGCAAAAGTAGCAGTATCAGTAGTCATGAAAATGAAGAAAGCGGGAGAAAGAGCTATTGGTTCCAATGAAAAGAAAAATGAAAAGCTCTCTTGAAAATTCCACAGCCGGACCCTCTGTCCAGTTGGAGGGCAGTACAGTCACAGCTATTGGGCCTTTACTCTGTCTCTTCTCTCTCTTCCTGGGTTCAGGCTCCTGCATCTACAAATGCCATACCAGTTATGTATTCCTTTGAGTGATGCTCTGGTGGCTCTCTGTCACTCAAAATGTCCCTCTGGCTGGGGTTAATGACTGTGAGCAAGGACTTGCTAGAAGCAGACAGAGGCTTGCAAGCCCATGTGGGGTCACCTGCAACCTTTGACTCTCCGAGGCTGCTCCATTCTGACCTCCTCTGCTCTTTTGGCTAATGACAATTATAAATGTCCAAGAGGTATATCTCTGAGGCAAGCAGCCTCAGCTAATTGGGCAAAACAATTAAATGGAAGTAAACACTTTTTTCTTCTTCCGTATTCAGCAATGTATATTCCAAGAGCATAAATGGTGAATTAAAAAAAATTATAAATGAAACTTAAGGGGGATTCAAGAGAAAACAATTTACATCTGGATTTTGGGGGAAAATTTCTGGTTGCAATTTCAGATTTTTTTGATGGATGGATTTGCTTCAGGTGGGGGATGTCAAAGGCTCAGGTGTGTGTGGCAGGAGGCAGGCAGACTACAGCTGCAGCACAGAGAGGCCAGATGGCTGGCAAGGACGGAGCGAAACTCAGGGAATTCTAATGCTGGGGAGCCCTTAGAGAGCTTGCAGAGAGCAAACAGACACACTGGGAATCCTGGGACTTGTGGCCATTAGCGACTAGAAATGATTGTGGGACATCCTTCCCTAAAATACAGGTCTATAGGGCGATGCAATCCCAGCATCTACAAACAAAAAAAATATTGTGTGTGTGTGTATGTCTACAAATTTTATATATTTATATCTATGATTTATATATATTACACATTTGTTTAATCCATGCTGATTAGAGTAAAATCAAATGGGGAGAAGGGTGACTAACCACCAGTTTTTCCAGTCTCCACCCGTGGTCAACTTTGCAGTGATGGGCAGTGCCCAGCCCAGGCCAAGGAGCCCTCTCTACCTTCTGTGGGAGCTGGGCACCAGTGAAGGATGAGGTTGCCATTTTACTCAAGCTGTAGCCAAGCTCTTCTTTCAGAGCTGAGAATAACCTAAGACTTTTTCTTTTACACAGTACAAGACACCTTAAATAGCCATGTGGTCATTGTCAAAAGACGTTTGAATATTTATGTAGAGTTTTTGGGAAGGACCTTCCAGTTCTCTTGGCATCCTTACTAGCCTGCAGGGTGCTTCTGTGTTCTGTGTGTGTGTGTGTGTGTATGTGTGTGTGTGTAGAAAGGTGGAAAGTGAGGGAATAGGTTGGAAGGCAGGCATCATCTTCTTTTTTAAAAAATCTGAGGCACTGAAAGTGTGATTTTCCCATTGTTTCCCATAAGAAGAACCCATATAGCAACTTCTACTTGATGCTTTCTGAAGGAGGACATAGGACATGACGAGAAAGGGCTGGTCCTGCTCTGGCTAAGAGTGCAGAGGCTGCCAGTAGGTAGCGCTTTGAAAGGAAGCCGGGGGAGAGGTGCTGTCATGCTGGGAGGTCTGGCAGCTACCATCTCCCACGGCCTGCTGGCTTCCTGCCTACGCTGGGACCCTCCTGAAGCTTGACCCCACTTCGCCTAGTTTGGTGATCTTATTAGATTATAATTCCATAACTGCATGAGCAACTCAATTTCACAGGAAGATGTAGGAGCTTCTCCATGATGGGGATGGTCCCTGGAGTAAGGTATCAGGATGGGGACGTCATTTCTCCTCCATGGCTCTGCTTGCCTGCTTGGTTTGGCTACTGTCACACAGGAGGTGAATTAGGGGACAATAAGAATTACTGCCAGGCTTGGGGTACTGAAGGAATTCCATTCATTATCTCCTGTCCCTGGCTACCTTTTGTGTTTTAGAGCAATACTGCATTTCCTGCTGTTGGGTCTGTTCCTAGTCTTGCAGAAGAATCAATAAATACGACTCCAAAGTTACCATTTAAAAAGAAAAAACAACTTACAACAAAGTAGTCTATTTTTTATTTTTTGGCAGCTTTTCCCATCACCTGTCGTAGTTTGTTGACTGTCTCACTTGATGAGTTTGAGTTGGCGCAGGTAGTTCCTCGTGCTGCTGGAGAGTCAGCCTGCTGGGTTTTTCTCTCCCCTCCCCCCAGTATCTATTTGCTCCCAGGGAGTGCTACACAACATGCTGAGAATGAGAAAAAACACAGATGGGCCTCCAAGGTTCTACAGGCCACGGTGGTTTGGGAGCACAGGGCGCCGTTCCTGCCAGTAAGTGGCCGGTGTCCTGGGGTAATGATGGGCATGTGTGAGAACGACGTGTCAGGGTGGCAGAGAGGGTGGAGGGCCACCGATGATGGCATTTCAGATCACTCCTATTCTAAAGAGATCATGCAAACAGGCAATTAGCTCTGAAACAGCACAAGACTGCTTTGTTCCCCTCAGCTCGGTGTGCAAGGTTGCCGGCTGGCAGGTACCGTGCAGAGGAGCTCAGGCGGAGCAGGAAGAGGAAAGGAGCGATGCAGGTGAGGCTGAGCTAAGCAGAGGAGCAATGCAAGCTGTGAGGGGCCAGCAATCAGAAATGAGAATGCAGCACAGCCTTCAGAGAGGAAGTGAAACAGTGGAGCAGGGCAGGAAGGTGTGACTTGGGGAGGCCGAAGACCTCGGCCTCATCCTTATGAGCTGGGGAGCCTAACAAAAGGGATTTACTTTCCTTGAGCCTCCATTTTACCATCTTTAAAATGGAGCCAGTGATAATCTCTACCCTGCTTACTTCATAAGGGTATTGTGGGGATTAAATGAAAAAAATAAAAATCCCATAAGCCAAAACTCATGCCGACACATGACTTGCCCAACTGTGATTACCTAACAAATTTGGGTGAAGAAATAAATAAATAGGTGAACATTGATCAGAACACAGAAAAAATGATAAACCAAAGTAAGCATGAGGGAGTTTGGTAGAGAACCAAGAAAGACCCAAATGGTGTTGGTGTGGGCCAGGGCATCAGACTCACTCAAGAATGCACAAAAAGAGCGACAGGGTCCAATGAGCAAACAGCACTACCTGCTTGGGAACCTAACATGCAGCTGCTGGACTAATAAGTAGAAGGCGGAGGCCAGAGAAGGGTCAGCAGGAAAGAAAGACCAGGGGAAGGTAGGTGAGAGGAAGTCCAACAACTCTTTGTGTTAGGGAGAATGAAGGCATAGGTAGGAGGTTACAGAGAGATGGATTCAGTGTGGGTGGGCTAGAGTTGAAAGTAAGGTAGGTTACTTTGTTTGATATTTGGCAAAGGTAAGACCTTTCTTTAAAAGGCTATCTCAGAAAGGAACTCATTTCAGAGGCAAGGTCTTCATTTATTTGCTCTGAACCCAATTCTTTGGTTCAAACTGGAAGTTTAACCACATGTAAGGTAGACCAGAGAAAGAGAGTCCCATCTCTAACCAAAGAGAAGGCAGGTCAAGCTTCTGTAATTCAGTGTCATGAGAGGTAAAGGAAGAGTCTCCAGAAGGAGGTGACAACATTGTTTTGCCTTTCAGGAAAGAAGCCAGTGAAAATGGAATGATTGTACTTGATTTAAGGAGTAAAAGTTGAGGAGCAAAGGACTATAAAGGTGGAAAGGGCTTCTTTGAGTAGTCCTTTTGTTCATGGGCAAGATGTTGTTGCTGATGGGTTCAAGGAGAGTGGGAGGGCATGGGGGGTAGTAGGAGGGATGATGGATTGCTGAGGAACCTATGAAGAATGAGCCAAAGCAGCATGAAACCGTTTGTTTGGGCTTTATAGATTTTCTAATAAAAACGTCAAGGTTTTTTTCGCACCATTTTGAAAATGTCATCAAATGCAAAACAGTTCTTATGCCAGTGACAAAGGCTGCATTTTCAATGGTAAATTTCAGCCCATGATGCAGTAACATACTGTCAGGTTTTTCTCCTTTTCAAACTAGGGGGGGTTAGATTTGGTCCAGGATCCTTCAGGGTAACCTTTGACCCTTGACAGTGACTGACCACTCCTGACAGTACCCAGAACTTTCATAACTTTGAAGATTAAGGGTTAGTGTTATCCCAATGGAAACATCCCTAAGAATAGGGACTCCACTTCCAAGCCATGTTTGGGCATGTTTCTGGGTCTCTGACTCAGTCAGGTTATTTCTGATGTAGCCATTAAAACAAAAATCTTTCAATGGACTACTTAGACTCCAATCTGCTTCACACACTTTCTCAAAGTTGTTGTTGTTATTATTTTAATGCATCTTTAATTGTGAGACAGTCTAGCTTGAAGACCTTCAGTGGCTCCCCTTTGTCTTTTCTTTGGTTTTCATTTTTATAACATTTTAAAATTAACCCAAAACATCCAAAATATTGTCATTACAAAGTGTAATCCACATCGGAATGATGAGTAAGATATATTATATTCTGTTTTTTGTACTAAGCTTCAAAATCCAGTCTGTGTTTCACAGTCACAGTACAACTCAATTTGGAAGTTAAGTTTTATCAGATACACTTAATCTATATTAGCAAAGATTCACAAACCAAATTGTCCAAATATACCTTAAAATTTTCTAGTAACTAAATCAAACATCAGTTTTAAGGCTGAATTGACACTAATTAAATTGGAATCAAATTTTGAAGAATTTTATTCTTTTTAACACATAGAATCCCATCCCATTTGTCTTTTAAATTAAGTGCAAACTCCTTTGACAGGCATTCTGTACCCTAATTCCTTTGTAGCCTTATCTTTTGCGACTCCTGGGTATATTGGCCAAACTCAGGCGAACGCTTCCAGCCTTTGCCACCCCCCTCCCCTTCGCACTCATAATGTCACACCCTCCTGCTCTTTGCCTGTTGAAGTCCTGTGTTCCTCCAGGATTGATCTCAGAAGCCACTTCTTCCATGAACTCTTTCCTGAGTTTCTCAGCTGCGATTCTGTCAACTGTGACTTCTTTCTTTTTATCCTTCAAAACACGTTGGTACGTCCAATTCATCCACTTTGACTCATATTCTAGTCTAAATGAGATGCCCATCTTTTTGGAGCTGAAGTACCAAACTGACCCGCAACTTCCTCAGCACCCTTCACCCAGCACCTGCAGTAGTTTCCTCTGGTTGCCTCACACGGGCCACCATGGTTAGGGAAGAATATAACCTTTAAGGTTTGAGTGGATCTTATTTTGAGATTTATCTCTGTTAAGTTCACTTGCTAAAAGGAAAAAAACAAAACAAACAAAAAAGAAGGTAGACCAGTTGGGTGTTTACTTTGGTCTAATCTCGCACATCAAATTTGCTGCCTCACATTTGACTTTTGCTGATGTCTCTTTCTGGGGTCCAGAGGCAGAGGCCGGGAATGGACTTGCAGGAATGCTGCCTTACTTCTCTCCTTGGCTGTCTGCAGCTTAGAGGGAATAAGTTCAAGGCCCCACAAGACAGAGCAGTTTCTGAGGGGTTCTGCTGCACTCCTGGGATTTCTAGTGGGGTTTACTCTGGAGGGTTTCACTTGGGGTCTTAGCCCAAACATTTCCTTTTGGATCCTCTAAGATGAGGAGTATTAAACACTGGAAGGGATTACTTCCCAATATCTAGGCAAACATAAGAATTCTATGCTTTGACTTTTTAAAAATATGTATGGATCTGGAGAGGAACCAGAGGGAAGGTAGTAAAGGTCACTGTGTTCTGTCTGGATGACACAGAGGTCAACTTAACAGACTTGGCACCTTCTGGTTCCAGGAGCTACCAAAGTGTAGGTAGTGGGATTAGTGACGTCTAGGCAAGCATCTTGTAGTTCACAGGTAGAAAGTTTTGAGAAGCTTATTCAAGCAGCTCCTAGTCGCAATTTTCTGAGTGTAGGAAGCCACTACTAGAATAACTGGCAATGGTTTAGTTTGATGGTTCAGCCTTACATCTACCAGTGGTTTACGGTAGAATCCTGAACAAGGCCATCTCATGCCTGATCTGCTATATGTAGGTGAGATTGTTGTCTGTCATGTTGGCAATGTGGTCAAACATGATTGTTTTAGCTTCAAGCTAGAAAAAAATATGGCCTTTCTCCCTTCCTTCCTTTCTTCCTCCCTCCCTCCCTTCCTTTCTCCCTCCTTCCCTCCCTCCCTCCCTCTCTTTCTCCCTTCCTTCCTTCCTTCCTTCCTTCCTCCCTCCCTCCCTCCCTCCCTCCCTCCCTCCCTCCCTTCCTTCCTTCCTTCCTTCCTTCCTTCCTTCCTTCCTTCCTTCCTTCTTTTCCCTTTCCTTTCCCTTTCCTTCCCTTCCCTTCCCTTCCCTTCCCTTCCCTTCCCTTCCCTTCCCTTCCCTTCTCTTCCACAGATATTTATTAAGTGCCTGCCATGTACCAGGAAGACAGAGCTGCAAGTAAAAGAGTCAAAATCCCTGAGCTCTACAGATCCTAGCAACAGCTAGACAACTTATACAATATCCGGGAGTGATAAAGGCTCAAAAGAAAGATAAAGGTGGGTGAGGGGACAGAAAGTAACAGAAAGCTGTTTGAGGCAGCAATCTGTCTGAAGCAACTGCATATGTGAGGGCAGCATTTGAGCAGATACCTGGGTAAAGTAAGAGTGTTGTAGAGGAAGCTCAGTGGCACTTACAGAGAGAACGGTCAGACAAATGTGCCAGCTGCATGACCCTGGGCAAGGTAATAGCTTCTGTGAACCTCTGTTTCCATGGTTTAAAATAACACTAATGACACCTAACTGGCACAGTGCTCATGTAGATGAAATGCAATAATGCATGTCGGGCTCAGTGTGCAGTAGGAAAGGGACATGGGATGGGTGGTCTCAGTGACAGTAGCGGCTCCTGTGTGCAGCATGCATGGGCAGGCTGGGCACTTGTCCTGCTCTTCAGGTCCACTCAATGCTTCCTTCTGTCTCTGGGCCTTTTTCTCAATCAGTTAAAAGCAGAAATCAACCGTTGCCCCTTCTCAAAGGAATGCAAAAGAGCAGGTGAGATAGCAAATGACAAAATGCTTTGAGCTTGCTCTTTGGATAAAGACCTGCAGAGAATCAGAGCATGTGAGAGAGGCTGACCCTCACCCAGTGGGCTTGGTGGCAAAGACATCAGGACCAGGACAGATCCTTGAAAAATGTGGGGTTTACATGGAGACAGAGACAGCTTTACAAGCACAAGAGAGAGAGCTGGGAAGAGAGCCAGTCCCAGGGTGGAGGCTCAGCAGAAGGGCGGGCTCGGGGTGACCGCCAGGAAGCAACAAAGCAGCAACACAAACAGGAAGCAGGACCACTGGTGACAGGATGGGGCCCTGCCAGAGCCGGGCAGAGCCGGGGTGGCAGGGGTGGGGGGGGCGCTGGGGGGTTGCTGAGGGGACGGCATCCTAGGCTCGGAAGGGAGGTCTCCCTGCAGATTTCAAGTGAAAATGACATCCCTATCAGGACTGGATAATGCTCACTCTTATTTTTCTGAAAAACACAGCAGAAAAAAACCAATTTCTGCCTATTTTGTATCCCCCAACCTCTGTTGGGAAAGGGTTTTTTTACTCTTCTCCACTTACATCCACCTTGTAGTTAGTGAAATAGCAACTCATCTGGGCCTGCCATTACCTTCTGTTGATTCCAGCGGCTGGGCATTGGTGCCTGTCTTCTCACTTAGAACAGTAAGGGTAGGCACACCTGGCAGGTGAAGGACTCCTGCTGAGAACAGGATCTGCATCTAAAATAATATGAGTAGACTGCAGATTGATTCATGGGAGCCAGCCTGAGCAGCCCAAACTCCATTCTTCCCTCCTTCCCTCTCCAATTTCCTGTCAGTATCAAAATTGATAGAACAGCCCGAAGCCACTGAACAGAGTTATGTCTGCAATCACCTCTCTAATTCTTGCACATAGGTGCTGATACGTCAAGAGGACCCAGGCAAGGGGACAACAGGGTGGCTTTATTTAACATTATGACAAACAAATGCTTGAATACCAAGGAGCTCATGAGCTTTACAGCAGCAGGAAAAAGAAATTAGAAAGCCCGTGCATGGATGCCTGCCTCGCGCTCTAGTGGCCCAGCACGGCGCAAAAGGAGATTGCTAACAAAAAGGTTATTCAGCAGTTCCCAGAATAAACCCAAAGGTAGCAAGTATGGACGGAGCAGATGTCAGGAGACTGAGCACTATTTTGGAAAACTGCCGAGATATTTTGAAATAGTGCTTTCTTATTAACCCAAGCATAATGCAGAAAGTCCTTTAAAATACAACTTCCCAGATGCCACCTGCATAGGCTGAGTGCCAGTGGGTCCACTGATAGTGGAAATGTTTGGACCGATTGTTCTGGCACAAACAAATCACAAACTAATTTATGTATTCCTGCAGCTGCACCCCAGCCGAGGTGAGGAGTCGGACCAATTCACAGTTGACTAGTGCTGTCTCATTCTTTGCAGATTTTGGCATTTAACTATAATTAAGATTTATTGTTCACTAGCTCGCAGGTCAGGGCAAGCATGACAATATGGGTAACTTTTCTGTTTACTAGTAAAATGTCTGGTAGGAGGAAGCCTCAAACCTTTCAAGCAGAACTTGACAGAAATAAATAGCACCTCTTCACTCCGGGACCAGCACATTACCGATTTTAATCAGACACGAGGGTTCTCTTTAAGGGCGGGCAGAGAGAAATCAGAAAGACCCAGTGAACTGTGCTGTTGCTTTTGCACCAGAAGGGTATGGGCTGGAAGCCAAATCAATTATTGCCGATCTTCTGGTTTTGGGGAAGGGATTGTGTGCTTGTTGTGGGAGGGATCTGAGACCTTGATGCTGACAAAGGTTCTGCAGAGACTGGGACCTGTGGGTCTTTGTGGCCCCTCCTTGCGCCTCAGAGGAGAATCATCCTTCATCTCTCTCCACTCTCAAGGATGTCCTTGGACCAAGTCAGATGGCCTGAGAAGGAGGGAGGCAGGGTTTAGCAGTCAGCGGCCACTCACCTGCTTTTACAGTCTGTCTGCCGAGGTCCTGTGCAGGTGACCCACAACACAGTGGGTGTGAATGAACAAATAGTCCGCAAACAGACAGATGAAAAAGGGCGTCTCGTCTCCACTGGTTTATTAGAAGGCAGAAATGCTGAAGCATAATGTCTTTCAATTTTCTAGCATCTATAATTTATTATGTATTATTGTTTGTCCTCCTTGGGGTATTTTTGTCAGTGCTTGTATAAAATAAGAAAGCATTACTCACATGGCCCAGAGATTTAGACTCTGAGCTTACTCTGTTTCTCTAGTTCCCTTACAGAGGAGGGGAAAGAAAAAAAATAATAATTCTTTGCTCTTCAGAAGCAATGTTCACTACAGAGGATGATTTTATATAATAGGATGAACAAATCTTCGTATCTTACCCTACACTGTGTATCATTCAGAGTGTGGCTTACAAAAATCCAGACAACGCTTTAGGAGAACATTAAGGACCAGTGAGGGAGAAAACCCTTGTCCTGGCTTTCTCCTGTTTCAGGTTGTCTATTGATATTCGAACTACCAGTTCATGGAAATTGAGGAGGGTTGGTTCTATTCTGCTGTCACCCAATACTTCCCTGCTTGCTTTAATTCTAGCACATTTGCTTTTCTCTTTACCCGAAAAGGATCTTGGTGATTCTAAGATGCATAAGGGGGCTTTTGTTTTGACATTCAGAGAAGGCTATAAAAGCAAGTATCTTTCCCAGAGGCACAAGGAGGGGAATGGGTGTGAAATTAATTTTAATGCTAGATAGAGACAAAATCTGAAGAAAAAAAAAGATTTAAAAGAAAACTTTCCACCTATTTTACCAACAAAAGGTGTTTTATAGTTTCTACAGACTAGATTTCTAATTTTGTGGCATCCAGTTCAATTGAAGTGATGGTGAATCATGGAAGAGGAAAATATAATTGTGGGAGAGTGGTTTCTAATATTTAGATTCAGTTGTCAGTGGTATTTTTAACCACTTAAAGGGAAACCAGTTCTCCATTTCACTAAACACACCACTGTTAGTTCAATTTTCAGACCTTGCCGGTTTAAGTCAGCCTGTCTATCCCAAGGACACTTGAGACAAGCACAGAAAGATTCAAGTAAGTCTGCAGGGAGCAAACTTGACCCTAACGGCGAGCCTTGCTTCTCAAGCCACGGAACTCTGACCCTTGGCGATGTTCTGCGAGGTGGTCTCCGGTATCTGCAGTCACTCCCAGCTTCCCGCTTTGCTGATCTAAACGCAGCACGTTACAAACTCGGCCTCGGCCATCATGGACGCAGACAGGCACAGAGGACGTGCAGGACGCTGCAGCCATTTAGTGGACAAGATGTCATTGAGCCCTCTGCTGTTTGGTACAAACAATGGAAGGAGGCGAGGGAGCCGCAGCGGCTCAGAACAGGTGGGAAGCTGGAGGAAGAGCACTTCGCTCTCAGCTGGGGAGGGCTTTGTGCAGGAAGCGGGATCTCAGGAGCTGCTGGAGTGATTGCAGGAGACAGCTTGACGAGATGGGATGCGGCAAGATTCCAGGCACAGGGACTCCTGCCCAAGACCCACGGAGACCTTGAAGGAGGGATCGGGGGCACAGATGAAGAGGCAGTGGGAAAAATTCCAAGGGAAGGAGGGGAGGAACGGGCTGCATATCAGCAGGGCTACTAGGATTTCCAGGCTGCAGGGATCCGCCTCCACTGGACACAGCCACTATTTCCCCATCTCGCTGTAAACGTAATTACTTTGTTCAAGTCCCTGGCATTTAAGCTTTGTTTTTTAAGAATAATATTGCACCTATATTGGTCACCGTATTCTTAATAGAATGTTAGAAAATGAGAGATGACTCATCAAAGACTGCCCATAGTAAAGACAAAATAGATATAAACACAGAAAAAAAAACATTGTTTGAAAAATTTAAAAATGTTTTTATTTATTAAAACAACTTAAAAATTTTAAATTACAGTTGACACTCAACATTGTATTAGTTTCAGGTGTACAGTGTAGTGATTAAACATATAAGTTACAAAGTGGGTGCATAAGTCTAGAACCTACCTGCCCTAAATGTATTTCTTAAATTGGATTAGTGGGGGCCCTGGAGTAATGATTATTTTTTTAGCCAATAAGGACTGGGCTTTTCCTTTTACCAGGAGAAGAGTAAAGAATAATGTCTCACTTTTAAGGAATAATCAGAGATGTCAGAGATTTTAGGCACTTTAATAAACAGTACTGAGTTAGTCTGTAAAATTGCTATAGGAATATTTATGTCTGCCAGTAGTCTTGAGAGAGTGGTTATTTCCCAAAGCCCTTTTCCCAGAATAGAAGTTATCAGTACTTATGATATCATAGGCCAATAACTGATATTTTTGTTTTATGTTGATCATCTCTGATTGTGAGGATGAGACTGTATCTAGTCTATTGTGACCATTTGAGTCTCTTCTGTGAACCGCCTGTTCAGACCCTTTGCTCATTTTTCTGCTGGACTCTATGTCATTTATTATTTTGCAGAAGTTTTTTGTATAGGAGGGATATACCATAGTGCAGAGTGCTCATTCTACTGCACCCCAGCCAGCATTCAGTAGCATTCACGTTCTTAATTTCCTAATTTAACAGCCTAAAAAGCCATTTTGATGTCTTTGTTTATAGTTATTTGCTTAGCAATGAGGTTCAATATTTTTTATGTTTGTTAGAAACTCATATTTCTTATATAAATAGTCCCTTCCCCACTTTTTAGGGAGATCTTTATAGTGTATTCTTACTAGTTTTTAAGAGTTCTTTATAGGATATGAGCCCAGGGTCTGTTATTTGTGGTCAATAATTTGTCAATAATTTATACCCCAGGGGGACTTCTGGCTCTGTGGACAGGGTGGGGAGAAGGTATGTGTTTCAACTCTGGCTTGTATTCTCCTTAAATTTGGAAGTCAAACATAATTCATCATCCTGAGGATTAATTTCCTTTTGAAAAACGCCCAGTCTGGTCTGTATAAGAAATGATATTTATTCTTGTAATATGGTTTGGACCATGTAACATAGCAAACCTGGGCTTATTGTGCTAAAGGTGTATTTGCTTGACTTTGATACCTTTGAGGTGATGAACTAAAACACCTCTGCTTTCTCTCCTGTCCATAGGAGCTGGGGGCTATGGTGGGGGTGGACAGGGATAGGGGCCTGGAAGTGAACAGCAGAATAACCCAGCTGTAGGAAGGGCAAGGAAGAGACTTGAATGTGGTCTCAAATGCTGTCAGCACTTCTGTTTCCTATACCTCTGCTTATCTCTGACTTCTAACTTCCTCTTATTCTCTCCCTTGGTAGGGAGGTGGGTCTTCTTCACAGGGCAGGAAACTTCTTGCACCTCCAGCACCTGGAGAGAGGCAGACTTAGTTCTCTCTCTCTCTCTCTCTTTTATTGATTTTAATTCATTGTGTTTACATAGATTCTAGTGTCACCCTGAATGAATCTTTTAATTCCATTCTGCAGAAGCACGCTCTTGAGGACCCAGTTTGGGTCTGTGGTAGGACTGTCAACTAAAACACAGGATGCCCAGATAACTTAGAATTTCAGAGAAACAACTCATCATTTTTTAGTTTTAAGTATCTCCCCAAATTTTCACGAGATATACTTAGACTAAAAAGTTATTAATTGGTTATCTGAAATGCAAATTTAACTGGACATCTTGTATTTTTATTTGCCAAGTTGGCAAGCAACCCTAATCAAGAGCCTGCTTCTAGACCAATTAGCCAAGATCCAGGGAGTTGGGGTTCATCTTCATATCAATTACCTGCAGCCAGTGAGCTTGCTCATGTTCTCACTGCTGCCCACTTGCCGGTGGTGGGGGTAGGGTGGTTACTGTGCTGAGCAGACAGCCCTGTGGGAGTGCACCACACCCTGACTCAGACTGGCTTTCCTCCGCCTGGAATGGACCTTCTGCAGCCCTCCCGTGCCTCTGACTGCCTGGTCACAGCCTGACCCCCTAGCTCAGGGCTCTGTGATTTGCTGTTACTATCATTGACTCTGTGGGACTCTGGTCCCTGTGTTGAGCTATAAGCTCCATGAGGAGCAGGGCCTGGGCTCTTCATGGGCTTTTCCAATGCATTGTGACATTTTTTTTTTATTGTTTTATTTTTCTGAAGCTGGAAACGGGGAGAGACAGTCAGACAGACTCCCGCATGCGCCCGACCGGGATCCACCCGGCACGCCCACCAGGGGCGACGCTCTGCCCACCAGGGGGCGATGCTCTGCCCCTCCGGGCGTCGCTCTGCCGCAACCAAAGCCACTCTAGCGCCTGGGGCAGAGGCCAAGGAGCCATCCCCAGCGCCCGGGCCATCTTTGCTCCAATGAAGCCTTGGCTGCGGGAGGGGAAGAGAGAGACAGAGAGGAAGGAGGGGGGGGGTGGAGAAGCAAATGGGCGCTTCTCCTATGTGCCCTGGCCGGGAATCGAACCCAGGTCCCCCGCACGCCAGGCCGACGCTCTACCGCTGAGCCAACTGGCCAGGGCCGCATTGTGACATTTTATTAAGGGCCTGGCTCATGCTAGGAGCCAGTACATACCTGGGTGAAATGAGTTCAGCCCAAGGTCCTTTGTATCTGTTGCATTGTTTCCCGTCTACACCTGTCTGTTAGACAACAATCTCCTAGGACATCTAGCACTTTCCTCTGGAGGCTGCCCCTTAGCTCTGGTGACATGCTCACCGAGGACACATTGGCTAGTCTTTTGTACTACAAACTCCAGACTGCGGCAACATGCCTTCACCTTTAGCACCTTCCATCCTGCCTGCCTGGTCACCACCAAGCCTCACCCTCAGGCAGGGCTCCTGGGTGTGGTTCCCGTGTGCAGGGTGACCCTGTCAGCAAGGGGAGAGCAGGTTGGGGCACAAGCATCAAGTAAGACGCCGTGTCAGGACCACAGGAAATCAGCATGAGCTCATCCGGGAGAGCTGGACCCGAGACTCCCTGGGTGGCTTGCTCACAGATGGCTCTAGAAGGGTGTCCAGGTCTCCTGCTCCTGCAACCTCCTCCTCTCCCTTCTGCTTGCCCACACTCACTCAATTTTCCTCTTATTTCAAGAACTTTTATTATATACTAACACTTAAAAATTTTCTTTAAAAATCATTTTAACAGCCATGCCATATAGCAACTTCTCCATATATTTCTATTTAAAAATGGGAACACAAGAAATTAAGACACATTAAGGAAACCCAGCCAGAGAGCCTGCACCTGTAAGCACCGTGTTGGACCTTCACTCAGCCTCTCCGGACGAGGTCAGGACGAATGCCTGTGCATGGTGTGGTGGGAGGCAGGTGTCAGGGAGGTGTCCAGCACAGGACTTGGTTCTCCCGGACCTTGGCCTTGCCCCGCCCCCTCCGGTCTGTGCCAGCCCCGCCCCACCCATGGCACTCCATCACCACCTGTATTCCTTCTGCTCCTTTGTTTTTCATTCATTACACTGTAGGTTAGCTGCCTCCTCCCCACATCGCGGGAGGCATTATTACTTTGCAAACAAAACATGTCCTGCTTGCTGGGCAAGATGGGCTGTCTGGAGAGATTTCCTGCAGACTGCTGTGCTCATCGTGGCTCAGGATTCTTGTAAACTGCAGTCACAGAGGGTGGCACTTCCTGCCGGAGAGGAACCTTGTCCTCTCTATGACCTCTGTCTTATTATCCCTTGTTGTCCATCTTGGAATCCCTTTCTCATTTGCACTGAGGGCCTTGTCCTGCTAACCTTAGGACAGACCAGGCAGGGAGAAAACGGTGTCATTTGGAAATAGCAGGGGACAGACAGACATTGCAAAGTGGGACATGTTCCTTTCTCAGTCTTTACTGGCCATTTGGCCGACGCATGTGCCACCCTCCCCCAGAGCCACCGAAGGCCAAGGCTTGCAGCATTCCTGAGCTCCAATGAGGTCAATTATGTCAGCAAGTCAATAACGGGGGGGGGGGGGGGAGAGCAGGGGTTCCTTTCCTGTTACTTTCTAGAACCTTCCTTCAATGACATAATTCGAATCCCTCAGCAGCAGCTGGAAATGTGTTTCTGGGGCCTCACTCTAGACAATGGCAGCTACAGACTCTCTTGCCCAGCTCTAAACTGCATTTGCCTCTGGCCTGGGGGTCTCTGTGTCTTTCTTCTTCTCTCTCTCTCTCTCTCTCTCTCTGGTCATCCTCTTTCCAGATTTGAAAAAGAGGAAGGGATTGGGAAGCAAACCTAAACCCTGATTTTTGAATAGGGAGAACAAGCCTTTCATAGGAAGAAATAAAGGAACATACATTAATAGCTTAGAAAACAATGGTAATATTTAATTAACCTTTTGAAATGGCTGATCTGCAAATCTGCACGTGTCAGCTCATCTTCAGAACAGAGGGACTGTGTGTGCCGATGCCAAAATCAACATGCTGGATCCGTGCACTTCTACCATAGGGATTTCACAGGCGGGGGGGGGGGGGGGGAGGAGTACGGCCCGCTTCCCCTTCTCACCCTCCCCCCCCCCAAATCAGTTGTTTTACTTTAAAAATTCATGTGATCCAGCTGCCCTCGTCAGGGCTGGTCGTAGCCTGTTGTGCTACACATCTGAGGACCCCACGTTGAAGCTTGGCTCCTCTCCCTGTCATTGCAGCAGACAGACCGCGGGCCTCCTGGGGGAGCGAGGGTCAGTTCTGATGACAGCAAAAATCAGCTCGATGCACTTGGAGCTCTCCCAACACAGGGCATGTCCACAGGACAAAGGGAATTAGTCTCATCAGCAAGTGTCAACTCTCTGGATTCTTTAGTGATTTTTTTTTTTCTTTCAAAGGTGGAATACTTTCAGTTTGAGAAGGTATATCATCCAGGGAGCACTGGGGTTGGCTCATTAAAATATCACCTAGTTAAATAAAGTAAATCAATGTTGATGGGGTTGTTTAAGGTATTCCCCCTCATGGGGCTGGTGTGTCATGCTGATCACCTTGTTACTCCCATCATGGCTAAATGGAACCCCTCCTTCCTGCTCTGCACCCCGTACCTGCTTTAATGAGCAAATCTCCCAGTGTAATCAGAAGCCTCGCTTGATGGGCGGTGACTAATACATGTAATCTCCTTTTAGCTACAGCAGTTGCGGGAAGAGTTAGGAAGGGTACTATTTTGCTCTTTGGGACTTCCAGAATTCAGAAGTGTGGGCCTCAAGAAAATGAATATGGAACAGTTGATTTGTACTTTTAACTATATAGACATATCAATCAAACAATAAGATGCATTTCAAAATGTTAAAAGAATGGCTGTAACTTGTAAAAAGTCTATTGTTACTGCTTTTATGTGTTTTGAATCATCACAGAAAAAAGTTTGGAGCTTTTAAAAAATGTGGCCAATCTGCCAAGCTTCTGGTAGGAGAAACCCAATTCCACGGAGACCTGATCAGGTGGGAAGATACCCACTGGATCAAATGAAGCAAGTATTTTTTTTTTTTTTGGTAAGCTCCCCTTTTTCCTGATTGGAAGAACATATAGCACAGTTGGATACAAAAAGATAGTATCCCTGTCATTCTAGCAGGATCAAGAGATGTAGGGATTCAGAAAGTAGGCTAATGTGTGTGCGATCTGCCCTCGGATGACCAGGAATGTCCTTTCATGAGAAAACATAGCTCATTAGTGAAGGCACATCTCCAAGAAGCAAGCATGACCATTAGTAACTCAAACACACGTCAAGGACAAGAGCATCAATGACCACAGTGACTCGGTGGCAATTGCTGGGCCAAGGTCTTTCGGTCCCTAAACACTTGGAAGGTAATAATAAGTAAAGTTGCCTGGAGACAGAAAGAAAATTCATGGTTTGGTTATGAGCCTCCACTTAGAGACTACTTACTATACTCCAAGCTTATTCTCAACACTTTACATGCCTTATCTTATTTAATTTACATAACAAACCAATGAGGTATTTTCTATTGTTAGCCCCACTTTACAGGCAAGGAAGAGAGGTTAAGTAACTTGTCCAAGGCCACACAGGTTGTACTGATTCTGAATAATAACTGAAAACTTGAGTTGAAAGAGGAAGGTATCAGTTATATCCAATGGTTTGTATTATTGTTAAATGGGTTTTTTGTTTTATTTTGTCTTCATTGTGCTTAGGGATTGGCCTCAGCTGTTCAGCCTGATTTTCATAGTACATGGTGACACTGAGGGTGCAGGGGTCTTTCCTCTGGGAAAGCAGAAACAGAAAAGACCTTAGTTTGTTTGTTTGTTTATTTATTTATTTATTTATATTTTTTGAGAGCACATTCATTCTGACCTCAGGGACAAAAGTCAGCAAAATTGAGAGGCGAGAACAATAGAGACGGGAGCTCTGCATGCATAACCCCTCAAAGGAGAGCTCAGCTTCAGGAGGGAATCAGCAAAGGAGCAGAATGGCAAACCAAAGAAAATACTTATTTGCAGAAAAAAGAGGACGGTTTCCATCTGGACTTCTACCCATGTGGCCCAGTGCTCCATGTGATCTGGATGAAAGACTTGAGGGGTGAAAGTAACCTGGGACCCCGAGAGCACTGAAGCACGGAGCTGGGAGGACCCTAGCACGTGACCTGTGTGAAGGCCCTGATTCTGGCCTTATGAAATCATCCAGCATTAATACATTATAGCAAGCCAGACAATTTCTCAATAATGAATTAGCACACGGATGTGATATTTTGGGGTCCAGAATGGAAGGTGTCTCATGTATGGGCCATAACACAAGGAGGCTTAATTCAGCTTTTAAGGGGTTTATTGCAGCCAGGGAGTATCCTCTTCACTAATGTCCCTCTGACATTGAAAATGAGAGGCCACCAAAAGGTGATGTGAATTACAATGTGGATAATATTGTCCTTGATGACTCCTGTTAATGGTAGAAACATCCAGCACAGCCAAGGGACTTCTTCGACGTCCTCTGTATTCATGCCTAATTCCCTGAGCTGCAAAACTATCACATTTAGTGATTAGCTCTCTCAGAAAATCTAAGTTGACTCCCAGGAGGCGGGGGAAGAAAACTGCACGTGCATACATGAGTGGGGGCTGTATGCGTGTGTGTGTGTGTGTGTGTGCGCGCGCACGCGTGTATGCGTGTGTGTGGTGTGTGCGCGCATGCGTTTGTGCATGCAAGCGGTGAGGAGCTGAGGGGCTGAGCAGTTTTCTGAGATTCCCCAGAATACAGAAAGCTTGTGGTGCATATGGGAGAACTGACAAGTGTACCAGAAGGTGAGGAAATGGCTGGAAGCAACACTAATGCCACTCCATCTGGAAAGAGGGGGACTGTTTAGTACGTCTGGAAAGCATTATTCCTGCAAATAGCTCAACCTCTATCAACTCTCAGGCAGGGATCCCGGTCTGCTGCCAAAATGAGATCTCCCTGACGGCTATGTGGTGGGAGAGGCTGAGCAAATGAACTAATAGCAGAAAGCAGGAAATCTGTGGAGATGGCAGCCGTGAAGGTACCACACAGCAAGCACCTGCCGCTCTCCAAAAAGACAGCCGGGGTTTCACATCACATTAGGCCAGGGCCGTGTGCGGGGAGGGTTGAACCTGGTGGGAGTTGGAGCTCGGCAACCATCTCCAAAAATTTCTCACAATTTTTGGGCTCAGAAAAGCCCCAAATAGAGTTAGCCAAATGGCTTTCCTGCATTGATTTTTATACCCGTGGGTATTTTGAAGGAAATTAAATCCATGTGTTTCTGATTCGCTTGCCATTAGCACATGAAAACGCTGTTTTGCGAGAGTTACGGTATGCTGTGGGTGCCTCCGCACAGTGCTACTAAATGCCATAAAACCGTCTCGCCAGACAAGGAGGTGCAAGGAGCCGCCTGCGTTCCGCTCTTCGCCATTTCCCTGCCTATCCAGAAGCCAACGTGTTCTTGTCATGTGCATCCTTTCTGAACGTAGCATCGCACGTTTTCTCAAGCCTATTAATCACCTATCATTTCCAATTTGAATGAAGCCACGTTAGCATGAATGATGAGAAATTGCCCTTAACCACTGACAGCTGGATGAGATTCATATTAAAGCAGCCACCAAGGCCAGTTCTGTTCTCTAGATTTGGGGGCAAAGAAGCTGGCGGAGACACATCTCCAGAAAGATCTGCAACACTTAGAAGCAGGGACGTATTTTTTGGAGGTGAGAAAAGTGAGAGACTCTGGTCTGGCAGCTGATGAGGAGGGGCTCACCTGGACCTGCCACTTTGCTTCTCTTAACTTCCTCTGTAATGACCATTGGATCAAATGCCATCAGGTTAGGGCCTTTTCTAGGCCTGACATTCTATGATTAAATACTGGCCCCTACTTGTCCTTAGTTATCGCATTCATTGCATGATTGCGTGTATTAAATCCTGAGTATGTTCAAGGGTTTGTGCTCAAGGTTGAGGACACAGTGATGAAGAGCATGTTTCTGCCTTTGGAAGAAGGAGAAAGAGGAGGGGACTAACTTATGGAGTGTTGACTGTGAGTCAGGCCCAGTGCTAGGGCCTTTATTTGCCAATCTCATGCCATCTTTACAAGAATATTCTAAAGTTGGCATTATTGCCCCTGTTTTAAAGATGGAGTTGCATTTGGAAGATTGGACAATTTGCTTAAGGACATGGAGTTTAAAGGGAGGAGTTGGAATGTAGAGTTTATTATCTTTGATCCCGAAACTCATATGATTTTCCACTCCTCCTTACTGTTTTTATTTTGTTTGTTTGGTTTTTTTTTTTTTTTTTTGGTTCTTTTTTGTATTTTTCCTAAGTTAGAAGTGGAGAGGCAGTCAGACAGACTACTGCATGCGTCCGACCGGGAGCCACCTGGAATGCCCACCAGGGGGGATGCTTTGCCCATCTGGGGCGTTGCTCTGTTGTGGCCAGAGCCATTCTAGTGCTTGAGGTGGAGGCTATGGAGCCATCCTCAGCTCCTGGGCCAACTTTGCTCCAATGGAGCCTTGGCTGTGGGAGGGGAAGAGAGAGACAGAGAGGAAGGAGATGGGAAAGGGTGCAGAAGCTTCTCCTGTGTGCCCTGACTGGGAATTGAACCCAGGACTTCCACAAACTGGGCCAATGTTCTACCACTGAGCCAACTGGCCAGGGCCTTCTGTTTTTTATAGTTTGATGTGATCAGTGTTAAATATAATATTTCATATCTGGAATTACAGAGGAGGGAGTATCTAATTCTGTTTAGGGACACTGGGAGATTTCACTGAGATGATGATATCGGTATTGGGTTTTGAAGGCTGAGTAGGAGTTGACTAAGTGGAAGTAGAAATGGATTGGGGCCTGACCTGTGGTGGCGCAGTGTTTAGAGCAGGGATCTCAAACTCGCGGCCCGTGGGTCGCATGGGCCCGCCCACCAATTTTGTGCGGCCCGCTGATTAATCCACGAAGTTTGATTAGTCTGCGGGCCGGACAAAATTGGTGGGCGGGCCACATGGCCACGAGTTTGAGACCCCTGGTTTAGATCATCAACCTAGAATGCTGAGGTCATGGGTTGGAAGCCCTGGGCTTGCCTGGTCAGGGCACATACGAGAAGCAACCAATGAACAACTAAAGTGAAGAAATTATTCTTGCCCCCCCCATAGATTCAATCCATAAAATTCATTAAAAAGAAAAGAAATGGATTGGGGAATGGCAGAGGAAATGGTGTGTGCAAATATAGAGGGTGGAAAGGTGAGCAAGGTGCCTTAAGAACTAAAAATACATCACTTACCTCATTTTTATACCTGATTAATCTTTATTTTTCTTTTATACTTTCATCAATTTTTTAAAATTTAATGATTTTTGAAAGAGAGGGAGAAGCATCAATTTATTGTTCCACCCATTTATGTACTCATTGGTTGATTCCTGTATGTACCCTAATCAGGAATCAAACCCACAACCTTGGGACATCGAGATGATGCCCTAATCAACTGAGCTACCTGGCCAGAACTTGATTAATGTTTAAACTGCTAAAAATGTTCAGGTGACATTTCTCCTGTGGACACACTTCTATCTTGATTGTACATTTTCTTATTGGGAAGGAAAGACCTCCAGTCAGGCCCATTCCCTCTATTGGACTGTAGAGATGGAAGCAGGTAACAACTCAGGTGGTGTGGTTTACTTGTACTTTGGTTAACCTTGACTGACTCTCAGTAGAAAAGTAGTAAATTTTTCTCCCCCCACATTATCATCAACGATGTTCTGCTCCTCACTTGCGATGGAGAACGTTGAAAGAACAGCTGGTGGTAATTTTGCTCTGAATTTGAAGGTTGTGGAGCCAATGGGAAATTTCATGCTGCAACCATGGTGGAGGCCTACCAATCTTTAGTGACTTACACCATATGTCCACAACCAGCTTCCCATGAAATTGCCTATAAGTATGGGGAGTGTAACTGAACTGCTTGTCAAGAAGGTCCTCTGGATTTCATAGCTAGGCTCACACCAGCACTTAATAAGATGACATTCTCCTATGCTTTGGACTGGTTGAACTAGCCCTGTAGCCTATCCCACAGTCAGTGTGCTTTCTAAAGCAGTGTATGAGGCAGTCCACCAAGAGTTGTTTTATCTCATCATTAGGATTTCAGGCAGTCTCTCCACTTCTGGCAAAGGGTATGCTGGGCTCCTGATTCAACAAACTTACTTCCCTTAGTCTAGAATTTAATCTGTGGTTTAGTGTCTTCAGTGACATATCTGTGCTTCTACTGTTTAAACTAATTGTCCTGGGGCTAGTTTCAGCCAATTGTTAGAATTTAGCACTTCACTTTAGACTTAGGGGACCTACCTCTAGTCCAGAATCTTTCTAAATAAATAAGTAAATGAATAAATAAATGAATGAATATATAAGTCCATCACCTGTTAAATAAAAAGGTCAAACTAGAAAATCCATAAGGATTCATCCAGCTCTGAAATTTTCTAATTTTTTTTTTGTTCCAGCTGTACTAGAAGTTAAGAACCACTGTTTACTTTATTCATAGACAATCTCACTCAGGATTATTCTAGAGAGATCCTCTTCTTAGTTTTCTAATTTCTCATTAAAATAAATTCCAATTTGTTGGGCCCTTTCTCAGAAGGACAGTGTTTCCAAACATGTTGTCATCCATGTGGACATGAAACCAGTTGGAACCCTCTCTGAGGTCTTCCTGTCACACTGCAGTGGCACCTTCCAAACAGAACGCCAATGTGGGCTTGACTGCACTGGACTGTGTGGCTGGCCATGGAAACAGTCAGGTTCTGCATTTCCAATCTTTGCCTTTGTGAGAGTTAAACCATGGTAGGGAGCTTGCAGCCCACTCTCCATTCCAGTTAGTGTCTTTTAGAGAATAAGGCAGTGTTACAAGTGTTATAAACATGGCGGCCAACAGTGAATGTCCTGGATGCATTTCTCTCTTGGCTTGTGCAGAGAGAGGCCAGTCAGGTGGCTTGGAGTCGCTGTTGGCAGGAATCATTGCTCCCTTGATTTGGGAATGAAGGACCATAAATGGTGGCTGCCTTCCAAACTGCCAATAAATAAGTAAATATAGAGAGTGTTGACATTGGTCTCCCTGCCAAACGCCAGGATGCTTCTATCCTCATCTTACGGGGGAGACGAATGAGAGGAGGGTTATTGAACAGGTTGTTGAGAGGTAGCCTCAGTTCTACTTGGAATCTCTCCACTTTTTGGAAGCCTTTCAGTCAGCTTTCTGGCTCTTCTCGGTGAGACCATTCTGTCAAACATGAGATTGTGTTACTAATTCATAATACTTATCAGCCATAAGGTGAAATGGGGCTGTTTCTAAGGAGAAACCGTTGTCAACACATACTTAGGCTACAGTGTGAACTAGCTGCTGAGCCCCTGGGAAGGGAAGTGTTTGGCGTGCAGTGGTCAGGGGAGATAGTGAGACAGCTTAAGGTGCTGCCAGGTAAACACCATAAGAGTATTCAGCTCTGGGGCTCAACTGTCTCTTGGTCCACAGATTCACAAGGTTTTTGACCTCTGCCTCCCAAGTTAAGGATTTTGTGCACTGAGTTTGGAGCGAGACAAAATGGTGGCCATGTTCTAAGTAAGAAAGGCATTGATATGAAATATCTTGTTGACGTTCGCATGCTTAGTGGTTAACGAGGTACCTGCCGCGGCAGAGGCACTGAATAAATGTCTGTGGGACGAAGGGATTGCTTTGGAGATGCTTTGCTTCCTCTCTGCTGAGAGCTGCCATTTCGGGCTCTTCCTGTACTCTGAATTACTCCACAGGCCCACTTCTAGACTGTCTTAAGCTTAAGATTTGGCTCTTGCAGATGCTTCTATTGCCACCTGCTCATGTTCAGTTTTCTTCTTAGGACCCTCACCAGCAGCTGCATGCAGCCCCCCGCCCCAATAAGGCAGCTCTAGCCCATGCTGCCCAGGTTCTTTTCCTGTTCTGAATCCCATGCATTTGTTCCTTTGCCTTTTCAAAAACAATACTTTTTCATTCATTTTTCCCTTCTCCTTGAAAAAATGTAAGACCCTCCAATACAGACAACTCACACATTCTAACTGAGAAACTGAGGAAAGAAAAGGCAAAGGGCTAATGGGCAGGCTTATAGCACAGTAACTTATTTTCTTAAGACCCAGTGAGGTTGTCTCCTGTGATGACTGGTTTCCTGGGTGGAGCCACTGGCCTTAAAGGGCTATACACACTTCAGTTTTCCACTATTGCTTTGACAGCTGAAGTGCAAAGCAATTAACCCTTTAAATCAAAATCTTCTTTAGTTTGTTTGGTTCTGCTTTTTAGAGTGTGATTTATTATCTACCTATTAGATTATTTGTTATCTACCTTTTAGAAGACAGGGTATTCACACACATACATACACGCACACACATGATATAATTTGGTTTTGACTAGTTTAGAAATTACTGCATTTCCCTACACATTCATTCTCATGGCATCTCCACAGCCCAAGAATGCCTATTAATGGTTTTCAGATAAGACTTTCAGGTAATTAGGGAGATTCTGTTTTTCAAGGAAGGCCCATCTCTTCAGAACTCTGATCCCAAACAGTTGTGGATTATTGGTGCAGCATGTTTAATAGACAGCCTTCAATTCTGTGGCTGGTATGGTTTAATAGTCATTTTGCCATGTCACAATAGTATAGTTACATAAATGTGCCACTTTTGTGCTTTGACACATTTTAAAGCATATAATAAGCCTGTGTGTATCTATAAAGAGCCATAAACCTGCGTGATTGTTGTTGTTTTTTTTTTTAACCAGGGTTCTTAATATACTTTCACTATTTATATTTTTAATTGTGTGAAAATACCCGGAGGCTTAGTGGCAAAAGAAGAGAGTTGTAAAAATTGAATATATAAATAAATTAAAAGTAAAAAAAAAAAATCTGAGTTAGTGATGTCTGACTTCCTCTATTCATGTTACTGCTACTCTTGTTGCTTTTTGGTTTTGTTTTGCTTCTTAACTGTTGTTGTTTTCCTCCAAAGCTGTCATTTATCGTGAGAACAAGAGCAGCCATGTGTTGATTTTTCTGGATCCTTTTGGATACTATCCCAGTGCTAATGAAGGCCCTTCCAAAGTGCGAAGGAGCTGGTGCCAAGTTCAGTTATGCTGAAAGCAATAAAGCAGAGTGGTACACAGAAAGCACATATACACCCATGTGTGTGCACACACAGACACTGGCATTAATTTGTGTGTGTGTGCGCAACTCCCTATGTTACGCAGATATACACATGCACATTTCGGCAAACACAGAATGCGAGGGCTGGAGCCACACCCCACAGGGCAACGTGGGACTGCATTTTTGTATAAAAGGACATTTCGCGTCTGCTTGCAACAAATTTTCATTGATCAAAGGAAGAAAAGAATTTCTAGATTTTGCAATGTCCCAATGTGTCAGTTTGGATGCTAGTAGAAATGCTCATTCATCAACTTAAAAAATTTAGATATGAGTATAAATTTTGTTCTAGATCTTGTTTGTTTTATGAAAGAGGAGGGTTCTACCTTAAGGAGCACCTGGAAGGTGCTTAGTTACGCTTAGCTGCTGTGCTTATATTAATACAATATTTAACAATGGTCTTTGAGTACTTCTGATGTAGTTTATTTCCTGAAAAGGGGGGAAATTTTGTAGCTGGGGCTCTCTCTCTAGCCTCAATAGATTCTCCTTGTCTTTTTCCCAGTGTGTAATTATTCTCTCTGCAATTTGTTTGCACAGCTTGGAGATGGGGACAGAGTTCTCTGGCGACTAAGCAACTGAGTGCAATCACCCTAAAGAGAAGCATTTAGAAGCCATAAAACCTAAATGCCCTGCCATGCATCATTACATCTCATAGTTATTCAAATTTAGTAAATTAAATTAAATAATCTCAAATAACTTGATTTTGGGGCTTTAAAAATTCATCTCGATGGTGCCCAGTAGTCAATTTCCTTTATTATTATTGTTCATCAAGTAGAATTTATGTTTTTTATGAATCAAAGTCATTGCCTGCCTTGCCTATAGAAGCTGCTGGCAGCTCACTAGGCTGAGTGGGAGGCTTGTCGCGCCATCTACCGGCTGATTCGGGCATAGCGGCCCGGAGACCTGGCCGCAGGCTCGGGAGTTTTGGGAGCAGTGTGGTCCCAATGCAAATGTCACTCTAGAAATCATGGACAGGATGGGCCTCTCAGCTAGTGTGCTAACCGCTCCCTTGGGCTTTGTCATCGTGGTTCAACTTGAAATCACGGGGACAACCCAGACAGATTTGTTTTTGAGGCTGGAGCAGTGTTTTTCGTTCTGGCTGCAAAGCCAACACATTGGGTCTCATCCTGTTCTGCTCCTGTTCTCCTTTATTAAAGTCCAGATGATCTAATCAAACTGCTGTTCTCCTGGCATATCTTGGAAGCCATTTCTTCATTACCAAAGGACAGTCTCTGCTCATGCACGTTACTGTCTGAAGAGGACATTTAATGTTCAGAGACAGTGGCTGCTGCTGCCAAAAAGCCCCCCAGATAATGACAATGCTGAATTTTGCCATGTGCTATGTTTTAAAAATATTTTATTTGCAGGGAATCTTTTTCCCCTACGATACTTCTGAAATGGAGTTGAATTCTAGCATGGTAGGGGTAACTATAAGCCATCCCTTGTTTTAGAGGCTGTTTTAAATTTACATTCAATTTAACGAAAGTTTAGCAAATAAACAACCATCAAATGATGACTGTGTGTGTTTTAGGAGGGAAGACCCTTCAAAGCAGCATTAAACTATTCCTTTTTTCAAAACTCTAACACCTTTGTTTCATCTATCTTGCTTCAGTAAAGTGACATAAGTGCCATATACATAATTTTATAAAAACATAATAATCCAAACATCCCAATGAGGTGAACACAAAGTTCTTTTCCTCCTTTGGGCCCCAAGCAGAGGGCTTAGAGTGGGTAAGCCTGTGTCTAAGGGTGCTTCTCCCTGTGTTGGCTGTCTCCTCTCTAGTCAAATTGTTGAATACAGCAACAGATGGTATTTCAGATGTTTGCTGAGTTTGGAATGGTCCACTTTGTGCTTTCTCAGGAAGACAGTGATATAAATCTACTCTGTTATTAATATTAATAAGTTCAAATAAGATGCTAGACCAAGCTCTTAAAAATTCAGCTTAAGTCACCAAACCCCATGGTCAAAGTGTTAATGTGTTTTTCTCATCCTCAAAAGGGACTCTACTTCCCTCGCTTTGAAAGGAAACCACTCTTCCTTCCCATAGCATCATTCCCCATTTTTTCTCAGAATTTTTTTCAGATGTTTGTGCAGAAAAAGAACTGTAAGAGAAAAGCTGCCAGATTGTGAACAAAAGTATATAATTGGTAGTTCTTTTGCACATGTTAGGTTACATATCTCTGGAGATTTTTTTAAGATCATTTTATCTTTCAAACAAGAATCAAAACTAAGTGACATCCTTCCTTTGATTCAAGAAAAACACACTGGCCTGACAAGGTGGTGGTGCAGTGGATAGAGCATCAGCCTGGGACACAGAGGACCCAGGTTCAAAACCCCCAGGTTGCTGGCTTGAGTGTGGGCTCACCAGCTTGAGTGCTGGGTCACTGTCTTGAGCGTGGGATTATAGATGTGACCCCTTGAGCCCAAAAGTCATTGGCTTGAAGTCCAAGGTCACTGGCTTGAGCCCAAGGTTGTTGGCTTGAGCAAGGGGGTCACTAGCTCAGCTGTACCTCCCAGTCAAGGCACATATGAAAAAGCAATCATGAACAACTAAGGTGCTGCAACAAAGAATGCTTCTCATCTCTCTCCTTTCCTGTCTTTCCCTATCTGTCCCTCTCTCTATTTCTCTTGATAAAACAATAAAAAAGCACACTGAATGGTGCTATAGTTTTGTTACTGAGCTCAAATTCCATAAAGAAAATCCCATCCTTAGGGGACCACCTGAGAGTTTACTTCTTTTTTTTTTTTTTTTTTTGCATTTTTCTTAAGCTGGAAACGGGGAGAGACAGTCAGACAGACTCCCGCATGCGCCCGACCGGGATCCACCCGGCACGCCCACCATGGGGCAACACTCTGCCCACCAGGGGGCGATGCTCTGCCCATCCTGGGCGTTGCTCTGCCGCGACCAGAGCCACTCTAGCGCCTGAGGCAGAGGCCAAGGAGCCATCCCCAGCGCCCGGGCCATCTTTGCTCCAATGGAGCCTTGGCTGTGGGAGGGGAAGAGAGAGACAGAGAGGAAGGCACGGCAGAGGGGTGGAGAAGCAAATGGGCGCTTCTCCTTTGTGCCCTGGCCGGGAATCAAACCCGGGTCCTCCGCACGCTAGGCCGACGCTCTACCGCTGAGCCAACCGGCCAGGGCCTTACTTCTTGCTCTATAGCAGTCTGAGGAAAAAACCAAGACTCTTTCTAGGTTGTGACTGTTCATCTTTCCTTCACCTGTTAATTAAAGACAAGATCTTTTAACTATCCTGGGCTGCAGCGCATGTATGATTGGGATCCCAATCTGATATGATTTGTTTGGTGATTCTCTGCCCCCCCTTCTACTAAATTTAAAGGAATTGGCAAAGAAGCATAGGTGTGAACTGACTACCCCAAACTCAGGCCTTAATCTGTTTGTCTTATTTTTTAATAGAGAAAACGAGAAACAAAGTAACTTAAAGATTGTGCTATCTGATACCAAAATACCTAGAGGAAGGTGTTATGACTGAATTGTGTCTCACTCAAATTCAATTTTGCAGTCTTAAACCCCAGTACCTCAGAATTTGCCCTTATTTGGAGATGGGGATCTTTACAGAGGTACTTGAGTTAAATGAGGTCATTAGGGTGGGCCCCAATCCAATCTGACTGGTGTTCTTATAAGATGAGGAGATTAGGACCCAGGCAGGCACCGAAGGAAGACTGTGAAGACGCAGGGAGAAGACCGCCATCACCCATCACGGCAGGGTTCTTAGAAGGAAATGATTCTGTTGACACCTTGATCACAGACATCTGGCCTCCAGCACTGTGAGACAACACATTTCTGGTGTATCAGCCACCCAGTCTGTGGTACTTTGTTGCAGCAGACCTAGCAAACTCATACAGAAGGTGAGAGAATTAATTCAGCCATCTGAATGCTTTGGTATTCTAAAATGACTTCCATTATTTTGAAGAGCCTGAGGCTCATCTTCCCTGGCCGGGAAATCAGTGTGCTCTTTGAGTGGGAGGGCGTAGCTTCACAGTACTCTAAGTGGGGCCCCTGTAAGTCTCCAGCCTGGCCCCAATGATGTTTACTGCTGAATCCTGGGTAAGCCACACGGCAGCACTGAGTCCTGTGGAGCGCTTCGCCATGGGCAAATTGCGGCTAATAATGGACATGGCCATCTTCTAATTAGCTGCATATATCTGGACACAGAAAGCACCTTTGTGCTGACAAACAAAACACCTCAAAGCCATAATGCTTGATGCATCTCTTTGCCAGCCCTTCACATGATTTGATCAGTTAAACTTTGTGGACCTGCAAACAATGCCTGGGACTAATGCCTCTACCTGTGTCATCAAGGGGTAGGGCTCAGGTGAGAACTGTTTGCTCAGGCACTGGGAGGCCAGGCCTTATAAGTAAATGCCTTTAAGGCTTTGCCTGTGAAGGGGACCAAAGTTTTGCCTCCCCAAAATATGCCTTTTAGGATATTGATTTTAAACCGGTTATTAGGAAACAAAAGACTCAGACCTTTGACCCTCTCCTTTTCCTGCCTAAGGTAATTCATACAGAAAGGTCTGCTTGAGGAAGGGAATCTTAGCATGTTTACCTTAAGAATTTTCACCTTAGCCTCAATTGAATTAAGCATGGTAGATAGGCAGGATTCGGAGGGGGGGGGGACGGGGGCGCCTGTGTAGGCTGGTGGTTGAGGCCAGGCAGGTTCCCCTTGAATCTGGACAGATGGTCGAGAAACTGCGGAGCCGGAAAGCAATGGGCCACAGCCGCTTATTGGAGGCTGGTAAAGACAGGTGAGCGAATAAACAACAAACGGAAAGGAGCTACTAAACAAAGGTGGCGGGAGAGCGATCTGGGACAAGCGCCACCCAGGGAAAGCATCGGCAGCCTTAAACACACACACACACACACACACACACACACAGCATTGGCAGCCTTAAACACACACACACACACACACACAGCATTGGCAGCCTTAAACACACACACACACACACACAGCATTGGCAGCCTTAAACACACACACACACACAAACACACAGCATTGGCAGCCTTAAACACACACACACACACACACACACACACACACACACACACACACACGGTGCTGTCATGCATGCACTCACCAATCAGGCAAAATGCTTGCAGCCTGTAAACCTGAGAGCAAGCCTAACGCAGCCGTTTTCCCTGCAGCTGCTCGCTAGATTCCTTCCTGTGTCCTGTTGATTCTGGGTTGCCTAGCAGGAATTTGCTTGCTGCGGGTCAGCTCTTTCTCAGGTACCTATGAATTGCCTATTTCCCATTCCAAATCCCACCCCCCCCACCCCAGACCCCTTCCTTCTCAGCTCCAGAATGGCATATATGCCTCAGCAGCCCAGTGGGTTTCAGGTCTCATATCTATGACTCCTGGCATGTACATCCATAACTAACTCAGCACATTGTCTCCTGATAATCTGTTAATTTGATTATTAGTCCAGCCAGAAGAGTGTAGAAGGTGGGAGGAGAGTTTTATTTTTCTGCCCCCACCGATTCATCTTTTCATCCATGCAGCCGTGTTCCAGGGAGCATGTGGCCAAATGCTGACTTCCTCGCTGGGTGCCTCGCACTGCGTTTATCCCGCACGGTGTTGGTAGTAACCTCGCAGAAGCTAAACTCGCTTGCTAGCTGGAGAACACTAAGTATGATGACTGTTGTGTGGGATGGATTCGGCTTAGTAGGTATGAGGAAACAACTCTAACTTTCAGCTGAGTTTGTTTTTTCTTTCCATGTTTATAATCAACATTTCAAAACCAAGTCAAATCCTGCGACTTGAATCTCACGGAAAGGGACTGCAGAGCATTCTCATTTTTATCTTCTTCAGTGTGCCTCCGTAACATTGGCTGACTGAAGAAGTCCTGAAATATATTTCTTTTGTGTGGAAAAAACAAAAATTAAATCTCAAAAAAGATGGGAAGGTGTAGGGCAGCTGTGTTCAGCTTGCTCCTGGGGTTACCAGCTGCACGCACTTTGCTTGATTAGTGCGTGAGCACGTGGCAGTGCCGTGTGTGTGTGTGTGTGTGTGTGTGTGTGTATGTGTATGTGTATGTGTGTATGGCCTATATAAAGCTATGGGCACTTGTGCTCAGGGGGATAGTGGATGCACAGATTGCCTGCCCACCACTGTGAGGGGCCATTTTGCTGCTTGTTTGCCTGAGAGGCAGTTTCCCCTGCCTGTGTGCTTGTCTGCCATTGTAAGACTATTAAATGGAATGGCCCAATGCTTTCTGGCTTCTATCATCGGCCCAAATCCCATGTGGACGTGCCAGGCCTTGGCCACCGGCATTACAGAAGGTCATGGAGAAGTGAAGCAAAGAAGCACCTTTTACACAGACTTTTACTGAAGCTCAGTAGAATTTTTTTAAAAGTCGGGTATTGTTTCTAGTGTCCCTTTAAGAACTTGTGAGGTTACTAACGGATACAGGTCATGGTGACAGCATTAAATAAACCTTCAATAATAAAAAAATCATGTTGAGTTTTCATAAGATTACCATCATCTCGTGCCTGTTCTGATAGGGCAAAGAATGCATGAAGGAAATGAATATGATAGATTGTATACATCATACTGTCATGCCTAAGAGGGAGGCAAACTATCTCAAGGAGACTCACTCTGTTTTCCTGATAAAAGCCAACCAGAATGCACATTAGTATGGATCCTGTACTTTACAATAAACTATTCACTACCCTGTGTTAGGTCGTGTTACACACACACACACACACAACATGGAATGAAATAATTCAGTATACATTAGGTCTTTGCTCTTGACATTTGGGAATTAAATATAAAAATTGGAGTGGAATTAATAAAATGAATAAAATGAGTTGTCTAACTCAAAATTATATATATATATGATCTTTGCTTTGGGCCCATATCTCAAGACCCCACATAAATTGAGTTTATAGTTTGACCCTGTAATGCCGGTGGCCAAGGTCAGGCAGGTTTACACTGGATTCAAGCAGATGGTAGAGAAACTGTGGAGCTGAAAAGAATTGGGCCATTCTGTTTAATGGTGGACAAACACACAGGCAGGGGAAAACCACTTCTTAGGCAAACAAAACAGCAAGAATGGACTCTTACAGTGGCGGGCAGGCAATCTGCCATCCACAACCCCCAATCTCTCTCGAACACAAGTACCCATAGCCTTATATAGGCCATATACATGTGGCGCAGCCATGCACTCATGTAGCAATCCAGCAAAGTGCTTGCAGCTGGTAACCCTGCGAGCAAGCCTAACACAGCTGCCTCCCATTGAGAAATAACTGTCTTGCTATTGAGAGCTTAAGTTCAAGAAGTGTGAGCACTGCAATGATTTACCATTTTGGTTTTTCTTCTGAGTATCTTTCTCTAGCATTGGTGCGTTCTGTCTCTCCCTATTCCTATTGGCTGCAGAGAACTGATGGGCTGTGTATTTTCAATATCCACTGTATGTTTGGAATATAACAAATACCTACATTGTTTTTCATTTATCACTTGTCATCAGGATATTCAAGGTGATATACTAAATACGCTCAGATGAGGTCACATGACTTAAAATATCATTCTCCTCACAGTCCTCTGATTCTAATGTTCACATGTAAAAGTATGAGTTTGTTTATCTGTGATAAGGTATGTTAAGCAATCAAGAGAATATTTTCCTGGTTTCATAGAAAAGATCCTGATGTTTTTCCTATCTGAATGGTTCTTGAGATGAATGTAGTATAAAAATACAATACATTTCACTGTGACAGAAGCAGCTCAGAAATCTTTATGTGTAATGATGGGGGAACAGCTGCAAACACAAGGTGACATCTTTCAAGATAAGGATGCTGAAGTATTGATTAGACAAATCCGTTTGGCAAAGCAGCAGTGATGCATAGACGGCGAAGAGGGTGTTGGGAGAGACCGTCAATATACATATTCAAAAACACCTTGCTCAGTTTATAAATAATAATAGTTTTAGTAAAGACTCTGACAGTGGCTTAAGGATAGTAATATGAATTAAATGTTAATAATTAAACTAAAAATAGTTTAATTAATGCTGAGTCATTCAAGCAATTCTCATGAAAGTGCCGTACACATGACATAGAAATTCCTACCACATGAATTCATTACAAGTGGAATCATTATAATGACTGCCCGATAAATTAATAACAACAGGACATTTAGAATTCCAGGCATTGAAGGATGGAGAGACAGCAAGTCCCGGGCCGCTGCTGAGGTGTCAGGTCATGTCAAGCACAATTCTAGCGGCTTCTGGCCTTTCAGCGTGAGTTTCTCTGGTGGCTGCACTTTGCTTTCTCAGTCGGCCATCTTGCCTCTGCTGGGCCATATGTGCTGACAGTGGTGTCCAGGTCACTCGCTCTTCTAAGGGTGCCGGTTGTTCAGCAGTCTCCTAAACTGTGTTACCAAAGAAATATGCTGAGCTGGAGCAAATCACCAGGTCCCGAAGAGCACAGGACTTATAAAGGTTAGCCAACTGAGGTTCTGTTGTTTGGCTTGGTTGATCTTTTTATTTTTTTCGTTTATCCCCTCACGGCCCCTCTCCTCAGGCAGCCATCAGTTTATTCTCTGTATCTGTGGGTCTGTTTCTGTTTTGCTTATTCACTTGTTTGAGGTTCCACAAATAAGTGAATCGTGCAGTATCTGTTTTTCTCTGTCTGACTTTTTCACTTAACATAATGCCCTCTTAGTCTCTCCATTTTGTTGCAAATGGCAGGATTTTCTTTTCTTTTCATGGCTGAGTAATATTCCATTGTGTGCATATGAACTGCACAGACTTTATGCATTCACTTATCAATGGACACCTAGGTGGCTTCCTTATCTTGGCTATTGTAAACTATGCTGCAGTGAACAGAAGGGTGCACAGATCTTTTCACATTAGTGTTCTCCCTAATGGAGTGGTCGATCTCCCTTACTTTTCCTGCCTGCTGCCTAAGTCCTAGAGCTTGCTCTGGACTTCATGGCCAGAATCTCCCCATTTTACGTAAGCTCATGCTGAGACAGAGAGAAGTGGAGGGGCTTCCCTAAGAGCATACGCTTGTAAACCCCCAGCCCAGGGTTCTTTCTTGGCTCCAATGCCTTTACCAAGCACTGAGCTGGGTCCGAATGGAGGAAAATGCCAAGATGTGTGCCACTTCAGAGGCCCTGTGGAGAAACCATGCGATCAGAGAATGTCTGAGGGATCAGAGATACCGCTCAGAAGGAGCTAACTTCGTGCCCTAGGAGAAGGGCTCCTGCATAGTGTTGGAGCTCTGGGCTTTCCATGACTGCTTAAATAATTCAGTCATTCCTACTTCACAAAAGGTGAAGAGCTGAGGCTCCTTGGTGCTGGCCGTTTGGTCATTCATTTGATAATTCATGAGTTCAAGAAAAAAAAACAAAAAAAATGAAGTTGAAATATCAAATAACTTGTTCCCTCTCCCAGGATCTAAGCAGAACCCTTTGTGAGAAGCCAAGAGAGGTCACGTTTCTTTGCACGAGAAAAGGCAGGAGTTGAGGAAACCTCCAGAGAGGGTCAGGTGAGGGGGAAAGGGTTGGGAGCAACTGTTCTGTGCAGAGGGAAACCATCAGGAGGGTTTGCACAGTCTGGCTGTGTGTTTGTGATGCAAACCGACCATTGCCACTCCTCAGTGTTGACTAAGGACTTCTTACATCATTGTTGAAGGCTTTTGGCAGTAGCGGTTACTCTGAATACGCAGAGATCTTGATCTCAAGGTGACTCAGCTTCATGAGGTCTACCTTTAATTTAGCTCTTATATTTCAAGCACTATCCTAGGATCAAGGGATAAAGAAGACCTCATTTCTGCCCTCATACTTGGGGTAAAGGGAGAGATGGCACCCTGGACTTGGTAATTAACTGACTAATTAATATCTTTCTCCCACCAGCCTGTAAGCTTTATGAAGGCAAGAACCAAGTCTGTTTTGCTCACAATACCTGGAAGGTAATTGGAATTCCATAATACCTCTTGAATGCTTAAGTGCTGTATCAGTTTCCTAGGCTGCTGTAACAAAACCCCAGAAACTGGATCATTTAAGATGATGGAAACCCATTTTCTCACAGCTCTGGAGGCCAGATGACCAGAATCTGGGTGCTGGCAGGGTTAGTTCCTTCTTGGGGGCTTGGAGGGAGCCTCTGCTCCTGCCTTGACTCCTAGCTTCTGTGGTGACTGTCGATCTTGGTGTCCCTGGGAGTACAGTGGCTGCACTCTGATCTCTGCTTCCGGGGTCACGTGAATATTGTCCCTCTGCTTCATATGGCAATTTCGACTCTGTGTGCCTATCCCTGTGTCTCTTCTTATAAGAACACCAGTCATATTGGATTAAAGGTCCACCCACTCCAGTGTGACCACATATTACCTTACATCTGGAAAGAGCCTATTTTCACATAAGTCACGTTTATAGGTACCAGGGATTAGGTCTCCAACATATCTTTTTGAGAGGACACTGTTTAACCCACAAGTGATGAATAATGTTAGTGTGCCTTGAGATGAGTACCCTGATGAAACATTACCCCACCCAGTTTGGACGTTACCCCACCCAGTTTGGACGTTACCCCACCCAGTTTGGACAGGACAGTTTCCAAACTCACATCTCTGTCCATTGAGCAGCAGACAGGGGCTGAACTGGGGGAAGTCTAGGGCACACCTCATGCCTTTCCTGACCCCTGTTGCTCCTGCTCCTCTCTCTGGGTCCCAGCCAACACCCGCCTGCTCTACCTCTCTCCCACATCACGTATACCTCCCTCTGCTTGCCGCCTCTCCTCTGTTAATTCCTGCACGCTTCCTAGCGTGGCCCTTCCTTTCCTGCCTCTGTTTCTGCTTCAACTCCTCCTTTGGTGGGTCAACTCAGAGGAGGGTGAAGAAGACACAGGGTGCCCACTCTTCTCCCCATTCAACTGAGGGCCGTGCAGGCAGTTCTAGTGGCCAGGAACAAACTTCACAGGGTCTGGGGACTTTACTCTGGCCTGTGACTAGGCCTGTGCTAGGAGAAACGCAATAGCTAGTATTTTAAGTACTTAACAAATGCCAAATATTCAATGCTTTAGGTGTATCTTGATATGACACTTTGAGACACAAGTTAAATAACTTGCTCAACATTACATAGCATATTCGAAGGTGGGTGGGACTTTAACCCGAGTTTATTTGTCACCAACGTTTGACTCTTAACTCCAGGTTCTCAGGCAACTGCGAGGTCGCACCTGGCCCCGGTGAGGGTGTGGTGTCCTGTGTGTGTCTGGTTTACTGAGAAGCCGCTGCAGCCACACCAGGAAACTGGGTCAGCCGTGAGGACAGGGCAGAGGGGCGGGGCGGAGAGAGCAGCCACTGAAACGGGAGTGGAAGTGAACTGTGTCACTTCTGGGCTGGGGTTTGTAAGAATCAGATATGCCCTTACCACTTTCTTTCCCCCTATCTGCCAAGAGGCGGTGAAACTGAGAGATGAAAGGGGTCCGCCAACAGGGAGCCCTTGTGTCAGACTGGTATCGGGCTGAGAAAAACTTTTTATTGTGTTAAGCTACAAAAATGTTGGTGCTTGTTTGTTCCCTTTAACAAATATGGGGTGCAAAACAAGGCTAAAGGTCGGGCAGTTTTAGTTCCCACTTGGCCCAGTTGGTTTGACTGTATACCTCCTATCAGTCATATTTGAATTCATGACAGTTTCCTGGGAGGGAAGGCCTCCCTGCACCCATCCTGGGCTGCGCTGCCCAAATACTCTGTGAGGTCAGCCGCTGTGAAGGAGGAGGACAGAGCAGTGGGAAGGAGTAGGTTTGGGGGTCAGATGACCTGAATCCAAATCTCAGCTGGGTCTGTAACTTTGGGCAAGTTATGAAGTCTTAGGACTTCAGTTTCCTTATTTGTAAAAGGAAGGTAATAATAAACAACACCTATTCCACTGCAGCACTGCTGTGAGGACTAAATGAGGTCATTTATTTAAGCTCCAGAATATGTTATCTCCGAGTCTATGAAGTTGTGAGCAACTCACTAATGGTAGCTATTAGTTGACAGAAAGGAATTTCGGTGAGATGAAGGAAAGAAAGGTTCCACAAGGCACATGGTCAGCCAAGCCTCAGGCTGAAGAGCTGGTGATGGTAGGTTGGGGCAGGTCGGTCACAGGAAAAGACAGGTGATGCGTCCTCACTTTGCCTCCCTTGACATGCTGCTCAGCGTGGTGCCTGGTCCTTGGGAGCCCACACCACGCTTGGCGCTTGCTGGGCCCTTTGCGTGGCTTCTGGTGCCATCTTGCTGGGGTGTGGAGCCTTCCCCACACAGGGCTACCCTTCTCCTGGGTGTCCCACCTCCTGCTCTCTTCAGCTCCATGCCGGGGCTTGTTCAGAGCAAAATGCTTAAAGGGCAACTTTTGTGACACTTTCAAAGTGAAAAGCAGCAGAATAATTTACAATGTTCCAATTTTTCTCTGTGCATTTTATTCCTTTGGGATTCACATTGTTACTCCCTCTTTTTTTCTCTGTTTGGAGGAAGTAGTACATGAATACAGGACGGTGCAGCAGAGGAAATAAACCAAACCAGCCGCAGAGTTCCTGGTCACTGAAGAACTTGACATTTAGCAGCATGAGTGGCATAAAAAATTCAGTACAGAATGGGGACAAGGCGATTGGTGCCTTTCCCTGATGAAAGCCTTTGTAGGACAGGTGGGGTTACGGGAGGAGCAAAACGCAGCTGAAGTAAGAAAACTCTAACTGGCATATGTTCTCAGTGGCGAAGACAATGAGGGGAAGGATGCTAAGGTAAGATTTTATGATAGAGAAGCTAGAGGACGAGGAGTCTTCTGGATCTGGGTGGAAGGATTCAAGGGAACAAAATCAGATAAAATACGGGGGCAGTGGAGTAATTGAAGGCTCTGGTTTTCAGACAACTTAATCTTCATGTAGGTCCAGAGATATGTGTGTTAAAGAGATTGGGGTTCAGAGACTTGGTTGTGCAAGTCAGCCAGAAATAGCTGACACAGAAAGCGGAGCCTGGACCTAGGAAGTGCAAGTTGCAAGGATCAAGGACAGCCAAACTGTGCTGTCGGTAAGACCTTCCGCCCTGAGAGGAGAGACTGTGGCCTGCAGACAGGAAGGACATCAGTGGTGGGGGAACAGGTAGAGGAACTGCGTCATGTGTGAAAGCTTTACTAGCTGGGTGGTCTTCATTATTTGAGAACCTGATGCTGTCCTTTCTCAGACCTAGTATAAAGAAAAAGGGGACGAAACCAACCTGGTAATGAGCTGCCATGTCCCTAAGGGTCTTGCCGTGCTGTCTTTGGTAACCGCTGTGTGTCAGAGTGTCTTCCTGAAGCAGCTCCTGTCACCCCGTGTGGGCGGCCTGCGAGAGGCAGCCCAGCAGTAAGCGCTGGCCAGAGGGCTGGTGGCCAGCAGATGTCAGTTACCAGTTAGGTCCTGATGGGTTGAGAGGCGTGTTGCAGTCTTGGAGGCTCAAAGCAGAACAAGACATTGAATGAAGAAAGCCAGAGGGTTGCTTCTCTGTGTGTGTAAGCACCTCCTCCACATAATGGTCTGGCATGTGACATTTGGGGAGGGGAGGCTCAGAGGAAGGACCCAGGTTGGGGGGGGGACTTTCCACAGTGGGGGGTACTGCAACATTCTGAGGTGGAGGGTGGGGGTGGGTGTGGGAAGCGAAGGACAGGAACCATGGTTCAGCACCACACAGGGATTATTCTGTTGCTGTGGGTCTCTCTGTGCCACAGGAAGGGCTCCTGTCCTTTCTTTCTTATATGGGGATCTCAGAGAGGGGAGGGTGGGAAGAGGTCCTGAGGGAAGGGCTGGAAGAGAATGGAAGGCGGAGAGAGTTTCCAGGAAGGGGATCCTCACTGGAGCTGTTGCTGGGTGAGGAGGAGATACTTAGGCAGGGGCAGGTGTGGGCCGGCTCTTCCTCTCCCCCCCTCCCTGCTTCTTGGGGCTCGTGACACTTCTAGAGAGCTGTCATCACCCTAGCTGTAGTCTGGAACAGCCTGAGAGCCTTCTGGCAGAAAAGGTCGGCAAGACCACTTGGCTGTGGTCACTTCTGCTTCTAGTGGGGTCTGAACCCTTGGCAGCCGCTCACAGGGAGCTCCCTCAGGCTGGTGAGAGTCATGTTTTCTGCTATAAGGCAGGGCTGGATTGACTTTGACAGATGAACCAAATCGTAGGCAGATGACCTTTCTATGTTGTAAGCAAGATAGAATGAAGTTTTAACTCAGGGATGAAGAGTAACACCCTGCAAATAACCACTGTGTCAGAGACTTGGACTAGGTTTATGATGGAGAGACACAGTGCTGACCCTGCTCCAGTGGCTGGGCCAGCTCTGTCAGCTTTTAGCCATCAGCCCCAAGTATAAGGGGAGGGTCTAGTCAGGGTCACGTCAGGTTTGAGCCCAGAGCTCAGGCCCTCAGAACCCAACCATTCTGAACTCAGAGCTGAGAAACCAGGAATGACCTTCCCACACTCGAAATATCCAAGAGTCATTGGTTAAGAAGTTTTTACCAATTCTCTAAAGATCCCTGCCTCTTATGTCATTAAGTGAGCTTCCACTTCAATGCTCTTACCAAGGTCAGATGTAATTCTGAGTTAAACTTTAAGTGTGGCTATATTTTACCTGAAATTGTTCTCCTGGAAAGTTATATTCAATGGCTCCTGAGGGAAAACCAATATAGTGGTTGCAAAAAAGAAGCAGAGGACTTGAAAAACAAAGAGATAAATAACAGGAGGTCCCGAAACTCAGGCATCGAATAAACGTACAATGAATACTCAACTTTCCCTGAATTTCCAGATGTTTTAGAGAGTGGATTATAATTGTAGTTGATAGCAGAATAAAAGAATTGAGCATATTATTTTAAAATGTATATATATTTTTTCAGAATGGAACAATATTTTATTTCTTTTTCTCATTGAGGCAAAATTGACATACAATATTATATTAGTTTCAGGTGTACAATATAATAAGTCAATATTTCTATATGTTATGAAAGGATCACAGTAGCTCTAGGTAACATTAGTCACCACACGTAGTTATAGAATTTTTCTTTTATGATGAGAACTTTTAAGATCTACTCTGTTAGCAACTTTCAGATATGCAGTACAGTATTACTGTGGTCACCATGCTGCACATTTTATCCTCATGATTCATTTATTTTATAACTACAGGTTTGCTTCTTTCAACACCTTCACCCATCTTCCCACCCTCCGACCCCTACCAATCTGTTCTCCATGTCTATGAGGTTTTCAAAAATTAAGAAAAATTTTTATTTTTAGGTTTTACATATAAGTGAGGTCACATGGTGTTTGTCTTTCTCCATATAACTTATTTCACTCAATATAATACCCTCAAGGTTCAACTATGTTGTTGCAAATGGAAATATTTCATTCCTTTTTATGGCCAAGTAGTATTCCATTGTGTAGATGTGTGTGTGTGTGTGTGTGTGTGTGTGTGTATGTACACACACCACAATTTCTTTATAATTTATCTATTGGACACTTAGGTTGTTTCCATGTTGTGACTGTTGTAAATAATACTGCCGTGAACATGGAAGTGCCCTTTTTGTGGTGTAAAAAAATGTATATTTAAAATATTAATTTATTGTCCTATTTTCTGACTTTTTTTTTAATACTCTGAAATTTGCTTATTTTTAAGGTTGAAAATAGAGATGCAAATTGTATCAAGCAAAAAGAAATCTCCTGAAATTCTTGGGCCTTTTCTTTTTCTTTTGAGGAGATCTGCAGCTCTCGGCGTTGTTCCCTGACCTCAGCGTGACTGTGCGGCGGGGGTGGGGTGGGTGGGGTGGGTGGGGCTGTGGGGCGATCCGAGGATATTCCCCCTTCACTGACGTACCCTGTTCCCGGGAGCTCAAACATCATGGCGTCTCCATCATTTCCTTCCATTGTTCGCACTTTCCAGTCTGAGGTTCTACTTTCTTTTTTCTTTACAAAATGGACTGATAAAATAAGGGCAAGACACCAAAAAGTAATTTTAAGATTTCTCAGCCTCACAGGCCAGAAGGGAGATTGCCAACACTTTGAATCTGATCCTGAAGAATAGGTGTGCAAGGGCCTCGGGCTCTTGAGGCTGTCCCCCAGGTGTCTGACCTGTCTCACTGTTACCCAGAGAGCGGGTTCTCATTGTTAGAGAATGGCCAGAATTCAGAGAGGGGAAAAAGGAAGGTCTGTTTAGTGTAATCTAAATACGAGCACCAAACTGCAGGTGTCTGCCCAGAGTAACACAAATACCATTTCTCGCAAGCACAGGAAACCTTCCTCAGACTTGTTTAAAGAATCAAGAGCAGGCAGACACCCCAGCGATGATGATAAATTACTTCTCAAAGAGAGGAGAGCGCTAGTAAACACAGACACTTTCCTCAATTCTTTTTGTTTTTCTTTCCAAAGTACTGTTTAGAAATGTAATCTTCGTGTAATGAACTGGTTTATTTTGACAACAATAATAAAAACATATTTGTTCAAATAAATTCTAATGCAATGACACTTTTGAACGCACCGGATGATTTTGTGTGTGTATGAGTGTGTGTTGGAATTGTCTATGCAGTCGCTGTGAATTCTCCCTGCTCCTTCCTCATTCTGCCCCGGCAGTCCTACCTCCCCCCCCCCCCCCCCCCAACCCATACCACTTGCAACCTATGTTCTGTAGTGTGAAAGCTTCCGCATTGATAATGTTGGTGTCTTATCACATTAGGTATATTTTTGTAAGGTTCCATAAAAGATGGTGACCTAAAGCAAAGGAAATTGAAATAGTTGACTTTGTTCCCCACCTCTGGGGAAAGGGAAAGGCTAGTCAGAGGAAACCAAGTCTTTGGGAACTCCAAAATGGGGATTTGAGAACAATGCAGCCTTCTGGAAACTGTGGAGTGTTAAGGGAAGTCACCCTCTGTTACAGGAAGAGTGAGAAGAGGCAGTGTGTGTCTGGGACCTCTGGCCAGGCTCCCAGGGCAGCTGCAGAGGGGTGGCCACCTGGGGAACAAGAGGAGACTTCATTTAGTGGGACTGGGGGGAGACACAGAAGCCCCACTCTGAGTTGTTTGTATTAAAATGTGAGCATTGAAATAGACCAAATAATTGACTATGACATCTTTTAATGTTTAAGACTCTGAATAGATTATTTTCTTTATCTTCCCTTTTTCCTCCTCCCTTCCTCCCTCCCTCTTTTTTATTTCTTCAAGAGAAAGAGCTAGTAGAACCTATTGGTGAGCAATGTGGAGTCTGGCTGGGACACCTGCTCTGACACTCCCTAGCTCTGTTCTCTAAGCAGTACTGATCTCTTTTTGCCCCAATTTTCTGTCTACTGTGGATAATAATGTTCAATTCATAGATTTTTTTTTGAGTCTTTGGGATTGAAACACTTTTTTCAGAAATAAATAGTACAATAAAATTTTAAATTCTGTCTTATTTAAGATTCCTCTCAAAGTTGGTTATTTAAACATATTCATCACTTAAATACCTTTCACTAGAAAAGGGAATGCAGTGCTTTGAGGAAAATAAGGTGTCCTAACTACCAAAACTTAGGATGTAAATTCTAGTTTCCATCACACTTTTTTTTTATTCCAATGAGTTGGTTTAATTCCAGGGGGTACAGAATTCAGGGGGGATAAAAGATGGAAGAACGTGCTTCTGCAGGACTGTGGGCTGGGTTTCTGTTGACCTCATAGCCACGGGTGAAAGAGCAGAGTGAGAACTGGAGAAAGGATGAGCCACTGCAAGATGATTATTACTATTTTTTTTTTCTTTTCTGAAGCTGGAAACGGGGAGAGACAGTCAGACAGACTCCCACATGCGCCCCACCGGGATCCACCCGGCACGCCCACCAGGGGCGATGCTCTGCCCACCAGGGGATGATGCTCTGCCCCTCCGGGGGGCGTCGCTCTGCCGTGACCAGAGCCACTCTAGTGCCTGGGGCAGAGGCCAAGGAGCCATCCCCAGCGCCCGGGCCATCTTTGCTCCAATGGAGCCTTGACTGCGGGAGGGGAAGAGAGAGACAGAGAGGAAGGAGGGGGGGTGGAGAAGCAAATGGGCGCTTCTCCTGTGTGCCCTGGCCGGGAATCGAACCTGGGTTCCCCGCACACCAGGCCGACACTCTACCGCTGAGCCAACCGGCCAGGGCCTGATTATTACTATTTCTTTACAAAAGGTATTCCTAAGTATATCACAGGCTCCAAGACAACACTTCATTCTAGGTATAGATGGCAAGAGATGTGATGGCTGGGAATCCAGATGTTAAAACAGGAATGGAATTTAGGATCACCATTGCCCCAGGCACAAGGAGCAGCTCACTTTTTGGCCAGATTTCTTAATTCCACCTGTGGCCGGGGGCCCTTTCTGCGACCTTCGCTTTTAGCTCCTTGAGTTTCTTCTGCTCTTCTTTTCGCTTTTGCTAGAATGTCTTACCTTTCTCACCCATATCCTTGGCCTGCTTCTTGGGCTGTTTCAGGACCTTCTTCTTGCCACCTTTGCAACTGGACATGGTGCTTGCTGCCCCTTCCTATCACACACTTATGAACAACTTTTTTTTTTCATGAAGGTTCTTTTCTTTATCTCACCCCCAGTCTGTGCACCGGTGCATCCCATTGGACCTGCAGTCATCCATTCAGTGAGTATTTCTACACACCCACCTGTGTCTGACACAGGGATGCCCACTGGGATCTCCGACTAGAAAAGGGGAGACAGGACCGCCCCACTGGAATGATAGCCAGACCACTACACTTTCATTCACTATTGAGACATTTATGTGAATGCTGCCCCATATTACTGTAACATCTAAAGCATGCGTTTGTGTAATAATAAACACAGTGTTTTCAAATTTAATTTTTAAAATTATGGTAAAAGACACATAATATAAAATTTACCATCTTAACTATTCTGAAGTGTGCCGTTTGGTGGCATTAGGTTCATTTATTAAAACCTTGTTGTACAATCATCAACACCATTCATTGGTCTTCAGAACTTTTTTATTTTCTCAAACTGAAACTCTATATTTAATAAATGCTAAATCCTTATTCCTCCCTCTTCCTTGCCCCTGGTAACCACCATTTAACTTTCTGTCTCTGAATTTGACTACTCTAGGTGGCTCATATTAAGTGGAATCGTACAGCATTTATCCTTTTGTGACTGGCTTGTTTAACTTAATCTATTCAGGGTTCATCCATGTTGTATCATGTGTCAGAATGTCCTTTTTACAAGCTGAGTAATATTTCATTGTATGTATTGACCACATTTTTGTTTATCCATTCATCTGTCAATGGACACTTGGGTTGTCCAACTTTTGGCTATCTTGAATAATACTTCTATGAACATGGGTGTATATAAACACTTAATATTTTGATAATAATGACTAACTCTTCAAAATTTGATATATACCAACCACTTAATGGTAAGTAGCAGGTAGCATGATTCCAATTTCAGAGAGAGAGAACTCACTTCTGTAACAAACATCGACTCTCCTCTGAGTGCCAGTGTTGGGGGCAGTGTGCTTGTGTCCAGGGTGAATCCACAGGCTGTCACAGAGCTTCTAGTCACTTTCAGAGGCAGACAGAAAACAAGTGAACATACCAATCAGCATATAATTATTCACTGTGATCAGTACTGTGAAGAAAAAGAGCAGGATTTATTGAGAGAGCATTGATTGGGTGACCTGGCTCAGGCAGGGTGGTCAGGGAGGGGCTTTCTGACAAGGTGACATTTGTGCTGAGGTCTGAGGATGACAAGAAGCCAGGCCAGTGCAGTGTGGGAGGGAAGAAACATCTGGGCAAGGACATAGACAAGTTCTGAGTAAAACTCCTGAGCTGTTTTTCAAATGCCCCCTTTGTGAATCAGTTCTGACTGGGTTTCTGATTGCTTGGTGTGACTTGAATTCCTGACATTCCAGCAATTCAGAGTTTTGGTTTATGAATCAAGCATAAAAGTGCCTACTATAGACATGCTTTGTAACTTTGGAACTGCAGCATCTTAGGAGAAGCATGAATATCCTTCTTTTCTAGGCTGCACACAGCCCAGTCTGGTTTTAGAGCTTGGGGCCTTCAGGGAGTCCATAACAAGGATTCTTGCTGGCGCTTCCCATATGGGAGGCAGTGATAAGCAGGAGGAAGCTCTCAGAATCCTCTAGGAAGGGAAATTCTGTCTCAACTTGAAGCATGACTCATAGAGAGCCCTTCCTGAGCAAACAGTACTTTGAAAACCTATACATATCCTGCTTTCCATTTTACACTTTTTTTGACCCACAGTGGACTAATTCTTAAGTCAGAAGACTTTGTGTTGTGGAGTGGATTGCTAAGGAAGGTATGCTGAGTTTTTAGGTGACCAACAAAAGTAGCAAACTGAAGTGGCGTCAAGAGGGAATGAAAAATGACATTTGCAGTCTTGACAAGGCTTCCTTTAAGCAGCATTGGCAAGTATCTCAAGCCCATGCCACCTCTGCCTTCACAGTTAATATGTAGCTGTCTCATGCAGGCCTGTGTACTAAAGCCATTTCCTCAGACTCACTTTATGAAGTATGTACTCAGCGTGTGTGAATGCTGGTGGAGGCAGGCCCTTTTGTGTTGGGAAGTGACTGGACACTCACACATACCTATCTCTCCTAGATGACCCTGAAAGATGGTTACACTCATGAAAAGTTTAAGAGTGTTGAGCTCTTTTTGTGGTTGCTGTTACCCGTGCTATTTTTCATGAATATGACCCCTTAGGCTGCAGGAACATTTTTAAATATATCAGTTGCAGGTAGCCAAAAAAATACTTCTGTTTAGTCATTCACTTTTTTCTTCATGTTATGCTGATTCAATGCCTTTTTTATCTCTTGGAGTGAGGCTGGCTTGTTTTGTTTGTTTGTTCGTCAAAGCATTTTTATATGTGTTTTATGTAGTCCTTTTCATTTTTTTTTTTACCACAACCCTCAGTAAGAAATATATTTTATTTCATCTGAAGTGACAAAATTTCACAAAAACAATTATTCTTCCTACCAGAGATTTAATCTGTATTTCTATTCAATAATATTCTTTTAAATTATGATCTACTTCATTTTTAAAAATGCTAGTCCAAACCTACTAAAGTGTTTAAATGTTAAAGTGTTTTTATGATTCACTATTGGGTAGAGACTTGCAATTTGAGAAACACTGTTCAACCAAGCTATGGAGACTTCCATGGTTCATTGCCTGTTCAAAGCATATAAATTCATCTCAAAAGGCTTGTGAGCTCTTTTAGGACAGAATGGTGGGGTTTTGTTTTGTTTTTTTTCCTCAGGACTTGGTACATGACAACTCTTTCTAATGAATAATGTTTGGTTTAGGTGATTTAGTCTTTTGAGTTTTGAACTCCCTGTCATTCCCAGCTTGGCTTGAATCATAAGCGAAAAGAAGTGTTTAGATAGGTACTTTCTATTTGTGAATTAAGAGTTCTGGAGAATTTGGCTTCTATTGGATAGAATTCCAACCAGCCTAAATCCTCCCCCCCCCCCTTTTTTTTTTTTTTTTTTTTTTTTTTGCTGTTGATCTCTCTCATATTCATCTGGTTATACACAGCCTTAGGGAGACAGGTTGAGGCTTGGCCACTTCTGTAAGCATGAGTTTCCCTATCTGCAAAATGAAGAAACTTCTCTCATAGAGTTGTGAGCATTAAGTCAAACAACAGATAAAATACTTAGAGCACATGGTAATTCCTTGATAATAACCATTATTATTATTATCATTCTTAACTTTCAAATATGCTGGCCGCTAAGCATCTACAACATTCTTGATCTTCACGTATATGTTTTGCCTGTAGTGTCAAGAGAAAGTGATCAAGAGAAGGTGGGAAAAGAAAGTTCCTAGAAGTCTGGGCTGTATATTTTCATACTTCTATCTCCAACATTCACCATTCATCATGGGTTATTCATTAGTTGGTAAATATGGCATCATGAGAATAAGAATGAAAGAACAGAAAGCTGAAGTCGCAGTTGAAACTCGTGACCTGTTGCCCAAGTTTCAAATCTGAGCCAGTTCTCAGACACCCACTGATTGAAGGTTCAGTCCCAGTAAGAACGGGTTCTGTACCTGAGGCAAGCGTATAAAGTGATAATTTTCCAGCTTTCCTTAAAGGAGACTATGGCTATGTACTTGGGTAGTCTTCCCTTCAGAAATATGTTGTATCTAGCATGTACAAAAGCTGTTGGTTATAAGGGTCTGAGTTTAGGTGGATTCCTGGAGATTCAAAGTATCATCATCATTTTCTTGTTACAGAAGGATTATATGAAAGTCATGGCCCTCGTCCATCTTATGGTGGGTCTAATGTGTCCACAGATGAGCAGGCAGTCATTTTCCAAGTTTCTGAATATATATTTGGTAAAAACATACTTAGCTTGGCAGAATACTCATATTGGTCTCTTGGCCTGTAGAGTAAGAGCTATTATAGTAGAAAAAACTGAGTGCAAGCCCCTTTCCACACTAAAGTAGTAAATCGGAAGCAGTATTGCATCCTGGAAAGAATGACAGAGATGAGTGCAACACTAAATGACTTAAATAATACAAAGGTAGTGGCTTTCATCATAATCACTTGTGTGATCTTTGCAAAACCAGATGGATCATGGCATATGAGAAAGGACTATTGCAAACATGACCAGGCAGTGGCTTCAATCATAGCTGCTTTGCCAGATGTGCTAACTTTACTAGAGAGGATCATCCCAGCCTCAGGTATGGGGGATGCAGCTATTGATCTGGTCAGTGCATTCTTTTCCATGAGAAATGAGGCACAGAAGCAGTTCGCATTCATATAGGGTGGGCAACAGTATACAGTCACGATCTACTGTGAGGGGTGTGTTGATTCTCCTACACTTTGTCATAATATAGTCTGAAAGGGTCTGAGTTAGCTGGAAATTCTGAAGAAAATTGATCTTTGATGACAGGTACTCTGGATGCCTCAGTAAGATAAATGCTTTAGAGCAGTGTTTTTCAACATCTGGCTCATCAGGGCGGTTAACTCTTTGGCAGACTTGAATGATATTTCTGATGGACAGGCACCAGTTCACGGACTGATGGTTGAAATACACTGCTTTAGAGAATGGGAGGCAAATTCTCCAAAGCTTCAAAGACCTACCACACCACTGAAGGTTGTAGGTGTCAAGTGGTCTGGGATGTTCCAAGATAGGCCCTATAAACTAAGAAAAAAGTAAGGGCCAAGCGGGTACCTTGCACACACTACTTTTAAGAAAGATGGTCAACAATTTTTAGATATTTTAAAGCTGTACATTCTGTATTTGAGAATACTTCTCTGACTTACTTATTAAGTGACACAGAGGCTAGTTTTACAATGGCTCCAGAGCCAGAAATGTCCTTGTTAGTAAAAGCAGTCCTGCTGTTGAGACTATCTGATCCGACAGACTCCATGCTCCTAGGAATCTGGGTGGAAAGGGATGCTGAGGAGAGGGTGTAGTAAGCCCCCAAAGGAGAATTCCAGCACTGACTTTGGGGTTCTGGAGCAAGGCCCTGCTATCTGCAGCAGAGTACTATATGCCATTTGACATGGCGTTAGGCAGTAATAGAGACAAACCATCTGAACACGGAATAAATATCAATTGAACACACGCCAAACAGTCATTCACGAGCTGGGTTCTATCAACCCCACAAGATATAAGGTCCGACAGACCCAGCAACAGTCTATCGTAGGATGGACATGGTACATCCTGGATTGGCCCTGAGAAGATCCAGAAAGACACAGGCCGATGGCTCAGACCTCCATGTCACCTACTATAAACTTTGCGCTGATGTCTTTCCCTCAGCTCATCTATTGCCACGAAGGGAGTTTCTTATGACCAGCTGATGGAGGAGAAAACCCAAGCTTGACTCACATATAGATTCGCTAGATGTGCTGACACAGCTGAAGACGGACTGTTGCTGTACTACAGCCTCCCATGTGGCCCTGAAAGGCACGGGTGAAGGAAATCCTTCACTGGGCAGAGCTCTGCACTAGTACTGCGTGTGGTCATGCACTTTGTGTAGAAGGAGAAGTCACTCAAGTAAGAATATACCTGGGATCTGGGGAAGTAACAAATGATTTGGCTGGTGTTTAAGAAGTATAGAACTTATGGGAGTGGTCATAAAATGTAAAGATTTTTGTATTGCTTTTAAACACACATCTAGAACCACTGTACAGGGTACTAAAAAACCAGACAGACAGGATGACTTGGCCAGTGGATGTCAGCCTCTGCCCTTGGCTTCCCCAGTGTACGAGCAATGGGCTCATGAATGGAGCAATCATGAAAGAAGAAAGGAGGTATGTATGGCCACGAAAGCATGAACTTTCTCTCTTCCAGGCTGATTTAACTACTGCTGCTGCTGCAAGTCAGCCCTGTTAGTTCAACAAAGCTGAACTCCTGGAGCAACCAGAAATACACTTGTGGCAAGTCTATTATATAGGTCCCCTCTTATCCTGAATAGAGCAGTGACTCATGCTCTCTGGGATTGATACATATTCTGGGTACGGATTGGTCTTTTCTGCCCACAAGACCTTTACCGTTACATTAAGAGCTTGGAGTGTCTGATTCATTGACATGGGATCACACATAACATCTCCTTAAATCAAAGATTTACTTCATGACTAAGGAGGTATGGCAGCAGACACGTGGTCATGGGATCACTGATTCTACTATATACCACACTATTCAGAAATTGTCAACTTGAGCCCTGGCTGGTTGGTTCAGTGGTAGAGGGTCAGTCTGTTATGTGGAAGTCCCAGGTTTGATTCCTGGTCAGAGCACACAGGAGAAGTGCCCATCTGCTTCTCTACCCTTTTCCCTCTCCTTCCTCTCTGTCTCTCTCTTCCCCTCCTGCAGCCAAGGCTCCATTGGAGCAAAGTTGGCCCGGGCACTAAGGATGGCTCTATGGCCTCTGCCTCAGGTGCTAGAATGGCTCCAGTTGCAACAGAGCAATGCCCAGATGGGCAGAGCATCGCCCCCTGGTGGGCGTGCTGGGTGGATCCTGGTTGGGCGCATGTGAGAGTCTGTCTCTCTGCCTCCCTACTTCTCACTTCAGAAAAATACAAAAAGTAAAAATAAAATTGTCAACTTGACAGAACAGTAGAAAAGCCTTTTAACAAAGCAGTTTAGGGACCAGCTTGCATGTGACACCTATGTGGGTAAGGTTTTACTTTAGGGGACAGTAAACTTAGACAAAGGCTACTACATGTGCTGTATCCATAAAAGATAAAAATATGGCTCTGGGAGCCAGACATGACTTTGTACACCATCATTTCCATCCTCATGACTGACTTGGGAAATTTGTGTTTTTTCCATCCACATAATTTTAGACATCCTGGCTCCTAGAAGTATGTAGCTGCCTCTCCCAAACATTTCCCTTGGCTGATGAGAACCTTTTCAGGTAAACTTGCTCTGCCCTCCAGGTTGGGGGCCCATAGCCAATGACTGACTGATAAAGGGGTATAAAAGACAGGATTGGATCTTTTACATCAAGGTGGGAGGTGGGGGGGGGAGGCTGATATATCGGCAGTGCTGTCCAGAGCTCCCTTCACCTGCCACTGTGGATCGGGCCATGGCTGGATTTCAACCTGAGACAACAGCCTTGCTGAGCTCTTTCCTCCCCACTCCAGGCCTCAGTCCCTTCCTCCCTCCCTCACCAGTTTTTCCTGGAAGGCACTCCGTCAATAAATCCGGAACACCTGACTCTCCGACTGAGGCGCTCCCTCCTTTGGTCCTTGGGCATGGGGAAAAGGCCTTCTGTTCATTATCGCATGAACAGAAATAGGAACCCTGGTGAAAGGAGCTACCAGATGGCAGTATTTTAGAGCTACAGGCTAAAGCAGAGGGCAAAGTTTACTCAGGATCACCTCTTATTTTTATGGAAGCATAATGCAGGCCCAGAAAGGCACACGGAAACATCCAACTTGGGAATTTTCACAGGAGCAGTACAGAAGAGGGAGAGGAAGGGTAGTGGGGTCACATACTCTTCCATAACTCAGCCCCAAAGCAGCCATTGTGCTTCCACTGTCATTTCGCAGGCTAGAACTTGTCACATGGCTGCCTAGAAGAGGAGCGTGAGTCAGATTAGGGCTCTCGACAGCAATAGACACAAACCTGACAAAGTCATTTTTTGCCACTGAGTCTTCTTGTGTATACTAATTTATCTCCCTTTCCTGATATTTGGTGGCCACATTAAGTCATCAGAACCCAATATAAAGAAGAGAGATATTTGTCATTATTATGTTCATTCCAATGATAAATTCTGAAGCACTTAATTGACTTGATACCACTTAATGGTAGTAAAGTCACCTTCACTACAATTTGAAGTTCAATTTGAAACAAAATGGTAGTTATTAAACATTCTAATGGGCGTTTCTTCTGCAATTTTTAACAACTTGTAGTAAAATTTTGCATATGGATAGACTATGTGGACACATGATCGTATCAAGAGAGGTACACAATTTAGATAATCATTGATGATATCAGGAAAAATGTTAAAGTAATTACAGATCCTTTGATATTGGCGCATATTGTTATAATGTCTGCCATTACTGGCTTTGGGGCCACATTCCATAATGAACCTTTTCTGGGACTTAGTATTGCACCGAAATGTCAGAGGTACTGTTTCTATTAATGTGCATGTAGTTCTAAGCTGTAACAATAGCTATACCGTGTTATTCTGAAAGCAAAATTCTGCTGAATTCACAGACAGGTGACACTGTTTGTGCACTAATGTGAGTGGAGCTCTCTGTGGTAATAAGACTGCTATTATCTTGAACACAATAATACTGAGTGTGCCCTGGACTTATCAGTAGGCGCTGTTAGCTAAGATTGAACTTAACTCTTTGGGGTCTGATGTGAGCAGCTCCTTATAGCTCTGTCAGTGATTTCCAACTTCAGAAATTCCCAGTTTTGTTTTTGTTCTACATTTTATTTTATTCCTTACTACTTTCACTCTCCCTTTCCCTCTTTCCTTGTGTGTTTTCATCATGACCGCTTTGGCATCCAAATTCTCCCTTCTGTGGAGACGCACACTTTGCCCATTGACCAAGAGGCTGTGACTTGCATCTTCATTCCCCGCTCCCAGGGCTCTGTGTGGCAGCATCCGCTCTCTTGAAACCCCTCATTCTCTAGTAAGCGGGACTGCTCTGGGCTGAAAAGGGACATTAAATATCACCACGGGTTGGACTTGGGCACAGAACGCTGGCCCAACAGAGGGCCACGTGAGGCAGGAGAGAAGCGGTGGCTTTTGTTGGCCTGACCACACATGGCACCCAATGGTGCCCAGGCACACAAATGAGATGCTTTCTGAGCATGGAGGGGAGAAGGCCCACCGGGGCCTACAGAGCCGTCCTCATGCCCTTTCCTTCCCCAGCACAGTCTGCCTGCACGGTCTGCCTGCAGGGTGCACGGCAGGGGTTACCTGGGGAAGGCACCCGCCTGGCCGTGGGCCTCGCACCAGCACGGCTGTCCTCCTGCCAGGGTGCCCACCACGGCCGAAGCCCCCGTTGCTGGGAGGCAATCAGGAGGGAGAGTCCACCGCATCCCTGGGCAGCTATTTCTGTCAGCTGAAAAGGCCATTTAAGCAAAACACTTAATTACCTTTCCTCCTCCCTGCAACCCCTGGGAAAGTAGAAGCCAGTCAGATAATGAGCTTAGAGGGGTGAGCAGCTCCGTGAAGGCCGAGATTGTCATCAGGCGGAGGAGTGACCCCGTGTGATCCCACCAAGGAACGGGGAGCTGGGAGGGCGGCACAAACAGTGGCGTCTGCAGTGTAGCTCATTATTTTACCCTTTACGTGGCAAATTCCAGGAACATTAGAGAGCTTCCAACTCCCAGGCAGAGCCAACAGGCCCCGCCTGCGGTGAGCCAGTCCTCTGAGATGGGGGCTCCTCCACCTGCCGCCATTGCGGGTTAACTCGACCCTCAGGGCCCCGGGTCAATAAAATGAGAACATTGCACCTGGCAAGTCTCTAAGGCAACTTTAAATTCTATAATGCTAAAAAAAATTGCTTTGGTGTAGGAGCGTGAGGAAGATGGTGTCTCCTCCGTGCTGGTGGCCTGGCTGCACCTGGGGAGGCACTGGTTGGATTCTCGCGTGTGGCCAAGTCAGTGGAGGCCACCCTCCCGGGGCTGCCAGAGCCAGTAATTGGGATCCTACACATTAAATGAAAGAGACAGGAGCTGGGCCGGAAGGTGAGGGGAGGCGCAGGCTGCACGGAGCGCCTGGCCCCTTCTAAGTGCTCCTCCGGAAAGGATGACGGTCGCCTGCCTCTGGGGACCGAGCTCGCTGGGCGTCATGTTTTGGCTACTCTCCATTTTGACCTCAGGGTTTCTCATGGGTTATGTTGCCTGATTGTTGTACTTGGCCCTGGCACCTGCCCGGTGCCATCCCAACACAGGACTGAGGCCACGCAGCCTCTGCCACCTGGCCCCGCCCAGTCGCCACACACTGAGTCCCCTCCCATGACTGCAATGTCAGCCCACCCACATCTTTCCAGCTCTCTAGCCCTCCCGCCTGCCCTCTGGGGTCTGGCCTCGCCCCCTGGCTAGTTGCTGCCATCATGCCTCAGCCTTGGGGTGACTGTGCTGCCTGTTCCCTGCACGAAGACTGTTGGTGAGGGGAGTCACGGAGCCAGACAGGAAGTGAGATCAAATGCCACCACACCCCAGAGGGAGCCAGATTGGGGGACTAAGAAAGTCATTCCATTTTGTTTATTCATCAAATCCTTGAGAGCCTATCATACCAGCACTGAACACAGGCAAAACTACCTCCTCTACATAGTATAGAGCTGAGGGGACAGACAGGGAATGAAATAAATATGTAAAAAATTCAGCCGGCTGGTGGCTCAGTGGATAGAGCCTCAGTGGACGTATGGATGTCTGGGTTTGATTCCCAGTCAGGGCACACAGGAGAAGCGACCGTCTGCTTCTCCCTCTCCTCCTTCTCTCCCTCTTCCCCTCTGCAGCCAGTGGCTCGATTGGTTCAAAGGTATCTCCTGGTGCTGTTGAAGCACATCAGCCTTAGGTGCTAAAAATAGCTGGTACTGGAACATGGGCCCCAGATGGGGTTACCAGGTGGACCTCCATTTGGGAAAAATGGGGGGGGGCTGCCTCTGTCTCCACTCCTCTCATCTTAAAAAAGAAAGAAAAAATATTTTATTGAAATGAATAAGTAAAAAATAGGGGAGGAAAAAGGGGGTGGGGGTAAGAGTGTAAAGAGGGACAAATGTAAGGTGACGGAAAATGATTTGACTTTGGGTGATGGGTATACAACATAATCTACAGTTCAAATGCTATAGAAATGTTCACTTGAAACCTATGTACTCTTATTGTTCAATGTCATCCTGTTGATTTTCTAAGTAAAATAAAAAAATATATATTTAAAATAAAGAAAATATGTATGTTAGAATGTAACCACTACTAAGGAGAAAAATAAAGCCATGAAGAAAGACTGGAAGGAGTTTGCAGTTTTAGATAGAAGGGGCAGAAAAAGTCTCACAGAGAAGGGATATTTAAAAATCTGATGAACAGGAAAAAAGAAGCCATTCAGATATCTGGGGAAAGAGGACTCTGGGCAGAGGCAACAGCAAGTGCAAAGGCCCTGAGGCATCAGTGTTCTTGATGAGTGAGAAGAACAGTAAGGAAGCTGGTGTGACTGGAGTGTGAGAAAGAAAGTAGGGCAGTAGATCATATCAGAGAGAAAATTAGGAGGAATGGCAGTGGGGGAGTTGCGTAGGGCTTTGTAAAATGTGTAAGAGTTTTGCTCTGAGTTGAGGGTCACTTCAGGGTGTGAACCAGAAGAAGTTATTATCTTGTTGTGTTCACAGGTTCACTCTGGCAGCTGATATCAGAGAATACCAAAGGAGGACCAGTTAGGAGGTGATTGTGATTATGCTGGTGATACATGATGTGACTTGACCCGGCCTAACTATGATGGAGGTGGTAAGAAGTAGTCAGAGTCTAGGTTTAAAGGTAAAATGAAATGACTTGCTGATCACCTGAATGAACATATGAGAAAAACAGTGCAGACAAAAAATGGTTTTGAGATTTTTGGCTTGAACAATTGCAAGAATGGAGCTATTTATCAACAGCAAGGATGGGACCTTGGAGGAGCCGTTGGGGTAGGGGACAATCAGAAGCTCAGGTCTGGATGCATTTTTCTGAGGTGCTGGTTGGTCATCCAAATGCGGGAGGACTCTGGAGCTCAGGACTGGACAGTAGTCAGATACAAATTTGGTGCCCAGAGCAAAGAGATAGCGTTTAAGGTCACTAGACAGAATGAGATTACCAATGGATTATAGACATAAGACAGGAGAGAGAGAGAGAGAGAGAGAGAGAGCGCTGAGCTTTGAGGTCTCCAGTGTGAGGAGGTTGGGGAGATGAGGAAGGCCAGATAGACTGGGGGGAAAAGGCCCAGTTAAGAAGAAAACCAGGAGAATGGGGTGCACCTGAAGGTAGACAGAGTGTTTCAAGGAGGAAGGAGTGATAATAATGTCAGTAAAGATAAAGCTTTAAAATGACAGTTGGTCATAACAAAGTGGAAGCTACTGTTGAGCCCAATTTTCTACATTGAAAGCCCTTTCAATATGATGTGAAGACCCCAGCCTTTGCTACAGGGGTGGGATTGTCAGTCTAGGTATAGTTATTCACAGTGATTGGTTCACGGAGGAACACATGGCTGAGTCAGCCAATCAGACTTCTCTTGGGACATTTTCTCCTGGAGCAGTCACAATAGACTGGCTCCTTCCCCGAGTTGTAAGTGTTGGGATGCAAGTCATGGCCGGTAGCAGACCTTATGATGGCTGTTAAGCTTACTCTTTCTAGGATGGAGAGAAATAAATCTTTGACATTAGCATTCAAACCCATCTGGATTCTGCTCTGCCCTAAGCCTGCTGCTCCCTTGCACTAAAGTTTATTTCCCAGCCAATAATCTCTATTTTAAGCAAGTTTGTCTCTTGTATCCAAAGTGCTTACCAAATCCAAGGGGATTTCTATGAAGACCACAACTCAGCAGTATGTGAGTGTGAGAGTGTTGCTAGCTCACTAGCCAACAGGAAACTGACCAGATAGGCTCTGAGCCGTTGGTCAAAGACACTGACAGTCCTCACTGGGCAGCCCTCTAAATGAAACCTTACTAAGCAACCCCTGGATTCAGGACTATTCTTAGCTGCTTGGAATTGGATGGGGGAGGCGGCCTTGGGCAGGACCAAACAGGGTCACCTCCCTACCTCCTCCCGTAGCAGCCTCTGACGCAGGCCTGAAATCTGGGGCAGGTAGGGTTGCAACCTTAGAAGCTGGATGAGGGCATCAGGTTCCACCCATGACCCAAGAGGCGGCATCCTGTGGGGCCACTAGGGCTCAGTACTGGGAGTTCCCTAGGAGATTATGAAACCCACACGGGGGCTTAGAGGGGGACAGAGTCAGCATCTGCGGAATGCAGATGAAGTAATGGGAGACCAGGGTATGGGAAGCAGTTGCTAAAACAAACTGACTAATTCTTCTGGATGAGGTTTCTCTGGCCCAGAGCTGTCTTTAAAGGACCAGCCGCACACAAATCATAGCATATTAAGAGTCCAGGAGTGGCGCACAGAGCCACTCACGCCAGATTTCAGCCTTAAGGATCCAGCATGCCACCGTTGGGTGTCTTCTCTGTGTGCTGTAAGGGAAAACCATTTGTTTTCACACCTCTTCTGGGTCTTGCACAGATAGGTTGTTCAGTCCCTCTCATCCCGCCCCTATCTGGCAGGGCCATGAGTCAGCTCTGGGACCAGCTTTGATCTTCTCACTCTGCATCCCAACAAAGGTAAATTATGCTCCAGTGATAATCTCTGGTTACCTACAGACGTAAACCAGTTAAGACTTCAGAGAACCCGGCAACTTCTATGCACTAGAAATGTTGGTATAAATATAAATCCCTTCCATCTCAAACTGTTACGTCATTGCTTGCCTATTTCTGGATTTTGTTTGTTCTTGAAGATGATTCACCTTCCACAACAACCCTTCCCTCCAATCATATGCTTCACTCCCATAGTGGAATATGAAGCGTACTGATTCAATAACCATCATTGAAGGTAGTGCCACACCTTGGAATTCATAGCGTTTAACAGAAGAGGAAGTGAGATTTACTTGTTGCTCAGATAATTATAGACAGAGCACACTACTAGACTAAACAAATGTGTGGGAAGGGTGAATTTAAAGTGTTGAAGAGAAAAACTGCATTAAACACCTTCCAGCACTTTAGAATGTCACACCGCACCCAAACAACTGTTTCTAGGCAGACAGAAATCTTCTGTGTTCACAAGGTATGTCTCGGAGGATTTCTGGCAGGCCGGGGTTGTTTAGCCTCCGTTTTATTTACTGCAGTAAAACTACATAAAACTTTATCATTCAATCTTTTTCACTAACATACTTCAGTCTTTTCCCACAACTGGTCTAAAAAGGCATGTTTTACTTTATGACTTTACCCTTCCGTGAGGTATACTCTTGGTGCCACAATGGAATTCCGCTTTCTCAACCACATAAGGAAAATGTTTTTCAAACTCTTTTTACACATTCTATAAGTGGGTCACAAATCCCAAGAGAGGAAAATCCTGGAGGCTCAGAAGCTTTACATACTAAAAGTTTATAACTTGGTCATGTGACAGTCCGAGGCTGATATTTCTGGTTGGGCAGCTCTTCTCCACTCCGTGATTCAAGGGTCTGGGCCCTGGGCTCCTGCCATCCTGTGGCTCCATCAGGTTCAACATGTGGCTCCCAAGTCAGTCCTAGACGTTGAGCCAGCTAGGAAGACACAAACACATGGAGGATTGCATGTGGTTTTAGGATCCATACCTGGGACTGGTGTGTGTTCGTTCTGCTCATTTCCCACTGACCAGAGCAGGACTAAGGCCAGACCATGGCCACACCTCCCTGCAGGGCAGGCTGGGCAGTGTGGGTCAGCTCTGTCCCAGTGTTTGGGTAAACATGCAACCTTACTGCCTTCTGTGGCCATAGCCAAGAGGCTTTGACTCCAGCAGCAGCCAGACTCTCCAAAATTATCTGAGAATACCTGTTGGGGCAGGCTTTGAGAGAGTGAGTGAATTCTGTTATTAAATTAATTTCCTTTATTTCCTATTCAGCTTTGCTTCTCTATTTTTTTCTCATTGGCTTCTAGATTGAAATAAAATATCTCTAAATCTTTGTCTACAGTAGCAACTCAAAAAAGAAAAGAAAACAAAAAAGGTTAACAACAACAACAAAAAAGCGGAAGAGTCCACAATAAAAGAACTTGAATTGATTGTTTTCTTGTAAATTACCTGAAAATGAGAGACTCTGCACCACCAAAATATTCTAGTGGTCTGAGGCAGCATCGGCTCTTGCTCTATCTCTCTCCGACCTGAAGATAGCTCGTCACTGAGCCCCTGACTCGTAACTCAGGACTTTGACCCTGGCGTAGACCACTCATCCCCACCAGTGCCTCAGCTCCCACCCTCGCAGCTGTGGAAACAGATTTCCAGCCCATCACAAAAGTAGCTATGGAGTTTGGCAGCTTACTTAACTTCCTGAAATTAAATTACCCTGTAAATTATTCTCTTTGGGCCCTTATTCTATAAAAATGGGGTAAAATAATTTTCTTCTCATACGTCATTGTAAGGGTTAAGTTAGACACTGAAGGAGAAATTACCGAGCACAGTGCCTGAGGTCAGCTAGATGATCAATCACTACCAGCCTCCTCCCTGCCCTCCTCCTCCCCGGGAAAGGTAAGCACCAGGGCCCTTGTCAGGATGGCTGGGCCTCTGAGCGTGAAGCCGCCTCTCTCTTCCCCTCCCCTCCCCACCTTCCCATGCAAGTGCACCAAGAGTTCTTTCCATTCAGGCAGAAACCCGAGGGTCTGCCAGCCAGGAGGGAGTAGGAGCCAGACAAAGGCACGATTACCCCCACATGACTGCCTACCAAGAATTTGGGCTGGAGAAAAGGCTTTTCTGCAGTTTGTTTTTGCTAATTCTGCTCCAAGCACCCGAGAGGTAAAGCCTGCAGTAACAGGACAGCCCCGATGTCATTGTTCTAAAGCAATTCAACTCGGCTAACCTCTGCCATTCTCTGTGTGCCACCACTTCTCACGGCGGCATCAGCTTGATGCATCAGCTGCTACTGTATGCATCAAGCTGCTACTGGAGTTAGCACAGTTTCCATTGATCAAGCTCATCTAACCCTAGCATACTCCACACACGCACACGCACGCACACACACGCACCCACACACATGCACACACACACGCACACACACACACACGCACCCACACACGCCGAGTGGGTGGTACACTATTTCTCGGGCTTTTCTGAGTACATGTTGGAGGAAGATGAAACTTATTTCCCCCGCTCTCCTGAACTAAGTTTATGAGAATCAAATATAATCCTTAAATCTTCTCATTCTTATATAGGCTTATTTCTTATTTAGTTCTGGCATCCCACTCTGAGCCAGTCGGAGAAAAGGAAAGCTGCGTGGGCGCAGCACTGTGCGCCGTCGAGAGCGATATTCTCGGATAAATCAGGAAAAGCCGTGGCTGTTTCAGTAGTAATCCTAAAGATCAACAGAAGAAATGGCTTGAAGTGGATGGATAAAATTCTTAGAGTAATCCTGCCCAAGCCCTCTAGGATTCTTTTGTGATGCCTTTATGTATTCCAAGTGTCACCAAAAAGAATGTGTTGTGCTGTTGGAAAGGGGCATAGTGGAAGCCAAAGGGCTTAGGCTTGAAAATATCTTTTGAAGGCATGTTGGGAGAAAAAGTTCCACTGATGCTAACTAAAAATCTGGGGAAGTGTTTTAAGTAAGTTTCAGCGGGACACAGATGCAATAGCTTTTCTTACTCTTTTGAAAACGTCAGGGAAAACAAAATGACCTACGTCTAGGTCAGCATCGACCTAGCTAAGAAGGTGCCCAGGTTGAGTGGGACATGGTGCCGCCCGGTGAGGTGGAAGGTGTGGTCCGGCAGGCAGCGCAGAGGCTGGTGTGCAGTCCCTGGCGGTTGGTGCTGTGGATTGAGAGTGAGTGGGGATGATAATGGGGTTTGCAGGGCTGGATGTGTTAACTGCAAGGAATCAAGACCACAGGTGGAAGTGTGACTGGTACTTGGGAAGTACAGAGCCAGAAACTGGGGCTAGAACTGTATTTCTCAAGTCTGATTTCTCAACAGGGACTTTTTTCCCCATAGTCCCCATCCTCTGCGCCAGAGTCTCCCGGAACTTGAAAACAAAAAGAAACTATGTATGGAGGATACTTCTGACTGACCCACCATATTCTGTTCTCCATACAAAGTGCAAATATGCCTGACCAGACAGTGGTGCAGTGGATAGAGCATTGGACTGGGATGCAGAGGACCCAGGTTCAAAACCTGGAGGTCGCTGGCTTGAGTGCGAGCTCATCCGGTTTGACTGTGGGCTCACTAGCTTGAACACGGGTTTCTGTCTTGAACATGGGATTATAGACATGACCCCATGGTCGCTGGCTTGAAGCCTATGGTCACTGGCTTGAGCCCAAGGTCGCTCGCTGGCTTGAGCAAGAGGTTACTCATTCTGCTGCTCTTCTGTAGCCTTTTGATCAAGGCACATATGAAAAAGCAATCACTGAACAACTAAGGTGCCACAACAAAGAATTGATGCTTCTCATCTCTGTCCCTTCCTGTCTGTCCCTCTCTCTCTTTCTCTGTCTCTGTAAAAAAAAAAAAAAAAAAAAAAAAAAAGCATATGTATTTTTAATTGATTTAGAATTCACATATCTAATTGTACATTCTAAAAGTGTGTAAATTACTAATTGTGACATGTCTGCACCCATGCAAGCATCACCACAGTCTAGTAGAGCAGTGGTCCCCAACCCCTGGGCCACAGACCGGCACCAGACCATGGGCCATTTGGTACCAGTCCGCACAGAAAGAATAAATAACTTACATTATTTCCATTTTATTTATATTTAAGGCTGAATGATGCTTTATTTTTTAAAAAATGACCAGATTCCCTCTGTTACATCCGTCTAAGACTCACTCTTGACGCTTGTCTCGGTCACGTGATACATTTCCCACCCTAAAGGCTGGTCCGTGAAAATATTTTCTGACATTAAACCAGTCCATGGCCCAAAAAAGGTTGGGGACCACTGTAGTAGAGGATATATCTGTCACTAAAAAAAGAAAAAGGTTTCTTGTACTTCTTTGTAATTCTCCCTATCACGGTCTCTCTCTGCCTCTACCCTCTTCCTCAGGCAATCATTGGTCGGCTTTCTGTTACAATTTATAGTTTCTGCTTTTTAGAATTTTATATAAATGAAATCATATAGGGTATATTCCTTTTTTGGTCTGGCAAAAATATTTTTTGGTCTGGAATATTTCCTTTTTATATTCCTTCTTTTACTCAGTGTAATTATTTTGGGATTTATCCATGCTGTTTGTGTATTATAAGAGTCCATTTAAAAAAATTAGTGTTTCATAAGGTGGATATTATACAATTTTTTATCCACTCAACTTTTGATAGACATTGGTTGTTGGGCAAACAAGTGTGTTACAAGGGTGTTAGGCTTGCTTGCTTGTACTTTGCCTGACTGGTGTATGAGCTCGAGGAAGCACCACCTATGTATGTATATAGTCTATGTTAGGCTGCAGGTGCTTGCCCTCAGGGCAGCAGATTGTAAATTGTGGATGGCCTCCTGCCATTGGGAGGGGCTATTTTTGCTATCGTTTGCCAGAGAAGGGATTCCCTCCAACCTAGCTTGTTTGTTCATCAGCCCTGATTGGGAGAAGCGGTTTTCCCCTGCCTGCTTGCTTGTCTGCCATAGTGAGACTCTAATAAACGGAATGGCCTGCTATCCTCTGGCTCTGCAGTTCCTTCACTGTCTGCCTGAATCCAGTGTGAACCTGCATGGCCATGGCCACCAGCCATTCAGTGGTGTTTTCCACATTTTGGATATTACAAATAAAACTGCAATGAACATTGACTGATGTATAAGTCTGTGTATGAATATATGCTTTCTTCTTTGTTGGGTAAATATCTAAGAAGAGAAAGGATGGGTCATACAGTAGATACACATTTAACTTTTTAGGAAACTTACAACCTGTTTCTCTTTGGTCATACCATTTAGTAATGTGTGAGAGTTCTAATTCCTCCATATCTTTCCTGATAATCAATATGGTCCATCTTTGTAATTTTAGCCACTTTAATAGATGTGTTGTGGTACTTTGCAGGTCCCTAATGACTAATAACTGATGAAATTGAACATGTTTCCATGTGCTTATTTGCCATCTGTCTATATTCTTTGGTGTCTGTTCAAATCTTCCATTTATTGTTTTTAAGTTCTTGGTTTTCTAATTGTTGAGTGTTGAGAATTATTTATATGTTCAAGATGCAAGACTGGTATCAAAGATGTGTCTTGTAAATATTATGTGGCTTGTATTTAATCCTTTTAATAGTAATATGCATCTATTCTGTAGCCTCTCTTGCTGCTGGGTGTGGCCATGTGACAGTTCTTACTCATAGAATGTGAGCAGGGGTGTAGTTTGCTGCTTCTGGGTTCAACCTTTAAAATAATGTATTTCTGTGGGTTCTCTTTTAGGTCCTCAAGTCAATGGTTTGGCTTTGATCATGCTGGTGAGGACAGGGCCTGGGGATTTCAGAATGGCCCCATGTCGCTTGATCATTCATCATTACACTATTGCATACTAAAGAAATAAACTTCTCCCTTTTTTAAGTCACTAAATTCTGTGGTCAATTTTTTGACTTGTGGCAGTATAGCCCTTACTCTAACTAATACACCAAGATAGCTGCTCCTTCTTTCTTCCTTCCTTGAGCATTTTCATCAGAAGTTTAGGCTGATTAGCCTGATGATGAATTCATTTTCCTAGCTAAGAGTATAACAATTTTATGAGCAACCAACAAGGCACTTTGTTATATACCTGGTCTATAAAGAAGAATAAAACCCAGTTTTGCTCTTGAGAAGCTGATGGTCCAATGTAAAATCTTTTGATTTAAGTTTATATCTAGCCAGTCTGGCGTCATACAGTTGGTTGCTTAGCAATTTAGAAATAAAATTTTGCTGAGCTTAGAAAAACCTAAAAAAAAATGCAGAAATTTGGCTTCAAATTTGTGTTTTCTTCTCTTGATATTCTGCAGCAAATTACAGTAAGATGAAATGGAGCTTCAATCTACTACCTGCCAAATAAGAAGTTCTCCATGTCCGGGAACCTGCAGCCCTGTATTCAGGATAGATCTTCCCAGGTTAAATGAAATCGTGTAGTGTTTTGTGTGTGTTTTTTTAATGAGTTCTTATTTTGAGTTCTTATTATGGGTCATGGTCTCTAAATGTAATTTAACTAACTTACTTCTCCCAAGAACCTAACTGATGTTTACAGATGAGGAAACATTCAGAAATGATAGCTAACTTGTCCAAGACCACAAAGCCAGAGAGGAATGGAAGTAAGCTTTGAAACTAGCCTTGCTACCCAAGTCCAAGCCCCTTCTGCAAGTTCTACAGCCTTTCATGGGATCAGCTTTGGACTGAGATTATTGGGAGTATTGCTTTGGGCTTTTATTTTTCATGGAAAAAATAACCTCATCAACTCTGGTTCTGCTCCATGGCCTCCTCAGCCCCGGGCTTATGCCAGCCTCTATTACTCAGAAGAACTTGTGAAACTCCATGCTTCTTTATATTCAAGCATCAGCATGCTTGACTTTTGTTTTTCAATCCAGAACATGCCCTGTGTTTATAGAACAAAAGACCAGCTTCATTTTGAAACTAAAATGACAGTTGATCCCTGGAAAAACCCCCAGATCTCAGGTCCCGTCTTTTGTACAACCCAAAGCCAAAGTTTCTAGTTGGATACCTCCAATAGCAGCCTGACACCTCGGTAAGGGCTTTCAGGCATATCAGACCAGCGGGAAAGGAAAGAGACTCTTTCTTTTTCTTGTTGTTCCAGATCAGATAACGTTGCCTGATTAGTTCCTCCGCCGTGAATTCACACCGCATGTACCCACATGCCAGCCTTTTGCTAAAAGGCCATCAGCTATATTGCTTCCTGCACAATCATTCATATTTTGTCTCATGCCTTCCCTTCTCCATCTCTGTTTCCGGCTCCTCCCTCTGAATTAGCAAAATGCTTGCAAAGAAAATGTGTCAACAGGTGAAATTTATAGGAGTTTCCTAGCCCACACAGAAATGTGAACCACAGGCATCCCCAAAGGAGAGATTTTCTTACCCAGACACTTACCCCTTGAATATGCCCTGATTCAGGCACATGTGAGCTCTCTAGAGAAACCAGTTATCTTTTTTTATGGAATCAGAGTGTGTGGAGCTCCCACGGGGCACAAATGGCTTTGACAAAAGCCAATTGGGATTATTCAGTTGCAGTTACAGAAAAACCCAACCCAAACTGGCTTAATCAAAAAGGGAGTTTATTGACTCAGAAGCTGAAAAGGGGATGGCTAGCTTCAGACAGAACTTTATTCAGGGCTCTAGCATATCAATAGCACCTGCTTATTTTCTAATCTTTATTTCTTTGTTCTACCTTCTATTATGTTGACTTTAGCTTGGAGTTTTATGGGTACCAGAAAGCTCTGTGCTAACCCGTTCCTTTTCCTTCCTATCTTTTAGGTCAGAGATTATGAGTGAAAATCTCTCCTAGAAGGTGCAGTGAGAATGTCATTGTACTTCCTTGACTCTGACCAGGTCACGTATGGTCCATGAACATCAAGGGAGTGGAAAATGAGACATGCTGATGGCTTAGGGCTGGGTCACAAGCTCTGTCCCTGGGACTGGGCGTGGAGTCAGCTTTAATGGGACTGCACAGGTACAGTTCCCAGGAGACTCTGGCAATGTTCACTGCAGTGAGTTTGCCTTATAAGAAACGATGTGTATGTGTCACATAATGTTTGGTCTCCACAGCACAAGCCAGCTGCAAACCTTGAAAATAGCCATCATATGCTTGTGCAAGATAAGTATTCACATCCAAAGCCCGGCTGACGGGGAGAAAGGGTTACTTACTGATTTAAGTTCCAGGAGTGAGGGTAATTTACCAAAATTTTGTTGTGGTTGAGTGATTATTAAAAACTTACTCAAAACTTTTTTAATGTCTATGGCAGGACCACCTTATATTCCTTAAAGCAAGACTCCACTGGTCTGGTATTGAAGACTGATGATAAATCTTTCTTATTGGTTTCGCAGAGTTTCTGTTTTTGTTTCTTAAGGTGACTGTGGTATTTTAGTTATAAAAAACTGTAGCTTGGTCAAGCTGGTTTTGGAGAGAGTGAAATTGTTTATGGCAGAGACTTGAAACTTGGGAAGTCCTTGGAATTATTTTGATTACATTACAATACACATGCCTAAGGAAGTTCTCTACATTGTTCTTCTAATCACTCAACATCTTTATATGTCTTTCTAAATAAACATCTGGGGTGAGGTTATTCATTCTTGTCAACTCTTGACTTTAAATATTCAACCATGTTACCCAATGAACAATTGTTCCCAGTTATGTATTTCCTTTCTTCAAACACTGTGTATCAGTCCCTCTCTAAGTACTCTACGTGCGTTATTTGATGTATTCTTCATACCTACTCTATCATGTAGAGACTATTATTACTTCCATTGCATGCAAGATGAAACAGACCTAAAAGAGGCTGAATATCTTGTCCAAGGCCACACAGTTTGGTCTTAAAATCATTCAGTATAAATAAGACAAACGCTTTGCCCTTGACCCCTCGGGTATAGGACAGAAAGACAGATCTATAAATAAACTAGTGCAATTAATGTTATATTTCCATGATGATGATGTACACAGGGGACAGTGAGGAAGCAAGAGAGAAAGTAGACATGTTTATCATGAAGGTTGGGGAGATTTGAAATGGGTGTGGATGAAAGTTCATTGGAGCAGGCTAAGGTGAGGTGCACAAGAAGATGCATTCTAGCTGGAAGGTGGAGGCTGCGAACAGCATCCCAGAGATTAGAACCTGCACGTGGAAAGTACAGGGGCATCTAAAAGGGATGCATGATTGGAGGTTGCAAGCTGGCTAAAGCATAGGGTTCAAGGAGGATGAACAGAGGAGGAGAAAAGCAGATTTAGTCCATGCGGGGTCTGCTTATAGAGAGAGGAATTGGGTCAGGAAAAAAATGGGGAACCATTGAAGGGCTTTAAAATAAAAAAACGTATGCTCATTCATAATCAGTATTTTCTTTAAATTTAAAAAATTTCTAAGCCTTAATTTTGGAGGGGGGATATTTTTTATTGTGTAAAATATACACAACATAAAATTTACCTTTTAAACCATTTTAAGTGTATAATTCAGTGCATTAAGTGCATTCATGATGTTGTGCAACCATTTACGTTATCCATTTCTGGAAGTCTATCATCATCCCAAACAGAAACGCTGTGTGCATGATGCAGTTACTCCCCATTTCCCCTGAGAACCTGTGTAGTCCCTGGAAATGGCCCCGGAAGACACAAGGAAACAAGGACACGGGCCCCCAATGTGCACTAGTGCAGAGAACACTGTGATCTGTGCTTTTAAAATAAAAAATGCCAATGACGCTCTATGTTTTGGGATGATAGAGTCCAGTAGCCGCTTCCAGGTGTGTTGTTCCTGCCAACTTAGCAAGACAATGGGGACATTCCATCATTTCCATTATGCCCATTTCTAGTTTCTCGGTAAAAGAAAGGCCCCAGTTCTGCTGGTGAACGTCTCATGGCACCAGTCTCACCATCACACACACACTGAGCACCTGCTGTGTATGTGTCAAGTGTCATAAACAGAGGAGTAGACAACAATACATGACCTTCCAAGGAATTGCAGTGTCATCAGGGAGAAGACGTGGACACTTCGATCTGTGACCTAAGGTGGAATGGAATCAGTTCTCCCTTTCCCCCTGGATTGATTAGATCTCCTCATTACACTGTGTGCATCTCTTTACAGCACTAATCACAGTATAATTTCACATTAATATGAATGTCCTCTTGTATTAACCATCTGGCTGTCCACTCCACAATGGTAGACACTCATCTGTTTTTGCTCAGTATTGTATCTCCAGTGTCAAGCATAGTTCTTGGTGCATAGAATATGCTCCACAAAGATACTTCAAATGAATGGTTGCTACAATTCTCTCTATATATGTATATAAATGTATACACGCACACACATCTCATAGCAGCTATTCATCCAATATCCTTATACATGTATAATATAATTACCAGCCATATGTTTTGAAAATGCAAACAAAAAATTATCACAACTATTATATAATATAATTGAAACCATTTTTTTAAAAAGCTACCATGTTGGAATAAATAGCTTCTTCAAGGCCTTCATGCTATTTAAATATGGCTCAGACTTCAGTGGATGCAAAACTCTGTAAGTGATGCTTAACTGTGCCTATATCACAGGTCTTCGTGGAGCTAACCACACACAGCAGCAGCACAGGGCAGGGTGCGCGTACCCAACGGGTGGCTGCCGGAGGGCTTCTAGTGCATTCAAGTAGAGGAAAACTCTCTCTCCTCAGTGCTAATTAGTTAGAAGACTATTTATAGACCTCAGCAGGCCTCTGAAGACCTATTTGCAATTCTTGCCCCCTCACTCTCAGCAGACAACTTTGCCTCATGAGTCATTGAGAAAATTGAGGTCATCCATGTGTTTTCTGGTAACGTCCTACTGTCTACCTGCAATTTACTTATACTCATGTTTGTCTGTGCTCCGAGACTGGCCTCCAGCCAGGAAGGACAAGGTGGCCTCCTCCCAGCCAAGCAATCCTCCCCAGAGACTGTGCTCTGCACTCCTGTGCTCCTCCATTCACTCCCAGGAGGCTCTCTAAGTCCTTAGTTCCCCTTCTAAAATGCTCCTTCGACCTATGAACAGGTTTTGTTCCCATCCTTTCCTGGGTTACTGCAGCGGCCTTCAACCTGCCTCACATTTCCATTTGCTGTCTTCTGGGTGCAGTCCGAGGGGTTCCTTCAAAAAGCAGGCTCACAGGCAACTCCTAGGGTGCCAGCTGCCACTCCTCTACTTTTCACTGTTTCCAGAAATCACATCAGAATGTAAGCAATTAAATCCTCTCCACTTCCTCCTCTCTTCCCTCCCTTCCTTTTGAAAGTAAAATCGTTTGCATACTTGAGTATTTATTAATAGTAATATGTTCTCAGGTGCATCTCACAACAGACCGGGGCCTCCATCAGTGAGGGACGTCCTGATTCAGTCACCAGGTGTGTTCTCTCCCCCACTTCCCATGCACCTTGTCTGCCTGTCCACTTCCTCTTCCCGGTTCGCTTCTTACTCCCTGCCTCCCTGGCCCTGTTCTCAGCACCCCTTGAAAACGCGCTTCACCTGGACCTCCTCGTAGCTACTGTCACCCGTTCAGCCTTCACTGCGTTGGCAGCATCCGTCCTGCCTGCCTTGAGCCTTCCCACCACTCTCCCCTGATTTTCCTCGTAAAACTCATCAAAGAGAATGGTTCCTTTCTCTTTTCTTTGATGTCTCTCGTTCTGCCTGCCCCTTGAATGCATATGTCCTCGAAGTTTTAAACACTGCCTACCTACTGATTATTCTCCTAGCCTTCCAAGCTTTCTGAGTGACTTTATCCCCTTGAACATTTTGTGTACATTCCTTAAAATGTATTATACATTATTCTTATCATTTTAGTGCCATCCTCTAAACCAGGAGTCGGGAAACTTTTTTGGCTGAGAGAGCCATGAACACCACATATTTTAAAATGTAATTCCATGAGAGCCATACAACAACCCATGTACATTATGCATTATCCAATAAAAATTTGGTGTTGTCCTGGAGGACAGCTGTGATTGGCTCCAGCCACCCACAACCATGAACATGAGTGGTAGAAAATGAATGGATTGTAATACATGTGAATGTTTTATATTTTTAACATTATTATTTTTTTTTATTAAAGATTGGTCTGCGAGCCAGATGCAACCATCAAAAGAGCCACATCTGGCTCGTGAACCATAGGTTCCCGACCCCTGCTCTAAACCTTCTGGAGCTTAGGCCATCATTGTTGACGTCTGCTTACTGGCTTTAGGCATTCTCGCACAGAGAATTTTATTGTGATTTCTTTAAAGTTATTCTTTTGGTTTTGTCCATACTCTTGCTGGAGACAAGCATTTTGATGACATTTTAAGATGCAACAGTGCGTTTCCTCAAGTCTTTGAGAATTTCTGGTTGTTTCCTTATCCCCTACCCCAACACTTGCTGACCTTACAATATAATATGCTCCTTGAGTTTAGAGGCCCGAAGGGACTCATCTGAGTCCCAAACCAAAAGCAGCCTCTTGCTGGGGCCCTTCTTCTTTGATCTGTTTAGGGCAGTGTCACCAGACAGACCTCTTTCTTTCTCACCCACCTTCATCAAGCCTCTTTCAAACCTTCCTTCTCCCCCGCCTCCCACCAAGCCAACATCCCACTGCTGACCTGTGACCAAAGATGTGTGCATCAGATTCTGAAGCCCAGCTCTGTTCAGTGGGGGTAAGTGAAAAGAGAAAACCTTACACTAGGGAATATCTATAAAGAGGCTAGCCTATTTTTTCTAGAGAAAAGCATGCAATCTCATGCTGTGCTGTAAATTATATTTTTCCAATGTGCATCTGTATTAGTTTTCTGTTGCCACTATAACAAGTTATTACAAACTTGGTGACTTAAAAAAACACAAATTAATTTTTTTACAGGTCTGGAAGCCAGAATAAAGACAGCTTTATTGGGCTAACATCAAGGTGTCATCGGAACTGGTTCCTTCTGGAGGCTCTAAGAAAGGATCTGTCTCTTTGACTTTTCTATTGTAGCTTCTGGAGCCTCCTGCATTCCTTGGCCTGTGGCCCCTTCCTCTCATCCCCCCCAAGCCTCTTGCTTCCATCGTCACATCCCTTGATTCCTGTTCTTTCTCTTATAAATCAAATCCACCTCTGTATCCCTTATAATGACGCTTGTAGTTACATTTAGAGTCTAGCAGATAATCCAGGATAACTTCCCTGTTTCAAGATCCTTAATTTGTCACACCTGCAAAGTCCCTATGGGTAAGAACACGGGTATCTTTGGAGGACATTATTATTATTATTATTATATTTTTCTGAAGCTGGAAACCGGGAGAGACAGTCAGACAGACTCCCACATGCGCCGAACCAGGAACCACCCGGCACGCCCACCAGGGGCGACGCTCTGCCCACCAGGGGGTGATGCTCTGCCCCTCCGGGGCATCGCTCTGCCACGACCAGAGCCACTCTAGCGCCTGGGGCAGAGGCCAAGGAGCCATCCCCAGCGCCCGGGCCATCTTTGCTCCAATGGAGCCTTGGCTGCGGAAAGGGAAGAGACAGACAGAGAGGGGGGGGGGTGGAGAAGCAAATGGGCGCTTCTCCTATGTGCCCTGGCTGGGAATCGAACCCGGGACTTCTGCACGCCAGGCCGACGCTCTACCACTGAGCCAACCGGCCAGGGCTGGAGGACATTATTTAGCATAGCACAATATCAGATACTGAAGTTTATCTGCCCTTTGAGTACTCACTTATATATCTTTGTGTTACTTCTTGAGGTTTGTTCTGTCCATAGAATGTTACTTAATAAGACATTTTACTTCATATATATCATGTGTATATATATATATAATGTTTATATATGTGATATATATATACTACTCATATATAAAGAAAAATACCTTATTGTTTATATATTTTATGTATGTATGATATATATTTTATTTTGAAAGTCAACCTTCAAGGTATACTGACATATCTTTAAAAAAGAAAACACATCTAGAGGGTGTTTCTATGTTGTCAGTGTTTGTGTTGACTTCTCAGAAAAACCATCATACCAATATTATATCCTTTTCCAGCCTGTTTCCAAGAGCCCGTAAAAGGACATGCAAATGCGTCGTGGAAGGTATCGGAATTGTGCACAGGTGTTGAGCTGATTTGCTCAGACGCCAGTAATGGCACTGTCTTCTCTCTAGTCTCCGAAACTCCAAAGCTGCCCCTCACTGCCTGTTTCACGGACTGCATCACCTCAGCTCACCTCCTTCTTCCCTGGTTTGCCCCTTGGTTCCCTCGGCCTTGAACACCCAGTTGGAAATATGTTCATTAATCTTCCATCCTTTGTCCATCTCCCTCCTTCATGACCTTCTTCTTTGGTGATCTTACCCACTCACACAACTTCAACTCTCAGCCATGGGGATAAACTCCAAACCCGTGTTTCTAATGTAAAATACTAAAAATATTTATTTTATAACTTCTCAAGTGCTTCTACTACTTCCCTTGGTTTAAGATGTTTTAATGTTGATATTTTAATTCGTAGTGGTTATATATTTTAATGACCTATCCTAGTCAAATATTTGGTATGTTAATGCTCTTATAATAAACATACACATAAAACAAACCATACTTAATGTATTTAGGTTATATAATTCACTTTAAAAAGAGATAAACCCAAAAGATGCATTCAAAATTGTGACAAATTCCATTAGCAAAAACTTGACTTAAGAGTATTGAAGTTTAGGATGGAGATTTAAACGTAGCTAATGAGTCTCTTCATTGCTTCATGTATATAACATCAAAGGAATTTTGGTTATGATGCTTATGCAATAAATAAAATTACACTTCTCAGCTCACATCTTAACATAAAATAAAATAATATCATGTATCATAAGTATTTGCTTGCTGGCAAATAAACTGTCTTACAAATAGAACTGCTTAGCTAATATATTTAGGTCAAATCTCCAGGGAAATCAAGTGCAACAAAAAGGAAAAATGAATTATAAGTAAAATGATTGTAAAGTGAAGGTTTTCCTTCACTGAAGTTTGTATATTTTTGGTATTTGGCTATCATTTAGTGATAGTATCAATATTATATTGCATGGAGTTGTGAACACTTCCTATAAGTTGAGTTCCTTTCATTTGATTTTTATATTTATTATATTTACGAAAGGAATGGGAGCAGTTATATATTGTTGAGTTTCTTCTCTGAAGTAAACGTTTCTTAATACAACCCTTGTAATTTTTATTTCACTTGCTAGTTAAGTGGTTGTCTAGTTCAGGAAGAATCAAACGTATATCTTTCACTTCTAAATTTCTTCAGGGGAAAAAACATTTTATAATATTTTTACAATGTTGAATATTACACAGATTATCTATATTGTTTGTGCTTATCATAATTTGTTTGTGGAAATTGCCATATTCAGTGCTGTAAAATGTGAGTAGTTTTGAGTATATAAACCATAGGCTTTCAGATGTTCTTTTATTGGCTTTTTTTTAACAGCTTCTAAAACTATGACATTATTTTAAATACATTTATCAGATGATATGTTTGTGAGGAAACCAAGAAACTCACAGTTTAGACACATCTCTTCAGAAATGAACAATGGTCCATAGAATCTATTCATTTATTCACTCAGAATCTATGTATTTATTTACTCATTCCTTCCCCATTCACAGATCTGTGTACCACTCACCCAAGGAGTGCTCATGAGGTGCTAAATAGCTCCATATCTCTAAGAAGATAGACATTATTTGGAAAAGAGCTTGTTCCTTCACAAGTCAATAGTTTAAATGGGACTTGTTATTAAAAATATAATTAAGAATAAAATAAACACATACAGTTTATCTCTTCCATTAGACCATGAAACTTGTGAGGCACAGAGCTCAGCTTTAGCTTTTATCTGTAGAAAGAGTAAGACCTTTGGTTTGATTTTGATCTGGGTTTGAATCTGACTCTTCATTTGTGTGTATGTGTGTGTGTGTGTGTGTGTGTGTGTGTGTGTGACAGAGAAAGAGAGAGGGACAGATAGGGATAGACAGACAGGAAGGGAGAGAGATGAGAAGCATCAATTCTTTGTTGCGGCATCATAGTTATTTATTGATTGCTTCTCATATGTGCCTTGACTGGGGGGCTACAGCAGACTGAGTGACCCCTTGCTCAAGCCAGAGACCTTGGGCTTCAAGCCAGCGACCTTTGGGCTCAAGCCAGCGACCATGGGGTCATGTCTATGATCCCACACTTAAGCGAGCGATCTCGTGCTCAAGCTGGTAAGCCTGCACTCAAGCCGGATGTGCCTGCACTGAAACCGGTGACCTCAGGGTTTTGAACCTGGGTCCTCCCTGTCCTAGTCCAATGCTCTATCCACTGTGCCGCTGCCTGGTCAGGTGAACCTGACTCTTCTGTTAGCGGCACGATCATTACCAAGTTACTTAGCTCGTTGTGTTCCCACTTTTCCATATTTAAAATAATGGTGGTGGGGTGTGGATAATCATAATTATGTTGCAGGGTTGTTTGTAAAAGAAAATATGCATTTAAAATAAACATTTAATAAATGTTAAGTGAATAGGCCCTGGCCAGTTGGCTCAGTGGTAGAGCGTCGGCCTGGCATGCAGAAGTCCCGGGTTCGATTCCCGGCCTGGTCACACAGGAGAAGCACCCATCTGCTTCTCCACCCCTCCCCCTCTCCTTCCTCTCTGTCTCTCTCTTCCCCTCCCGCAGCGAGGCTCCATTGGAGCAAGGATGGCCCGGGCGCTGGGGATGGCTCCTTGGCCTCTGCCCCAGGCTCTAGAGTGGCTCTGGTTGCAACAGAGCGACGCCCTGGTGGGCAGAGCGTCCCCCCCTGGTGGGCATGCCGGGTGGATCCCAGTCGGGCACATGCGGGAGTCTGTCTGACTGTCTCTCCCCGTTTCCAGCTTCAGAAAAATTAAAAAAAAAATGTTAAGTGAATAAATATTAAATGAATAAATGTCATGGGAAGTCAATAAAAGGAAAAATTATTTCAGACTTGGCTGAACAGAGAGGGCTCCTGAAGGGCTGTTTGGTCTGTGAATCTGTGGAGTGGGCAGAGTCTTGCAATAGAAAATCATTCCCTCCTTTTTCAAATGCTTTTCTATTTCCTTTTGCTCTTGTTCAAGTCGGTATGCACAGTTTTGATGACCATGCTGTAATCTTTACTTCCGCTTTTTCCAAAGGCAGTGTATAACCAATAGCTCAGCTTGTGGGAAAAGACTCTCAAACAGCAATGAGGAATGGGAAGCATCCTGGGTTGCTCAAGGACTAGAGGATGGATTGATGGTTTGAAGCCAGACGCTGGCAGGTGGCGGTTCTCATGCAGCAGTCCGTGGTGAATCAAAGAGGTGTGTGGAGATCATTCTCTGGAGGCCATTCCTTTCTGTACAGCTGGAGGGCAATGAGTTGATCCAAAACAGGTCCAAAAGTTCGAAAGAATTATGACAGATCAGTTAAGCACCTCTGAGTTTATCTGGATAAAAATGCATAAGCACCTTCCAGTGTTGACAAAGCTATGACCTCTGCAGAAGGTGCGGGGGCGGGGGGGGGGCGGATCAGAGCTTTGCTAATAAAGCTGTTACATTCTTTAAATGCATGAGATGGACACACATTAAAAGAAATAGCTTTTACATTGGTCACATCTTTCTAACCTTAAACTATGATTGAAAGTACTCTAAGTGTGATGCAAGTAATGGTATTTTCCAAGTTATAAACACCTAATTTATAATTGTCCATAAGTATCCCTTCACCCCTCTTCACACACCCTCCCCTTCTTAGAAAGCATCAAGGCCGTCTTGGGGCAATGGTGCTGCCCAGTGACCTTGGGAGCACAGCGGACTCAGTGGCTTGTATGATGGTGGCTCCTTCCCTCCCCTTTCTGTATAGCTCAGTCACTTCAAACTCAGATGAGCCTGTTCTCACACATCTGATTTAACATCCTTCCTATTTCTCTTACATCATCTAATTCTTGCTCAATTATGTCAGAAAAAAAAGTTAGTATTAATTTTTTTATCAAGAGTTTGATTCTATAGAATTAAATAAGAAATACAGAGTCTGGCCTTTACTGAGTTTAAAATCTAAAGCAGAAAATTGTCTTTATCTGTATCTATCTGTCTAAATAACCATTGTGAAATGAATCAGGTGGGGTACCCTGATCTGACACAGAAGAAACTCACCATGATGAAAAGTCAGTTTTACATATTTGTTTCTTTTATTTATTTGTTCTCCTTCTCTCTCTCACGCTCAACCATTTTATAGCATTTGGTCCGTGTATATGCTTTTGCCTTATTTACATGACTATGATCTAATTTTCAGTAGCACACGGGTATGGAAAATGTGTGCACGCCGGGTGGGGACCTCTTTGTTTCTCTCATTTGCCTTTTCCTTTTCCCTGTGAAATCAGATATCCACAAGAAAGGGCTAAGATCACAGCACGTGTTAGCGAACTCACAGAGGGGCCTGTAATCTCTTTCTCCGTCTGTGCTTCCATTTCCTGACTATCGAACATATCCGTGAGTGTTTTTCTGCAGCACTGGCAGGATCAAAAGTCAGGCAGAGAAGATCCGGGTTCCATTTCTATTATGAAATAATTGTCTTATCTGCATGATAATACACACATATATTCCTGCTAAATTATCTACATCCTAAGCATTCATTCATGCCCCAGAGAAGATGATGAATGTGCCAGATGCTTACATGTTCCGGTGAGACCGTGCTGATGGGTGGGGCAGGGCAGCTTGCCAACAGTCTGGGTGGCGGTGTCAGGAAAATGAGTCATTCCAGCAGCTCCTGCTGTCCCACCTCTGATATTGATTTTAATATGTGCCCCTGGAAGAAGGCCAGAGCCCCAACACCAAAATGTAGGCCCGTTTTTCATCTTTTGGCCATAGTGTATTTCCTGCATCACCTTTTCCCCTGCAAAGTTCCGGCTAAACCGTTCTGAGCTTGTTGCAGACAAACTGTTTTTCACAAGGTGTTATCTGATGCTTTGTCCTGATACTGGAATTCCTGTTTTATTCTTTATATTTGGTCCTTGAAATATTTACCAAATATGTTATTGGGTTTGGGTCAGGTCTTAGCCTCGATACCAGCTAATCTACTTTTCTGAGAATCAATAGCATTCAACTATTTCCTGGGCTCCTTAAAGTGAACAGCTCTCTAACACTAAACATTCTAGAAGGTTTTGCCAGTGGACCAGGGCTTGACATTGGTTCTGGAAGGGGAGGAGAGTGAGGGCACTGCTCTGCTCTGGGCAAGCACAGTGCGCGTCCGCCCTCCCCTCCCGGCAGCTGGCAGAGCAGAGCTAGCCCCCGCCGCCCAAGACCACGTGAAGCCATGTGGCAGGGATGTCTGCGGGGCCTGTGAGTCTGCGGACCCTGGTTGGCGTGTGAGCTACCCCGTTGCCAAGCAGTGGGCAGGAAGGGGGCTCCAGCTTCTTCGGTAGCTTTTGTGTTCTTGAGCTGGCCTGACTTGGGATCAGACTGCCCCTGCTGTCCTATTGTCTTAACAAGTGGTGCTGGGGGTGGAGGAGGCTGAGGGGAGCGCTGATCTGAAGTTTCACATTGAGCCCGTCCAAGCCTTCCCCAGACTGTCTCCAAGACCATATCCGGGGCTGCCTGTCTACGGAGCTCAAGAGGCGGCTGATAAAAGAGGCTGCCTGGTACCGGCTGTGGGAAGAAGAGAGGTTTATTTATTTTGCCTTTTGCAGTGTGATTATGTTAACTTGTCTTTGTGACCAGGACACCACACAGCAGAACTGCCCACTTGTGTGATGTGATGAGGCTCAGGTGATTACACTGTAATTGTATTCACTAACCTGGGACTGATTTGCACTAGGACATCTGGATGCTTAGAGCATTTGTTTGTTTGTTTACCTGTCATCTCTGCCCACCAGTCCACAGTGAGAGGGAACAGCCTGGTGCGATGTCCTGATCAGGCATTTTTATGTCTACGGGATGACTCCTTCAATTTCAGTTTGCTGGATGACCCTTTTGTGCTAATTTCCTCAAATACTTTTCCAAATAATTGGATATCATTGCATAAAAAGAGTTTTATAAATGTACCTTCCTCATTAAAGTCCAAAATCAAATTAGCCGAGTTAGGAGATACTTACTTTTAGAATTTTCTGAAAACAACATGTGTGAAGGTTGAGACAACCAACCAACCAACAAACCAAAAGAATCATAGGGATACTTTACCTTTGTAAAAACCATGCCAAAGACCAAAGCATTATTTCTCTGAAAGCAGTTATTTGGAAAAGCTCAAAACATCTGGTTTATATTATGAAATATAAGAGTAGAAAGAGTAGTGGTCTTTGAGACATCAGGCTTTATACTTCTGGAATTTTATATTCACTCTGTCCCCCTTTCTTTAACAACCAAACCAAACCTCTGTTTTTACTATTTCTGTTTCAGTCAGCTGTTGGGGAGGAGCCGTTGTGGGAGGTGGCAGAACACGCCACACATGGTATTAAAGGGGCCCTTTAATGTGATTTTTTTCTTTACTTTTCATATCTCAATTTTCTGGCCATTGCATTTAGTTCCCTAGGTGCTGACAGCTGGTAATATACTAATCTGCAATCCGCTTTTCAGAAGTTATTGATATTTCCTGACTGAGGCTTGACGGTGTGACTTGGCCTGGGTGAAAATGTGCTGGGGTCTTGGGTCTCCTGTGCCTCACAGGTCTGTGTCGTCCAGGAGCTCGTTGCCGGGAGCTGGAGACCCCGCCCGGTGCTCCCAAGAGGAACGAGTCTCAATTTCATGTTATTTTCAAAATGCTCAAAACGGGCCAGGGGAGGGAGCAAATCAGGATTCTTTTTTGGGGGCTAGTTATTTGGCCAAAAGCTGAGAGATTTAAAATAGCCAATTCTGAGCCCTGGCTGGTTGGCTCAGTGGTAGAGTGTCGGCCTAGCATGCAGGAGTCCTGGGTTCGATTCCAGCCAGGGCATACAGGAGAAGCGCCCATCTGCTTCTCCACCCCTCCCCCTCTCCTTCCTCTCTGTCTCTCTCTTCTCTTCCCACAGCCAAGGCTCCACTGGAGCAAAGTTTGCCCAGGTGCTGGGGATGGCTCTGTGGCCCCTGCCTCAGGCACTAGAATGGCTCTGATTATAGCAGAATGACCCCCCAGATGGGCAGAGCATCGCCCCTTGGTGGGCATGCCGGGTGGATCCCAGTCAGGTGCATGTGGGAGTCTGTCTGACTGCCTCCCCATTTCCAACTTCAGAAAAATACAAAAATAATAATAAAATAAAATAGCCAATTCTGCAAAATTAACATCTGCTTACATTGTAGGTGATAGTTCTAGTTTGTATTAACAGTAAGATATTAAGGGGGAAAAAAAGTCAACAGATCCCCACTAGGTAGTGGTGATGGCTGCACAACATTGTGAACGTGTGGAATGTCATTCATGGTAAATTTCATGTTGTGTATCTTTTACCTCAATAGGAAAATCAGTAGAAAAGGTTTATTTTACTCTGGTGAGTGGAGGGAGGCAGGGCAGTGACATCTCAAACTCTAACCTATTACTGCCACTTAGTTTTAGCTCTGGCAAGTAGCAGCTACTTTGAAAATTCTTCTTAGTAATTTTCTTAGGAATAAGAGTTAATAGCTGTGGTCACTATTTCTTACAAATAAAACAAGTTAAAAAATAGGTTAAGGTACATAATTTATAGCAATACACATATTATTATAAAGCTAATGGCCACATATATTCTTCCTGGTTGTATACTCCCAACACGTGTATAGTAATATTCATGAGGTGATTAAAACTTTGTTTCTTTGGGTAAAATTCTTACTTCATTAAGTAAGAGAAAAAAATTAAGTAAAAATAGAAAATGTAGTTAACATGTGGATAGTTGGTAAACACACAGTTATTCACAGAAACACAATGGAGGAGGAATTGAGAACATGTGTGAACATTTCTGGATTTTAGTATTTGGGGTTCATCAAGGTCCCCAGTCTTTCTTTCCCTTGTGAATGTCAAAGATATACTGTAAACCAGCGGTTCTCAACCTGTGGGTTGTGACCCCAGCGGGGGTCGAACGACCAAAACACAGGGGTCACCTAAATCCATCGGAAATACATATTTTATTTAAAAATATATTGTATAGTAAATATGTATTTTCTGATGGCTTTAGTGGCTTTAGGCGACCCCTGTGTTTTGGTCGTTCGACCCCCGCCAGGGTCACGACCCACAGGTTGAGAACTGCTGCTGTAAACTGTTTTATTTAATACAACAAAACCATAATGTATGTGCTGAAAACCATGGATTACTTCTTTTTTTTTTTTAAGTGAGGGGATGGGAGATGGTGAGACCAACTCTCGCATGCCCCCAACTGGGATCCACCCAGCAACTCCCATCTGGAGCTGATGCTACAATACTGAGCCATTTTTAGCACCTGAGACTCAGACCAGCTATCCTTAGTGCCAGGGCCACTGGCTGCGAGAAGGGGGAAAAGTGAGAGAAGGGGAAGAGGGAAAGGGAGAGAAGCAGATGGTCACTTCTCCTGTGTGTCTTGATCGGGAATCAAACCCGGAACATTCATATGCTGCGTGACACTTTATTCACTGAGCGACCGGCCAGGGTTGCATTACTTCTTAAACAAGTATATGGTTTCAATTAGTGATATGTTTGTTGAACAACTACTGTTTGCAAAGCGTTGTGCTAGATGTTGTGGGAGAATGAGGAGATTAATATGGCCCAACCATGGTTCCCAAGAACTAGAAATATCATAGACAGAAAAGACAGGTGCCCAGAGGACAGTAATTCTCTACCAAAAGAGGCCGTGGAATGCTGAAAGTGAAAGTGGCCTGGAGGTCCTTAAAGGAGAGAAAGAGTGAAAAGAATTTGTTTATGGTTGTGAGGATGAAGAAAGAAAGGATTTATAAAGGAGATGGGTAAGAATTTGGCAAACTGAAACAGCATTTTTGGTGGCAGAGATGAAACGATAAGATGAATTGGACACAGAATAGGAAATGCCAAGTGTTGGGAAAATGTCTGCAATTTAACTTTGGCTGGGAGGAGATTGTTTGTAGAAGGTCAATGAGAGTTAAGATTAGAAATGTAGATTGGTCCTAAATGTCAGAAGGAGGCACGTGGCATTTCATCCAGAAAGTACTGGGAAGACACTGGCAGTTTCTGAGGAGGCAGTGAAATGATCCAAGTTGTGCTTCCCTGATGGCGAGGACTCAACTGAGCTGGTTTGGGAAGAGCCCCGCAGAGAGGAAGCTGGTAGAATGCCCTGTGAGGAAGCGAGCAGAAGGAGTGGGGACCTGGGCCAATCTGGTGGCAGCAGGGAAGGAAAGGAAGAGGCAGAATCTACATATGATTTGGCAACAAACTAGGTACAGGTGGATTAAAGGGAGTTCTGGGAACATGGCATCTTGAGTGTGCCCAGGCTTCCTCCCAATGCACACCCCTGTTTGGGGCTTGCTGAGGCCAGCCAGCATGCCAGGCTATGGGGTGAGAGGATGCCCTCACCACTGGCTGAGTCTGTTAGAGAGGGTTGATGCAGGATTTCTCCCCCCACCCCACCCCCACCATGACTTGACAAGAGGCTGGAATTAGTGGAAAGAGCCTTGGTGAGGCAAATAAACTGTACTTTGGTTGCAGAGATGAGAGTGTTGCTGTTGGTACAAATAGAAATGAGGACTCCTGGTTTACAGGCTGACATGTAAAAAACTTGGAAGTCACTACTACCATCCCCAAGCAAGAAGGAAAAACTTAACAAACTGAAAATGAACAGCTCTTGGCCCTGGCCAGTGGCTCAGTGGATAGAGCATTGGACCAGCATATGGAAGTCTCAGGTTTGATTCCTGGTCAGGGCACACAGCAGAAGCGACCATCTGCGTCTTACCCTCCTTCTCCCCCTTCTTTTCCTCTTCTCCTCCTGCAGCCAGTGGCTTGATTGGTTCAAGCATGGCTTGCTAAGGATAGCTCCATTGGAGTGCATCAGCCTCAGGTGCTAAAAATAGCTTGCTACTGGGGCATCATCCCCAGACAGGGATGCTGGGTAGAACCCGGTTGGGGTGCATGCAGGAGTCTGCCTCACTACTCTCACCTAAAAACATAAATAAATAAAAGAAAGAAAGAAAATGAACGGTTCTTGTTAGGTGCATTAGAAAATTGAGTCACAGGCAAACAATGGCCTCCCAAATTGGAAGGACCAATAGGGAGATACAGACAATCACAGTTTACTAGAGTGGAAGCCTGGGAGCAGAAACTTTTATGGGAAGAAGTGCCAGGTTCCTTTTACCTAGCACATCATACCTGACTTTCAACAAAAAATTACAGAGCATACTAAAAGGGAAAAAGCACATTTTGAAGAGACAGAACAACCATCTGAACCAGACTCAGTTATGGCAGAGATGTTGGAATGATCAGACTGAGAATTTAAAATGACTTTGATGAAGAGGCTAAGGGTGCTAATTTAAAAAGTGTACACAACATGCAAGAACAGATGGTAATTTAAGAAGAGACATGAAACCTCTATGAACCAAAAACAAGGCTAATAATCACAAAACACTGTAACAAAAATGAAGAATGCACTTGATGGGTACATCAATAGACTGGGTATGGCTGAGGACAGAATCAATGAGCTTTAGGGAATGTCAGTAGAAACTGCAAAAAACAAATGCAGAGAGAAAAGAGAAGGAAAAAGTCAGAACAGAGTATGCAAGCACTATGGGACAATTACAAGAGTCATTATATACACATGATAGAAATACTGGAAGGTGGCTGGCCTGTGGTGGCGCAGAACATAAAGTGTCGATCTGGACCGTTGAGGTCGCCGGTGCAAAACCTCAGGCTTGCCCAGTCAAGGTACATATGAGAAGCAACTACTATGAGTTGGTACTTCCTGTTCCTTCCTCCTCCCACAGCCTTTCTCTCTCTCTCCCTTCTCTCTAAAATCAATAAATAAAATCTTAAAAAAAAAAAAGAAAGAAATACTAGAAAGGGAAGCAAGAGGAACAGAAAAAATATTTTAAGAAATAATGACAGAATTTCCTAAAATTATAAGATGCCAAACCACAGAATGAGGAAGCACAGAGAACATCAAGCAAGATAAATACAAAAAAAAAACACAACCCAAAACCTCCAAAACTCCAGACATATCATATCTAAACTACAGAATATCAAAGACAGAAAGAAAACCTTCAAAGAAGTCCAGCGGTGGGGGAAATTGAAATTCCTTACCTACAGAAAAGCAAGAATAGGAATTACATCAGACTTCTGTTCAGAAATCATGCAAGTGTGAGTGTGGTAAAATATTTAAAGTGCTGAAAGAAAAAACCCTATTGTCTTAGAGTTGCGTATCTAATGATATATCTTTCAGAAGTGAAGGAGAAACAAGGACTTTGGAATTTGTCATTAGTAAACCTGCCTTACAAAAAATGTTCAAAGACGTTCTTTAGAGAGAAAGAAAACTATATAGGCCAGAAACTTGAATCGAGAAAAGAAAGACCATTAGAAAAGTAGTAAATGGGCCCTGGCTGGTTGGCTCAGTGGTAGAGCGTCGGCCTGGTGTGCAGAAGTCCCTGGTTCGATTCTCGGCCAGGGAACACAGGAGAAGCGCCCATCTGCTTCTCCACCCTCCCCCCTCCTTCCTCTCTGTCTCTCTCTTCCCCTCCCGCAGCCGGGGCTCCATTGGAGCAAAGATGGCCCGGGCGCTGGGGATGGCTCCTTGGCCTCTGCCCCAGGCGCTAGAGTGGCTCTGGTCACGGCAGAGCGACACCCCAGAGGGGCAGAGCATCGCCCCCTGGTGGGAAGAGTGTCGCCCCCTGGTGGGCGTGCCGGGTGGATCCCGGTGGGGCGCATGCGGGAGTCTGTCTGACTGTCTCTCCCCGTTTCTAGCTTCAGAAAAATACAAAAAAAAAAAAAAAAGTAGTAAATCGAGGTAAAGTAAGCGGCAGGGAGAGGAGTAACTGGATTGGGCAAGTGTGCCTGGCATCCCCCTGCTTCCCCAGGTACACTGGTGGTGCTGATCTGTGAACTTCTGTTGAATAAGCATCAACTCAAACAGAAATAAGAGCCTAGGGGAGACTCAAGAACAGTACCAAAAAGATTTTCTGAGATGAAAAACCCATGGTGATATTTAACATTGGACAACTGGTAGGTAAATTGAAGGAGAAAATAGTCATTGTTGAGAAACTAAGAGTGAAAGAAATGTGTTAATGCACAGAACAAAAATACACTGATGAAAATAGTAAAGACAAAGAGTAAGGACTTGAAGTACATACCTAGATCTATGAGACCTGATGTGAAGTAAAAGAATCCTAATAATAATAATAATAATAATAAAAAAAAAATGGAGATGGAAGGGGGGCAATAATTGAGTACACAATAGTAAAAATTTTCCTGAGCTGAAGAAATAAGAATCTTCAGCTGGAGAGGATTAAACAACGTCCAGGCAAGAATGATGGAGATAAAACTAATGGTGTATATTTTGTTATAGTCTGGTGAAAGTCTTGCCCTGCAAGAATAAAGAGAAAATCTTACACGTTTCCAGCAAGGAATAAAAATTACTAAGAAAGGGAACACAATCAGACAAGACTCAGGTTTTTTTTTTTTTAATTTTTTTTATCTGTTTCTGCTTTGTGCTAGAAAATGAAGAAATAACATGCTTAGGCTCCTGAGAAGATAAGGACTAAGAGGAGGAATTCAATACCTAACCAAGATAATATTCATCTGACAAAATGAAAGAAGGGTATTGGTGGATTTGCAAAGATTTAAAACTATATCACACAGTAGGATGACTAATTCGTCTAGGTCTGTCCAGGACTTTGCCCATCTTAGCACTTAAAATCTCATCTTCTGGCAAAACCACTCAGTCTCAGGCAAACTGAGACAACTGGTCACCCTATAATAGGCCTTCCGTGAAGAAAACCAACATCAAGTGAAAAAAAAAGAAGAGATTTTGAGGTGGGTAGTGGTTTTCACACAGACAATATTTTGTCCCCGTCTCCGCCTTCCCTGGAATTTGGCAATATCTGGAGATACTTTTGGTTGTCACAACCAGGGCAGGTGAGAGTTCTGCGGCTGGTATCAAGACGTAGAGGCCAGAGATGCTGATAAACATTCCACACTACACAGGAAAGCCGTCTCCTGCCCCCAACAAAGAATGTCTTGCTCAAAATGTCAATAGTGCCAAGGTTGAGAAACCGATTCAGGGGAAAAGAATGACAAATAGAGAGAGTGGTGAGCTACAAGCTTCACTATATTTACATACCTACATAAAATTTAAATGTAAATGAAGAATTAAAGATTGCTTTGGAATGTGTAATGTAAAAGCTCATGAAAGTTTCTGGAAATAAGAGATGAACTGCAGAGAAATACTAATAATGACCTACGGTGATGAAACTGTCTCCACCAACCTAATTATGGGGGTAAAGACAGGAGGCTGGTGAAATAGGTGAGGCATCAAAGTATTTTACAAGGTCTCAATTTATTGGGATAGGAATGAAAACAGTCAGGGTGTAAGATGTCTTAGAGAAGAAAATAATAAGTATCTTGCTTTCATAAAATACTGAAAAAATAGGCATGCTAGTAAGTGCCAGGAAGGGGAATTAATGCAATGGAAAATTCCATCAGAACTCTCATATTAACAAAGGATCAGAAGGGATTGAACAGCGACTTGATCAGACTCTTGAAAATAAGTAAAATGATTCAGGTGGTTGGAGGATAGCAGTCTCTCGCCAGCCATAGTTTCACCAATTGTGGTTCTAAGATGACACTTTTTGTTTGTTTATTTCTGTGTAATATAATTTTAAAAATCCATAGTCTTTTAATAAATGTGTGTGGTTTAGTTAGAGGTCTTTAATGAGGTAGCACACTAATAATTTTTGCTTTTGCTCTGAAAAATCATGTGAGTAGGTCTATGAGGTAATGATCATTGGTTCCTATTCGTTTCCTTCCCTAGACCCTATCCTTCATGGGGTAGGAATTGTGTTTCTTCTCTCATATTATCATTGCACCCCTGGTGCTGTATGACCATTTACTAAACAAACACATTACACCCTCTCAATCGATAGGTAGAGGGCTAGATAGGAGAAAAACGCTTCTTACAACATAGTATTTGCGGGCAGTCCAGGATGTTGGTATACTTTACTACGATTTATGAAAAGGAGACAAGCCAAACATAAGGATAAAATGTGTGACATCTGAAGCTAGTGAAGGCTGACTTGAAAACTTGAAAGAGACAATTTGCATAAAATAAAAATTGTGGAAAAAAAACTTCCTCCCTAAACCAAGTTTGCCAGATTTAGCATATAAAAACACAAACTAGCCAGTTAAATTGGACTTTCAAGTAAACAATGAATAATTTTTTTGTACAAGTAGGTCCCAAATATTGCAAGGGACATACTTAATCATATATTTTGCTTCATAAGACACACTTTTCCCCCAAAAAAAGTGGAGGGGGAAATGCCCGTGTGTGTCTTTTTTTTTTTTTTTTTACAGAGACAGAGTGAGTCAGAAAGAGGGATAGACAGGGACAGACAGACAGGAACGGAGAGAGATGAGAAGCATCAATCATTAGTTTTTCATTGCGCGTTGCAACACCTTAGTTGTTCATTGATTGCTTTCTCACATGTGCCTTGACCGTGGGCCTTCAGCAGACTGAGCAACCCCTTGCTGGAGCCAGCGACCTTGGGTCCAAGCTGGTGAGCCTTGCTCAAACCAGATGAGCCCGCACTCAAGTTGGCGACCTCAGGGTCTCGAACCTGGGTCCTTCCGCATCCCAGTCCGAAGCTCTATCCACTGCACCACCCCCTGGTCAGGCCCGTGTGTGTCTTATGGAGCGAAAAATACGGTAGTTTTAAAAAAAATTTTAACACACCATTTGGTTCGTAATATTTTTTTTCTTATTTTTCTCCTTAAAATCTTAGGTGTGTCTTATGATCTGGTGTGTCTTATGGAGCAAAATATACGGTATTTTAGGAGTATAATATATTAAGAAGTATTCATAATTGATCTGAAGTCCAAATTTAACTGAGCATCTTGCATTTTATCTGGTAACTCTACCCTAGATCATAATCAAAAATAATATGTCTTGAATGGTTAAAGAAGGTTATTTAAGAAAGGTTACATTTTTCAAGGTAATATTTTAAAAATATTATTCAAAATAATATCTATCCATTTGTTAGTGGCAAACACCTTCTAGAACTTTTAATTTCCATGTTTTATTAATTATATTTTATTTTCTCCCCAATGCCATATTTTCTAAGAGAACTTGATTCTGCTTTCCATGGGGGTGGGTGGGATATAACTTTTGAGGTTGTCAAGGAAGTGCTGTAATCATAATGGTGAGAAAAAATTATACCTGTGTGGATCCTGGCCAGTGGCTCAGTGGATAGAGCATCCACTCAGTGTATGGATGTCCTGGGTTCGATCCCCAGTGAGGGCACACATGAGCAGCGACCACCTACTTCTCTACCCTTCCCTCTCCTCCTTCTCTCCCTCTTTCTCTCTCTCAGCCAGTGGCTCAATTGGTTCAAGTGTAAGCCCTGAGCACTAAGGATAGCTCAGTTGGTCAGAGCGCATCAGTCTCAGGTGTTAAAAATAGCTCAGTTGATTTGAGCATCAGCCCTAGACAGGGTTTGCTGGGTGGATCCTGGTCAGAGCGCACATGGGAATCTGTCACTATCTCCCCTCCTCACACTTAAAACAAAAAATTATATCTGTGTGATGCTTTCACTTCCATGAGTAAGACTCACCATGGTGAAGCAGGTGGCATACGCCCATTTCATAAATGAGTTCCAACGTTACTGTGTGTTCATGATAGTTGCTGTGCTCATCTGATGCTATTGAAAAGAAGCAGCATAAGGCAGAGGACTGAAAGGACAGAACCAGCCATGAGCCCAAAGCGCTGACCCCAATGAGACTAGGTCAGAGAGTAAAAAGCAAATGAAGGCAGGTGGGTTTTGTAATTGATCACAAGGCTGCTCCTTTCCACCCGAGAAGTGAAACAGTGATAACACCTGTTAAAAGATGTTAAATTAAAATATTTGCCTAAGCATGAATATATAAAAATACCAAAGTGAGTTGAGAAACAGGCATGCAAGTTATAACTTTTTAAAGGAAATAACCAACATACAATTACATAACTCTTGGGTTCCTCACCCAAATCATGCTTTTAAAAGAGAGATTACACATTAGGAAGAAGTTTTAAACTTGCTTTCCTTGGTGAAAGCTATTCTGTGATTTCTCCATCTTACCCCTCACCTAGGAGGAGGATATCAGTCCTCAGGCTCAGTCAGGATAAAGACCTCCACCCTCCAGCCATGGAAGTTCAGAGGGCAGGAGCTGGGCTAGAGAGCTGCTCTGGGGCAGAGAGAATGACAGCGGGGCAGATCTGCCTCCATCTGTTTGGGCCAAGGACACATGAGTGTTTTCTGCACAACAGCACGGACGGGTGAGAGAGAGCCTGTCTGTAGTCATGCTGGGTCCTGGAGGAGCCATGGCATGCCAAGGAAGATTGGTGTGTTGTGGGCTCCGAGAGCTAGGGGCTGATTAGGGCATTAGCTGAAAGAGTAAAAGCGGCATGGCCTACCACATGGGTGTCACAGCTGCGGGCCTGCTGGAATCCCCAGGAGGATCCATGAAAGAGTCAGCTCTAGAATTTGCCGTGCTCAGATTGCTCAAAGCCAGCTTACGATCTTGGTGGTCACATTAGAACATTCTGTTTCCCTTTCCCCACTGCCTTGCCCTGTTCTGACTCCCAGGAGAATTTGGTCGGAGCTGTGTGGGTGGCAGTGGAGGGAGTGTGGAGAGGAGCAACTGACCTCAAGCAGTATGCCTTCCTCCTCGCCGGGGGAAGTGAGAGAAACAGATCTCAGCTCTGAGGGACAGTAGAACATTCAGATTTCTGATCTGAGTCATGTAAGATGACTGTAGGAATTTCTATTACGCAGGAATGACCAGCAAAGTCATGAGACCTGTTGGCATTTTTATACAGTGGTGAGAAAGGAAGGGCTCCCCAAACTCTAATTTTAAAAAGATAGTTGGGAGAATTTTAAGCTTTTTTCTCAAGTCCTGGTTATACTTAAATGCAGGTAATACATAAAAATTATTCATCTTAAGGTCCTGGCAGTTGGCTCAGTGGTAGAGCGCCAGCTGGGCGTGTAGAAGTCCTGGGTTCGATTCCCAGCCAGGGCACACAGGAGAAGCGCCCATCTGCTTTTTCACCCCTCCCTCTCGCCTCTCTCTCTCTACCTATCTATCTTTCTCTTCTCCTCCCCTTCTGCAGCCATGGCTCAATGTAGCAAGTTGGCCTCGGATGCTGAGAATGACACCATGGCCTCTGCCTCAGGCTCTACAAAAAAAAAAACGGCTCCAGTTCAATGGAGCAAAGGACCCAAGATGGGCAGAGCATTGCCCCCTAGCGGGCTTGCAGAATGGATCCTGGTCAGGGTGCATGCGGAAGTCTGTCTCTGCCTCCCTCCTCTCACTAAGTAAATTTAAAAAATTATTCATCTTGGCCCTGGCCGGTTGGCTCAGCGGTAGAGCGTTGGCCTGGCGTGCGGGGGACCTGGGTTCGATTCCCGGCCAGGGCACATGGGAGAAGCGCCCATTTGCTTCTCCACCCCCCACTCCCCCCTCCTTCCTCTCTGTCTCTCTCTTCCCCTCCCGCAGCCAAGGCTCCATTGGAGCAAAGATGGCCTGGGCGCTGGGGATGGCTCCTTGGCCTCTGCCCCAGGCGCTAGAGTGGCTCTGGTCGCGGCAGAGCGACACCCCGGAGGGGCAGAGCATCGCCCCTGGTGGGCGTGCCGGGTGGATCCTGGTCGGGCGCATGCGGGAGTCTGTCTAACTATCTATCCCCGTTTCCAGCTTCAGAAAAATACAAAAAAATATATTAAAAAAAAGGAAAAAAAATTATTCATCTTAATAATACAATGAACCCTCATAAACTCACTGCTTGACCAAAGAAATGGACATGACTGAAACCCTTCCCGTCTCTGAGGCCCTCCCCCTTACCACCCTTTTCTTTCAGTTGGTCAATACCCTGGTGATTGGCTTATCTTCATTACCTTCTTTTTCTTTACAACTCTATTACATATGTTAGTATTCCATAATGTGTTGCTTGATTTGAACTTTATTAAATGGTATCAAACTATATATATATATGTATTTTTTATCAGTTGCATATTTCACTCAGTATTAAGCTACTTAATACTTTACACAGGTGAATATTAAGCATGTAGCTATAGTGTCTCCATATCCACTACTGCGCAGTATCCCATTGTGTGAATATATAGCAATGTGGTCATCAATTTTCCTGTCAATAGATAATTTGATAATTGGTATTTTCGCTGTTTTATACAACACTGTCTTAAACACGTTTAAAGGGGTCCATGATTACTTAGGGTATATACCTAGGGGTGGGATTACTGGGTTGTGTGATATCACTTTTTAAAATTTTTATCTATTGAGCCCTGGCTGGTAGTGCTATGGATAAAGCATTGTCTTGGAGCAATGAGGTCACTGGTTTGATCCCAGGGACACAGACTCTATCCCAAGGGTGCCTAGCTTGATTCTGGGAGCACCAGGTTTACCCTGATATCACTGATTCTAGTCAGGGCACATATGAGAAGCAATCGATGGTGCACAACTAAGTGGAACACAAGTTGATGCCTCTTTCTCTCTCTCCCTTCCTTCCTCTCCCTCAAAAAAAAATCAATGAAATAAAAATTCAAAATACTTATTTATTAATTTTATAGAGAGAGGAAGGGGGAGAGAGAGACAGAGAGAAACAATTCGTTGTTCCACTTAGTTATGCAGTCACTGGTTGATTCTTGTATGTGCCCTGACCGAGGATTGAACCCACAACCATGGCCAATCTGGATGATGCTCAAACCAACTGAGCTACCTGACCAGGGTTAGTATAACTTTTTACTTGTTTCAAATTGTTTTCTAGAGTAGTTGAATTAACTTACAACTTGCCCCTACCCTCCTACCCACCCCTTCCCGTACCTCTCCCCCACAAGAGTTCCCATTGCTACACATTCTAAGAAACACTTGGAATGGTCAGATTTTCTAAATATTTGCCAGTCTAGTCAGTTTAACATGATATCTCATTGTGGCTCCAGCTCACATTTTTATGAGTGCTAATAGACCTATTTATTATTATTATAAATTAATACAGTTATGTAATTTAACTAAATTAGAATTGTAGAAATCAGAGGGAAAGTCAGGATAGATGGCTCACTCAGTTTGATTCTAATTTATAACCCATCTAACAAATGGTTTACCAAAATGTATGATAAATTCTTCTGGGGGAAAATCAATCTGATATTGTGGTTAGCCCAAAATGACACTGTAGGTTCTATGACATGCCATGTCTGCCATTACTCAAGCTTGTGTGATGTCCTGCTGACCACACACACGCTTGAGTCTCTCCCTGGTTTATTTCTTCTTGTTGCTGGGTCAGTGGATGGAAGGCAAGAAGGATGGCTTGAGCCTTACCTTTCCAGCGTCCAACTTGCCAGCAACGGGGACTCTAACTCGGGAGGGGACGTCTTTGTTGCCATTTCTTTCAACAGGAGGTATTAAGAATCTCCCAGGAAGCAAGCTCTATAGCTTTGTTTACCATCCGGATGCTCGTCTGGCTTTCTATGGGGAAGTTCTCACTAATACCTCCTCCTTTACTTGGAGCATTACTCTCTTTTACTGATTATTCTCTCATAGTCATCAGCAACCTTTGGGTAGCATGTATTTTACTTCTTAGCACTCATTATGGCTTTTTTTTCTTATATATATATAAGATCTTTCAGAAAATATCATATTCTAGTGTATAACTTGAGATTTAAAGACCTGACATGCCTTAAATCCATATTTAAGAACTTTGAATGATGGCATTCTGTGTACCTAGAGCTTTATAACAGAGATAGCCTAGTCTATCCTCCAGAAGTCATGTTTACTTCCTTTTATTAATTATTCTGTCTTTGTTATCTGTGGCATGCTGAGTAATAGCCCCATTGGGTTTTGAGAATGTTATACCAGTAAAAATACTGCCAGTTTGGACTGAAAGGAACAGAGAGAACATGAACTGAGAGAAGGCTGCTGGACTCCCAGAGTTCCGCAGGTAGGAGACAGGTTGATCAAACTACTCAGCTGCAGATATATGTGCTATCATTCAAGCAAAAGGATGGCTTCCAGGGTGGAGCTGTGAGTCAGGTTCTGGAATGTTAGAGAATTTGCCTGGTTGTGTTTAGACATTGGTTGGGACCAGAGATTCCTTTTGTTTTCATTCTTTTTGAATGGCAATGTTTATAACTTATCCTATGCATGTCTCACCATTATTTTTGTGAAACATATACTTGTTTTCTGATTGCACAGGTCCATGGAGAAGAATTTTGCTGCTGCATGGATTAGATACAGAGACTTACCTATATCGAATCTGGATGGTTTAGATGAGATTTGGGACTTCTTCTAAACTGGTAAGATTTAAGTGAGATTTTGGATTCAAGTTGAAATGGGTTGACCTTTAGGGACCTAGGGATAAGGACGAATGTTGTTTGTGTGTGGGATGTATGTGAGTCTTTGGGACCAGAGGGATTATGGAAGGCTGAATAACAACCCACCCCAAATCTGTTCATATGCTAATCTCCAGAACCTGTGACTGTTATCATATAGAGCAAAAGAGACTTTTCAAATATAATTCAGTTAGGAATCTTGACATGAGAGATTATCCTGTATTATTCTGCTGGGCCTGATGTAATCATAGGGGTCCTTATAAGAGGAATGTGGGAGGAGTCAGAAACAGAGGAAAAGGCCAAGCAGAGATCAGAGCAATATGGCCATGAGCCAAGGAATGTCAGCAGCCTATAGAGGGTTAAAGAGAGAAGGAAGGGATTCTCTCATGAGGCCTCCAGAAATAACTTGTTCTCCTGACACTGATTTTAGCCCTATAAGGCTTATTTTGCTCTTCTGACCTTCAGCACTGTAAGAGTGAATTTGTGTTGCTTTAAGTACATTAAGTTTGTGGGAATTTGTTAAAGCAGCAAGAGGAAACTAATACACTATCTATTGAGCCAAGGAGAGCCAGTCCTGAAATAAACATTCAAGAACACTAGTTAGAGCAGCTGTGTGAAAAGAAATAAAAGAGGAGATCTTTTTCCCCTCTAGGTGTACTATTTCATTATAATTGGTGAATTTACTTTTTCTTAAACAATAAACATCTCTAAACAAACTACAAAGAAGAAACTGAGTTACTTGAAGTGTTTTTGAAACAAATTTCTATAATTCAGCAGATACTACCTGGGGTACAATATTTCAGCTTTTGGTAACTATCTAAACTAACTCCATTTAAAAACCATCTCTCTAGAAAACCTGAGGCTCCGTAAGAAAGAAACTAATAGTGATGCATAATATTACATTTGCCAAAATGGCAGGGAGATCACATTATGAATGTTCTTATAAAGCCCTGCTAGGGAGAAATGTCATGGTTAGAACTTGTGTGGTGTGCTCAATGGCACAGGCTATCAGAACAGGTTCGGGCAGATCTGGCATGACACTCAAATAAAATGTGCGAGCTTTCAAATTGAAGAAGAAAATTCTTTAGACTAAAGTTTTCATTCCCATGTTTACTTTCTTCTTTGTCAAGCACACAACATTCAGCTCATTTACATATAGTGCATAGATGCAAATTCCTTAATTGGCAAAGATTTGTCAATGGAGAGTTTTTAAAATTATATTTAGATATTGCAGTATCCATGTTGTAGAAATAACTATCTTATTAGAGAGTATTTTTTTTTCACTTAGCATTTGTGCTTTTTATGATTAAATACCAGTTTGCCCGTATGGAACCTGTGTTGTCACAGTCCAGTCAGGAAACCAGACGTGCGTGTTACACATGTGATGAAAGAGCTGGGAACCATCGAGGACGGGGGAGACCTATCAATCATCAGCAGCAAGATGCGGCTTCCCTCCCTAGTTACAGCGGCCACATTCCTTCATCTGCAGAGCCAGCAAAGGCGGGTGAGACCACATCACCTCGCTCTGACACAGACTTCTGACTCCTCTTCCACACTTGTGCTTACACTGGCCTGCCTGGATGATTCAGGATGATCTGCCTATTTGGAGGTCAGCTGATTAACAACCTTAATTCCATCTGCCACCTTAATCCTCCTTTGCCATGTCTTGTGCACATATTCACGGTTTTTGGGAATTGGGACACGAACATCTTTGCGAGGACATTATTTGCCTTAACAAGTGGTGCTGCTGGAGCTGGTAGCCAGGGTGACAGAGCGGGAGCCAGGCCACAGCAGGAATTACGACAGTGATGGAGCGGCACGGACAGGACACGTCCCGACACTGTGGGGTAGGAGGAGATGCCCCGGCTCCTCCCCGCAGAACGGGAGGACGCGCTAGGAGAATGCCTCGTTCTGAAACATCTGACTCCTGCTTTCCTCTCCCTTTACCATGTGGAATCTCAGAAACCTTTCAGTGGGTGCTGAGAATATATTTTTCTTTGATTTATACCTTACTGTATATATGACAAATATAGATGACTTTATGAAGAAATGGAAAAAGAATTAACCCTACCAAATTTGGCATATTGAGTCACAAAACATTTCCTTCTATCCGGTGAGAGTCTGAATTGTTTGTGTGGGAATCTGAGTTGTCCTCCACCAGCAGCACTTTTTAGAACAAGGGACAGTGTGACGATTTGTAACCCAGCCTCTAGCTGCCGCATTCTTCCTGGACACAGGTCAAGTGAGGTGGGTTTGGTGGGGAGAACTATGTGGCTTAATCGGGTCATTACCCAAATACTGGAAAAATGATAGCTTATTATATGTGCTCAGTAATAAAGAAAGGTCATTTTTATGTCACTCTGCAGAAATTTACAGCAAATGGGATTCCAAGGATTACTGCATGAAGGAAATGCCAGTGTTAAATCTACAGAGAGCTCTTCAGTGCCGCCTGTCATAAATTAAAAGCAAGCACTACTGAGGAGGCTTGGTGAAGGAGAAAACAGTGAGGCCCTAAGCTGATCTTCATTTGCCTTTTTTTTTTTTTCTGGAACATGCAGGCTTGGTTGTGTTTTCTTAGAGGTCCCCTCCCCTCAGCAAAAAATCACTGCATTTATCCACCAAGGTCTGGCTTTCTTAGGCCATGTTAACAATGCTGTTTCAGCAGCTCGCTGTAATGCCAGCATCAGGTGTCACAACTACTGGAGTGACAGCCTAATGGCCGTGCCATTTTCCCTGGAGAAGCAGGGACAGACAGGCCAGCCTTTGTCTCTGCCAGGAGTGGTCTGAATGTGGAACTTCTTCCCTGGTGGTGTGCCTGGGAGCGCTGGAGTCTCAGTCATTTGGCCATGACTCCTTCTCTGCTTGACCCCCAGCTCTGTCACCAAGGCAGGAGTCTTTGGGCTCACTGGGCACGGCCAGGCGCTTGTCTGAGGCCAGGGGGAGGTAGCTCTTTTTTGTTGCCTTCTATTCGGAACCCAACTTTGGTTTGAGTCCTAGAAGTCAGAATGTGGATGGACCCTTCTCTGTTGTCGTTTTTCACGGCTCCATTAGTCTTTGCTCTGAGATTCTGTGCTTCGGAAGTGAGAGAGGGGGCGTGGGAGTCGTGTTTTCATCTCTTTTCCCTTGCCCACCCCTCCCACCACTGTGTTTCTAGCTCAGCAATGTAGGACACTGATGCTGGGCACGTGTGTGCCTTGTCCTCTTGTTGACGGAGATGACAGAGACCACAGCTCTCTACAGGGCTCAGTGCTTTACAACATGATATCAGTTTCTCCTCAGAAAAATTCAGGGGCTGTTGCTGTTATCGTCTCCATTTACAATGTGAGTAAACTGAGGCTCAAGAGGTTGGGTAATGTCCCTGAGTGTGGAGACACAGTCTTTAGAAAGATAATTGTACAGAGTGGGGCAAACGTAGGTTTACAGTTGTTCTTATGGAAAATAACAAAAATTAATATAATAATAATAATAATAAAAGAATAAACTCTGTGTTTCACATACTTACAACTATAAACCTACTTTTGCCCAAACCTGTATTGGAATGGAGCCATTAGAGGGAATGGACCCTTATTTAGTATGATTGGTGTCTTCATAAGAAGAAGAGCTGAGGACATAGACAGGACCAGGGAAAAGACCATGTGAAAACACAGGGAGAAGAAAACCATCTGCGAGCCAAGGAGAAGGACCTCAGAAGAAACCAACCCTGCCAACACCTTGATCTTGGACTTCTAGCCTCCAGAACTGTCAGAAAATAGATTTCTGTTGTTTATGCCACCCAGCGTGTGGTATTTTGTTATAATAACCTTAGCAAAGTAATATAGTAACTTTCTCAAGGCTACACACAGGGAAAACCTGACTATGGAACCTATATTTTCTATGTAAACCTCAATTTTTCTATAATATGTTTTAACTAACATTTTAAAGCATTAGTTAATATTTCGAAAACATGTTTTAAAAGGTGATACGTCTTGATCGCCTTTCCTATTTATAACGTATTTACCGGAATTTGAAAAAAATTACTCCTAAACTTGACTTCATGCTACCCTGGTGTCTCGTTATATCTAGGTGAACTGTGAAAATTTCAAAACAAAACTTACTCAATTTTTCTTTAACTCAAGAGGAAAAAAAAACAACTATGCAAAACAGCTTTTTGGTTTTAGGGGCAGAAGGCAGATTTCAGGAAATCAAACAAACAATAGGTTTTGGAAATCCCCAAAGAGTGGGGCTTTCTGACCCTAGAGCAGGGGTGGGCAGCCTCTCCCAGAGGTGAATTTTCCCAAAGGCTTGAGACCCTGGGCTTAGGAGGGGTGGAGCAGGAAAGTCAGCCAAGGGGAGGCTTGTGAGAAGCAGGGCAGAGCTTCATGGTGTCCTTTTCCCAACTGGGAACCTGGGATAGAAATGGGTAAGTGGGTGGGGTTGGGGGACAGCCCTGACTTGGCCATTCCCCAGGGGAGCGAGGCAGCTTACTGGTTGATCCTGATCTACTGGTTGGAAATGCTTACTCTAGAGGATCTTACACAATTGTGTGTTCTGTGTTGTCCAAAGGGCTGAAGGTAATGACAATTGGAGACTTGCCCTCACTCTGCTCTCTGGTTTGCTATGGCGCTTCCCATTAATAAATTAACACAGAGACCCCAAACATAGGAGCAAATGTTTGGTGATTCAAGGCACATCTTGTTTTTTATTACCTTAAGAAATTCATTTCATAACTCAGATTTTTTCCATATTTTTCCTAGTTTATAAAAAGCAACACTAGCTCAGTTCCCTGGTTTCAATGCTAAACACAGCTCTCAGTTTTCTGATTTTTTGCTGGGTTAGCCTTTGCTTCTACTTAATTGGTTCCTTTTTAAAATCTACCTGAGAATGACAAAAAAAAAAAAAATGCTAAACAACAGTTCCAGCTGCATTTATGTAGATTTCAAGAAAGGAAAAATGAAGGATTCAGTATGTGGTCAAGGTAAAAAAATGTGATCATGGTGGCAAATCTGACTGAGCTATGACCTTGCATATACTCAATAGACCACTTCCCCTTTGGTCAGGCAGTACTGATCTCTATGTATTTCTTTCTCCCCTCGGCCCCCAGAAAAGGCTGTTACCTAATGATATTAAAATTTTAATTGAATATGTTGAATGTTCTGAAAATTAAAGCAACCGAACTTAAACTCTTAAACTCTTTCAACCCAGTCTCTCTCCAGCCGCCATTGAAGGTGGATGGGAGAGTTATAAATATATGCTGCCACCTACAGGACAGAGTGGGGATATGCACAACCAAAGCTGTTCATTATCAGCCTTCTCTTTTCTGCTTCATACTCACTGGTTTCTACGAAAAAATATTCTTTATATTGAATCCTCAGATTCTCTAAGACACATTTATACTAAATAACATGAATATTGAAAGAGTTATTTATTAGTATCTGAACTTATAATGCTAACACCTCACACTTTTCTTTAGTTTCTTTCCCTCTCTTATATCAGCGTGTGACCCAATATGCTTCTCACTGTAACATGTCACTTAAGACTTAAATCATGTTCGCTAGCTTCTGCTTGGACGTAGGAAGTGGCCAGTGGCCAGCTCACTCTATCTTGCATTAGTGCTGTTAGAAAGTGTGTCTTTCTATTGAATTAAAATGTGTTCATGTGCTGGGAATTGGGCCTGGCTCTGTGTTTTGGAATGCGACAGAGAAAGCAGATGCCCTCTCTCACATGACAGCCTTCATGTGTATGGAGGAGTCATCACAGCTCCCAGGCTTTTCCTCTTAGGCTGAAGAGCCTGGCTTCAGAGATCTGATTCCTTCACCTTCACACCCGGCCACCTGCTTCTCTGGATGTGACTGTTTGTTGCCAGTCCCCCCATTAGCACCGTACTGCTGTCCTTAGTGTCCGAAGCAGACCCACGTGGCAGTGAAGCGCAACATAACCTCGACTGTGTAAACCAGGGGTCGGGAACCTTTTTGGCTGAGAGAGCCATGAACGCTACATATTTTAAAATGTAATTCCGTGAGAGCCATACAACGACCCGTGTACGTTACACATTATCCAATAAAAATTTGGTGTTGTCCCGGAGGACAGCTGTGATTGGCTCCAGCCACCCACAACTATGAACATGAGTGGTAGGAAATGAATGGATTGTAATACATGAGAATGTTTTATATTTTTAACGTTATTATTTTTTTTTATTAAAGATTTGTCTGCGAGCCAGATGCAGCCATCAAAAGGCCACATCTGGCTCGTGAGCCATAGGTTCCTGACCCCTGGTGTAAACCCTGCTTTCTCTTCTCTCCAACTCAGACAATAGTTGCAAGGCTCCAAGAGCACTAAACAAATGTGCACAGACACATTTGGGAGAAGTGTCTGTGATTATGTTTGAGGTGCTCTCAGAGTATCGTGCCTTTTTGCCTAAGAAACTAGCAAGGACAGCACAGGTCACTATTTCATTCCGGGGATTTCTAGTACATGTTTCTTGTGCATTAATATAGGGTGGTGTGAGCATAGGTTCATTTCGGGAAGAAGAAGAGAGAGCTCTTTATTTTGCAGACTGTGCTATGTGTGAAATTCTGAAGGCGGCCATTGCTGCCTTTTGGATCTGACTCTTCCCGTCTGGTCCCCAGCCCCTGTTTTGGAGGACCTTTCCTCCCTGCTGAACTCAGGGTCATTCCTTCTCTCTTTCCTATTGAAGCCTGTGCTGGATGAAGGGCGGGATCTGTCATCATTTATGTTGGGGTAGACTTAATTCAGAAGCCAGGTACCCTGCTTTACCATCTGGGCAGTGTTTGTATTTTAAGTTTTCTCTATAATTTGAAAAGGGCTTTGTCTTCTATTAGAGGAACCTAACCATGTGGAGAAAGGTTTGGGCCCAGTGGATCTTGATGTCCCTAAAAGTTCTTCAGAAAGGTCTATCTTACAAGGGCTCCCAGTGTGGGAGGTGAGAATCACCTTCATGGTGTATGTTAGTTAGCCAGGTCAGGGCAATAACCATCACCTCAGGCAATAATGGAACTGCATATTTACCCCCACTGATTATGATAGCTCTGCTCATGAACAAGCTGGTTAGTGTAATCATGAGATCAGATTAAAATTCCCTTTTAGGGAAAATGATACATATTTGAATGCCGGTTCTGGCTATTGTGGCATTTGGGGTTCACTCAGACCAACGTTTCTGCTAGAGCTTTTAATTATGCATAATAACCATCCCCCTTTGTTCTTTGGTATCTTTCATCCGAAGCTCAAAGTGCTCTTCAAGCATTATTAACTCATTAATCCTTGCAACACTCCTGGGAGGCAGATTGGAGGCAAGGTGATTAGCCCATTTTCAAGACAGGGACATAGAGGCACAGAGGATTGCAACAGCTTCTCCAGGATAGCATGAGTCAGAGCTGGGTAGGGAACAGAGCTTACTAATGTTCCTCCCCGTCTGCCTCTCCGAACCTCCCCTCCTCCCAGGAGTGAAAACCAGTAACAGTTGGATCCGGCATTGTCTCTACCTGTCTTTTGAATGTCAATGTGGAACAACACACAGGACATCTGGCCAAAAACAAAGCCAAAATATTTTTTTCTTGAAATGTAAAATCTATGCTCTTTAAGGGGAAAGAGATGTGTGTGTTAACCACATACATAAAATCGAGTAATCCCTCACATAGAACCCCAAAGTCCTCAAAATCTATTATAGACTCTTACACTTTTCTTACATAGAATCAGGAAATTCCATTTGACCAAGCAGAAACGAAACTTGAATTTCACAAGGGTTAGGATTCAGTTTGAAACTGAGAAGTACTAACATCTGTCTTTTAAGTCTGACAAACAACCCTTTCTCCTTGGTTTCACTTGAATGCAGGCTGGTTTCGCATGGACTTCATTGTTGTTTTAGTGGAGCTAGAGGAGGGGACACTGTGTGATCTGGGTGGGTGTCAAAGGGAATAGTTAATGTCCACAGAGCCACTGAAAGCCTGAAACCTGGGGTCAAAGGGCTCCAGAGACCAGCATAAAAGGCAGAGTAGCAAATTCAATGGAAAGTCATGAGCCTTCTTGGGCCATTGTTTTTATTTATTATTTATTTATGTATTCAACAAACTTTTATTGAGTATCAATTAAACTCCAGTCATTGGCTGAGTGCAAGTAATTCTAAGATGAGTAAGACATAACACTCGATTTTCAAGAGTTTACAATTAAGAAGCAAAGATAAACAAATTATTATTCTATGAAGTAATGAGTAACCATAGAGATATTTACAAAGTCTAATCAGGGCAAATTAGCTTGAATAGCTCAGAGAAATCTTCAAAGAGACATCTCTTGAAGACCACATAGAGGATGGGTATGAAGGATGAGAGTTTGCTGAGGGGATTGATGGGGCTAAGCTTTCAAGGGTCATCCATTTATTCCAAGTTTGTTATGAGGACTGACAACACCATTTATAGCAGTAGCAAGCAGTTACTAAATTCCTAATATGTGCAAGCTATTATTCTGGGCTTTTGGGGATGAAAAAAAAAAGCTGGAAATGATTCAAGTCCTTAGGAAAATTATAATCTGTTTGAGAAAACAGAAGATACATTCAGGGACAAATAGTAATATAATGTGATTTATAATTAGTGTCACTTGAGAACCCAGAATATAAGCAAAGTATATAGAAATCCAGAGAAAAGAGGGTGGTAGGTTAAAAATGCTAGAATTAGGGGAGACGAGAACTGAGTTGGGCCTGAAATGAGAGTCTGTTGTATTTAGATGAGAGGCTTAGGAGAGATTCTAGGCAGAGAAAACAGAATGAAGCAGGGATAGGTGGGGCATACTGAGTGGGTCAAACACAGGCCATTCGTCTAAAAGGCAGAGCTTATGTAGAAGAGAAATGGGACACAGCCATGGAAAGACGGGGCAGGGCTGTTTATGCTCAGTGACTGTGATGCTTCCCTTTACAATGGCCAACACGCCCAGCCATCACTTGACTCTTTCACACCAAGCTCTACTCTTAGACCTCACTTCCAGGCTGGGAAGGCTGGGCTTTGATTTTACAGCATTGGGGGCATCCATGACATTTGAGTAGGCAAGTCTAATGATTAGGATTATGGTTCGATGCCAGTGGCTGAACACTCCAAACAGAAGTGTGTTAAACAAGAAACAACTTTCTTTCTCTCTCCCACAGAAGTCTGGAAGCAGATTGTTCATGGAGACCCAGGTTCTGTTCTCCTGTTACACCACCTTGCAAAGCTCCCGTTGCCAAGGCTACCTCATGGTTTAATTAGGTGCTGGAGGTGAAGCCATATGTCCACCCTGGCCAGCAGGAAGCAGGCAGGGTGGGGAAAAAAGTTCACCCCCCACCCGACCCCCTTTTAAGGAGAGATTTTGCAAATTGCACATAATACTCTTGCTTCTCTTCCATTTTCCAGAATTTAGTCACATGGCCACTTAGTAACAGAGGAGGGAAGTGTAGTGTTTATCAGACAGAAATATTCACAGCTTCCTGAAGGTGGAAAGGAAAATAGGTATTAAGGGACATCTAGCAATCTCTGTCACCACAGGTAAAAGAACATTTTTAAAAGAGTTAGTAAATGTTGTTATTTGAAAATCACAATATTTGGGTGAATTGAATGATATGAATTACTCGTGAGCCTCCAGTTCTGCCCAGGGCAATAGGAAAGGAAGCACAGAGTAGCCTGAAATGTGGGGGCACCCTCTGCCACCTCCTTTTTCACTCTCCAAAGTTGTTAATCCCAGGGAATCCCACTGCGAGAGCTCGGATGGCCAAGGATGAATTATTTTATACTTGACCAAAGATTTTCTCTGAAACATTTCCTTAAATAAGGTGACCAACTTTTTTACAATGAAAAAGGATAAAAATAAATTAAAGAAAACAATATCATAAATAAAAGAAACATTTTATTCATTGCAACAATAATACATTATAATATGATAAATGCATAATACAAACATTTGTAATATTTTATATTGTAATTATGCTTACATGCCTATTAATTTTTAACAATAATTGTAAGAAAAAAGTACTCATTTAAATACAAATACGTCACATCACACGCAATGGATCGACTGCATCGATGGAATACAGACATTTACAGATTAGCCTTTCAATATCAAAAAGGAGGACATTTTTCAAGGAAGGACAGAACTTAAAAAAGGAGGACTGTCCTCCCTAATGGAGGACAATTGGTCATCTTACCTTAAAGCAGTGGTTCTCAAATTTTTTAAAGTTGAGGAACATTTAAAATCTTACAAATAATTGTATGCACACTATATACAAATTTCTAAGAAATATGTTATAATAATTAAGTCAAATATTAAAGAAAAAAATATAAAGTCTAAGCATGCTTTTATGGTAATTAAATGAAATAAATATGACAAAATTAAATTTATTCTGACATTAAAAATATCTTTATGTTACAGTTTTTGAGTTATGCTTTTTAGAATTTGTAAAAAAGAGGAGTTAAAAAATAAAAAAAACAAGAAAAATGTTATCTTTTTACATATATAGATACATTCTTAGTAAGATTTAGTAAATTTGGCAGGTCACTGCACAAATATGTTAAGTTTTTTCATTCTTGTGTTTATGAGAAACATGAGCCTGATGTGTCCTAGCAATTTCTTCAATGTTTGGGCATTTATTTGAAAGTCAAACTCTCATTTCCTCATCAATACATAGAAGAATTCCTCTCTTTTTACTCTTAATTGTGTTGAGGGTAGAAAATCCTAATTCACATAAAATGTTGAAAATTGTAGTAAAATGTTTAAAGCTTTTTTAGATATTGCCACATATTCTTCTTTTATAGAAATCCAAAAGCCTTCAAGAGACAATTCCTTATGTGTAATCATCAATCCAAAACTCCCACCATACATATCATCATCTTAACTTTACACCAAACAAAGGATAGAAGAAACTTGCCTCCAGTCTTTCCCGGGAACATGAGTGGTAGTGTAAACAATCCAGCACCACAGCTTAACAGCCTTTTGCAATTTAATCAGGCAAGTGAGGTGGGGTTTGGGCAGACTGTCAGCTTACAGCCAATTCCCTACACCTCTATCCCCCCAAAATCTAAACTCCAAAATCCCTGTTGGTTTTTTGGTCCCCAACAGTCACATATTTCTCTGGAATACCATAGGGTACACCTGGAAATCTTCTAGGGTGCACCAGTGCACCCTGGCGCACACTTTGAGAACCACTGTCTTAAAGTAACAGAATTTAACTGCAAAGATGGACTCCTGAATATTTTTATTAGACAACTTGACTAGTGGCCATAACAATCACTACCAATGACAATGATCGTGACTCAGAGGGCATTATGGGGCACTGACCCTTTGTACTGCTAATCACGATTACATTAATCACTATTTTATAGCATAGGCAAAAATAATACACGTAAGTCAATTGACTGGTCTAAGTTAGTGAGTAAATCTAGCATTAGGCGTCACACTATAACTTCTCATAGTGTCCCATAATTTTCTCATACTCTGGAGAAGTATTTTTACCTTCACAAAAACTTTAAGAAAGCAAAACTTTTAAGCAATAACTTAAAAAACAATTGTTTCTCTTTCTTTTTGTCAAAAATAGCTTAAGATATAATTCATATAATATAATATTCACCCATTTAAATGTCTAATCAATAGTTTTTAGTATATTTGCAAAGTTATGCATTAATTACCACAATCAATTTTAGAATGTTTTTATCACCCTGAAAGGAAATCTCATATTCCTTAACCATCTCCCCCCAATCTCACATATGCTCTTCCTTCAGCCCTAGGGACCTAATTTACTCCTTGTTTCTGGATTTGTTTACTATGGACATTTAATAGAGATGCATGGTCCTTTTGACTTGATTCTTTTACTTACATAATGTTTTCAAGGTTCATTTGCGATGTAGCATATAGCTGTATTTTATTTATTCTTGTTGCAAAACAATATTTTATTATATGTCTATTCCACATTTTACTATTTATTTATTCATTAGTTGGTAGATGTGTGCATTGTCTTTATTTTATACTATTTTGAATAATGCTTCTATGAACATTTGTGTGCAAATAGTTGTGTGCACCTAGGTCTTCATTTCTCTTCAGTATATACCTAAGTAGAGGAATGGCTGGATCATACAGTCACCTGACCATATGTTTGAACATTTGAGGAACTGCCAGATTGTTTTACAAACTGGCTGCGCATTTTACATTTCCACTAGCAGAGTATGAGGGATCTAATTTCTATACATACTCATGAACACTTTTTTATTCTAGTCATCCTAACAGGTATAAAGTGGTATCTTATTATTGATTTCATTTGTATTTTTATGATGGCTAATAATGTTGATCATCTTTTTATATGATTATTAGCCATTTGTACATTTTCTTTGGAAAAATGCCCATTTGGATTCTTTATCTCCCTTTTAAAAACTGGGCTTTGTTTTTATTATTGAGTTGTAATTGTTTATACATATTCAATATAAATCTTTTGTCAGATGTATTACATAAAAAAATTTGATCTCAAATCTATAGAATCAATTTTTTATCCTATTTTTGTCAATTTCTGCAAAGAAATCAGCTTGAATTTTGATATGGATTGAATCAAATCTGTAGCTCAATTTGGTGAGTATTGCTATCTTAAAAATATTCTTAAATCTTTTAACCCATGAACATGGAATGTCTTTTCATTTATTTGGTTCTTTATTAACTTCTGTCAACAATGTTTTACACTTATTTTGTTAAACTTATGTTTTAGTATTTTATTTCTGTTGATGCTATTGTAAATGGAAAAGTTCTTTTTAATTTTATATTTTTAGCATTACCTCTGATTATAAATACAATTGATTTTTCTATATTTTTCTTGTATCTTGCCACTTTTCTGAACTTATTTATTAGTTCTGTTTTTTTTTAAAATTATTATTGGATTCTTCAGGATTTTCTGTACACCCGGTAATATCAACTACAAATAGAGATAACTTTACTTCCACTTTCCCAATCTGTGTACCTTTTATTTAATTTTATTAGTTAATTGACTAGGCTAGAAATTATAGTTTTCTGATAAAATATAAAGGATCATAGTGACAAGCTCCAGGCTATCACTGGGCTGGGTTGTCGTCTGGAATTTACTGCCAGGCCCAAAGTGAAAAATGGGAAAAGGAGAAAGTAGAAGGGACAAGAAAGAGAAGCAAGAAGAGGGAGAGAGAGGAAGGAGGTAGTTGGAGGAGGAAGGGAAAGAAAAGGGCAGAATAAAGTGAAGTGTTGGCTGGCTCTAGTCCTGGAGGTTGCCTCTCCAGTCCTTACAGAGGCACCAGCAGTAACGCTGTTGGCTTTTAGGCACGGTCATCGAGAATGGCAGGCGGTGATGTAGTCGATCGGTGAAGGCTTTCGTGTCCTCTCTGTAAAGCAGAGAAACATCAAATTCTAATGCAGGATGGGCTGCTTTAGAGAAAATAGCCTCAAACCTGCATAGGACTTACTATGAGATTTTGTGTTGAGGCCGGTGATGCTGTCCTTTCCCGGAACTTTGGACCAGGCCTGGAAGGCGAAGCATCATTTGTGTTGCTGCACTTCCTTGGCCACTGGCGGCGATCTGGTTGGAGATGAGGAAGAGCAATGCAGAGGTATACATTTCAACCTAAATAGCCCTACTCTAAATGCTCTTCTTTGCTGAGGACCTCAAAGGTAGCCATGAGGATTATTAACATGTGGTTAATTTGTCCAACCTCTGGGTGAGGGTGCTCGTTTTAAACTGAACAATCTGAGCACAGTGGGATCTAGAAAAAGATTAGTGTTCAAAAGAAGTATTGATTTTTTTCAGAGGCTTGTGGGTTATAAGTAAATATGCTTGGTGTACGTGACTTTTTAAAGAGAACTGATCAGAGAATGTGCATGTCAGAACACCCTCAGCACAAGGCTGTGAACTGTGCCACTTCTGGAATAACAAAAGGCAAACAGGACCCTTAAGGAAATGAGCTGGCTTAGAATTATGAATCACTGAACCTATTTCTTATAGTGATTAATGATGAATCACTGCTTTAACTTTGGATGAAATAATAGGCTGCATCTGAGGAGCTTCATTAATCATCATAAGAATTAGGCTGGTGCCAATTCATTACTGCAGAGTTGACATGTGCTGAACAGTTGAGTCTAATTTCAGGAAGGGGTGAACTTTAGGCAAAGGCTGGCTTAGAAGAATGCAAACATTAGGGGTCTATTCTCTCCTGGATGGGTGGGGATTTATGAGTGGAGAACAGATCTTAGTCTATCATCCCTCATCTGGACTACTCCTCTAGAAGCTTCACAAAACACTGACTACAAAGTCTTCTGGCTTTTGGTATTCAAAAGCACAGTACAATAGATAACCAACATATATTATAAAATCTGATACTTTTATCTGTTTTTCACTTTGCATGTTTTATGTATGTAGAAAGTGATTAACAACTGACTGGACACTTAGATTTCAGCAGGCGTGAAGGTAATCAAATCTAGTCCATTGCTCTTTGAAGAGCAATTTCAGCTTTGCAAGGTTTCTGTTTTCCTAAGAACTTACTATAGGTAATGATAACTCGAGTTGTTGCAAGCAACAGAAGGAAGAAGCTCAGTCCATGCACACAGTAAGTCAGGTTGGATTCATCGTTAGGCCAACTTCAAAGCTCTTGAACTGCAAGAGAGGTTAAACAATTGTTTCAACAGATTTAAATTGATGTGCTTTAAAGATATATAGACAGCATACTGTAAGTCTTTCTTGCAGTGGCCAGTGGTGGTGGGAAATCTGAGAGAATTTCAGGTGGTCCTTAACTCCAACAGCTGTGATTTTGGTAAGAGTAGAAAAGAACTCACCCAAGTTACAAAAGAGATATATTGTTATGTCTTGATGTTATTTATTAGTTCTAGTAATCTTTAAAAAATATGAAGCATAGTCAACTTATCATTTGAAAACTTGACTGATATAGAATACAAAATTTTTTTGGGGGGGGGGAGTCAAATCTAAAGCATATTAATTTTTGAAGGAAAACCAAGCACCGGATCAGAATTTTAAAGTTTCTTTATTTTAAAAGACTAATTATAATACAGATATTTTTAAAATACAGATTTTTCTTTGAGGACCTTTCATCAGTACTTTTAGGGAGAAAAAAGCATAAAAGGAATTTGAAAACAAATTTGAATCACTTAGATGCACATATAGAGCTATTGTGCATAACATACACTTACACACACACTCACGTAAAAATTCTCCGATTTTAATAAAGCTTCTGTCATTGAAATTTAATAGCTTCTCAACAGACATCTCTGACACCTGGCTGTTTATTCAGTGCATTTTCTATACTTACCAGAGAGAACTTTTTACAATAGAGACCACCACAGATGCCTGCCTTACTTAAAAACTCCAACGAGAGCAGTATGAATGGCTCCCACCTCCCAGGGTTTGAGAACATAAGGGTCGAGGAAGGACCAGGTTGGCAGGGCATGGCCAGGGTCAGTGAAGCTCATCCACACACCCAGCACCATCTGTGCTCTGAACAAGGCCTAGCAAATACTCATACGGGTTGTAACATGTAAATAACTGATTTAACGGCATGCATTATTACATTTTTATACATATATATTTTTAATTATAGGATTTTAAAAATACAACTATTTACATGTAGGAGGTCAGTGAACTTTTATTTTTTAACTTTATAGTGCTCTAAAAATGTAGGAACCAGCCTCTATAAGACAAAGTACAGAGTTGCTATCCTGAACCATATGACCCATCATGACCTGACTGGACCCAGAGGCCCCTTTGAACCCAATCCTTCTAGTGCTAACTTTCTCCCTTTTATCCCAGCCTCCTGTTTTCCCTTAGGTTTCCTCTGCTGGAAATTGTTGTAATTCTCCCAACAGGGACTTCTTCGCTTTTCTCGGCTATCCTATCTCAGCGCTAGTGTGTTCTTATCCACTATTTTTCTTATCACATGTAAAGCCAGCAGCCGCTGCTATGGCCACGCAGGTTCAGGTTCCCGTTGGATTCGGGAGGATGGTAAAGGAACAGCGGAGCCAGAAAATGGGGGATGTAAGACCAGCAGTTGCAGCTCTTGCTGCCATTCACGTGCAGATTCCCATTAGATTTGGGCAGATGGTAAAGAAATTGCGGAGCCAAAAATTAGTGGGTCATTCCATTAGTCTAACCTCACACCCAGCAGGCGAGTAAAAACACACAGTGCACCAAAACCCACTCACACATTCTCTGGTTCCACAACCAGGAGAATCTTTTTCAGTTATTCCTAGAATCAAAGGCCCCCACCAGTCTCAGTCACCTCTGGTTCCCCATTTGCCAAACTCTCCCTTCTCCTCTCTGCACAAACTGGCTTCTCCTTCAGCACCCTGCCATCTTGGTTTCCTCCTCCTTCCCGGTCATCTTGGCTTCTTCTTCTTCTCCCTCTTTCTCACAAACTTTTCTTGGTGTGAAAACCCCTCCTCCAGCACACATTAGCATAACAATGACCCTTCCCAAGCAGGAAGGTAACCAGCAATCTAACAGATCAGCTCCATCTTGAACAACAAAAGTGAGCAAACCCCAAAATCACATTTTACAAACTAATTTGCCCAACAGGGGGCCTTTTCGTTTATTAAAGTCTCCTAATGGCAGAAGAGCAAACAGGCAGGGCTCCCAAGCCCCTCAGCATTCCGGACTCACCTGGACTTACGGGCCCCCACCATTAGCCTCCGCAGAGCTTCCAAGTCCCTCAGTTCTCTCTCTCTCTATTTCTCTCTGTCTCTCTTTCTCTCTCCCCTCCCCTCCAGCAAAACAGGCTGGGGGAAAAACCCCTTCTCTAGTAAGCAACAGCGAACAATTGCCCCTCCCCATGGGGCAGGCAGTCCTCAACTTGCAATCTGCCGCCCTGGGGGCAAGCACCTGCAGCCTTCCACAGATTATACACACATGGCGCTGCCCCAATACAAATGAGCAAACCTAAAAACATTTGTTTAGCCAACATCATATGATTATTATTTGTCTGCCAGCTCCCCTGTCACCTCTTCTTCCTTGACTCCCTCTGACCCACACTCCTGCTATTGGGGATTCTCTGTCAGCTCTTGCTTAAGGTGTGTTTAATTGAACTATGTTTTAAATATGAAGCCAGTGCCTGAATGCTGAGGTGGTGGGGAAATGCCTAAATAGAACTCTCTATAAAACAAAGAACAGGTCAGCCCACAAGCACATCCACTGTAGGTGGGTGGCTAGCTGTCAGCCTTAACAGCCAAACACAAGACTTTCAAAAGGGTCAAAGAGATGGCACCCAGGAAAGAAAGCTTGATATTTAAAAAGCACTTAGAGTAAGAAGCACTGTAGGGGGCTGTGGAAGCCTAAACAAAAACAATCACAGGAACAGGCTTTCAGATACAGGCGAGGCGTGGAGCGGCACACAATGAGGGTGGGAGGATTAGCGATGAGGGACAGGAGCCCTGAGCCCAGGCCTGCCCTGCACACCGCAGGAGGTGCTGGCACCTCCTTGAAGGCGGTGGATGGCATTGGGGCGTTGGAGCCCTGGGCACGTTGACAAGCAGCCCAGATGCAGGCGGCTTGAACCGGCTGTGCAGAGGCACTTGGCCGAGTGGAGATGCCTGGTTTCTTCCCCTGCACACAGAAGAGACACAGCTATTGAATCTTACTGGGTAAACTCCCAGGTACAGCAACTTAGAGATAAAAATCAGCCTGACTTTGCTTAAGGGGATTTCCATTACATAAGAAAAAAAACCCACGCCTACCTCCAGGCAGGCAGAGGGCCAGTACTCAGTGCTGGTTGGAATAAATGAATGAATAAATGAATGAGGAAATGGTGAGCACCACTCCATAGTGCCGTGTAATAGCAGGCCTGATGGAAGGCTCAGACCTTGACAGTCCCGAATTTTTGAGAAGGCTGATTCAGGACATATGGAAGCAGGCCAAATTCCCCCATGTGATTGTCCTAATGGATTTTGAACACTTTGATCAGCTACATCTCTGTTATCCTGATGGAGAAAGCAGAACAGATAAAAATTAGGAGGACAATTTGAACCCCTAAAGACTGATTTGCAAATTAGAGTAAGAAATGCTCTATCTAAAGACCAGGCAAAATTCAAGTCAGAAGATCTTCTCCCTGTGGAATCCAGTTTAATGATCTTCTTGGTCTATGAGGACTGACCAGAACTGGCAGATGGTTCTCTATCAACACGGGCATTGCTGCCTCTTCGTCTGTATCTCCCGCTGCTTAGAACAGTATCATTAGGCCCAGAAACATTGTTGGCTCAATTGAATTGAAATGTCATTTGAGTTGCTTTGGAAATACACCCCCCCCTTTTTTTTGCAGTTTTTAAGAGTTCAAGTTATTGCCTTTTCCTTCAGATTGGGTGAAACTGTGAACTGACTTGTTTATATGTCCTCTGGCAATTTATAAGCTGAATTTAATTCATTCAACAAATGTTTATTCAGTACTTACTTTACACAAAGCACTGCTCCAGAGAGCAAAGCAGAGAAGAGTTTTTGCTCTTTTGGGTTTTATATTCAGTGCTACAAAAATCTACAATATTAGTTGCAAATTCTTCTTTTACCTCAAAAGGAGTAACACTTGATTGGCACTTTTCTTTATCATCCATTGCATTATTGTTGACTGACTACTTAGTTGATTTGTTGTTGTTTTTTATTAATTTTACTAGGGTGACATCAATAAATCAGGGTACATTTGTTCAAAGAAAACATGTCCAGGTTATCTTGTCGATCAATTATGTTGCATACCCATCACCCAAAGTCAGATTGTCCTCCGTCACCTTCTATCTGGTTTTCTTTGTGCCCCTTCCCCTCCCCCTCCCCCTCTCCTCCCACCCCCTCGTAACCACCACACTCCTGTCGATGTCTCTTAGTCTCGTTTTTATGTCGCACCTACGTATGGAATTATGCAGTTCTTGGTTTTTTCTGATTTACTTATTTCACTCTGTATAATGTTATCAAGATCCCACCATTTTGTTGTAAATGATCCGATGTCATCATTTCTTATGGCTGAGTAGTATTCCATAGTGTACATGTGCCACATCTTCTTTATCCAGTCGTCTATTGACAGGCTTTTTGGTTGTTTCCATGTGCTGGCCACTGTGAACAATGCTGCAATGAACATGGGGCTGCACGTGTCTTTACGTATCAATGTTTCTGAGTTTTGGGGGTATATACCCAGTAGAGGAATCGCTGGGTCATAAGGTAGTTCTATTTTCAGTTTTTTGAGGAACCACCATACTTTCTTCCATAATGGTTGTACTATTTTACATTCCCACCAACAGTGGATGAGGGTTCCTTTTTCTCTGTACCCTCTCCATCATTTGCTATTATCTGTCTTGTTGATAATAGCTAACCTAACAGGTGTGAGGTGGTATCTCATTGTAGTTTTGATTTGCATTTCTCTAATAACTAATGAAGATGAGCATCTTTTCATATATCTGTTGGCCATTTGTATTTCTTCCTGGGAGAAGTGTCTGTTCATGTCCTCTTCCCATTTTTTTATTGGATTGTTTGTTTGTTTGTTGTTCAGTTTTATGAGTTCTTTGTATATCTTGGATATTAGGCCCTTATCTGAGCTGTTGTTTGAAAATATCATCTCCCATTTACTTCACTGTCTGTTTATTTTGTTGTCAGTTTCTCTTGCTGAGCAAAAACTTAGTCTGATGTAGTCCCATTCATTTATCTTTGCCTTCACTTCCCTTGCCTTTGGAATCAAATTCATAAAATGTTCTTTAAATCCAAAGTCCATGAGTTTAGAATCTATGTCTTCTTCTATGCACTTTATTGTTTCAGGTCTTATATTTAGGTCTTTCATTTATTTTGAATTAATGTTAGTACAAGGGGACAAACTGTAGTCCAGTTTCATTCTTTTGCATGTAGCTTTCCAGTTTTCCCAGCACCATTTGTTGAAGAGGTTTTCTTTTCTCCATTGTGTGTTGTTGGCCCCTTTATCAAAAATTATTTGACCATATATATGTGGTTTTATTTCTGGACTTTCTATTCTGTTCCACTGGTCTGAGTGTCTATTTTCCTGCCAACACCATGCTGTTTTGATTGTTGTGGCTCTAAAATATAGTTTGAAGTCAGGTATTGTAATGCCCCCAACTTCATTCTTTTTCTTTAGGATTGCTTTGGCTATTCGGGGTTTTTTATAGTTCCATATAAATCTGATGATTTTTTGTTTCATTTCTTTAAAAAATGTCATTGGAATTTTGATGGGAATTGCACTAAATTTGTATATTGCTTTGGGTAATATGGCCATCTTGATTATATTTATTCTTCTTATCCAAGAACAAGGAATATTCTTCCATCTCATTGTTCTTTTTCGATTTCCCTTAACAATGCTTTGTAGTTTTCATTATATAGGTCCTTTACATTCTTTGTTATGTTTATTCCTAGGTATTTTATTTTTTTGTTGCAATCGTGAAGGGGATTATTTTTTTAGTTCGTTCTCAAATGTTTCATTGTTGGCATATAGAAAGGCTATTGACTTCTGTATGTTAATTTTGTATCCTGTGACCTTACTATATTGGCTTATTGTTTCTAGTAGTTTTTTTGTAGATTCTTTGGGGTTTTCGATGTATAGGATCATGTCATCTGCAAAAAGTGACACCTTTACTTCTTCTTTTCCAATATGGATGCCTTTTATTTTTTTGTCTTGTCCAATTGCTCTTGCTAGAACCTCTAGCACCACATTAAATAAGAATGGAGAGAGTGGACAACCCTGTCTTGTTTCTGATTTAAGGGGGAAAGCCTTCAGTTTTGTGCCATTTAATATGATGTTAGCTGATGGTTTATCATATATGGCCTTTATCATGTTGAGATATTTTCCTTCTATACCCATTTTGTTGAGAGTCTTAAACATAAAATTGTGTTGTATTTTATTGAATGCCTTTTCTGCATCTATTGATAAGAACATGTGGTTTTTGTTCTTTGTTTTGTTGATATGGTGTATTACGTTAACCAATTTACGTATGTTGAACCATCGTTGAGATTCTGGGATGAATCCCACTTGATCATGATGTATTATATTTTTAATATGTTGTATTCGATTTGCTAGTATTTTGTTTAGTATTTTAGCATCTGTATTCATTAGAGATACTGGTCTGTAGTTTTCTTTTTTTGTGCTGTCCTTGCCCGGTTTTGGTATGAGGGTTATGTTGGCCTCATAAAATATGTTTGGAAGTATTGCTTCTTCTTCAGTTTTTTGGAAGACTTTGAGTAGAATAGGAACCAAGTCTTCTTTGAATGTTTGATAGAATTCACTAGTATAACTGTCTGGGCCTGAACTTTTATTTTGGGGGAGGTTTTTTAATAGTTTTTTATATTTTTTCCCTACCAATTGGTCTGTTTAAGCTTTCTGCTTCTTCTTGACTCAGTCTAGGAAGGTTGTATTGTTCTAGGAATTTATCCATTTCTTCTAGGTTGTTGAATTTAGTGGCATAAAGTTTTTCATAGTATTCTACAATAATTCTTTGTATATCTATGATATCCATGGTGATTTCTCCTCTTTCATTTTGGATTTTGTTTATATGAGTTCTTTCTCTTTTTTTCTTGGTAAGTCTTGCCAAGGGTTTGTCAATTTTGTTGATCTTTTCAAAGAACCAGCTCCTTGTTCTATTAATTTTTTCTATAGTTTCTCTGTTCTCTATTTCATTTGTTTCTGCTATGATTTTTATTATCTCCTTTCTTTGGCTGGTTTTGGGTTATCTTTGTTCTTCTTTTTCTAGTTCCTTAAGGTGTGAAGTTAAGTGGTTCACTTGGGCTCTCTCTTGTTTGTTCATAAAGGCCTGAAGTTATATGAACTTCCCTCTTATCACTGCTTTTGCTGCATCCCATAGATTCTGATATGTTGTATTGTCATTTTCATTTGTCTGTATATATCTTTTGATCTCTGCACTTATTTCTTCTTTGACCCATTCATTTTTTAAAAGTATGTTTTTTAGTTTCCACATTTTTGTGGGTGTTTTCCCCTCTTTTTTGCAGTTGAATTCTAGTCTCAAGGCTTTATGATCAGAAAAAATGCTTGGTACAATTTCAGTTTTTCTGAATTTGCTGATGTTGTTTTTGTGGCCCAACATATGGTCAATTCTTGAGAATGATCCATGTACACTGGAGAAAAATGTATACTCTGTCGGTTTGGGATGAAATGTCCTGTAGATGTCTATCATATCAAGGTGCTCTAGTGTTTTGTTTAAGGCCAATATATCTTTATTGATTCTCTGTTTGGATGACCAATCTAGAGCTGTCAGCAGTGTATTGAGGTCTCCAAGTATGACTGTATTTTTGTCAGTTTTTGTTTTAAGGTCAATAAGTAGCTGTCTTATATATTTTGGTGCTCCTTGGTTTGGTGCATATATATTAGAATTGTTATGTCTTCTTGATTCAGTGTCCCCTTAATCATTATGAAATGACCATTTTTGTCTCTGAGTACTTTTGCTGTCCTTGTAGTCAGCATTATCAGATATGAGTATTGCTACGCCTGCTTTTTTTGGATGTTATTTGCTTGGAGTATTGTTTTCCAGCCTTTTACTTTGAATTTGTTTTTATCCTTGTTTCTTAGATGAGTTCCTTGTAGGCAGCATATTGTTGGATTTTCTTTTTTAATCCATTCTGCTACTCTGTGCCTTTTTATTGGTGAGTTTAATCCATTTACATTTAGTGTAACTATTGACACTTGTGGGTTTCCTATTGCCATTTTATACATTGCTTTCTGTCAGTTTTGTGTCTTGTTTGATTCTTCTCTTTTGTTTTTTTATCCTTTGTTTTTGCTTGGTTGTATTCCATACATCTTTCCTCTGTTGCTATCTTTTTAAAATCATGTGCTTCTGTGGTGGTTTTTTCAAGGGTGGTTACTATTAAGTAATGAAAAGTGTTTCTACCCTGTTCATTGTAATACACTATCTTGTGAGTACTTTTGTACTCCACCATCCTTTGCTACTGTTAATTTCCGTCCTCTCCCCGTTTTTTTGTTTGTTTTTTGTTGTCACAGTTTAAATTTGGTTTTATTGTTTTCTTAGTGGAGCTTTTACTTGTGGTTTTGTTTTGTTTTGTTCTTGGTATCTGGTTGGACAATCCCCTTTAGTAATTCCTGGAGTGGGGGATTTCTGATGATAAATTCCCTCATCTTTTCTGTATCTGTGAATGTTTTTCTTTCTCCTTCATACTTGAAGGATAGCGTTGATGGGTATAGTATTCTTGGCTGAAAGTTTCTCTCTTTCAGGACTTTAAATATTGGGGTACACTGTCTTCTAGCTTGTAGAGTTTCTGTTGAGAAATCCAATGATAGTCTAATGGGCCTTCCTTTATATGTTGTATTCTTCTTTTCCCTGGTTGCCTTGAGAATTTTTTCTTTGTCGTTGGTTTGTGCCAATTTCATTTTGATGTGCCTTTGAGTAGGTTTGTTGGGGTTAAGAAAACTCGGAGTTCTGTTTGCTTCTTGAATTTGAGGCTTTAGTTCTTTCCACAGGCTTGGGAAGTTCTCATCTATTATTTGTTTGAATATGTTCTTCATTTCGTTTTCTCTCTCTTCTCCCTCTGATATGCCTATTATTCTGATGTTATTCTTTTTGATGGAGTCAGATAATTGCTGTAGGGCTTTCTCATTTTTTAAAAATTTTTGAGTCTCTTTCTTCTTTTCTCTGTTGTGCCTCAAGTTGCTTGTCTTCTATTTCACTAATCCTACCTTCTATCTGGCCTGTTCTATTAGCTAAGCTTGTTACCTCATTTTTCAGCTCGTGAATTGAGTTTTTCATCTCTGTTTGATTTGTTTTTATAGTTTCAATTTCCTTGGTAATATATTCTTTGTGTTCGTTGAGTTGTTTTCTGAGCTCCCTAAATTGCCTTTCTGTGTTTTTTTGTATATCTCTGAGTATTTTTAGGATTTCTATTTTAAATTCTCTGTCATTTAGCTCCAAGTTTTCCAATATATTAAATTTTTTCTCCATAGATTTTTCCTCATCTATCTGTGCTACCTCTCTGTCTTTTGTATCCATGATACTCTATTTCCTTTTTCTTAATGGCATCTGAAGGTGATTTTGTTTATAGTACTAATGAGAATTAATAAAGAATAAAAAGTTAAAAATAAGTAAATAAATAAATAAATAAATAATTATTTCTCTTTTTTTTTTCACTCCTCTCCTCTCCCCTCCTTCCTGAGAGAATCTTGTGGTGAACTGTGAATTATATTGTGTTAAATAGATAAAAAACTACCTATAATGGAGGGCCTGAATTGGGGAGAAGTGATAAAGGGGCAAAAAAGTGGATATGGACCCACAAAATGCAAAAAAGGAAAAAATTTGGGTCAAGAATAAAATGATTTGCTTTTAGGTGATGGTTAACTAAGAGATATAATGAGAGGAATAAGAGGGAAACAGGAAAAATGGAAAAAAATATTAAAAAATTACTATTGTATTTAGTGGAGCAAAAACTAGATAAAATGGAAAGCCAGGGTTGGGAGCGCTGCTAGTGAGTTTAAAAAGCAAAGTAAAAAAAACCCAAACTGCCACAAAGAAAAATTTGAGTCCCAAATAAAATAATTTGTTCGTGATTGAGGATTGAATGAGAGGAAAAGTAGAGAAAAGAAGAAACTAATATAGAGGGAGAAAAAAAAGAAAGAGGAAAACACAAAAAGAAAAATGAAAAAAAGAACAAAAGGAGAGAGAGAGAGTTAAGGGTTTTGGAGTGCAACCCTCATAGAGAGAAAGGAAGAGGAAAGGAAAGATAATGAGAGATGTAACACTTGTGGGTAGTGTAGTTCAAGGAGAGGAGAGAGTAAGACTGGCAGAGAATTAAATGACCAAATTGGAAAAGGAAGAAAATAATTAAGACAAGAAGATAAGAGAAACAAATGAACAAATATAATAAAATGGGATAGGTTATAAAGTCTGTGGATTATTCTTGATTTTGAGAGGTTATCTTCTGGCTCTTTCTTTTCTCTCCCTCTTCCTGGTCAGTGACTCTGTACCCTGGGTTCTGCCCCTGTGGCACGTTTAGGTAGAAGTTTGCAGTTAATAAGTCTCTATGGCGATGTCATATATTGGGCTTCAGTCTCGTTGGCAGTCGAGGCTCATAGCACTTGCAGGCTCCGACAATGATAGAGTTCATTTTCCCGCAGCCTTTCTCCTAGTCTTTCCTTCCTGAATTAGCAGCCTGATGATCCAGCTATGGGGTTGCTGCTGCCTCTGCCTGAGAGAGATCTTGTCAGTTAGGGTCGCATAGGTCAGTTGGGAGGTGAGCAGATTGTGGGTTAAGCTAATCCTTCACGGGTCTGTTAGCTTGTATGGCTGGGTGAGGCGCCCCACCCGCCTGGAGAAGTTCAAGCGTAGGGAATCTCGCTTTCACGTGCCGGTCTTCAGGGCACAGGGGTGACACTGAGACTCTGGTCAGAGCCATGCAAAGATCTCTGACTCTGCCCCTCTGTCTGGGAACACGGGTGCCCACTCCCAGGGGAATCTCTCTCCCACTATCCGGGCTCGCCAACCAGAATATCAGGCCGGCCACCTCTCACTCTGGAAAAGTACGAGCGTAGGGAATTTCGCTCCCACTCACTCCTTGTGCGCTGCTTTTCAGGGCACAAGGGTACCCCGATACTCCAGATTCGGCCCACACAACGGCCTCTGACTCTGCCCCTCTGACCTGTAATATGGGCACCCACTCCCGGGGAATCCTCTTGCCCTGGGTGAGGCACCCTTCCTGCTAGGAGAAGTTCAAGCGTAGGGGAATTTCACTCCCGCTCACTCCCCGCGCGCTGCTTTTTGGGGTGCAGGGGCGACCCCGAGACTCCGGTTTCGGCCGACACAAAGACCTCTGACTCTGTCCCTCTGTTCGGTAACACGGGGCACTCACTCCTGGGGCTCTAGGAGGAATCTTTTGCACACTATCTGCGCGTGCCGACCAGGAGATAGGGGTGGATGGCTGCCCCACTTGCCTTTCTTGTCTGGATTTGGCGCGAGTGTTAGCTTGTGATGACTGGGTTGCCACAAGCACAGTTTTTCCTTGGCTTGGATGTTCGTGCCACAGCCTAGTTCTATTCACACCCTATGCCTGCCTCAATTTCTATACTCTCAGTTCCCAGTGAAAGCAGCCCTTATTTAGGTTAGTGAGGAAGGCGAGTGTTTCTTCCTCTGTCTTATTTCCTTCGGGGTTGATTATATATTTAGTCAATTTTTCACTCGATCATACCTTTGCATTTAGTGTGGAACTGCTGGAGGCTCCAAGGATAGATTTTTCTGTCTCTGGTTGAAGATCTTGTTGAATTTTTGGGGAGATTTATCGGTATTGCTCTTTATGGCACCATTTCTCTGATGTCACCCTTAGTTGATTTGTAATTGTGTTATCTCGAAGCTCTAAATGGCTCCATAGATCTCTGTTTCAGTCTCCTGTTCATTTTGTCCATGTCTCTCTCTATGTCTGTGTTTGTGTGTGTGTGTGTGTGTGTATACACACACACACACACACACACACACTGAGATAATAAACACATTCTTAATACATTTGTAAAAAAGGAAGAATAGCCAAGAAATATTTTAAGACCCAATGTTGGGAAAACAAGTTTGTAACAAATGTTGTTTAGGTTTGCTTGCTTGCACTGGGGCAGCACCCTGTGTGTGTAGTCTATGGAAGGCTGTGGGTCCTTGCCCTCAGGATGCCAAATTGAGGATTGCTTGCTTGCCTGCTTGGGAGAGGTGATTGTTTGCTATTGTTTTCTGGAGAAGGGGTTTTCCCCAGCCTGTTTTGTTGGGGATTGCAGAGAGAGAGAGTCCAGAGAAGGAGAGGTGAAAGAGAGGGAGTCCTAAGGTTGGTGGGGACCTCTGAGTCCAGGTAAGCCTGGAATGCTGAGGGGCTTGGGAGCCCTGCCTGTTTACTCATTTGCCATTAGGAGACTTTAATAAATGGAACTGCCCACCATTTTCTGGTTCCACTATTCTTTTATTGTCTGCCTGAATCCAATGGGAACCTGCATGGCTACAGCAGTGGCCACTGGCTCTACATCCAACCAGGCTAGATATGAATCCTAATGCATGGGTGGTATCTTCTTCTGACTTTATTGTTCCTTTCCACTTACAACCCTTTCAGGGATGTATCCTTTTCCACCTGTTATTATAAACTTAGCCCTGAGTATAGGCTCACCATTTTAGAAGACTCTTCTTTCTTTAGAGGGTGGTGCCTAAGGGTGTTCCCAGTTTGTTCCCAGTATTTCAGTTTGCCCATCTCTCTTGGCCTCGATTCTAAGCCATATGCCTCAGGCAGGAAGAAGGCTGTCCTGCAAGTGCGGGAGCACTGTGGTCTGCAGGGCGCCTGGTTGGAGGGAAGGGGCTGAGCGGAGGTTTTCCCGTCTCTTTTAGAATTTACATAAGTCATTTTATACTTGGGGTTTCTCCCTATCTAAGTCTTGGCTGAGGTCCTGGTATCATGGGGAGAGTGACTTGGGGGACATGTTCAGAGTGGCTGGTGAGGCCATGTGCATTCTGGCTGCAAATCATGGTGGGTCCATGTTCTGCTTCTTCTGGTTGTTTCTTTGTGACCTTCCACTGTGATAAGGTACCAAAGAACTGTAAAACTTAGTATTGGCAACACCATTTTAAAGAGGAAAAGTCAGGCTTATTGCCCCCTCCTTTCTTTAGAGAATGGAGGGAGAAGGATGGGGGAGCTTTCTGGCTTACAAGGATGACTGGGTCATTTAGTTTAACTATAGTTCTCTGAAAAAATAAAGGTTATCTGAAGAACTTTCTTTCCCTTTCAATAAGAGACAATATTTACATATTCTACACTGATTTTAACTCTTCTTCCCTTCCTGGAGTCTTGAGAGTAACATATACCTCTAGACAAGGGAATGGGAGGTAGACACTAAAAGATTTGTGAATGTCTTTGATATGTAAGACAACATCACTATTGTGTTACCTTGTAAGTTTTAATATGTAGGAATGTTTTTATAGATCCTATAGATGAATGTTGTAAGCTTATTTTGTCATGCTCCTTCTCCTTTTCCCCCAACCTATATGTGATCAAGTCTATATAACTAGCTTCAGGGCTATTTTGCACACACACGATTTGGGTTAGCTATATGCCGTGTAAGTCATATGCAGCCAGCTTATTAATAAATCTCCTCCTAAAAATTCTTCTGTATCCTGCTTGGTGTCTTTATGTAAACCCATGGAATTAAGGTATGCTACTTTACAACATTTGGGGGCTTGTCTGGGATGCCAGTGTTTCGCATCACCGGATAGAGACACCCGGCCTGGCCAGCCTCTCCAGAGGGTTGCCTGACCCCACTGGATCTTGAGGAGGGGTGCCTCCTGAGATATTCCAGGGCTCCTGTTTTCCTCTGGGGTTTGGACAACTCCTTGGCAGACATCCCTGGTTCCTAAATTTGATGATTCAGCAGAGAAATTGAGGAGTGTAAAATTCTGACCTCCAGTGGTAAGTAAAGCAAATCTTTTCTTTACTGAATTCTGGATTTTCTGTTTGTGACTAGTGTATTTGGAACTATTGCATGAGGATCAGACGTGATCTAATTCACTCAATAGGCTCTCCAAGACTGAGACATCAGTGGAGAGTTTGAGTCCTGCCTCGGGCTTTTCTGGGACACATTTATTTTGTGCTCTCAGGAAAAGACATTAGTGGGAACATATGTTTGTGCTCTAGGAAGACATTAGTGGTGACTGAGTTAATCAGTCCTGCATTGGACTTCCAGGTACACCTTTGTGCTGTTTGTTCATGTCAAAATCTCATTCTTCACTTTTATTGTTTCTGTCTAAAACCCCTGAGTGATTGGTGTGTGAGTAGGGATCTCTGGTGCCTGAGTCTAAGCTCCTGTGAGAGACATGGCCAGGTGAGCACTTGAGAGGCCCCTGCCAGGGAATCCCTTCCTTTGTCTGTTGAACTGTGCCTAAAAGTCAAGTGTAAATGTAAATATTAAATTGTCTGTTTTGTAAGTTCTCTTTGTTTGTCAGGAAAAACTATGGTGTAATTTCAATTGGAAATTTCTGACTTAAAACCAGAGGGCAAAAATGAAGGAAAATTTGTAAACTTCATATGGTTTAACAGCTGTCCGCTGGAGCCGCAAATTATAAAACTAGCAAACTTCATAGAAGTATTAAAATTCTTCAATGGTAAATTGTCTGTACTGTAGATTCTCTTTATTTGTCAAAAAAATTTCTTGTGACTTTTCATGGTATGAGCCTCTTTCCCTGGGCCCACTAAATCTCTTTTCTTGGATCTAAGACCTCTGGCTTCAGGGCACTCTGTCTGACTTCTCCCCTGAAGAAATTATCCTCTTCTACTGGCTTCTGCCTCTGTTCTTGTGTGATAATTGACACCTCCATAGTCAAACATCCTTTATTCTGAGTGCTAGTTATCATCTGTCTTATCTTTCTTGTTTTTTTAATTGGTGTGCTGATTCCTGCATTCTCCCAGACAGTTGCAATTTTGTAGATCAGTGCCCCAGACATTAAATATGGGAGGAGAAGGCTGAAGAATGTGCTCTGGTAATTGTTTCTTCAGCCTCTAGGGGAGAAGGGCTGGCAAGTGAGTGGGTTGGGTGAGAGAAGAGCCAGAGGCCAGGCCAGGACACGCTGTGTGTGGAGCGGCGGGGGAAGGGTGCTGGAGTAAGATGGTGGGGATGAATAAGGGTGGAGTGACTGGAGGAAGTATAGAGTAGAAACTAGTTTCAGATGTTCAGATATCCACCTACTGACCAAAAGAAGTGTTACCCATTTGGAAGATATGGGGTAGGAATAGTATTAAAAAAATTAGAACTTTACTTTAGAAGAATCTTAAAGTAAGAACCAAACCTCACTAGAATGTATGCTTAAGAATTTCAAAATTAGATTTTCCAATAATTATAATGTAAAAATTGTCTAAAGATACATTGAAAACTTTCTGTAAATTAAAATGGCCAACTTTTAGAGCAGACTAGTATCACTGGGCACCTCCCCATGAGCAGGTGGCATAGCCAGGATGCAGCCGTGTGCAGCAGCAGGGGGTGGGAAAAGTAGGGGCAGCCAGGTGCAGCTGGTTGCACAAAAGGCAGTGGAGAAAAGAAAAAAATAAATAAATAAAAGCTGCAGGCTCCTCTCACAGCTCCGGGCACCTGCCCCTCTCCCCCCCCCCTCCGGACACCTGGAATTCCAGGCACCCAGACCGATTCCCTTATATTGACTTAATAGTGTAAAGCACTGTGGGTCAAAAAGAGAGTTAGCATCTCTTTGCCAGCTGAGTAGTTATGAAATAGTGAGTGCATGTTTACTATTCCTTATTTTTCTCAGTAAATTAGTGGTTCTTTGGAATAATAATTTACAATCCTCTTATTGTAAATTGTACTAAATTTGTACTAATGATAAGGCATATAGAATTGTATAGTCTGCCAAATACAAAAACTTCCTTTTTGTAACAAGGATTCCGCTGTTGTGAAAAAAAAAAATTTTTATGTTAGAAATGTATATGTTATTTCAAAAGTCTTTTGTTAATTCTCCTTTTTATTTGCTGTTTCATAGCCCTGTGGTATTGAAATGTTGGTTTAAATATTAGGGGATATGTAATGATTATTAATGATATCTTTTTATATGGTATATAAATGTTCAGCTTATTATCATTTTTGGAGCAGTATTGTTCAATGTTCGGTCACCAAACCCAGAATGACAAATATTACTATTGATTGGCTTAACAGTAGAATTCTCAACATAATAGGTAGAAAGAAAGAAATAAAAAATAAATATCTAATTGTGGTAGTAGAAAACATTTAAGTTTTGAGCCCATATTAAAAGGACTAAAGGATGTGAACAGAAATCTGTTTCTTTTGAGCTTTTAGACATTATCTGTTAGGGTACATAAAATGACAGCATAAATAAGGTATGTTTTCTTAGAATATAAAAAGACTTTGTGATTAAGTAGAATATAAGATTTATTTTATGAAATATTGGTCATTTCAATTGGTGCTTTTAACTAGATCTTTAGAATTTAAGGCATAAATGTAATAGGAAATAGTTTAAATTCTTTTTTCCCAAATGACCTATAAAATTAGAAAACTCAGAATGCCCTTTCTCAGGAAGCCTCAAGCCCTAACAGGATTGTTAGAATCTGTACTGTACATATGCTGCCCCACTTAAGACAATCAAGACCACCTCAAGAAAATGTTTCTGGTTGCCTGGCTTAAGTGGAATTCTAGCACCCAAGCAAGTGAGGAAATTTTGGACACTTTCCTCCAGTTTCTGCTAGCCAGGGTCAGAGAAGATACTAAGGCAGTCAACTTAGCCTTTACATAGCAATCAGCTCTAGAAATTAGAAAGGAAATGTATTATAAGTTTTAAAAAATTAGCATCATCAGCTGCTAAAAAAATAAGCAAAACTAAGCATTTCAGAAGGGACATTGCTCCTCCCTCACTCACATAACTCTGTTTAGCCCGGTGTTTCCCAACATGGGGCCCACGCCCCACAGGGGGGCAATTCGATAGTTAAGGGGAGCAATTTGAAAATGGACTCAACACGACTTTAACTCTTTCGCCCCGGGCCATTTAATGCAATGCTAGATATCAGTGCCAAATTTAACAAAAAATGCAATTCTTAAATAATTGCAGTAAATAATTATTAAGTATAATTTCGTTTGATGAGACCAAAATATCAACTGGGTAATTGGCGTCGTCAAATAAACTTCGTCCTGGGTTCATCGCTGAACATGCTGTCTGCTGCGGGGAACCCCGGACGTTTTAAAAACTCGCTAAACAACGCAGTTATTCTCACCTAATTGGCCCATCGCAACTTCTGTAGTGTTTCACATCATTCAGTTAGTGTTAACTTGAAATAAGTGTCAATCAAAACTGTTGTAAAAGCTCGTTGATTTAATAAATATACATATATATATATTGTATAGATATAATTGGTAAGTATTTGATTTTATTTTTATCAATATTAAACTCTTTATTAAGTACTTCTTGCATCGGGGCTAGAAAGCAATAATATTTTATAAATATTATTGGGGCTATAATAGTGCATGCACAACAATTTTAATTTTAGAAGCATAACTTTCCAGAAAATTTTGTCAAGTGGAAAAAATATAGATACCTTTTGATTTGCGGTGGTAGTGTAGTAAATGTGTTATATACATTTAAATAAATATGAATTTTTAGTATACGTTTACTCTATGTCACATTGAATATATTTTAACACATATTTTAATATTAGTTTTTTGTTTTTTTTTTTCATTTTTCTGAAGCTGGAAACAGGGAGAGACAGTCAGACAGACTCCCGCATGCGCCCGACCGGGATCCACCCGGCACGCCCACCAGGGGCGACGCTCTTCCCACCAGGGGGCGATGCTCTGCCCATCCTGGGCGTCGCCATGTTGCGACCAGAGCCACTCTAGTGCCTGAGGCAGAGGCCACAGAGCCATCCCCAGAGCCCGGGTCATCTTTGCTCCAATGGAGCCTTGGCTGCGGGAGGGGAAGAGAGAGACAGGGAGGAAAGCGCGGCGGAGGGGTGGAGAAGCAAATGGGCGCTTCTCCTGTGTGCCCTGGCCGGGAATTGAACCCGGGTCCTCCGCACGCTAGGTAATATTAGTTTTTAATTGATCTTATTTTTATTTCTTATAGCCCATAGTAAAATGAGTGGTGCAAGCAAGAAAAAAACTCGTCAATATTTGGAGGAATATTTAAAATTTGGGTTCATACCCGCTGTTTACGATGAGCGGATTCCTTTTTGTCTTTTATGCCAGCAATGCTTGACCAACAAATCAATGAAACGAGATAGTCTTGAGGCGCATTTGAAGGCGAAACATAGTGCTCATATTAATTCAGATTTGAGTTACTTTAAAACTTTAAAGAAAAATTTTGAAAAAAGAACAACATTAAAGTCTCTATTTACTGCTCATACTTCAACTAATAATCGTGTTCTTGAGGCTAGTTATCAAATTTCTTTATTCATCGCTAAAACTGGAGAAAATCACACTATAGGAGAGAATTTAATAAAACCGTCAATATCAGCATTTCTTAAAATGGTTCTTGAAAAAGATGACAAAGATGTAAAAGCTATGCCACTCAGTGACAATACTGTTAGCAGAAGAATAGACGAAATGAGTGAGGATATTGAAAAACAACTTATTGAAAAGCTGAAAACAAGAAAATTCTCCTTGCAAATGGATGAATCAACTTTGAGAGACAGTGAGGCAGTATTGATAACTTATGTAAGATATATTGATAAAGGATATTTTGCTGAAGAATGTTGTTCTGTAAAAGATTAGAAAGCACCACTACCTCCAAAGATATCTATAAATAAGCTAAAAAACTACTTAGATGTCAATGATATACCAATGAAAAATATAACATCTTGTGCTGCAGATGGTGCTCCCAATATGATGGACAAGAAAAATAGCTGCTTAAAATTGATGAAAGATGCGAATCCAGAAATGATTCTTGTGCATTGTGTTATTCATAGGGAAAACTTGGTAGCTAAAAACATCTCACCTGTTCTGAATGAAGTATTACATACAGTAATAAAGTGTGTTAATGCTATTAAAGCTAGTGCCAAATGTGAGCGTCTTTTCAAGCTATTTTGTGAAGAATAAAATGAAGACCATGTGAGACTTTTACTTCATACTGAAGTAAGATGGCTATCTAAAGGAAACTGTTTGAAAAGATTTATGGAACTGTTTGATACTCTTAGTGATTTTTTAAGCGACAAACTTGAAATGAAGTATCTGTTAACAATAGGTGGTAAAGTATTTGTGAGTTATTTAGCCGATATCTTTGAAAAACTAAATATATTAAATAAGCAACTTCAAGGAACAAACAAAACTCTTGTCGATGCAAAAGCAAAGATATTTGGTTTCATTACCAATATTGAGTTATGTCAGAAACATATTAACAACAAAAACTTGAAACAGTTTCATTGGCTCCAAAAATGTGAAGTAACTGATACCGCTTTACTTGTTTTGTCAATCATTTGAATATTCTATCGGCTGATTTAAAAGAAAGATTTTCTGATTTAAAACAAATTGATTTCCCAACATGGATGATGCAGCCAATGTTCGTGGATTTGTCTGATATATCAAATATGCAGTATCAAGAAGAACTCGCAGAATTGCAAAATGATGAGTCAGTTAAAGCTTTATTTAATATCAAAGGAGCGATGGCATGGCTTTGTGAGGAAACAGAAATCAAATAGCCAAATTCAACCAAATGTGCAAGAAAACTATTGCTACCATTTCCATCTTCATTTTTAGCTGAATGTGGATTTAGTGCTGTAAATGATTTACTAGTAAAAAAAAGAAATTGGCTGGATATAACACAACATGGAGACTTGAGACTAAAGCTAACCAAATTGGAACCTAATATAAAATCTCTGTGCAGCAAGCATCAAGTGCAAGGATCACACTAAATTAAAATAATAAATTAATATAGAAAAATCTGTATTAAAATTATTTGGAATTTAAATTTCTGTTTTTCATTACATGTTTTGAAATTTTACTTACTGTGTTTTGTTAACAATTTCATAGTGATTTCTTCCTAGAACCTATCATTTATGTTTATTAAGTGAACAAATTAATTTTTTAATGTTAAAAATTATGTATGTTACATAGGGGGGGACATAAAAATTTTAGAAAGGTTAAGGTGGGGTATGGCACAAAAAAGGTTGGGAAACACTGGTTGGCCAAAGACAGGTAAGATACCTGAAGACAGGAACAACCTAAGACAGGCACAGTTGAAGAGGGACCATCAGGAGAAGGCTTAAGAACTAACAAAGATGAGGCTCAAACCTTCACCCCAACAATGCAGGAGCCTGCTCCCTGAAATAGTGGCCTTCATCCACTGTCCAGGGCACCAAAAGAGGGGGACTCCCTAGAAATTCAAGAAGAACCAAGCAGCTGATGATACTACCAATAAGGTAGCCCTAAAACCAGTGGGGTTTTTAGGAAATTTTAGTGACTTTACTAGAACCCTTGTTGCCAAAGGTTTATTCACAACCAATTAGAAAAAGATTTTACCAGCAGAAAAGAGATAATTAAGAATAAGAAATAATTTAAAAAGCCAGACTTAGAATCTATTGCAGAAGGCATAATGTCCGAGCGTTTAGTCTGTGCCCAAATAAATACTAAGCAAAGTAAAGAAATTAGAAAAAAACAAAACAAAACAAAACGAAGAAAGGAACTTTCTGAGGTGAACATTTAGAAATAGATTTTACTAAAGTAATTGACAATTAGGTAGAAGCTTTTCCTACTAGAAATGAGACCACAATAACTAGTTAAGAAATGCTATATGAAACTCTTTCCAGATTTAGTTTGCCCATTCTAATGATGGGCCTGCTTTTGTATCCAAGATCTCACAGCTAGTGGAAAAGGCATTCAATATTAATTGGAAATTAATTGGAAATTACATTGTGCCTACAGGCCCCAAAGTTCAGGGCAGGTAGAATGCATGAATCAAATTGTACAGGAAACTTTAACCAAATTTGTTTTTAAAAACCGGTGAAAAGGCCCTCCTTAGGGCGAGGTACACCCCCTCTAGCCCCTCAAAAGACGACAGCACTGTCTTCCCTTCCATCCTGTCTTCCCTTCCTTCCATCCGGTGCAAGCTTCTCCTGGTGCACCCCTCAGTGCCCCCTTTCCTGGCACCTGCTTCCTGGGTTATTAATATCTGGCTCAGGCGCGGGTGTGGGGCCTCGGCACATTTTTAATTTATTTATTTATTTTTTACAGAGACAGAGAGAGTGAGTCAGAGAGAGGAATAGACAGGGACAGACAGACAGGAACGGAGAGAGATGAGAAGCATCACTCATTAGTTTTTCATTGCTCGATGCAACACCTTAGTTGTTCATTGATTGCTTTCTCATATGTGCCTTGACTGTGGGCCTTCAGCAGACCGAGTAACCCCTTGCTGGAGCCAGCGACCTTGGGTTCAAGCTGGTGGGCTTTTTCCTCAAACCAGATAAGCCCGCATTCAAGCTGGTGACCTTGGGGTCTCGAACCCGGGTCCTCTGCATCCCAGTCTGACACTCTATTCACTGCGCCACCACCTGGTCAGGCCGGCCTTGGCACATTTTTAAACAGCACCTGGGTGGGCGGCAGTGACGACCAGGACCCAGTCATACAGAGCTCAGCCCTCTTTTGTTTGCTCACTACAGAGTAAGACAAAGCTTTTGCAGAACTATGGTCACGGGAGCTCGACCTGCTGCATGGTGACCAAGGACAAACATGTCACCCACAGATGTCCCTGTCGCAGCACACCCCAGCTTCAAGTCCAGAGTGAGGCAGCAGAGATGGCTCTGAGCCCAGAGCCTGCAAGCAGGTCCCCTGTGCTAGATATGACAGGCAGCTCTGTGCCCAAACCATCCAGATGCCCCAATGCATCCCTCAATAGCTCGTGGGCCAGTCTGACGGAACCCAGCCCCCTGGAGGACCTGGCGGCCATGGGTGCCATCAGAGCAGTGCTCTTGATCATGGGCGTGGTGAGTGTGGCAAGCAACGTGTACACGCTGGTAGTCGTGTGCCACTTCCTGCAAACCTCGGTTTCCATGTATGTCTATGTTGTCAGCCTGGTGCTGGACAACCTGCTCTATCTGCCCAGCATCCCATTCATTGTTACTACCTATATCACCAAGGAGTGGCACTTTGGAGACGTGGGTTGCTGTGCCCTCTTTAGCTTGGACTTCCTGACCATGCATGCCAGCATCTTCACCCTGACTGTCATGAGCAGTGAGTGTTATGCTGCAGTGCTGAGGCTGCTGCAGTGCTGGTATAGTGCTCCAAGGGCTACCGCAAGGCCCTGGTGCGTGGCACGTGACTGCTGGTGCTGCCCATGATGCTGGCTATTCGGCTGGTCCACAGGGAACACAAGAGCCTCTGCCTGCCGGCCTGGGGCCAGAGCACCTACCGTGCCTACCTGACACTGCTCTTTGGGACCAGCATTGTGGGGCCTGGCGTGGTCATTGAGCTGCTCTACATGACTGTCGCAGCAGGCCTCCTTCCCACAGACGCAGCGGCGGCCCAACCCCAGAGTGCTGCACCTCATCCTGGGCATTGTGCTGCTCTTCTAGGCATGCTTCATGCCCTTCTGGATATAGCAGCTCCTGGCCCAGTACATTGGTGCCTAGCCACTCACACACCATGGCTCACGCACCGTCAACTACCTGACCACTGGCCTCACCTACAGCAACAGTTGCATCAACCCCTTTCTCTATACACTGCTTACCAAGAACTACTGTGACTTCCACCAGCACTCACCCCACAGCAGGAGTGCCAGTGGGCCCATGGGCACCCAAGACTTCTGGCAGTGCCCTACCCACTCCCAGAATGCCTTTTGCAGCTTGCTGTCCTCCAGCAGCCAGCAGGTCACTGAGCACTTCACCTTGTCCCTGGAGGCCCCTGGGGGGGTCTGTCCTTGAGTGTCCCAGCCTCCAATGCTTATGGGGTCTGCAGATTACTCAGAAGGCTGTTCAAAAGACTGTCCGAGAGGCACTTCCAACATTCCCAGAAGATCCGGTACATCCTTTCCAGCCTGGGGACTCAGTCTGAATAAAGAAGTACATCACCCAAGGACTGACTCCCAAATGGCGGGTCCACATACTGTGATTCTGACCACTTCCATTGCTGACAAGGTAGAAGGCATACCCGTCTGGGTCCACCATAGCCAGTTGAAGCCTGCAGTCCCAGCAGAGACACCCTCGTGGACAGTGGAGACTGACCCCACCAACCCTTGTAAGTTGACCCTGAGAAGAATGGCATGTCCTGCTCCAGCCTCAAACCAGAAGCTGGTTGGTCTACGCACAGCTAATGCATGAAGAAACTCACTGAGGACCTCCTTTTAATTAGACTTTGAAGAAGGAGGGAAACTGAGGTAAAAGGAAAGCCAGAACAAGTTGTCTTAAGGTTTGATGCATGTATTACTATGAGTCATACAGAAGGGAGGTATAAGTCCCTTTGCTAGAAGGAAAGCCACAAGGTAAATGGAATATATATATAGCCTGACCTGTGGTGGCGCAGTGGATAAAGCGTCAACCTGGAAATGCTGAGGTTGCTGGTTCAAAACCCTGGGCTTGCCTGGTCAAGGCACATATGGGAGTCGATGCTTCCTGCTCCTCCCCCTTCTCTCTCTCTCTCTCTCTCTCTCTCTCTCTCTCTCTCTCCTCTAAAATAAATAAAAAATAAAAATAATTAAAAAAATAAAATAATTTATATATATATACATACATACATACATATATATATATATATGTGTGTGTGTTTATACTTAACCTATAATTACTAGCTACTTAGAGGGAGGATATCTCCAAAAGGAAGTATACTTTAAACTAAAATTACTTATTGTCAGCTTGGTTGTTATTAAAGGTTAAGATTTTTAAAATTAAGAGTTCTGACTAAGAAGGAATTATATGGTTTTGATAATAAAAGGTATAAAATATAGAAATACTTTTGAAAGAAAAAGGAAGAAAGTTTATAAAAATCAAGGGTTTATATAAGTTCCAGAAGGTTTGTACAGGTTATAAGAAATTAATCAGTAACATTTGTCTCTTCAGTAGACTGTATTACTATTAATGCAAACACCAAGTCTACCTGTTAAATATCTGTTGCATATTATAGGCTGATATTTCTACTGAACAGCCTTGTGCACCTCGTTAAAATGAGTCAAGGATTTGACTCAGAATATAAAACCAGTGGGGAATGTGATAAGGTACCAAAGAACTGTAAAACTTAGTATTGGCAATACCATTTTAAATAGGAAAAGTTAGGCTTCTTGCCCTCTCCTTTCTTTAGAGAATGGAGGGAGAAGAATGGGGGAGCTTCCTGGCTTACAAATTTGACTGGGTCATTTAGTTTAACTATAGTTCTCTGAAAAAATAAAGGTTATCTGAAGAACTTTCTTTCCCTTTCAATAAAAGACAATATTTACATATCCTACAGTGATTTTAACTCTTCCTCCCTTCCTGGAGTCCTGAGAATAACATATACCTCTAGACAAAGGAATGAGAGGTAGATACTAAAAGATTTGTGAATGTCTTTGATATGTAAAACAACATCACTATTGTGTTACCTTGTAAGTTTTAATATGTAGGAATGTTTTTATAGATCCTATAGATGAATGTTGTAAGCTTATTTTGTCATGATCCCTTTCCTTTTCCCCCAACCTATATGTGATCAAGTCTATATAACTAGCTTCAGGGCTATTTTGCACACACACGATTTGGGTTAGCTATATGCCGTGTAAGTCATATGCAGCCGGCTTATTAATAAATCTCCTCCTAAAAATTCTTCTGTATTCTGCCTTGGTGTCTCTACGTAAACACAGAATTAAGGTATGCTATTTTACAACACCACTTTTCTCAGTTGTAATAGAAGAAAAATACTACTGCTTTTACAGAGCTACTCAAAGTATAAAGGAAGTAATTTTTATATAAGAGCCTGACACTGTGAGCTACCGGAGTGGATGGTGTTGGGTGTTCAGCTAGGGTGGCCAACCGAAGCAATTGAAAATACAGGATGTCCACTTAAGACGGAATTTCAGATGAACAACAAATACTTCTTAGTTATAATATAAGACATAAATATAACAGAAACTATAATAAACTGCATAATATAAAATATAAATATTTTATATTAATAACAATGTAAATATTTGAGGACAAATATTGTATGGGGCATATTTCAAATTTTTCTTTGTTCATTTGAAATTCAGATTTGATTTGGGCCCTGGCCATTTGGCTACTGGTAGAGTATTGGTCTGGAGTGTGGAAATCCCGGGTTCAATTACCCATCCGGGCACACAGGAAAGGCAACCATCTGCTTCTCCACCCCTCTCCTTCCTCCTTCTTTTTCTCTCTCTTCCCCTCCTGTAGCCATGGCTCAATAGGTTCCAGCACATCACCTCAGGCACTGAGAATGGCTCTGTGGAGCCTCCACTTCAGGCACTAGAAATGGCTGGGTTGCAGGCATGGCCCCAGATAAGCAGAGCATTGGCCCCAGGTGGGGGGTTGCCTGGTGGATACCAATTGGGTTGCATGTGGGAGTCTGTCTCACTATCTCACTTCCTCTCACTTGGAAAAAGAAGAAAAAAATAATTGATTTGAAGTCACACTAACCTTACCTCCTGCTCTCACTGGGCCTATGTACTCACTCTCAGCTGTTGTGACTGTTGGCTGCTAATGGCCCCCACCTGACCTTTTCCATTGGGTCTTGGCTGAAATGTCTGTGTGTGTTGGGGGAAGCATAGGTGTGAGTGCACTGCACACCAGAAATTAAGGCTCCTCTCCTCTTCTTTCCAAAGTGGGTTGCCTGTGGCTCTGATGACAGGGGGCACAAAAGGTAGGCCCCCTTTCCTCAAGGAAAGAATCCATCCACATATACTGTGTGCTGGAGAGCTGCCCAAGGCAGGAGGAGCTGGATTCCAGCCCAGACCACACCCTGCACCTTTCTCCCCTCTGCCCTGTCCCTCCCATTCTGAGACTGATTTCTCAATCCTCAAGAATCCTTGTCTCAAGTCCTGTCTGAGGTTGAAAACCATTCTAAGACAGCTATCAATGAATGTGGATTTTTTTTGCCTTCTATAATTAAAAAGCTGTGAAGATATATAAAAACAAGTAGGATTATTTCTCTGGAAAACAGTCATGATTGGCCTGACCTGTGGAGGCACAATGGATAAAACATCGACTTGAAAAGCTGAGGTTGTGGGTACAAAACCCTGGGTTTGCCTGGTCAAGGCATATGTGGGAGTTGAGGCTTCCTGGTTCTCCCGCCTTCTCTCTCTCTCTCCTCTCTTTAAAATGAATACATTTAAAAAAAATTTAAAACGAAAACAGTCATGAAGCTTAAAAGAATGTATTCAAATATAATAAAGAGCTTTTCCTGTGCAAAGAATTAGAAAATTCATAAATGTCAAATAATAATAGTTTGTCAGATTACTAAAATTCCCAGTGTAAAGATGGTTTACCACAAAGCAAGATACTCTTCTTCCTCCAAAAGGCATTATCATTTTCCTAAGAGAAGGACAATAACTCGGTATTTTCTTTTTTATCTTCTTGGAATTGACTTGCAATACAGATAGCTACGTTGGATGTGTGTTTTCCTTCCTATTTGGCATAAAAGAATTGGGAGTGGGAGAGAAACAGCAATCAGCATCCGTTTGTGGCTTCATCTTTTATATTTAAACTTTAATTCAATTAGCATGTCCTTTAGTTAGCAAGTTGTTTTATCTCAATTAATTAATTATTTCCACATTGACTTGAATACTACCATTTAATCTATTTGTTTATACGTGGGTTGATTTCCAGTCTTCTGTTCTGTGAATCTTTCTGCCTAGTTCTTTGCTATAGTAAACTATTTTAGTTACTATGACTTTAAAACATGTTTTGGTATAGGGGAAATTGAGTATTCCTTCATTAGCCTTGTTTTCTGTTTGTTTGTTTTTTTAAACTATTAACTTTTATATATTTATTCTATCAAGTAAATATAAAACTTGTTTGTATAGATTTCCAAATATTTCATTGAAACTGAAGTTACATCAATTTGTAGATTATTTTTCAGAGACATGACATTTACTTTTGCCATAAAATCTCTACAATTAGTAAAGTCCTCTTGTAGCAAACTTAGTTTCTAGTAAACTAAAGTTTCTTTAAATTAGCAATGCAGATTTCCTTTTAAATGTCACCTACGTTTATGGTATTTTGCTATTATGAATAAGATCTCTCCATTGTGTTTCAAATGACTTTGTAGAGAAGCAAAAAGAAGAAATAAATACAATCTACAATCCCACTACTTAGTGTGACCATCATTATTATTTTATTTATTTATTTATTTATTTATTATTTTTTTACAGAGAGAGAGTCAGAGAGAGGGATAGACAGGGACAGACAGACAGGAATGGAGAGATGAGAAGCATCAATCATTAGTTTTTCGTTGCATATTGCAACACCTTAATTGTTCATTGATTGCTTTCTCATACATGCCTTGACCACGGGCCTTCAGCAGACTGAGTAACCCCTTGCTTGAGCTAGCGAGCTTGGGCTCAAGCTGGTAAGCTTTTTGCTCAAACCAGATGAGCCCTCACTCAAGCTGGCGACCTCGGAATCTCGAACCTGGGTTTTCCACATTCCAGTCTGATGCTCTATCCACTGTGCCACCACCTGATCAGGCCATCATTATTATTTTAAAGTTCTCATGTTACACACAAACACACACACACACATACCACACACAAAGTTCATATTTATTTCCTCTGATCCTGAATTCTTAGAATAAAACCTACTTAATTATAGTTTCTGTAGGTAGAGCGCAGAGCACATTCCTAGCAGCTGTGGCTGATGCAATGCTGTGAGAATACTCCAGCACCTGAAACCCTCCTAGGCACACCCAGGAGGGAGCTCACCCACTGCACGGAAGTAACTCAGCACCAGCCACGCAGCTCCCCGACCTTTTCAGCCATTGGCTGTGAAAGACACGCTGTAACACCCTATAGGCTGACCCTGTGTATATAAGCTAGCTTGCTTCCTGAATAAAGCGGATCTGCATCACTGAACCTGGTCCCCGGAGTCGAGTCTCTATGTCTCCATCGTCCTCACCCCTGAGTAGGCCTTGTCCACAAGTTTCATTAATGTATATTTATTAAATTTCATAACATAATATAAAATTTTACACATTTTTATTGTGAGAATTGGCCTATTATTTTTTCTTTTTTTAGTATTATATTTGTAAGATTTTTATATCAGAGCTCTGCTATGTTGAAATAATCACAAAGCTTTCCGCTTTTCTTAAACTTTGGGGGAATTCAAATAGGCAGAGAGATTACTTTTTCCTTAAAGATTTAAAATAATTAGCCAATTAAAGCCTTTAAATCTATACCACATATATATTTCTGTAAGAGATTAAAAATAAAATGCTTGCTACCCCATTTTTTCAAAAGATTTAGAACAGAGATAAGCCAGAGAGGGTTTGAATGGTGTGAGGTATGCAAATGAGAACTCCATCGAAGGCCAGGTTGGAAAAGCCCAGTTTGACCTGAGTTGGGTCTGGTGCCACTAGTAGGTAACACTAAACTCTCCCCTATGACTTTCTTTTTATAATCTGTAAAATTGGGATAAACATTCCAATCGTCAAAGAAGTGATAACCTAATAAGCTGGTTCTGTGGGAGTCTTTGGGATGCTGTGGACACAGCAGTAAGTTTGGGGTGCCCAGCTGCAAAGAGCTACCCAGTTTGGGAAGATAGTTCTCCCCTCTCTGCCTGGCCTGATATGCTGCTGTGGCCCCCGGAGAATGAGCAGTGGTGGGAGCACAGGGGCAGTGGGTTGGAGGTCAATGAGAAGCAGCGTGAGGCAGGTGCCCCTTGGTAGGCTGACAGTTTGGCCCCTGAATACATGGGGACATCTCTGGGACCTCTAGAAATACACTGCAAGGGGTTACAGGATGATGAAGGGGGCCAGAGATCTTTGTGAGGAGCAGAACAAGAATAGGAAATTTGGGTTAATGTAAAAGTGACTGGTTTATATCTACAGCCTGCTGAATCCTGGGGAAATGTCTAGATTAAACTAACATTGATTAGAGTGGTGCAGAGCAGTCAAACTTTGCTGAAAACAAAAATGAAGAAGATAATTTTATTTATTTATTTATTTATTTATTTATTTATTATTATTTATTTTTTATTAAGTGCGAGGTGGAAGGCAGAGACAGACTCCCACATGCCCCCCCCACCAGGATCCACCTGACAAAGCCCAGTAGGAGGCGATGCTCTGACCATCTAGAGAGCTATTTTAGCACCTAAGGTGAGGTCATGGAGCCATCCTCACTCCCGGGCCAACTTTGCTCAAACCATTTGAGCCATGGCTGCAAGAGGGAAAGAGAGAGAGATACAGGGAGAGAGGAGAGGGGTGGAGAAGCAGATGGTTGCTTCTCCTGTGTGCCCTGAACTGGAAATTGAACCTGGGACTTCCACATGCCAGGTGGATGCTCTATCATTGAGCCAGCTGGCTAGGGTAAAAGAAGATAATTTGAGGGCTTTGCTGTGGGAGGCAAAGCCACGTGGAAGAAGTCTACCTCAGATTTGAACTTGCTGACTCAGTCTGCAGGAAGGCAGCTCCTCGTTCCATTATCTGGGAGGTCACCCAGCTGCCCATACTTCACTCCATCCACACAAACGAGGCAAAGGACCAAAACACAAGTTGACTTCAGGAAGTTTTTCAAGAAAGCAAGTTGCAGGGACAGCAGCCATGCAGCATTTCATCACCTGGAGGCGACACCCCTTCTAGGACACCTGTACCGGTAACCAGCTGCATCCCACCGCAGGTCCCGCTCACTCGCTGACATCCCCAGTCAGTGGCGGAGGGCTGTGGTACGTCCAGCAAATTTGGTTTCAGTAGACAAAAAAATATACGGCACATTTTGACAATAGACAATCCTGAAATCCCTTTTCCAACTCAAAGCTTATTTATTCTATATGTGTAACAGTTTAAAGTGCTAAAACGTTTCATTCTTATCCATACAGAAAGCTAAGCTATCCCAAACTGCACACCTCAAAAGTTGGCAAGTAAGAAAAAAGAGAAGCCAACCCACGTCCCAAAGGCCTCTGGTGTCTAACAGAGCTGTTGAACAACTGTGTTTATTCTTTTCACCAGGAGTCAGCCAACTTTTTCTGTAAAGAACCAGGTAGTAAATATTTTAGGCTTTGTGGGCTTGTAGGAACTATTCAGCTCTTTCCATGGGCTTCGAAAGCAGTCTCAGGCAATACTTAAATGAATGATGGTGCCTGTGCTCTAATAAAACTTTACTTAAGGATAATCAAATGTAAATGTCATGTAACTTTCACATGTCATGAAATATTGTACTTCTTGTGTTTCTTTTCAAGCATTTAAGAATGTAAGATCATTGTTTTGTTAGTTTGCAGGCCATATCAAAACAGGTGGCTGACCAGCCGAATAGTTTGTCCACCCAGCTTTACCTGTACAAAAGGCTCACTTGCTTTATGGCCCCATATACAGATCTTTGGTAGGACCAACCCCACCTAGAGAAATAAAGTTAAATAGCAGAAAAAGCTTGATGTGAATCAGTAAAGCGCCGTTCATGAAAGCTGCTGAGAGCGCCCTCTGGATTTTGAACTGACAGGGTCTTCCACACAAGCACTCTCAGAGAGTGGCTTTACCAGAAACTATGCAAGGAAAGACCCTTTTCAAATGTTAAATGAAACACTCTTGCAGTTAATGGTTCAAAAAGAAAAAAAAATCAATGATCAAGTAGTTTTGTGCTGATAAACTTAAGGTTTATTAACAAGCTAACACTAAACAAATTTCTTGAGCAAAATGTTGAAATTACCACCTACCACATCATTCTGAGCTTTAAAAATAAAAAGTTTGCACATGAAACATGTGTTTATCAAGTGTTCTAGAATGGCCAAGAGAATTCTTGGTAGAGGAAATATCTTACACACATTAAAAGTGCATAAAATTCTCAAGTCACAGTATAGAACATGCAACACTATATTAAAAAAAAAAACAAAAATAAAAGCTTCCAGTGTCTTCACGTTAGTGTATGACAGCACCAGAAGGTAAGAAAAATCTCTTCACACTCTTAAAAACAAAATGCAATTTTCTGAGTTGTTATTTTCAGCCACTGAAGGTGCTTAAAAGCTGGACTTGGTAAGTTACTGACACAAGGGTATGATGTTTTCCAAGCAGACAGTTCTAGAAGCAGCCCCCACGTGTTTTAGGGCACAGGCTTTGGTGGGACCAAGCCCTGGGCTCAGAATGCAGTTCTGATACTTAGCCCTGTGTGACTTTGGATGAATTACGCTGAATTATTAGTCAAATGGGGCTGAAAATAGCTAGTTGTTTCACCATCATTTTGAACCTAAATGAGATCCTGTGTGTGAAACATTTAGTACAATATCTAGCATATCGTGAAGGTTAAGAAAACAGCAGTTTTTATTATTTCAAGTATGAAATTTACTGTGTGTGTGTGTGTGTGTGTGTGTGTGTGTGTGTGTGTGGTAACACGTCCCAGGAAGAATCACTGAAATGTGTGACTTGTAGCGCTCACTATTATAGACATGTTCTGGAAAGTAAGACTATAATCTCGACTTTGTACTCGTGTCTCAGTCCATCAGGTTTTTGCAGCAGAATCAAAACCTGAATGAGGTACTGTGGGCTGTGAAATCAGAGAGATGTTGAGCACTTCAAGTGCGTATCTTCTTTGCCAACCGTCAAAGCAAACTACACAAAAACATCAGGGCCGATTGTAACAGCAGCACGCACACCCACAGGCAGACGGCGAAGCTGTCCACGTATGTTCTAAGGCTTGCGCTTGTTTAAAGGAGCACAAAACAGAAATTCTTGAAAGTCCTAGAAGGAGAAAAAGATGCATGAATATGTGTAAATTCTTCATAGTGGAAGTGTTGCCTTCCGGAGGAAAAGAATGCCAGTAACATAAAGACACTGAAACACAATAGTACGACAACACAGTGGAAGGTAAAGAATCAGAACTAATTGAGGACTTAAAGTTCCCATAGGGAAAAAAATGCCACTGAGCATGGGGGAAATGTCTTCCCTGAAAAGTCTTGGGCCTCTTCCTTCATAGCAGCTGTCTTTGTTTGTGTCTATCGCTGGCAGGCATGACTTACAAATGTGACCCAGCTGAAATGAGCCCATTCGCTTCCTCTGAAGCTGCTCCTGCTTATGAGCTCAGAGCCAAGTAAGAAGAGAGACTAATCACACACACTAAAGACGTCGGTGAGGTTTTGTCCAGCGCTCCTGCTGCTGCAGACCTCGTGGATGATAGCAGCAAACCACCCCATCACCTCTGCTGGCTGGGACAGCACACAGCAGAATCCTCTCAATTGCAAAATTCAGAGGTTCTCAGGAACTTGGGCCAAGAATAACGTTTGCTAGGAATTACTTCAGATATATATATATATCTGAACCTGTGACAAGTCTGCAAATTTGGCTTTTTCTTCCCTTCACTTCTTACTGAATCCTGTTTATCCATTTGCTACAACACTTGAAAACATTGGCCTGGATTAAGAAAAGGCAAAACCCAGCAAATCAAGAAATGAAAGATCCCAGAAGAGTGTATAAAGTTGGCCTTTTGAATTTTCAGAAGGCCATGAAAGGGGTTAATGTTCGCACCAGAGCCCGATACGTACCACCTGAGATGGAACCTGCTTTGGACCCATTTCGGCCTTTCCCCAGCCCCTGGCTCCTTTGCGGAAGAGGAATGCCTAACTCTCGGGGGTGTCTCTGGTCAGCGTTAATGTTCACGGCGCTTTCAGTTTCCACGTTTTGGCTTTCTTTTCATGAACTAATGAAAACAAAAGAGATATTTAGTGCTTTAAAAAGTTTTGTAGTCTACCTCCTTTTCTAGAAAACATGAACACATTTGAAAATAATTTCCATCTGTAACTTTGTGCAATTGTTAGGTCACCTTCTTTCCTGATCTATCTATCTATCTATCTATCTATCTATCTATCTATCTATCTATCATCTATCTATCTATCATCTATCTTAGGTGACAGGAGGGGAGATATGTCCCACATGCTCTGCAACAGAGATCTACTTGGCAACCCCATCTATGGCTGTTGCTCAATTACCGAGGCTATTTTTAGCACCTGAGGCAGATGTGCTCAACAGAGCTATCCTCAGTGCATGGGGCCATACTTGAACCAATCGAGCCATTGGCTATGGGAGGGGAGGAGGGAGAGAAGAAGGAGAAGATGATAGCTTCTCTTGTGTGCCCTGACTTGGAATTGAACCAGGATGCTCATATGCCAGTCTGACACTCTATCCACCAAGCCACCAACCAGGGGCCTTTCTTGATTTAGAGTAAGAATTATTGTGAGTTTTTATGACAAAAAAAATAGTTACAACAAAGACATTTTATGTTAACAAGGTAAAAAGTATATGGAGTAAATAGATTTCAAATTGTTCCCCACATTTTCATTTTTAGACTAGAGATGCTTTTAAACCATGTTTTCAAAAACAACAGTAACTATTTATTCTCTTCTTCATTATTAGTTAACAAACTTGACTCCAGAAAATTGGGAAAGAATATGCCATACTGGTTAGGGCCATTCTCTCGTAGTCTTATAAATTTCAGACCAACCCCATGTTCATGGACTAAAAGCCATGAGGAATGACCAGGGGGTGGGTAAGTGACCACAGCTCTCCTGGCCAAGCCAAGGCTGGCTTCACATGGTGTGTTTACACTACAGCTCAGCAATCGCTCAGAAACAACAGCTTGACCGGCAGACCAAACAAAAAGAGAGTTGGAGCAAGAGTAACAGGGAGGAGGCAAAGGCTTCTCTTTTCCTTTAGCATCAAACACACACACACATAGAAAAAGAACAGACTCTTGATTGAATCTCAAAAAGGTTTAAAAATGTTTTGTTCTTCCATAAGAAAGGCACAGAGACAAAAAGACTCTTACTTTCCAAGCACAAATTTACTTATAAACTTACCTATCTTAAAAAAAAGAAAAAAGAAAGTGATAAGAATCAGTGCTTTAAAATGTCACTGAAACTTTACTAAAAAATAAAATATCCATATGGTTAAAAGTGAGTAGCATGACTATTCCTCTGTGGCCATTACTTGCACATTTAAACCTCTGCAAAAGAACAAAATCCAAAATCCAAAATGACTGAGTGAGTTTTAAAACAATGCTTCTAATTAAAGCAACAAATACATAACCAAGGGATAGGATTTAGGAGATCTTAAAAAAACATGCTAAGCACTTTATATGAGCCCCACCATTAGTTACTGGTACTTGCTGGCAATGGCCTGGACATCTCCACACCAATCACACTGTGACTGGGTTGGGAGCATTTCTTTGTTGTAAAGCTAGCTGGTGCGTGTCTAGACAAGGCCTTCATTTCTTATAAACTGAGTATGCTATTGTCATGTGTATAATCAAAATTTGTTATTTTTAACAGCTCCTTTATCTTGTTCCCTTTCTAGTTAAGCTTGTCTGTTTTCTCTAACATTAAACTGTGACATATTACTGTTGTTCTTCCAGACCCTTTAATGAAAGCAGACTCTGGCACTTACCAGCTTGTCATCGTTTGAAAGCTGTTTATGACGGCCGAGCCTGAACTTCTTCATTTGTTAGAGGGCCCGGCATCCATCCACTCATCCCTTAAAACATTATGGAATGCTTGGCCCTGGCTGGTTGGGTCGCGTGGTGAGAGCCTTGTCCCATTACGAGTTGATCCCCACTCAGGAAACACACAAGAATCAACCAATGAATGCATCAATAAGTGGAACAACAGCATGATGTTCCCCTCACTCCATTCCTCTATCTCTAAAACAACAACAAAAAAATTTTAATTAATTTTAATGGGGTGACATTGATAAATCAGGGTACATATGTCCAGAGAAAACATCTCTAGGTTATTTTGACATTTGATTATGCTCCATTCCCATCACCCAAAGTCCAATTGTCTTCCGTCACCTTCTAACTGGTTTTTCTGTGCCCCTCCCTGCCCCAACCCCCTCCCTCTCAACAAAAAATTTTTTAGCCCTGGCCGGTTGGCTCAGTGGTAGAGCGTCGGCCTGGCGTGCAGAAGTCCCGGGTTCGATTCCCGGCCAGGGCACACAGGAGAAGCTCCCATCTGCTTCTCCACCCCTCCCCCTCTCCTTCCTCTCTGTCTCTCTCTTCCCCTCCCGCAGTCGAGGCTCCATTGGAGCAAAGATGGCCCGGGCGCTGGGGATGGCTCCTTGGCCTCTGCCCCAGGCGCTACAGTGGCTCTGGTCGCGGCAGAGTGACACTCCGGAGGGGCAGAGCATCGCCCCCTGGTGGGCAGAGCGTGGCCCCCTGGTGGGCGTACCGGGTGGATCCCGGTCGGGTGCATGCGGGAGTCTGTCTGACTGTCTCTCCCGGTTTCTAGCTTCAGAAAAATACAAAAAAAAAAAAAATTTAAAAATTAAAGAAATGCCCACTAGATGTTGGGTGTCAGGCACTCAAAACCAGACAAGATACAGTCTTACAATGATTCAGCCTCATGGGTTACACTGTAGCGGAGATGCACGTGTGTAAAGGGCATACATACCCTTTACATCTTGCAGATGCATCCGGCACCAGGTGAAGATGGGGGTGGTGGTGATCTGTTCTACTGGGGGCCAAAAGAAGTGGCAACATCAGAGAACATTGAGATTGGAGAGTGAATAGGGTCTGTGAAAGTGTTGGATAATAATAACAGCGAACTATCATCCAGAGCTCACTCTGTGAGGCACTGGGCTGGGCACTTTAACAACATTTCATTCATCTCTTCTCAACACATCTCTTTGGTAGTTACTATTATTATCTCTAAAATGAGGAGGATATTGATGCCACAGATGGCTCAAGGTCACACACTCAAAATTACAACTTCAAGATGCTACCTGAGGCAATAGAACCACAGAACCCTGGCTTTTAACTACCACACCTCATTGTCTTCCCCTTTCTTGGCTTTGGTTGTAAACACTCAGTGTTTGTGTCCCTGATGGCGGCAGCTGCATCCACAGTTGTGATGTATCTGGGGAGAGGTGAGGGCTGGAAGGGAGAACAGGGTATGGCAGGGGGCTACCAGGCTGAGGGTCAGGTTTTACTCATAAGGGATTTCTCAAAACTAAAACAAAAAAAATTATATAAATTTAGTTCCTCATTTTGGTTTGTCTCTTTCAGATGATATTTCATTTTCTCACTTAGTTCAAAGAAAAGAGGTGATTTTTTTTCTCCTTTAAGATGAAAAGAACTGTGGGTCACATAATAGAGGCAAATGGACCCTCTCATTCTTGAGAGAGTTAAAATAAACAGACAGGCAACACGGTTTCAGCTATTGTTTAAATTCAGTCCAAAGGGATTTTCTAATCTCAGGAACTCCATTGTTTTATTTCAGGGTCAGGACAGTTTCCTACTTAGCACACAGGAAGGTTTTCTGTGAGGGAATTTAAAAAAGAGATATGCAAATATGCTGCTGAGATTAATAGGAAGACACAGCTTAGAGACACACAAAATGAAATACCATGATAGATAATATATTTTAGTTTCTTTTTTCCACAACATTATATAAATGCTCTTAATTAATATTAAAGCAAAAATTAATGAGAAATAGCCTTGTTGGGTTGATAAATGAACTACAGTAATTTTTTTCAAGGTCACTTTTTTTCTTTTTCTGATTTCACAAGTAATATATTTTATTGTACAACATTTGGAACGAAATGGTATATATACAAAGAAATGAAAATCACCTATCAATCTCTACATTCTCAAAGCTATCCTTAGAGACCCACTGTGAACTTTGTGGGGGTATTTCCTGTGTGCCTGACTGGAAACATGGCACAATCTGGCTTCTCTCTTTCTCTTCACATACACGTACCTTGCCTGGCATATGGTAAGTGGTCAGTATGGTTGACATTATTTAACTAGAATTATTATATACCTTTTTTATTTTAATTTTTTCTTAAGTGAGAAGCATGGAGGCAGAGAGATAGGCTCCCACATGCAGACTAACAGGGACCCACCTAGCAAGCTGCCTACCAGAGGCAATGCTCTACCCATCTGGAGCCATTGCTTGGCAGTCGAGCTATTTTAGCACCTGAAATGAGGCCATGGAGCCATCTTCAGTGCTTGGGGCCAACTTGCTCCAACAGAGCCATGGCTGCAGGATGAGAAGAGAGAGAGAAGAGCGAGGGGGAGCAGTGGAGAAGCAGATGATCACTTCTTCTGTGTGCCCTGACTGAGAATTGAACCTGGGACATTCATATGTCAGGTGGACGTTCTACCACTGAGCCAATTGGCCAGACCATACTTTATGTTTTAGCCAAACTGGAATCATAAAGTATATTAGTTTTGTTTCCAGTAGAACTGATAGTATTAAATAAGTATTAAAATAATCATATAAGTGGTATTAATCAGAATTCTTTGTATTACAAGAGCCAGAAACCTCAATTTATTTAATATAAAGTCTAGGGAAAGGTTCACTTTTTTGCATGGCCAAGTTCAGGGGTTCAAACAATATTGTCATCACTTTTTCTCTCTTCTCTCATTTTTGGCTTAGTTTGTTTCTGTGTCTTCCTGCCTCACACAACCTTCCCCTAAATTGCTGAAAAGTCTTCAGTTGACATTTCTACCATTCCTAATGAAAAAAAGGAAAAAAGACCGTCTTTCCTCCTGGGCTTTAGAAGTGGGATAGCACAGAAGGCTCTAATTGTCCCAGCTGAGGTCACACATATGTCCTGAACCAATCACCGGGTCCAGGGTGTGTGGCTCCACTATTGGCTTGAGATGTTTTCCATCTCCTGCATGTAGAAAGTGGGGTTGCTAGTGGGCTTGAAATGAGTGTGATGACTCTACCACTTCATAGGACCACAGGAATGAGGGAAGGAGCCTCCCAAAAGAAATGAAACAAAACAAAACAAAAAAGAGAGTTACTAAGTGCTTTGGGTAAACAAAAACATAAGCAACCAGAGTCATCTATCTCAGTTGGAAAAAAATGTTGATTCAGCTTAGAATTAAGCCTCAGATTTATATGGATTTAGGATAAAAAAGGTATCTATAACATAGAGATACTATAAAATGATGTTTATATTTTTAGTTAATTTTTAACTGGAATATGTCTGATGATCTTTTGGAATGTTGTACATAGATTTGATAGCACACTGAATATTCTGAACTAAATTGGTTGGCAATTGAGATACTACACTTTAGGACTTACAGATTTCTCTTTCATTATGCACTTCAATTGGATATTCATTACCAAACAGCATCCTTGCAAAGTCCAAACAAGTGACCTGTCCCTTACCCTCATTATTTTTTGAGATAGTCTGTTCTATAAACCACATAGAATAACTTTAACTTTTTTTTTTTTTTTGTATTTTTCTGAAGCTGAAAATGGGGAGAGACAGTCAGACAGACTCCCGCATGCGCCCCACTGGGATCCACCGGGCACGCCCACCAGGGGGCGACGCTCTGCCCACCAGGGGGGATGCTGTGCCCCTCAGGGGCATCGCTCTGTTGCGACCAGAGCCACTCTAGCGCCTGGGGCAGAGGCCAAGGAGCCATCCCCAGCGCCCGGGCCATCTTTGCTCCAATGGAGCCTCGGCTGCGGGAGGGGAAGAGAGAGACAGAGAGGAAGGAGAGGGGGAGGGGTGGAGAAGCAGATGGGAGCTTCTCCTATGTGACCTGGCTGGGAATCGAACCCGGGACTTCTGCACACCAGGCTGACACTCTACCACTGAGCTAACCGGCCAGGGCTAACTTTAACATTTTTTTTTGGTAACAAAAACAACTGTTGCTCTTAGAGAGGACCATTCCAATTAGAGGGTAAGATGAGAGATAACTGCTTTAGGCTACCACTTGCGGTGCTAACAGTAGTGCTTATTGGATGGGTTTTAAATATACAAAGAGGAACTAGAAAGCAACAATACTAGGAAAAATTGCTTATTTTGAAAACTCATTAGTTGCCTGGAGTTTTCAGTTGGCTGATGTCATTAATTTCTTTTAAATTAAGGCCCTGGCCGGTTGGCTCAGTGGTAGAGCGTCAGCCTGGCATGCAGGAGTCCCGGGTTTGATTCCCAGCCAGGGCACACAGGAGAAGCACCCATCTGCTTCTCCACCCCTCCCCCTCTCCTTCCTCTCTGTCTCTCTCTTCCCCTCCTGCAGCCAAGGCTCCATTGGAGCAAAGATGGCCCGGGCGCTGAGGATGGCTCTGTGGCCTCTGCCTCAGGCGCTAGAGTGGCTCTGGTCACAACAGAGTGATGCCCCAGATGGGCAGAGCATCACCCCCTGGTGGGCGTGCCGGTGGATCCCGGTCAGACGCATGCGGGAGTCTGTCTGACTGCCTCCCCATTTCTGGCTTCGGAAAAATACAAAAAAAACCCACCTTTTTTTGTTAAAAACACACACACACACACACACACACACACAAAGTATGACCAATTTGACTTTCTGAGTTCTCACTGTATAATCACCTAAAACTGATTCCTAGTAGTGAGGCCGGATTTATGTACAGGTACATCAGGTGTGAAAGAATCACTGTGATCGTTGCAGGAAGTCATTTAGACACTGCGGGTGGGCGAATAGAGGGAGCAGTCCAACTTGCTCTCCAGGCATGTAGGTTAGGCTTTACTCTTTAGGATATTTCAAATGCTTTCAAATAAATTACTTCATAGTCTACAGACAGAACTGGCCTCAGAAAGGGTAAGTTTGAGTTATTTTTATCATCTATGCTTTTTCTGAAAAATTCTTTTCCATGTATAGGATTCCTTCCTCTATATTCTGCCCACCCCCCAGTTGGCCTGCCTTCTTAATTGTCCCTAGCTCCTGCAATAAGATGTCCTGTTTAATAAGTTAAGTAACATGCCATGAAATCCAGGCTCCAGAGAAGAGAGAGGCAGGATTGGTGCCAGTGTTGCCCCTGGACACGGCCTCCACCTGTGCCCTTTCGTCTTCTCCTTGGTGCTTCTTGACCTGGGACAGTGCTTCGGGCAGACTTTCCTTCCAACAGCTTCACTCTTACACAAATATGCTTTTGCTTTTTTTTGCAATATGAACTGTCCTTTTTACTCTCCAGCCCAACTCCCTGAATATGTTGCTGAATTGACACCTCTTATGTCAAGCCACTTAGGTGAGCCATTTTCTTACCATCACAAGAGTTGACCTGGTGCCAGTATATTGTAGGAACTGATGATTGACTCACAGTTCTGTAGTTTCTTTGCCTGCTCTTTCAGACAGAGTAGTTCTACCGCTCCCCTCCCCTTCCCTAGTTTCTCTGTTGTAATTAGGATTCTCGATGCTTTAGTGACTGGTTTCTTTTTTATTGCATTAGATACTGCCCCACCTTTTCAAGGAAAATGTTCAGCCAGTCTGATTTCTGCACCCAGAAGATCCCATTCCTGAAGCCTATCAGGTTTCATTAGAATGTTAACCCTCAGCTGGTTCATTTGTTGCACGGTAGGCTGCAGACATGCCACAGAGAGAGATGGAATTGTTTGCAGCTAATAGGAACTGTAGGGATAGTAACTCATGATGACTGTTAACCAGACAACTTAACAGTGATTTATCATGTTACCTGTCTCAGAGAGGAAGACATACAGTGGAAACTTTCCCTGTGGATGAATAAAGTCTGAATTTAAGTTGTGTAGCGATTAGAGAACATTGATTCGGGCACCTGCTATGTAGTTATTAAGTGGAGGAAAAAAATGCCTCTGGTTCTCTGTGTCTTGGTCACTGCAGGGATGGTATTTTGACATTTACACAGCAAAAAACATGGTTACTGCTTCTTCTTTTAACTATCTCTTCTTAAAATGTAAGCAAGCAGGACTATCTATGAAAAAGCTGAAGAGTCAATTATGAATAGAGAGGTTCAATATCACTTCAGGTCACACAACATGTGATATAACTGGCCAGTTATTTCACACAAAATGAGAAATAACTGGCCAAATATTAACAGAGAAAGACGATTTGTTTTGTTGCAGTTAATAGAACATACTTTCTGGATCATTCCTAATGATAGCAGTAGTGATTCACATTAGAGAGCGTCCATTTCCTCCTGTACACATTTTTTTATTGCTGTGTAACAAGCCATTCCCAAACTTGATGTCTAACAACAATAACCATGGCTTCTGAATTCAGGAAGGCTCTGCCGTGAGGTCTACAACATGGCTGCCGTAGGGCCGTAGCTGGAGCTGGAACCCTGGAAGACTGGAGAGCATGGGGCTGTACAAGCATCTCATAAAGTCTCAGGGCTTCTTGTGTGGTCTTTCTACGTGAGCCAGCTTGGGCTTCCTCAAAGAATGGTGGCCTCTTGTTACACGGAGACTTAGCGCTTCACTGTGAGTGTTCCAGAGAACCAGGTAGAAAGCACGTTGCTTTTATGACACTGCCTCAGAAGCGCCCCAGGGCATTTCTGCCTAACCCTGTCAGTCACCCAGTTCCTAAGGTTGAACCAGGTTCAAGGACAGCGGATACAGACTGCCACCTTTAAATGGCAAAAGTGTCAAACAATTTGCAGACATATTTTAAAAGCTCCACACTCCTCTAAGACAATATTACTATATTCTTTGGTTTGAATTTAAACATTATAAAGCCAGGAGCCACCATCGTGGCCATTCACATGCAGGTGTGTAGTAGATTCGGACAGAGGTAATGAAACAACAGAGCCAAAAACTGGTGGACCATCATCTTTAATCCTAGATTGCACCTGGTGGGCAAGTAAAAACACACACTGGGCTCCAAAACCCACTCATTCAGTGCTCACAAAGCTACTGACTTATCCGAGTTTCCTAGAATCAAAGGTTTCTAGCTCACCAGACTTATTCACCTCTGTTCCCCATCTCCTTCCTTCTCCCTGCACAAACTCTGCACAAACTGGCCTCTCACTCAGCACTCCACCATCTTGGCTGCTTCTCCTGGTCTCCTCCACGTGGCCTCTCTCTGATCTCCTCTCTAATGCTAATCTCAGGAACCAAGAGAGCAAGCTCCCAGTCTGCCCCACTTTATAGTGCAGAAATCAAAACCTTTAATCCAATATACAAAATAGGGAAGTCTCTGATACAAAGTCACTTATCTGAGGCATGATGGGATTGCACCACCCCACATCAAAAAGGGTGGGAAAGGCTTAGTCCTAAAATGAAGCCCCAGGTTACAAGAGTCCTGCCTGCCCACAGCCTGCCCCCAACGCACATTAATACAATCATGCCCATTCCAAGCATAATGGCAACCAATATCATCACCTGGGTGACGGGCCTCCATGTGGGCAGCACCATCTTTAACAAAGTGAGCACAATATATTTTATCTGCCCAACAAACATGTTTTATTTTTCCTTTAATCCTGAGTTCTCAATTGATTTAAAGAGGTGAAAGGCACATATTCATTGTAAAGTCCCAGTGCAGATCAGTATATTCAGTGACATACCATGAACACTATGGTGTCTTTGTGCATTTTAAATTGGCCCAATTCATACCAAGCATCCTATACACCATTAATAAAGAGTAACAGAATGAATGAATGAATATATAACAAATTAGTTCACATATCTGCCATCAATCAAAATCTGCCATCTATTTGGCTCTCAAGCCAAATAGATTAGATACCAACAGAATGAATTATAACTTGGCATCTTGGGTGAGGAAATATAAAATATAATTAGGATTGCATTTGTTTTGTTTTATTTTATTTGTACATATTATTTAGTCAAAACGCAGCTACATATATTGAAATAACTGCCTGGTGGATGACAGAAGGCGGAGATGAGAGCATGTTCTCAAGAGCATTAGGAGGTGCAGGTTGAGTGTTTGAAATGTACAAGCTGCAGGCTCCCCAGGACCCTCTGTGCTAACAGAAGGAATATGGGACCCTCTCAGAGGCTGAAAGGGAGTTGCATGTAGTCTTTACCCTGGGCCACTTCCTTTCTCTGAAAAATCAATGCCCTGGTGGAGACCTAAGTGTAAAGCCAGTAGGCAGGGCTGCCACTATCACAGCAGCCTCCTGGCCCATGCAGGTTCGCATTGGATTCGGACAGTCGTAAAGAAACAATGGAGCCAAAAACTGATGGGCCATGGTCTTTAATCCTAGTTTGCACCCGGCGGGCAAGTAAAAACATACACTGGGCTCCAAAACCCACTAACATTCAGTGCTCAAAAAGCCACTGACTTATCCGAGTTTCCTAGAATCAAAGATTTCTAGCTCACCAGCCTTATTCTCCTCAGTTCCCCATCTCCTTCCTTCTCCCAGATACAAATTCTGTACAAACTGGCCTCTCACTCAACACTCCGCCATCTTGGCTGCCTCTCCTGGCCTACTCCACGTGGCCTCCTTCTGCTCTCTGCTCTGCTCTCTCCTCTAATGATAATCTCAGGAACCAAGAGGGCAAGCTCCCACTCTGTCCCCATTTTATAGTGTAGAAATCCAAACCCTTAATCCAATATACAAAATAGGGAAGTCTCTAATACAAAGTCACTTTCTGAGGCATGATTGGATTGTACCGCCCCACATCAAAAAGGGTAGGAGAGGCTTAATCCCAAAACCAAGCCCCAGGCTACAAGGATTCTGCCTGCCTTTAGCCCACCCCAACACACATTAATATCACCTGGGCAAAGGCCTCCTCATGTTATCTTTAAAAAAGTGAGCATAATACATTTTATCTGCCCAACACTAAAACATTTCTATAATTCCAGATGCTCCAAATCCTAACAATTTCACATTTATAAGGTCAGAAGGAATTTTGGTTCAGGCTCCATTTTAAACCTAAATGTCCTCGTTTTTTTTCTACTTGTAGGCTGGCTCTGGTGTGACCACCTGCTTGCTCAGGGAGAGTTCTAGGTAGGGGTCATGTACCTGAGTCCTAGGCCAGGGCCCCCACAATGACCCCACCTCCCTATGATCCCCTCTGATGGCCCAATGTCATCCCCTGAAGAGGTTATTCCCATCTGCAACCCTGAGTTGAGATATTATCACAACAATGGATATAATTTGATACCTGGGACTTTGGACCTGAGCATATTTACATTTTAGGAAGTTCCTGCTGGTAGCAGTGAGAAGAGACCTTTGGTAAGGGCACCAGCTAGGGTGAGGCTGCAAGGGTCCAGATGTCAGGAGACCTGGGCCCAGATTAGGAGAGTGGCCGTGCGGGTGAAAATCAGCCAACAGACGTGAGAAGTTTGCGGGGGCAATGTGTGAGTGTGTGAATTGCTTCAGGTGGAGGGGCAGCGTTGGTCTGGGAATACATCGTGATAGAGGTTCCTGGCTGGGTAGATGACGTGTGATTACTGAGATGAATGGGAGGGAAGGGCTCTGGCTGGGGTGGGGGAAGTCAGGAAACCAGGGAAAGTTGCTTTTGGTTATATTTCAGGTAGGCGCCAGCCTTTGCTACTGGTGGAGAAGAAATGCTGGTTGGCACAGGGCCTTTACTTAAAGCAAAGAGCTTCCTTATCTCTCTGGGCCTGCACAGATTGCTTCTTGACCTGCAGAGCAAGATTTCCGTGAGTGTTACTGAAAAGCAGGCTCCCCACTTATTAAGGACCCTGATTATAGGAATGAAGGGGAAAGAGAACCAATGTGAGAACACCAGCTCTGGGAATTGATTTCTTGCGATGGACCAGATCGTTCTCAGCCTGGAAAAATGTCAGTGAACGTGACCAGGTGTTTTCGGAAATGGCATAGACCTCACTGCTAGGGGATTTCCTGAAGGTGACTCTCAACAAGGAGCTGTTCCTGTAAAACTCCAGAGGGCATCTGGGTGTGTGAAGGGTAACTTGATTGTCACAAGGACTGAGTGGCTCTGGAATTTCTCAGGTAGAGATCATGAAAATGACCTGCTGTACTGGACACTCATGTGAGAAAGACTTATGCTCCCCACAGGATGCCAGGAGCCCTGCACTGAGACACACGAGGCACAGCTGTCAACATGCACTCATCCTTATAATATTGTGGCTCTTTGACTTCCACTTACGGGGAGATCCAATGTGTCCATTGTAGTTAGTGAAACCAAAATGTGAGAAACCAGCCCTAAATGAGCCCAGGCTTCCTGCCTCAGGTCCTTTTGGGAGGGGCTTGGCCAGGAGGAACTGCTGGTGGTGGTGCAAAGGGACTGGGATTGGGCCGTGTGAAAAGAGGTGGGCAGAGACTCAGGAACTGTCCTCCTCAGGCCTGGCTGGCACTAACAGATGTCCAAGGGACCTCCGGAAGCTGGAAAAACACAATCCTGGGTGTGTGTGGGCTGTAGGCCTGGCTGGAGGGGCAGGCTCCTGGTACTGGCCAATACTCATCTACAAGAAGCAGTTGACCTAATTTTCACACAAGAGAAGAGAGAACCCTTGTCTGTGCCCTTTCTTCTATCAGAGACATCAGCATCTTGTGGTACCTGCCCTTCTGTGCTGCATAGCTCAGGACAATCTGCCATTCTTTATCAGAGGACCAACTTGTCTGCTGGGATACTTAGTAATGAGAGTTCCATGACTGATTTGGGGCTTTCCTGGGAACAGAGGATGCTCAACCAGCATGAAGCCTCAGATGCCCTGAGAGTGGGGTGTGGAGCTGGCTTAGCTGCTGAGTGACAGGGAGCTCCAGCGTCCCTGCTGGGACATGATGCCTGACTCCCAGAAGAAAGCTGATCCTCAAGGGGTGGCTTAGAATACATGCAGTGCCTCATTGGCGCAAGGTGACACAGGGCATTTGGTTTCACCTTTCAGGGCTGATGCCTAATCCTGCTGCCGTTGTCCAGCCAGGTGTGACATGGAGCTTTTTTCAGGGTGGGCTCCTCGTGGACAGACCTTCCTGACATAAAGCCCAAAGTGACACTGATCTTTCAGAAAAAGCAGTGAGATTCTGAATTGAAGGAATAATAACTGCCAACCTCTGAGTCTTGCAAGAACCAGCATACTTCTGCAGCAGCACCCGGAGTTGTGTCTGCCCAAGCATACGGTGTTCACGAGCATCTGTGAACCGTCAGCCAAGGGCCGGGTGCTGTGCTTTCGCCCGGGGCATTGTCCTCAAGGAGCTCTGAGTCTGAAGGGAGGGCAGGCAGGCAGGAGAGCACACAACTCAATGGAGTAAAATGCGTGCCATGAGAGACGGATGTGGAAACAGGGAGGTGGCAGAGAGAAGGGCTCGGCAGTTCTGCACAGGGGGGTACAGGAGATGTAGCCAGAGAAAGTCCCCAGGAGACATGAATGCTGAGGCTTGAAGAGTGCGTATAAACCCGCCACGTGGACGGAGGGCGTGGGGGTCCAGGAGGAGATGTGGCAAACACAAAAGTGTGACAGTGCAGAATAGTATGTTTGTGTCTGGAGGTTGTGAGCAGCTTCTTGTGACTGGTTGCAGAGGGTGACAGGGTAGCAGCAGGACGTGGGCAGTCAGGCTGGGCCAGGCCATGGGGGAGCCTCATGTTGTGCCCAGGAGCCTGGCTGCCATCTTGCAAATGAGGCACCTCCTTGAAAGGCTTTAGGCCAAGGTGTAGCGTGTGAGAGCTTCTGCCAGAGGAAGTTGCTGTACCAAAGTGTGTTGGCCGGATTGGGGAGGGGCAAGGTTGGAATTTGTTAGGTCAGTTTTAGGAAGCTGTTTCAACAGAGAGTCTTAGCCATGAAGGTCATGGTTAAGGCACTGGCCGTGGGGTAGTTCAAAGGCACTTCTGTGATGCATTCAATAAGTGAACACAATAGAATCTTCTGGTTGGCTATGGAGTGTGAGGGAGAGAAGGGAAAAGTGAGGGCTCCAGAATTCTGAATTGGGTAATTGGGTCATAGTCGTGCCAACCAGAAGGGTGAGGTTTTTAGAAACTCCTTTTTGGTTGAGGTGGTTGGGTATGGGAGAGGGTTGGGGAAAAACAGGCAGAGATAATGAGTTCAGTGGAGCTTAGTTTAAACAAGGCACTTGAGGTGTTTGTGACATGTTAGGGGGAGATGTTCAGCATGCACCTGGGTCATTAACATATATAACATATGCAGACTTGCAGTCAGCAAGTAGATATGGAGATACAGGGATAGAGAGAAAGGAAAAACTAGTTGGGAAAGCATTGTTCCTGTCCTTCTGCTCAGCAAGCGTGTGCCCAGTAGAGCATGCCGTGGGACACCCTGACCTTCTATTTTCACCACATGCCGGATGCCTCTCCGTTTGAGCACCTGGCCTCACTAAGTGCAATGCAGAGCACAGGTTGGCAGGCTAATGGCCTGGGGGTCAGTTGAGGCCACCACTAGGTTTTTAAATGGTTAAAATAATTTTTTTAAAGAATATTTTATGACATAAAAATGATATGAAATACCAATGTCAGTGTTTATAAATACAGTTTGATGGGAACACAGTGACACTCACTTATTTGTGAGCCACTTATGGCTGCTTTGGCAATGTCATGGCAGAGTTCACACAGGGACTTGCTCCCGAAGAATAAAATATGTACTGTCTTATCTTTTACAGATAAAGTGTGCTGACCCCTGCTCTAGTGCTCAAACATGCACTGTTTAGTAACATGCCACTTAGCACAAGCCGAGCTCAGCACATAAACATCTATACATACATGTTACTGTACATGATTGTGGAGAAAAATCCTTGTGTATTTGATGAGTGATTTAAGAAACAGGCAAGGGACTTATTGGCTGGAAGCAACTTTGCCTCCTATACTGGCTTCAAATATCCCTGTCCTGTAAACCGTGTGGGATGGAGATGCATATTTGGAAATCAACAGAATAAACTCCGTATCAGTTTCCTATTGCTGTTATAGGAAAGCATCACAAACATAGTGGCTGAAAATGACACAGATGTATGATTTTAGAGTGCTGGGGGGTCAGAATTGCAAAATGGTCATAGAGGGTTAAAGTCAAGGTGTCATCGGGCCTTTCTGGAGACTCAATGGCAGAATCCATTTTCTTGCCTTCTCCAACTGCTGGCGTCTGCCCCAGTTCCTTGGCTCATGGCCCCTTCTCTGTCTTCAGAGCCAGCAACCATGGTGGAGTCTCTGTAGTGTCACATCACTCACTCTGACTCTGACTCTTCTGCCTCCTCCTTTCACTTACAGGGACATGGGCCCATAATCTAGGAGACGTATCCCATCTCAGGGTCAACTGATTATTGTCAACCTTAATTCCCCCTTGCCATGTAACACAACATAGTCACAGGTTCTGGAAATTAGGACGGAGACATTTTGGAGGGGGGGGGTCACCATTCTGCCCTCCCCAGATGGGGATAGATGTTTGGGAATCAGGTGACTGAGCATGATATTTAAAAGCAAGAGAAGAAAGGTCAGCACTCATGGAAAAAACGTGAAGTGGAAGAGGCGTAAGGAAAACTCCTCGCTGGACACCTGGATTGAAAGGGCAAAAGGAGAGGATTCTAAAAAGGAGACTGAAATTGGAAGGACCAGGAAAGTATGTAATCAGGAAAGCCAGGGGGAGGAGAGAGTCCCAAGAAGAGATGCCAATGCCACATTGTCAGGAGAGATGTGGAAAGTAAGGGAGCTACTGGATTTGGAGATTTGGCCATTAGGAGAGGCAATGGATGCCTGATGGCTCAAGGAGACCCAGTGTCCATGCTCCTGTCCCCTTTTAAGCCCCTGTTATTTGTCTGGGACCCAGAGTGAAGCATGTGATTTCAGCCCAACCCTCATATTGCATATTCCTGTCTGACTACAGTAATTGCTTCCGGGGCAAGTACTTCATTTAATTTGTTTCAATGAGAAGCAATGAGATTTGTTCTGGGATTCCTGGGAGACAGTTTACTGTAAGAATCTTTCAGGCTCACAGCTCCAGTCTTTAGACCCAAATGAAGAGGATGTTGATATTGGACCCCACAGGAAGGAGCAAGGGAGAGAGAAGAGAGCACAAAGAAGGAGAGGATAAGAAAGAAAAATTGATCCTGATGACATTTGAACTTTGATCAAGCCAGGTCAGGTCTTCTCATTTTTGGAAACAATATATTTGTTTTTATTTTGCTTAAGTCAATTAGAGCCATGCATTCTGTCACTTAAACCAGTGGTCCCTAACCTTTTTTTGGCCACAGACTGGTTTAATGTCAGAAAATATTTTCGTGGACTGGCCTTAGCTAAATGTATCATGTGACCGAGACAAGCATCAAGAGTGAGTCTTAGACGAATGTAACAGAGGGAATCTGGTCATTTTTAAAAAATAAAACATTGTTCAGACTTAAATATAAATAAAACGGAAATAATGTAAGTTATTTATTCTTTCTCTGTGGACCGGTACCAAATGGCCCACGGACCGGTACTGGTCCGCAGCCTGGGGGTTGGGGACCACTGACTTAAACCAAATGAGTCCTAACCCATCTAGAGGCCTTTGGAGTTTTCTACAAGTGCAGAACCAGTAAGTGGAAGCCCAATGACAGGGCATTTCACAGAAGGCAAGTAACTCTCATAGAGATGTACATGCCGAGCTGACTTTCCTGAATTCAAAGATGGAACCCTCAGGGTACACAGAGCTGATTCCCCTGGGCTATGGTGGCTCTGGAACAGCACTTCCTGAAATGTGAACCCCAGACTGATGACATCAGCTTCACTTGGGAATTGGTTAGAAATCAGAATCCTTAGATTTCTCTGGAATGATGAAATAAGAAACTCCAGGGATAGAAGAGCCCATCAGTTGGGGTTTTCATAAGCATTCAAGTGATTGTGGCATACACTGAAGTTTAGAACTTCTTGCTAATCCTCAATGGCTGTTTCTGACTCTGGCCAAGAGTCACTGGAGGGTCATACGGGATATGTGAGGATTCAGTGGATCTTGATGTCAAGGGAAACTTGAGACGTGATTTCCCTGCTGAAACGGAATGCTCCAATTCTTAGCTCTAAATGCCTGGTTCACAGTCTCACGGCAACACCATGATTTTGTGATATAAGTTGAGACACAGGTCTGGGTTTTCCTAAAACATCAAAGTGCAGCAATTTGGGGACTCGGATTTCTCTTTTAGAGATTGTACTAGTTGATTTGATCTTCTTAGTCACTGCTATTTAACCATACTAATGCTTAATGAAGTGTGACGTTCTGGGACAGAACGTGATAAATGAGGCAGCAACCCACATTTCCAAGCGAAAGGCAGTGTACAGAAGTAGATGTCTTCCATGTAAGATGGAAAATGACTTTTCAATTATGAATCCCCACCCTGCCCAGGGCTGTCCAGGCAGGGCACTATAAAGGCGTTTGAATTTAAGGGGGCACGTTTCAGAATGGAGAGGACCCGCAATACTGTCCACTAAGGTGGAGAGGACGATGATCTCTAAGGTCTGGACTGTTTTCTCAGACGTGGGACTTCCTGCTCTAGGTGCTTTTGCCTTCTCAAAGCAGAGCAAGCTTTAATGCGGTGGGAAAAGAGCGGCTTGGAAGTCACAGAGCCCGAATTCGAATCTTGGGGCTGTCACTTAGTCGCTGCATGACCTCAGGCATGGAACTGAGTGCATCTGAGACTCAATTTCTCATTCAGGCATGGAACTGAGTGCATCTGAGACTCAATTTCTCATTCAGAATATGGGGGTAACAATACCCATCTTCTGTGGTGGTCATGAGTTTAGAAGGAATGTGAGAAGTACTAGGCACTTACTATGTGCTCAGTCTGTGTTTCTCTCTTCTAACCCCCTGCATTTAAATTCTTATTTTCCTTCTTTCCCTCTGTCCCTGGTGACCTAATAAGCTCTCCTGGTCTCACGTCTGATATTTCTGCCAGACGTGTCCTCTGCCAAGTTCCCAAGTCTCCAGAATCACTCTCTCCTCTCCTCTTCCAAAAATAAGCTCCCTTTTCCTATACTTGACATTGCTGTCATTATCTCATTAAAAAGAAATTGATTCTCCAGGTGAACCTGACAGGCTAAAGCCTCCCAGGTGGTAATACTTTGCTCTTTCCAGCCCCCAAAAGATCAGATTAGGCCACAAGACACCCCAGTTGGCAGGAACTCCAGAGGAGACACTTGGAGCGGGTTAGTGATTCTGGGACTCCTCTCATTCATGCATTCCTCCCTGCCTTTCACCATTCACTCAGGCAATCCACATACGGTGAGTCCCAAGTATACTAGCCAGGTACTGCACCAAGTTACAGGGGATAGGAAGATGAATCCGACAGTCCTAAAATACAAGAAGCTGAGACTCAGGGAGCAGACACACATAAGCAGACAGTTAAGAAACTCAGAAAATTACAGTAATGGTTTAGAGTGTTGGGCAAATACAGAAGAGAAGCCCAGCTTCAACAAGATTGAGTGTACCAGCCAGGAAAGACTTCCTGAAGGTGATAATGCTTTCAGGAAGGCCGAGTCTTAACAGATCAATGGGTAGCTGAAGTTGCCAGCCGAGGGTCTATTAGGTAAAGAGACTAGTGTTGCCAATGTCAGAGATCACACAGCGTATGCATGGCAACCACTGTATGGTTATCTGTGTCTATGGAAAGCCACTAATTTAATCTAAGGCATGGAGAGCCCTTAAAAATGTTTACTGGGCAGGGAGGAGCCAATCAAATTTAACTAAATTTCTATCTAAGATTTCTTCAGTGCTTACCCTGCACGGAGCCCTGTTTTAAGAATTTCGCATTTTGTTGAGTCATATAATGTAGATCTCTTCTGGTGGAGGATGGCCTTGGGAAGAGGAGGACTGGAGGCAAGGAGACCAGTCTGAAGCAGGAAGGACTGCGTGTGGAGGGGAAGGGAGAGAGGTCAAGCTGGGTGAATGACAGAGAACGGAGCCCTAACAGGGCGAGGGGGCAGGAGAGCAGCCAGGCGAGGGGGGAGGGCGGAATCCCGCGGGAGACGCTCCTAGAGCCGGGAGTCATCACCTCCGCTGGACTCAAAATCGGGAAATCTTGTCTGTGCTCCGTTTTTGGCCTCTTCACTATCCGGTGTCATTTTGCTCTTTCCTAGTAGGAACCAGCTCTCCCGCCCACCTAGCTTCACTCCACACATCTGTTGCAGAGAGGAAAGCCCGTAGCAACCACGGCTTCTCCTCAATCTGTGCAGTGACAGCTTGAGAACTGGTAGTAGCAGCCGCCATGCTTCCGCCGTGAACCATGAGCATCCATCCAGTGAGGTTCGAATGCCCTCAAAGGCAGAAAATTTCCGCTGTGCCCCTTCTCTATGACGACGCATGCCTGAGCTGTCGCCTGCCTGGTAGAGATGCCTGCGTTTCATCAGCACCGTGGAAGCTCGGGGCTTGTTTCCCAGGCGTTGCCAGTGGCGCCGCCGACCAGCAGAGGGCAGCATCGAGACGTTAAGGACCCGAACGCCCGGGCTACGGCGCGAGTTGCCAAACATCAGGACCCACGCTTGTTCCAGGTGCTAACCTTTTAAGCAATTCCCCGGGGAGCCTTTCATGCCCTGCGTGGGCTGCCCCCAAAATGAGCAGGTGATAGGAATGAAATTTTAAACAATTCTATCCCGTAGAATGAAAATGAGGTATCATTAAGCATTTTATCAGTTGATGACACATTCTTCCAGCTTAAAGGTGGTTTTGTTCAGGTGAAGGAGCGGGTGACATGTTTGTCACCGTTCCCTCCGCCCCCCAGCACTGAGCATCGAAGTGGGGGCGCCACCAGCAGCCGGGGGGGCACCTGGGAAATGAAGGCTGAAGCCCCAGGGACGAGGGGCTGAGGACCTGGGACCTGAGCAGAACGGAGCGATGCAGCTGAATGGATTAAGGATGCGAAGGACGCAGGCACATTTCCAGCCAGGCTGTGATCAGGTGGAAGGCGGCAGGGCGCAGCCTGCTGAGGGAAGCTGAGAAGGCACAAGGTCAGGGGAGCCAGGCAGGCTCTGCTTTTCCATCGGCCACAGGTGTCTCCTTCCATATTGATTCTGTGGATCAGCAGGGAGAAGTGTTTAGCATTTTCTTTGTCCTTCATCGCCTCCATTGACCTGCTTTCCTTCTCCCCTGCCTCCGAATGCACTTGAGCAGTTTCCTGGGCACAGCCTCAAGGCTGAAATTGGCCCTGAATCTTTTCCTATTTAGTTGGAAGGGAGGGACCCGTTTTGTCTCCATTTTCTGTTTCCACACTGTGCATGCTGAGTCAATGTTCCAGAAAGTGAGCTGGCCCTCAGCAGCGTTCTTACAGAAAACAAGCAGAGGTGTGTCTCCATCACGGTCCACAAGCTGTCAAAATTCAATAAATTTAGATGGGCACATTTATAGAGACCAAGAAGGGAAGAGTAAGCTCAGTTGGAGGAACTGGTAAAATGCTGTCGGGTCCTCTTCCTTTAGCCAGATTAAATATGACTTTGGACAAACATTTCTTCCTGCAAACCCCCCCCCCCCCCAAAACGAACAAACAAACAAACAAAAAACCAAAACCCCTGAAATCTTTGCTGTTCTCCAGTGTACTTTATTCCTTTACAGACACTACTGATTCCTTCCTGTGGATGATTACATTCCAGTCCCCCTCCCCCTCCTCCCACTCATGTCTCTTATTTGATAATAATGAAGACCATAAGATGCTTACTGGCAAGTGATTTGACTTTGAAGTGAAGTATTGCTTCTGCTCGATAGAGGTGATATATTTGGCTGATCAAATTAAATTCCTACCTGGTACAGGCACAGGGAACGTTTGTAACTAGCCTAAGAGCCCAAAACATATTTAGGAATTTGTATTTTATTCTTTTATTTGAATTAGATCATCTTGAAAATATTCCTGCTGTTTGAAAGTGTGTTAGCAGTGAGTCATGAGAGTAGTGGGCACCGTGATTCAGGCTCTTCTCCTTGTTACTAGGAGAACGGGGGTGGGGCGAAGAATAGAGATTTGTGATTGGACGAAACCGGCTTTTCACTTAAGCTCCTCTGAGCTCCCATTTTCCCAAATGTAAAACGGGAGTAATAATAATAGTTGTCTCATCTTGGACACAAATGTGCGTACGGTAAAATAACGTCTATGAAATGCCTGCAGCAGAATGAAGTATCAGTCTCCCTTTCTGCTTCCTCTTTTCCTCCTCCTGCAGTCAAATAATGTCATCCGAAAGAGTATTAATGTAGAGACAGTGGAGACTTACCTTATAACCTCAGTTGTATATAAATTCACTTGAACCCCTCCCCTACAACATTCAGAAGATGGTATATTTAGATTTGCATTTTCTGTATTTTATTTCTGTATTTATCTGTATGTTGAATACTGGCCAGTTATCCAGCATTTGGACGTTATATCTAGGTATCTACTGGCCAGCAGCTTTCATTCCCCTCTGCCTTTCTTCCTCTCTCCCTCTCTCCACTCTCACAAAGCTCTCTTATGAAGCTCAAGTCACAAATACTTCACTTCATTTATTTTCATTAATGACCTTTGTACAGAATATCCAATTGGATGAGACTTTGCTCACATCCTTCCACACTCTATGTGATAATTTTGGATGCCTTTGATGGGTCTGATACCTACCTCCCTGCACAGTACAGGATGGGTAGGTACTCGGTGTCTGCTAGTCCCTCAGTGAGCCCAGTTCACCACATGAGGGACTAAGAAAATCTGCCTTTATTTCTGAGCTGAGATCCCATTGGCCATGAACCTGCTCTCCGGAATACTCCAGATTGTAGGTGGCCTCTTCCCTTGCATTTCTTTTCCTGGCCGGGTCTTGCTATTTTCCTCAAGACTTTCTCCCGTGGCATGGCTGCTCACGTGTATAGTTTCATCATTGGATCAAAGACCTGTAACTTTCACGACAGCCAGGGCATTCACTGGCCACAGTTAACTGGGCCTCACTTGAGTCTTGCTGGTGGATTGAGAACCATCCCCAGGAAATGGGAGGATGGAAAAGTGCACCTGTCTCTTGCCATCACAGATAAAGTGTATGAAGACCAGTTTGCCTGTCCTGCTCAGAAATCTAACCATGTTCCTTTTTTGCATTGCGTCCTGGCCTGCAGGGCGACTGTGGAAGCTGAGGAAGTTGGCTGATCACACTGTCTTGTCACCTTAAGCTTTTGAGAGCAAAACAATGATTAGAAGTGAAAGCGGAAAACAGATACTCACCTTCTGTGCCAGGAAGAACTGTTCCCTTTTGGTTGTCCTGGATACGCGTTCACAGAACTTGTCAGTTTTTCCTTCTCTTAGGCATTTTGAATGGACACACTTTTTATTAAATTGGGGGACAACAGACTTACCAACGCAAGCAAATTAAGACAGAGAGCTGAAACATTTTACTGAATGATCCGAATTAATGGCATTCTTTGTTTGAGTTACCCAAAGTGACCCTGTTAAATTTTTTTCTATTCAGCTATTCAGATAATAATAATTCTCAACATCTTTGTGTGTGATCATGATCTTTAGATTTGAATTAGTTGGAAATCATCAAACAGAGAGAAACAAGAAAAAAAACCCACCACAATCACCAAAGCAAACTGAAGCTATAATCTTAATTTTGTATAAAAGATAGAGAAATATGTATCTATCGGGGTAAAAATGTTGAGGTTGGCGTGCAGTTGGTTTTCTGAAATGATGAAAGGTTGCTGTTGACATTGTAAATAAAGAGAGGCACTGCATCAGTTACCTCTCACAAGGTAAAACTTGCAGTTTCGGGAATCCTCGGGCCAGATGAGAGGGGCACTCAGCTCACTGACCAGGGGCCAGGCCAGTCCTGGGGGACCAGCTATGCTTTCCCTGTCCTTGCAGCTTCCACTGTCCCCAGGCTTCTCAGATACTGACCCTGTCTTCCCTGGCAAAGCACACAGTACCCACAACTGCTGGAAACCATGGCGGTGAGTGGGTGCTGGCAGGCGTTGTTACCTTTTCCCGATGCAGTATCCAACGTTCTGGGCACGACCCTTCTTCACAATAATTCTGTCAAGTAAGTATTTTAAATTTGTACTTACAGGTGAGGAAACCAAGGTGTACCAAAACTTAAATAACCAGCTTAAAATTTTTGTTCTGAGTCAGTGGAGGTCTTCTCCCTCAAGGTGTTCCCTCAGACCTACTGCTGTTACTATGCAATTCAAAAACTGCTTTGTTTGTGTCTCTGGGGAGTTTCGGCGATGCTCTGCTTGGGAGTTTATGTGTGAAGGCCACCATCACCATCTATATCAGTTCCACATCTTAGTGTTCTTGCAACATCCTACTGGATGTGAAAAAGAAATTTGCGTGGTCCTTCAGATTTTTATTAACTAAGTTGTGTATGTGAAATACATTCTAAAAAAAGAAAGAATAATATCACTCTACACCAAGAAAATAAATATCCCTCTGGAATTCTGTGAACCTGATGTTCCAAGTTCTAGTTGCTGTGGTGTGGGGGCAGGGAACCCGAGCGATAATGGGAGGCACGAAACAGCTTCCGCCGAAGCCCTCCGAATAATGAGGGAGGACCACCCCGGAAATGTGAGAGGAGTTCATGCAATTTGTCCACCGCACATTCTGTGAGCATCCTTGTTAGAGAAGCCACACCCCCGGCAGGACAATGCCAGGGATCTGCGCCGGGCGTTAAGGAAACCGCACAGTGTGGCGGGCTACACGGGTATATTCAAGTCAGAAAGACTGTTCTTGAAGGATCACAACATCAGCAAATTAAATATCGGTTTTTGTGTAGAACTGATTGAGGAAAGAGCAGGAGAACGGAAGGGGGGTCGTCTCTGAATCAGGAGGGTGGGCTCTCAGGCCCCCTGATGAGAGGGTTGAGCTTCAGCTGTAATTTCATGTACTTATCTGTTGTTTCTGTGTCTGCCTGCATAAATACACGTTTGCATTGTGAGTTGTACACTGCATGTACTTTCTGGTGTTGTTTGAACTAAGTTCTTATCATTGACATTGTGGTGGGATCTTGATAACATCACCCCTTATATGTTATTTGGGTAACATCTGGTTAGGCAGGCTCAACGCCTGCTCCCGTTGCTTTCCTGGTGGGCAGATTGGTCATCGGGTCAGCAAAACCCTTTGCAAAAGGGTGACTAAGATAGGGCCTTCTTCTTTTGGGAATGTCCTGTCTACAAGCCAGAGAGCTTCTCAGCGAAGATCAAAGGAGAGGCGCAGAAGGGACGTCGTATGTCCACTTTGGATTGCCCAGCCTGAGAGAGGAAGGGAATCTGTGTGCCCAAGGCAAACACAGCACTGGCTGAGGGGGTCTCACCAGGAGTGAGGCTTTACACACCCAGACCCCGGCTTGAAGCCTCATTCAGGGACACCAGGGCAACCGATACACTTTCACTTGTTTTGATGACACTTCTAGTTCTAGGAAGTTGGCAACAGCCATGGTACTGCTCCTGCAGAATTAGAGCAGAGCCACAAAGGGAACACCAGTAGTTGGACAATCCTGGGGCGTGAACAAGAACACCCTTTGAGTCATAGAGAAATCTCTGAGCGCGGTGGTTAGATTAGGCACATATGGATTTAGAAATCTCATTTTCAAAACAGCCTAAAAAGGTAGGTGTAAAACCTCACTTATTTCCTATATGAGCCCCCTTTCTTACTACTTTCTGCTTTACCTTCTGGAAACTTCTCTGTATCCTCAAATAAAAGGTACAACAACAACAAAAACACATGGAAAACAGAAAATGAGAAATGCTCAATTCTCGTTTTCTACCTAATTTTGTTTTTCAGGGATGAGAATCTTATGGAAATAGTAGGACTGACTTCTATAAAAGAGAATGGACATTAGATCAATAACTGTAAAACGAAGCCTCTCACAGTTTATAGGTTTTTAAGTCTTTAACTCAAATAAATTGTATCTTAGGAGAAATATATACAAAACTCAATTATCTATCTATCATCTATCTATCATCTATCTATCTATCTATCTATCTATCTATCTATCTATCTATCTATCATCTATATATCTAAAACTAGTATGTCTTCAACTGCAGCAGTACTGTCTGAAATCTAGGGCTCCTAGAACATGATCTAGAGGACAAATGGTAAAGTTGAAATTTTCAGAAGAGAGAGAACAGAATGATGTTCCCTCACCTGTGGAGCCTACATACAGGATTTAAAACACATATTTAAACCATAGTTTCAAGGTGGAAGTTCTGAGTGCCTAAGGTCAGGAGCAGCGATCACTAAAATTCAGCACTGATTTATTAAAAATGTCGTGTCACACTAACCCCCTTTCTTTGTCATCAGATTAGGAATGAATGTATGCACAGGAGGTGGAGACGAGAGAGAGAGAGAGAGAGAGAGAGAGAGAGAGAGAGAGAGCTGGGCTTCTGAGCTATGAGTGGAGCAGCCCAGGTGAATTAGAAAGCTAGGTTCTAAAGTCAGGGGCTGCTCAGGTCCCCCGTGGCCCAGGCAGAAGCCCTTCAAAGTGACCTGTCACACTACCTGGTTTATCATAAGTGGCTTCCAAATATTTCCTGAAAGGGGTGGGTTCCGGTTCTTGTGTTTTCCCTCATGATCCGCTGAGGGAACCACAGTGATCCGCTGGAATGCAAGGCGCTTTCCTTGCTGATTTTCAGATCTGAGATCTTTTGGGTTCTAGTTTATTAACGTGGATGGAATGAGTTCAAGAGCTTTAAGAGGAGAACGTAGTTTCACGTGACCATCCCACACCTGCTCCTCTGTGGCCTTGGGGACTGGCCATGGGAGGAGGACATATGACCAAACACCCCTCACTGTCTTTCCTTTTTTTGTTTCTTCTCTTTCTATCTACTGGTGTGAGGCTAAGGTTATAGATATCAGAAAATGGTGAACACTAAAATCAAGAATAATTAGTATTAACTACCAAAGTATTTTCTCTATCGTACAAGCAAATTTTCAAAACAGGCAATAACAAATTCAATACTGTAATCACCCAAGGAAGCATTTGAAAGGGGCAGATTTGCATTTCAGAAATGCTATTTCAAACGTCCAAATGTGGACTTTTGATGCCTGAACAAGGGGCTGCCATTAAAATGTAAAATCTCAATGTTTGCAGGAAAGGAGTCCTGACGCTGTGCCAAATGGCTGCCCGGTGAGGCTTTTTAAAATGTTTACAAGGTAGATGAAAAAAGGTTCTCCCAGATGGCAGCTGCCTGCGAGGGACTCCTTGGGGTTGGAGGGCACGGAGATCCCCGTCAGGAGTGCTGTTGTGCTTTATTTTTGGCAGCTGGCAAAGTAGACGTGAAAATAAAACCCGCCAATAATGAGAATGAGAATTAACTGGAGAGCCGGTTTGTGGCGCAGTGGGGGTGCCGGGAGACCCAGCACAGGGCCGTGAGTTTGCCCCGGGAAGCTGCTGGTGGCCTTGGGGCCAGCGTTCATGAAGGAGGTGGATCAGTGCGCGGGACTCCTGCCTCGCCCTGGCTGTGCATCTGGTTTTGCCGCAGGAGACCAGGGCTTGTCTCGGGTTTCAGGTCGTTTCAAGGGTGCCAGGGAAGGGAGGAACTTAGGCTGTCTCCCAGGGTCCTGAAACTGGTGCCTTGGGGACATATTTTTATGCAAAATTGCACCAATATGCATAAATGGAGTTCGGATGTCAAAAAAAATAGTCTTTTCAAATATGTTTCACAAACATTTTAAGGTAGATCCCTAGGTTGTTTTTTTTTAATTTTTATTTTATTTTATTTTACTTATTCATTTTTAGAGAGGAGAGAGAGAGGGAGAGAGAGGAGAGAGAGAGAGAGAGAGAAGGGGGGAGGAGCTGTAAGCATCAACTCCCATATGTGCCTTGACCAGGCAAGCCCAGGGTTTCGAACCGGCAACCTCAGTATTTCCAGGTTGACGCTTTATCCACTGTGCCACCACAGGTCAGGCCAGATCCCTAAGTTTTTAGGAGTGAATAAGCAGGGAGTTGGAGGAAAAAAAAAATCTATGAATCAGATAAGCATTTTTTATTCTCCATGAAGAAAATGAAGCAGAAAAGGGCACCCAAAACAGCAATTTCAAGAGGCTCCGTAGCATCCCTGCTTTTGGTGGCTTCTCTTCCATAGTCTGGTCTGTCTTCCCTTTGGCGTTCTCTGCTCTTCACAATATAGTATTAACAGGAAAGCTGAGATCATTTTCACTTTCTTTTCCTGGTGCAGCATGTCACATTTTACATTGCAGGTAGGCAGAAATTGATTTTTGTCTGTTCTGAATGAAGCGAAAATGCAAGTGGCTCTATTCAGCATCACAATCGAAATCAATGTAGGTAATATCTTTTCTCTGGCAAAACATTTCAATTCAAAAGCAACCATGCCATAATTTTGGTCTTCAAAATTGTAACTGCTGGAGCTTATGAAAGTGCTCTATCATTTTTGGGGGAAGGGTGTTTTGTTTTAATGTGTAGCTTGATTGCCAAAAATCAAAACTAAACAAATAAGCCCAAAGTAACAGCGAGGGGTTTGCCATGGGACTGGAGTGCATCACGGTGAGGAACAGATGCTGAAGTTTGACAGCCTTTTGTTCAAATTCAGTTTTAATTAGCCCCATGGCCATGAGCAAGTGATTGAATCTCCCATCTCTGTTTCTTTACCTGGAAGATAACAATACAAAACCTCTCTCACACAGTGGTTGTGACAATCCAGGGAGACACAGTGCGTGGCCCAGAGTGAACGCTCAGCACATGTTGGCTTTGGAAGTGCAGTTATGGAGGAAGGAAAAAGAACGTGAAAAACAGAGATGGCAGGTGCAGTTCAGGCCTGCTGAGGCTTGTCATGCTCACATCCTCTACAAGGGATTGCAAGGACAATGTGGGTAATGTATACATAAAGTGCCAGGTTGGACATGTGGGAGAAGAACAAAATTTCCTCTAGGTTCTTCTGGTTGGTCTAAAAATCAAATACTTGTAGACATGAAACAGATTAGTAAGAGAAAATAACCAAGTTTAATAACATATATGTATGGGAACCCTGCATACATGAGAGGGTCAGAGATCCCACGAGTAGGAGAGGTTCAGAGGTAGAAAGGGGATGGAGACATAAAAGGCATTTTGAAAAAACTGAAAAATACTCAAACACTTGGAAACTAAATAGCATGTTATTAAATAACGAATGGGTTAGCAATGAGATCAAAGAAGAAATTAAAAAATTCCTAGAAACAAACGATAATGCGCATGTAAGAATGAGACGGCACTCGAACACCAGGTGTGCAGGCTTTATTAGAGGAGAAAGACCTGCCTGGGCACTCCTCCGGGAGAAATGCACCAAAACAGACTCCGAGGCAAACATTTATTAAGGGGGGGAGAGCTTTGAGCAAGTGTGCGTTGAGTAAGCAATTCTGGTATGCTCCTTTCTGCAGTCCTACGATTTCAGATTCCTGGAACGCTTTTCCTAGGGGCAGCTGACCAGCTTCCTAGAACTTTTCTGTTTCAGGAGCGATAGTCCAGTAAGTAAAGGTGGGGTCAGATAGACAAGTGGAACAGCAAAAGGGCAGTTTGGAAGTTTTGGTAAATTCATGTATCTTTCAGAGCATACATCAACTCAAAATTTTTGGGACACAGCAAAAACAGTCCTGAAAGGGAAGTTCATAGCATTATAGGCATACCTTAAGAAGCTAGAAAAAGCTCAAATAAACAATTTGACACTGCATCTAAAAGAATTAGAAAAAGAACAGCAGGTAAAGCCCAGAGGTAGTAGAAGGAAGGAAATAATAAAGATCAGAGCAGAAATAAATGACATAGAGGCTAAAGAAACAATACAGGATCAATGAAACCAGGAGCTGGTTCTTTGAAAAGGTAAACAAGATCGATGAACCTTTAACCAGACTCACCAAGAAAAAAAGAGAGAAGACCCAAGTAAACAAAATTAGAAATGAGAGTGGAGAAATAACTGACACAACAGAAATACAAAATATTGTAAGAAAATACTATGAAGAACTGTATGCCAAAAAACTAGACAACCTAGATGAAATGGACAAATTCCTTGAAACATATAATCTTTGAAAAATTAATCTGGAAGAATCAGAAAACCTAAACAGACCAATTACAACAAATGAGATTGAAACAGTTATCAAAAAACTCCCAAAAAAGAAAAGTCCTGGGCCTGATGGCTTCACAAGTGAATTCTACCAAATATTCAAAGAAGAACTAACTCCTATCCTTCTCAAGCTATTTCAAAAAATTCAAGAGGAAGGAAGACTTCCAAGCTCCTTTTATGAGGTGAGCATAATTCTGATTCCAAAACCAGGCAAAGACAACACAAAGAAAGAAAATTATAGGCCAATATCCCTGATGAATTTAGATGCTAAATCCTCAACAAAATATTAGCAAACCGGATCCAGCAATATATGAAAAAAATCATACACCACGATCAAGTGGGATTTATTCTTGGGAGGCAAGGCTGGTACAATATTCGCAAATCAATCCATGTGATTCATCACATAAACAAAAGAAAGGAGAAAAACCACATGATAATTTCAATAGATGCAGAAATAGCATTTGATAAAATCCAGCACCCATTCATGATCAAAACTCTCAGTAAAGTGGGAATACAGGGAACATACCTCAACATGATAAAGGCCATCTATGACAACCCACAGCTAACATCATACTCAATGGGCAAAAATTAAAAGCAATCCCCTTAAGTTCAGGAACAAGGCAGGGGTGCCCCCTTTCACCACTCTTATTCAACATAGTTCTGGAAGTTCTAGCCACAGCAATCAGACAAGAAAAAGAAATAAAAGGCATCCAAATTGGAAAAGAAGAAGTAAAACTATCATTATTTGCAGATAATATGATATTGTATATAGAAAACCCTAAAGTCTTAGTCAAAAAACTACTGGACCTGATAAATGAATTGAGCAAGGCAGGATATAAAATTAATACTCAGAAATCAGAGGCATTTTTACACACTAACAATGAACTGTCAGAAAGAGAAATTAAGAAATCAATTCCCTTTACGATTGCAACCAAAAAAATAAAGTACCTAGGAACAAATTTAACCAGGGAGATTAAAGATTTGTACTCAGAAAATTATAAAACATTGATAAAAGAAATCAGGGAAGATACAAACAAGTGGAAGCATATACCGTGCTCATGGTTAGGAAGAATAAACATCATTAAAATGTCTATATTACCCAAAGCAATTTATAAATTCAATGCAATGCCGATTAAAATACCAATGACTTACTTCAAAGATATAGAACACATATTCCAAAAATTTATATGGAACCAAAAGAGAACACGAATAGCCTCAACAATCATGAAAAGGAAGAATAAAGTGGGAGGTATCACACTTATGGATATCAAGTTATACTACAAGGCCATTGTACTCAAAACAGCCTGGTACTGGCATAAGAACAGGTATATAGATCAATGGAACAGAACAGAGAACCCAGAAATAAACCCACAGTTCTATGGACAACTGATATTTGACAAAGGAGGTAAGAGCATACATTGGAGTAAAGACAGCCTCTTCAACAAATGGTGTTGGGAAAATTGGACAGCTACCTGCAAAAAAAAATGAAACTAGACCACCAACTTACACCATTTACAAAAATAAACTCAAAATGGATAAGACTTAAATGTAAGCCGTAAAACCATAAGCATCTTAGAAGAAAACATAGGCAGTAAGCTCTCTGACATCTCTCGCAGCAATATATTTGCCAATTTATCTCCATGGGCAAGTGAAATAAAAGACAGGATAAACAAATGGGACTATATCAAACTAAAAAGCTTCTGCACAGCTAAAGACAATAAGAACAGAATAAAAAGACAAACTACACAATGGGAGAATATATTTGACAATGTGTCTGATAAGGGGTTAATAACCAAAATTTATAAAGAACTTGTAAATCTCAACACCAGGAAGACAAACAATCCAATCCAAAAATGGGAAAAAGAAATGAATAGACACTTCTCCAAAGAGGACATACAGATGGTCAATAGGCATATGAAAAAATGCTCAACATCACTAATCATTAGAGAAATGCAAATTAAAGCCACAATGAGATATCATCTCACACCAGTCAGAATGGCGCTCATCAACAAAACAACACAGAATAAGTGCTGGTGAGGATGTGGAGAAAAGGGAACCCTCCTACACTGCTGGTGGGAATGCAGACTGGGGCAGCCACTGTGGAAAACAGTATGGAGATTCCTCAAAAAATTAAAAATCAAACTGCCTTTTGACCCAGCTATCCCACTTTTAGGAATATACCCCAAGAACACCATAGCATTATTTGAAAAGATGAAATGCACCCCCATGTTTATGGCAGCATTGTTCACAATAGCGAACATCTAGAAACAGCCCAAGTATCCGTCAGTGGATGAGTAGATTAAAAAGCCTTAGTACATATATACTATGGAATACTACTCAGCCATAAGAAATGATGACATCTGATCATTTACAACAACATGGATGGACCTTGATAACATTATACTGAGTGAAATAAGTAAATCAGAACAAACTAAGAACTATATGATTCCATACAGAGGTGGGACATAAAAATGAGACTCAGAGACATGGACAAGAGTGTGGGGGTTACGGGGTGAGGGTGAGGAGAGGGAGGGGGTTGAGTGAGGGGAAGGGCACAAAGAAAATCAGTTAGAAGGTGACAGAAGACACTTGGACTTTGGGTGATGGGAATGCAGCATAATCAAATGTCAAAATAATCTAGAGATGTTTTCTCTGAACATATGTACCCTGATTTATCAATGTCACCCCATGAAAATTAAAAAAACAGACATTTTGAGCTATGTACAAGGTAATACTTCAAAGAGTCATTGCAGGATGATAAGAAGAGCAGATGTTTAGTAAATAAAAGTTTGCCTTGTCATATGGATGGGTTAGTAAAAAAGATTATAGCTAATTATCTCTTATGGGCAAGGCCAATAATTCAAATTCTACTAAGCAGTTAGGGTGGTGGGTAGAAATTTCTCTCTCTCTCTTTTTTTATTTTAGCAAGAAGAGGAGAGGCGGAGAGACAGACTCTCCCATGAACCCTACTGGGATCTGCCCAGTAAGCCCACTGAGCAGCGATACTCTGCTCATCTGGGGCCTTGCTCCGCTACAACCAGAACCATTTTTTAGTGCCTGAAGCGGAGGTCATGGAGCCATCCTCAGTGCCCAAGGCCAAAGATCCATGGCTGTCAAAGGGAAGAGAGAGAGAGAGAGAGAGAGAGAGAGAGAGAGAGAGAGAGAGAGAGAGAGAGAGAGGGAGGGAGGAGGATGGTGAAGGGTGGAGAAACAGATGGTCACTTCTTCTGTGTGCCCTGATAGGGAATTAAACCTGGGACATCTAGATGCCAGGCCAATGCTCTACTACTGACACAACCAGCCAGGGATGGAAGTTTCTCTTGAGTCTGTGGCTGAAATTGCCTTTAGCTTAAAACAATCTGCAGCCTGACTGGTGGTGGCAGAGTGGATAGAGTGTTGACCCAGAACACTGAGGTCAGTGGCTCAAAACCCAGGATCCCCAGCTTGAACCCAAGGCTTCTGGCTTGATTCCTGGTCCAGGCATGTATGAGAGCAATCAATGGGTACACAACTAACTGGAGCAACAAGTTGATGCTTCTCCCTTTCTCTCCATTCCTCCCTCTCTCCTTCCTCTCTATAGAAAACTTTGCATGCACATCTTGGGGTGACTTGTTCTGGGCCTCCACAGAGTTACAGGAGCCTAGAAAGTAAATGAATGTCCCTGGCTGAGCTCTGGGGATTGTAGGCTAAGCAGGACCTCACAGATGTTGTCAGACACAGGAAATGATTTTTGAAGAAACCTCACATCAAGCATGTGAGAGCTATATGTCTGTTGTGGGTTGTGTGTTGGATGAGGCATGATCAGAAAGGCCACCAGGGTCTCTCTCATAGAGGACCCACATAGAATCTCTCCATGGTCTCAGTCATTTACAAGTACGGACAGAGATGTTTCTCCCCTGCAGGATTTTCTGCAGTTTCACACACACATATGTAGACACACATACACACCCTTACTTATCTATAGACTCTTCCTCCTGCTAAGCCCAGCAAAAAGATGGCTATACTACAATATCTCCTTTAAAAGGTGTTAAAGAAAAATAAGTATTCCTGACTCTTGTTAAACTGGTAAGACAGGCTTCACTCAGGACTATTGCAATAGGTTTAGGGGTGACCTGCAGTGGGGTTCTGCAGTTGGAGACAGAGATCAGGCTCAGTTGCAACAAGGAGAAAGGGGAATATGTAGCCAAGAAACAGAGTGTATGGGGGTGTCAGTGATTACTAAGAATATATTGGGGGTAATGTAAGATTTGAGCTAAACCAATTTGACAGAATCCTTGCTGAACACAGGCCACGAAGATCAGCTATCACGTGAAGGATCAGGGGGGATGAGGAATTCGGTCAAATAGTGATGGTGAGAAACTGACTAAAGTGCTGTAATGGGATTCTCTCTACAACTGAGCTCTTGAAGATATTCTCAAGCTCAGGGCCCCATAGAAAAAGAGCTCAGAGGAGCCTGATAGAGTTTGGTCAAGGAGAGAGTCTTTGTCAAAGGTAATGGCAGAAATCCATGCTCCCGGAAATCCTAATGCTTTGGGGATGAAGTTCCGATTGGACCTCTAAGGGTGATTATCCAACACTGTAGACATTCATTTACTTCATGCCACTAGGAACATTCTTTTTATTTTAGAATAAGACTTTCAGCAAAGTTCTCTAAAGTCAATCCAATTTAAAGAGTATGTCTATTTGTGTATTTTATTTGTTTTTGAGGTCCTTCTGTGAGCATTTACAAGCATTTAATGTATATTTACAAAGGTCCCTATACATGACTTTAACAATAATAATTGGAAGGAAGACTTTCCAACAAAACTCCAAAGAGACAATATCTGCCGTGGGTTAAAGAAAGATGCTATTTTTAAAACGTCAGCTTCCCGATGATAAAAATTACTTAAGAATTTATGAAGGAGGGATAGGAAAATGAAAATGGGTTAAGCTACTTATTGCTTAATTCTGATCGGAGGCTGCAGTGAGACTCTCAGTAGGCGTGCTCATTGTCCCAGCACAGCTGAGAATTCCGGGCAGTTTTCTAGAACTAGGAGGAAGTGGTTGTGTTTTGGACCTAGAGCCCACACAGCAGGGCTCCGTAAAGCACCTTGTGTAATTTTCTTTGGGAAGGGGGAACAACAGAGGAGGGCTCTATGTCTCACAAATGCCAACAGTTCTTTTGACTTATTTTCCGTTAGCTCTTCTCCTTTTATTATCAGAGGGCTTAAAAAACTGGCAGGAGAATCAGCTCTCCGGTGAAAAACGCTCCCTAGCTCATGCCCATCACACTCCTGTGGTCCGCTTGCTGCTGGCATCTTCTGTTTGGGGCAGGGCTGCTCTGGCTCTGGGCTCACAGCAGACTTGGCGCAGTCCTGGCATATGGGGTAGGATAGGGTTCCAGTTTCCTTTGCTCTCTCATCCATTTCCACCGTGACCACAGAGGGGCTTTTTTTGGCAGAAACAAATGAAAGTAATGCTAACTTCACACTTAAGCATTCAAATGATTTTTAATAAGGGCACTTGAATAATTTCAAGGGGAAAAGAATATGTATTCAACTAACTGTGCTGGGACAACAAGGTGCCTGTATAGAAAAATAAAGAACTTTGACCTGTCTCACAGCATACAGCAAATTTAGCTGAAGACAAATCACCGACCTAACAGAAGAAGATAAAATTATAAAGCTACTAGAAAGAATAAAACTAGAGATATCATCATGACCTTGAGATAGGTACATATTTCCTAGAGAGAACACAGACCATAAAAGAATGAACGTTAATAGATTAAGCTATCAAAATTAAAAGATCCTTTGCATTACAAAACATCATCAAGAAAATTGATAGGCAATTTACAGACTGGGGAAACTAATTCACAACATTTGTATGTGATAAATGACTTGTACCTAGAATTCCTGCAACTCAATAATTAAAAGTCAACCAAATAAAAAATTGACAAAAGACTTAAACACTTCACAAAACATGATAATAAAAAGGCAGTAAACACATAAAATAAAGCATATAATATCCCTCAGTGGAGATGGGAGATGACAGAGGGGGTTGATCAGAACTCTCGTGCATTGCAGTGGGAATGTAAAACAGTCCAACCTGTCTGGCAGTGTTTGAAAAGTTAAACATACATCTACCCTATGACTTAAGTATTTATCCAAGAGAAATGAAAACAACACGAGCTAGAATGTTTTTAGCAGCTTTATTATAAGAGCCCTACACTGGACCCATCCTGCATGACCATCAATAGAATGGATCAACAACCTGGTATTTCTGTATGGTGAAATCATACTCAGGAACACAAAATGAACAAACTACTGATAGGTGCAACATAGACACATCTCACAAACTTTAGGCTGAGTGAAAGAAGGCAGACCTTCCCACTCCCGAAACTTATGTGTGCAAAATTCTAAGTGAGGCGAACTATGTCACCATGATGCAAATCAGATCAGTAGTTACTTCTGGGAACAGAAATTGAGGGGGAAGGGTAGAGAGACTTCCTGGGGAAACAGCGCTGCTCTGTGCTTTGATGCACGTTTGTTAAGACCAAGTACACCATACACTTAATTAAGATCTGAGCATTTTGTTGTGTGTAAATTCAATCTCAATTAAAAATAAAAAGTGATTGGAAGAAGATGGTCAAAAGGTACAAACTTTTAGTTACAGGATAAATAAATACTAGGGATGTAATGTACAGTACAAGAACTATAATTTATAATATTGTATGATACCTAAGACAGTTGTTGAAAAAGTAGATTCTAAGAGTTTTCATCATAATTTTTTTTCTTTTTCATGTATCTATGTGAAATGGTTGATGCCAAGTAAACTTATTGTGGTAATCATTCCACAATATATGTAAGTTAACCCACTATCTTGTATACCTTGAATTTATACAGTGATGTATGTTAACTATATCTTAATAAAACTGGTGGAAAAAGTTAAAAGCCAAAGCCAATGCCTGACTGGTGGTAGCACAGTGGATAGAGCATCAACCTTGGATGCTAAAGTCCCAGGTTCAAAACCCCAATGTTTCTGGCTTGAGTGTGGGCTCACCAACTTGCGTGTGGGTTCATTGGCTTGAGTGTGGGAGCATAGAAATGATGCCATGGTCCTGGCTTGAGCCCAAGGTCACTGGCATGAACAAGGTGTCATTGGCTTGGCTAGAGCCCCTCACTCCCCTGTCAAGGCACGTATGAGAAACAATCAATGAACAACTAAAGTGCTGCAACTATGAATTGATGCTTCTCATCTCTCTTCCATTCTGTCTGTCTGTCTCGCAAAAAAATAGAATAAACAAAGCCACAGCGAAAATAACACCATGTTGATTATCAGTAGTAAAAGAGAGTTTTGTTTGTCTTGTAAGTCCTCCCTGCAGAAGATAGCAGTGCCTGCTAAGATGCTGATGGCCTGGGTGATGGAACACCACCCACAGGCCTCACCTATGGGTATAACAGCAACAGGAGTCTGGGGCAGAGGGCCGGCAAGGGCAGTGAAGAAAGGGGATGGAGAGAAAGACCTCATTTGTTTATCTGAAATGGATTCTGAAAGGCTGAAAGGTGATGGTGGCACTCATTAAGAAACATGTTACAAAAGTGTCTGCATAGGATGGGCTGGTCAAATTGCTTCCTTTGTGCCCCTGTGGTTTGCTTAAGTGACACTGAGCAGAGCCACAGGCTTAGGAGTGCTCAGTAAACACTTGTTGAATGCATGTACTTCTGTAAGGACCTTCTTTCCTACCTTAATATCTACCTTTGTCTACCCTAAACTATCTTCCTATCTTAACCAGCTACTCTGGGCCAGGTGTGAGAAGGCCGAATTGCAAAGGCAGGCCCAAGGAGATGGTGCTGAAGAAGGATGCTGTTGTGGACTGTGCCTCTCTGAGTCAGCTCAGGCTGCCCTGACAGAATGCCATAGACTGGCTGGGGGCTTACACAACAGCCATTGATTTCTCAAGGCTCAGGAGGCTAGACGTCTAAGATCAAACTGTAGCCTATTTTGGTTTCTGGTGAGATCTCTGTTTCTGGCTTATAGATGGCCACCTTTTTCACTGTGTCCTCACATGTGAGGAGAGAGAAAGAGAGAGAGAGAAAGAGCAGGCTCTGGTGTCCCCCCTCTCCTTATAAGGATGCTAATTCTGTCAGATTGGAGCACTGCCCTTATGACCTCATATAACATTACTTTCATAAAGGCCCCAATCCCAAATATAGTTACATTTGGGGTTAGTGCTTCAACAGATAAATCTGAGGGGGCCTGACCAGGCAGTGACACAGTGGATAGAGCATCGGACTGGGATGCGGAGGACCCAGGTTTGAAACCCCAAGGTTGCCAGCTTGAGCGCTGGCTCATCTGGTTTGAGCAAAGCTCACCAGCTTGAACCCAAGGTCTCTGGCTAGAGCAAGGGGTCACTTGGTCTGCTGTAACCCCCCCTCCCCCGTCAAGGCACATATGAGAAAGCAATCAATGAGAAACTAAGGTGCTGCAATGAAGAATTGATGCTTCTCATCTCTCTCCCTTCCTGTTTCTTTGTCCCTATCTGTCCTTCTCTCTGTCTTTCTATGTCTCTGTCACACACACACACACACACACAAAAAAAAAAAAAAAATCTGAGAGGACATAAACATTAAGTCCTCCATAATGCCAGAGGAACAAACTTTGCAAGGACAACTGGATGTGGGAGAAATGTGCTCCTTCCTTGCTGGTGAATAGCTTTTAGAAAATAGCCTTTGTTTCCATTAACCAAATTGGATTTGAATCAGAGACCAGCACTTTTATTTCTTCAACCTCCTGAGCTAGCTGGTTCTCCCTGCTGGGGCCGCTCCTTTCCTGGCTCCCAGATCATTTATCCTGAGTTATGTAGCTTGTTAGTCAAGGCGTGGATCTAAATGAATTAGAGAAAGCCTAGGCTTCATGCTTTTAACTGATTGCCTAGATGAGAGAGAATAGCTGATGGGACTCCCCTCAGGGCTTTGTCATATGTGTGACAGGAAGAAAAGTGAGCTGTGTCCTGAACAAAGCCCCAAGGGGCAGGAGCAAGGAGAAATCAAACCATTGTCTACATCCAGGAAAGGAATTCAGAGTGGTTAGCAGCAGCTGGGTTTTCCTGATCATTCTCCAGCAAGTTGTGGAGACCCTCAGTCATGTATAGTTCCTCTCCACCGACAGTTAGGTTCCCTGTGGCATGGCAGTGACTGACACTCCTAAGGCTGGACTTTTTGTCTCACTGCTTGCTGGTTCCTATTCTTCTCTGGTCTGTCTGACCTGCCTGGGGGAGAACATGATGGTCTCAGACAGAAGCGGAGCGCAGATGGGCCTTCAGATGAGATGAGTAGGGCACTGTTTAAATGACTTCTGGATTCAACTATTATAGATTTCAAGCTTGAATTTTTAAAAATTCAAGGCTCCATGCAGGCCTCTAAGTATGTATTCACTTTAATCCTCACAGCAACGTAAAGATGTAGCAGCTATTGTCATTACTATTTTAATAGCTTTATTGAGCATAATTTAACATGCAATCAACTGCACACATTTGTAAATTCTGACATATGTATACACCAATACAATCATCCTCACAATCAAGATAATGAGCATTATCATTACCCCTAAAAAGAAACTATTAATCACACCATTTTACTGATAAGACAATTGATTTCATTTGTATGATGTCACACAGAGGCTGTGTTGGGAGCCAGGACTTGAAGTCATTTTTGGCAAGATTTCAGAACCATCTTTTTTTCTACAACATTAGCATCTGTCTCTGGCTTCTTCTGTTTTGTTCCTTCTGTCTGTCTCTTTCTTTGTGTCTGTCTCCCCATTTCTCTGACATTACTGATTACCCACTATGTGTTAATAGCTCTATATTTAGATGCTCAACACTGTCTTCCCAAACCAAGAACAACGGTATCATCAATGACAATAATTGTTAATTGGTATTACAAGTCACTATAACAAGCTCTTTAAATGTGCCATATTTAAAACAAGGTGGCCCTTGAGAATTCAACTTTGCCACCAGGCTGACCCAACTCTGAACCCCAGCCTCCACATTTACTGAGCAACCTTGGGTGATCTTAGAAAGCTTGCTGAAATATAGCATCCTCATGGGCAAATAGAGAGTGATGATGCCCATCTCAGAACTGGTGTGAGGACCACATGATAGAAATACATAGAACATTACGTGACAATAACCAGTACTCCAAAAGCTATTCTGATTATTAAAAGCACAATAGCAATTTTGTAAAATGGTTCATCGCCCAAAATTTAAATAATAATTTTTTTCTTTTAAGAGTCCAGTAGTTTCTGCTCAGGTAAATAAATATACATACAAGAACACATCTCAGTTTGCCATTCAGTGAACGTTTTGTGGAACAGCAGAAATAAACTAGTGTTGAGAAGAGATAGAAAAAATTGGAAATGGTCAACATCTTGATTAATTTCCTTTTTTTGTAAACTTATTTTTAGTAAAAACCTCTTGAGTAAAAAAATATGATTCTTTTAGATGTTGGTAGTTTAAAAAAAATGAAAAAGAAGTCCCCATCTACCCACCCAGATGTCAGGCCAAGGGTGAGTTTCACAGCCTCTCATTGGTCCTCACAGTCCCTGGTTTTGAACCTCATAGCTCTATTTCAGGGTAGTCATCATTGAGCAGATCAGCAAGAAATTTGAAAAACAATTTCAAGGTCTTGGGGGCAATACAAAAATCAAGTTAATGAATTATTATTAAAATAAATAGTGAGTTTGAATGTTGAAGAGATCAGTAGGTCAAGGCTGGAGAGAAATTAATCAGTTTAAAAAGCGTGGTGGAAGAGCGCCAACTTAAATGGATTTTTTTTATTAGCGAATGACAAATAATCACAGTCAGGTTATTCATCTCTTTTCTCTGTCACTGAAATATCATCTTGGAAATCTTGGTCTTCTAGACATGCTCCAGGCAGTGGTAAGAATATAAATAGCTTACTTTGGAAACCTGATCCTTTGCCTTCTGTTCAATCAGGACATGGGACAGCTCACAAAGTTAGTTACTCAGTGCACCCCAACTCCTCAAGTGGCTTGGCTGACACTAATTCAGGGCAACATAAGGCTGAAAAAGTCAGCAAGCATTTATTCTTCCTCTCTCCTTCCCTCCCTTCCTCCCTCCCTCCCTCCCTCCCTCCCTCCCTCCCTCCCTCCCTCCCTCCCTCCCTCCCTCCCTTCCTTCCTTCCTTCCTTCCTTCCTTCCTTCCTTCCTTCCTTCCTTCCTTCCTTCCTTCCTTCTCTCTTTCCTTCCTTCCTTTCTTTCTTTCTTTCTTTCTTTCTCTTTCTTTCTCTCTCTCTTTCTTTCTTTCTCTCTCTTTCTTCCTTCCTCTCCTTTCCTTCCTTCCTTCCTTCCTTCCTTCCTTCCTTCCTTCCTTCCTTCCTTCCTTCCTTCTTTCCTTCCTTCTCTTTCTTTCTTTCTTCTTTCTTTCTTTCTTTCTTTCTTTCTTTCTTTCTTTCTTTCTTTCTTCTTTCTTTCTCTCTTTCTTTCTCTTTCTTTCTTTCTTTCTTCTTTCTTTCTCTCTTTCTTTCTCTTTCTTTCTTTCTTTCTTTCTTTCTTTCTTCTTTCTTTCTCTCTTTCTTTCTCTCTTCTTTCTTTCTCTCTTTCTTTCTCTTTCTTTCTTTCTTTCTTCTTTCCCTCCCTCCCTCCCCTCCTCCCCCTCCTTCCTTCCTTCTTTCTCACCTTCCTACCTTCCCACCTTCCCTCCTTCCCTCCCTCCCTCCTTCCTTCCTTCCTTCCTTCTTTCCTTCCTTCCTTCCTTCTTTTCTTCCTTCCTTCCTTTCTTCCTTTCTCTTCTTCTTCTTCTTTTTTTTAAAATAAGCATGCTAGGGGAACAAGCCCTGTATGGGACTCTGAATGCACAAAGGAGTAAAACCACTGTCCATCTCTCTCTCAAGCTATAACTTTAATTCTACCTAAAGCAATTACTATATGTATATCCACATTTAAAAAATAAGCAATAGTGTATGGCTAAAAATAAGCATCACATGAAAGGGGTGGTTATAAAATACTTTTGTAAGGAAGATATTACTTTGAACTAGAACCAGCTTGCAGTGGGTGGAAGTCAAGCAAAGCGTTATGCAACAGGTTGATTTTGAGCCAGACTTGGGGTTGGACTTTCTTAAGAAGACAATGGAGAATGGCAAAAGCAAATACTCAGATAATGAAAAAACTGCTTCACATTCACTCTTGTTGACCATGTTTTCCATTGTCCAGTCCTGGCACCACAATTTCTCCTGATCCTCAGCTGTCTTGTAACTGGATGTTTGGATTTCCTCCATCATGCCAGCATATCAGTCTATTGTTAAATTTCAGCAATCACTGCACCTTTTGTCTATACTAGCTAAATCTTGCTGCTTATAGAAAGGGCCCGTGCAGAGGTGAATGTTAAGAATGATGATATGGTTTTTGGCTCATGTAGTTGGAGGGAAGGTAGTGATACTTAGTGAAGTAAGAAATGAGAAAAAAAGGCCCTGGCTTCTTTGCTCAGTTGGTTAGAATGTTGTCCCAAAATGACAAGGTTGTGGGTTCAATCCCCAGTCATGCCACACACGAGAAGCAACCAAAGAATGCATGACTAAATGCATTTGAACAACAAATGAAAGCTTCCCTACCCCCTCCCCTCTCTCTTTCTTCCTCTCTCTGTCTCTAAAAATCAGTCAATAAATAAAAATTAAGCCCTGGCCAGGTAGCTTGGTTAGTTGGAGCATCGTTCTGAAGTACAGAGGTTTCTGGTTTGATCCCCAGTCAAGGCACATATAGGAATAGCTTGATGTTTCTGTCTCTCTGTCTCTCTCTCCCTGCCTCTCTTTCTCTCTCTCTCTCTCTCTCTCTCTCTCTCTCTCTCTCTCTCTCTCCCTCTCTCTCTCTCTCTCTCTCACATACACACACACACACACACAAGAACTTACTTTTGAGAAAGATCCTTAGTGTTGAATAAATTGAGTTTCAAGTAACTTCAAGACATTTGGTGGAGTTAACTGTTGTTATCTTTGAGTGTTTATTATCAAAAGTTGCTGTTACCTCTCACTTTTCTCTCATTTGTAGAAATCAGCAAATTTTGCAAAATACATAATGAGCATGTATTACTTTAAAAGTAGAAAAGTCATAGAATAATAATAAACTATAAAAACTAAGGAATTTAAAAAATTAATAGTACTTACTATGACATTTTTTTGTTTTAATCCAATTAATTTATAAAAATGAAAACAAAACACCACGTTTCGAGGCTTCATTGCATAGGCTATCTTCAACTCCTGCAACAAACAATCTGGAAAATGTATAATGGCTAAAACACAATAAAAGTTTATTACTTGTTCATATAAAACACAAAATAGTGCTCCTGATTAGCAAGCAGCCTCTTCCAAGGTGGACTCAAGGACTGACGCCTTTCATCCAGCACCTGCTCACCAGGCAGGCCGAAACCTCCTTCAGCATGTGTCTTCCAAGGTGACCACACTTGCCCGCCTCAGCTGATGGAAGACTTAAAAGCATGGAGGATTTTCTAGGGCACTTTCCTTTGTGCCAGGCCTGACAGTAGCAAACACCGTTTCACTCATAATCCATTGGCTAGAACTGCAGTGCAGGTTAAGAAATTTACTCTAGCTGTCTGCCCCAGTAAGAGGAGGAAACAGATTTTGTGACAAGCTGTGAAAATTCTGCCTCAGAGGCCAAGTGTATGCATTTGGCATTCCCCTGTAAGATGGCATCTAAATGACGTTTTTTCACTTTGTTTTTTAGTTATTATCTGGCTAACATTTCTGTATCCACATATACACAAATAGACAAAGCAGATAGAATACCAGAGGTCCTGATGAAATTCAGACATATATTTACACATTCCTCTGGAATATCAACCAGTAAGCCTACACTAAAGAAAATGAGCTTTGGTTGAAATGATATGCTCTGACTGAACTAATCACTTTTTAAATTTTTAGTGAATATTAATAATTACATTAAAATTTTATTTTAGAAATTCATGGAGATCAATATGAAATACATACTTCTTGGTCTTGGTTCCTAGAATCTGTAAACTAAATGCTAGAACCATATTTACAAGAGATTTTAAAATCTATAATACATGCTAAATTTTGTCTACATACAAATAAATAATATGATTCATAAATACAGGTGACACTGTTTCAAATATATGTAAATATTACTAGAACAAATAAAATACATATTTATTTAAAAACTGTGTTTATAGTAGGTCTTTGCTGTTGAACATTTTATTAATAATTTAATACTAGAGGTATAGATATTCTCAAGTGAGATTATGAAATTTTCAATTTTGAAAAGAAATCATGATTTCCATTTCCAGAAAAGATGGAATAACAGAAACTAGATTATACTCCCACCATAAACAACCAAAAACTGAACAAAATGCATGAAATAATAATCTGCAAGGTACTAGGTTCTCTGACTGAACTGTGCTTCTCCCAAATTCATATGTTGAAGACCTAACATCCAGTGTGACTGTATTTGGAAACGAGGCATTTAGACTGTTAACAAAGGTTAACAGAGGTCATAAGTGTAGGGTTTTAATCCAGTAGAATTAGTGGCCTTATAAGAAGAGGAAGAAGAAGGGAGCTCTCTCTCCACACCAAGGGAGGCAAAGCCATGTGAAGACAGTAAGAAGGCGGCCATCTGCAAGAGAAAGAACCTTCTCATTAGAGTCTAATCATCCTGGCACTCTGATCTCAGATTTCCAGCTTCCAGAAATGTGAGAAAATAAATGTCCATTGTTTAAGCCACCGAGTCGATGTTACTTTGTTAGGGCAGCCCAAGCAGACTAAAACACTAGACATCAGACAGCAATGGATGGTGGTCCTGAGAGAGATGAAACAAGCAAGGCAAGGCCCTGTGATGTCCCAGCTTACTCCTCTGTGAGTTTCCAAGCAGGGATAGGAGGGGAGCTCAGGCTGAGCCAAGGATGAGTAAGGAAGTTCAAATTTGCAGGTCAGAGTACTGAAGGAGAGAGTGTTGTGCACAGAGGAACCTTTGCATTTGTATAGAGGGTTCCCTCAAGTATTCAGCTGAGTGATGATTCCACATGCATGTGGGGAAGCCACCTAGGCCTGAGGAAAAACTCACCTGAAACAAATAAAGGTAACAGTGCCTGACACCTCCATACGATCTACAAGAGTGTCTATTTCTGCCAGCCCAACTGGAAAACCTCAAGACTTGTGGATCACTGGCTAGACAACATTGCAAGTTCTTGCCTTTGAAGTGGGTATAACTAACCTGAGAATGAATATGCTCCGGTCCCATCTGACAAATATTAAAAATAAGACCTAAAATAATAAAATTAAACAACTTAATTTTATCCCAGGAGGAAAGCTCAATAATATTTAGAGGAAAACAAAAATATCTAGCACTTAACATGGTAAAATTCACAATGGCTAACATCCAATAAAATATCTCCATGCCTACACGGAAGCAGGAACATATATCTGTATTGAGAGGTTAAACCAATTGAAAGTGACCCACAGTGACACAGATGTTAGAATTACCATAAAACCACTAAAAACTGTTATAACTGTACGCCATGTTAAATAGTTAAGTAGAGAGACATGAAAAACAAACAAACAAAAAAAACCCAAATTCAATGTCTAAGGATAAAACTGTAATGTGTGAAGTGAAAAATAAACTGTGTGATCAGTTAAAAGGACTCTAGCTAGGTGATTTAGTCCACAACCAGTCCTCTTGTTGGTGTTCAAAATGATTTTCTGGTCATTATAAATTACTGTGCATTGTGGATTCTAGGGGTTTCAAGAGACTATATAGTTGAAACCATGAATGTTAATTTCTCAATGGCTTAGTGTCCATTTATACTTACAAATGTAAAATTGCACCTGACCTCGAAAGTGACAATTTAACTGAGAAGACTGACCACACATAAAAGGAGGAGAATGGAGGCGGAAGAGAGAAGGAAAGAGGGAACATTTGTGTGGCTGTCCTTTGTCAACTACCTTCATTCTGTCTGAGGGCCTTCTTCCTCTGAGATGAGGCTGAGGCATAGCCGGGTGAGATCAAGTCCCAGCCTCCAGCCGCACACACAGCACTGGTCAGGTCAGACACTGAAGGCACAGCAGGCACGGAAGGCACAGAAACAACTGTCATTCAGTTGTGTGGGGTACCAGGGGTTTGAGGGAACGATGGATAAGAGAACCACTTTCAGAGAAGTGGTTTCAGGAACCTCAGCTGGCCCTGTGGGTCACTGGGTGGTATTTCTACCGGGGATCAGCTGCTGGGAGAGAAAACTGTGCAGCTGCAGAGCAGGTGAAATGAACATTGAAATGCCAAGCATCACATCTGGGTGAGAGAGAGAAGGGAGGGGTTTCCCAGAGCCAGGTTGCCCGAAGTGGCCATTCACACAAGTGATCATGGACATTTGAATAAATAAATTCTGAGAAGGGTAAAGAGATAGGAAAAATGGGAAGATTTAACAGACATTTGAAAAATCATTTTATTTTTCCCTGATGATTAAAATGAATACATATTCATTATACATAATTTGAAAATTTTAAAGTTTTTCAGAGAATACTTAGAATAAATATTATCTATAGCATTTTCATGAATGTGTATTTAAATGTGTATATGTACATATATGTATCTATAGATACATATATAGTACTTTTGATATTTTTATAGACATATATTTTCCAAATAGAATTGGAACCATACTCTGTATAGGTGTCTAACATGTTCTCATTTTTATTTAATGTTATATAGCAGATATGTTTAAATGCCATTTGAGAACATAGTCTTAGTGGCAAAATGGTATCACATCTTCTGAACGTAGTCTAATATTTTTACATTATTCCCTGTTTTTAAACTATTTAACTTGTAATTTCATGACATTTCCACATTATACTGCAAAACCTATGAATAAGGATTTTTGTATATCTCTGAGTATTTTCTTGCAATAAATTACTAGACGTTCTACACATTAGAAAGAAGCATATACACATATTTTAGGTTTTTTACATTTATTGTCCAACTGCTTTCCATGTGAGTTATATTAAAGACTATTTTGATATAATAGTCTAATATAAACTCTAAGATGATGGACTCTGGAACTGCAAGTCCTGGATTTGGCTACCAGGCTCAGTTATTTACTGGCAAGGTAATTTTCCATGATTTACAACAACTTTCCGGGGCTCAATTTCTTTATTTGTAAAATGGGAATAATAACACCAACACCTGGCTGCTGGAATAACTGTGATAATTTAATAGGCCAGTACGAAAGCCCTTTCTTTGCAACATTTAATGTCTGTACAAATGTTAGTTGGTAGTGTTACTGCCAGGATTCCAAATCTTGTTTCCTCCCTGGTTGCCTTTTGAAGTGTGACTGCCATCTTTGGTCCTGTGAACAGCCATGGAGATAAGAACAGTGTAAGTGAGGCTCTTTTGCAGGGCTAACAGGAACGAGGGAGGAGGCTTCCAATCCTTCCGCTGGAAATCTCAGTAAGGGGGATTTATGTCTGTCTGACATCTCACACCAACACCGCTTGGCCTGTGGGGAAAGGGTCAGAGAGACTGCACAGCCAGCCTAACTCATTACCATAAATGTGCTTGAAATTGAGGAAGAGAATCAAGCAAGGGCAAATGGGTTAGAAGCACTGTCTGCCGCTGGCATTTACCTTCCATAGATTAGAATGTTCAGCTGAATGAATTGATGTCATATCTCTGTAGATCTGCACGGACACATAATGAAATGAAAATGTAATGCAAATGCAAACTCCCCTCAAGAGAAGGTGAATTTTTTTTTGTTTTTTCTTTGCATATTTGAAAGAATTGTAAACCTTGAAGAGAAAAGACAAGTGAAAACAAGTATCTGAAGATGCAGGGGAGTGGCAGGGGGCAGGGCCTGCAATGTTGCAGGAATGAGAAAGATAAGAAAGTGGCAGATAAATTGCTTTCTTGGAGTCACAGTCAGCTAGTATACTAGCTGTCCTCATATGCACCACCCAGGGCTTTGCTAGGTGGATGGTGTGTACTAGAACGCTGGAGCTTGGGAACTGTAACTACCTGAGGGAGATAGAGAAAAAATGAGGAGAAAAGAAGGATGGAAAGGGAAGGAAGGAAGGAAGGAAGGAAGGAAGGAAGGAAGGAAGGAAGGAAGGAAGGAAGGAAGGAAGAGAGGGAGGGAGGGAGGGAGGGAGGAAGGAAGGAAGGAAGGAAGGAAGGAAGGAAGGAAGGAAGGAAGGAAGGAAGGAAGGAAGGAAGGAAAGATTAAGAACACTCAAAATTAGTGAAAAGCAATCAATTATATTTGCAGAGAATTCCAAGCAGTATAAATTAAAATAAAATCCAGATACATCAGCAAAAACTACAGACAACTAGATTATAAAACATTTTTAAAGAAGTCTCAAAGAAGTAACAGTAGACTTATTGTCAGCAATAAAAGTCAGAAGACAAGGAAATATCTTTTGTTTGCTGAAAGATAGTAACTGTCAACTAGAATTTTCTATAAAGTTAAAATAACTTTCAAGAATGAAACTAAAATAGTCACTCAGAAAAAATGAGAGATTTGGACACCTATAGAAACTCACAAAAAAAGATTCTCTAAGATTCACTTTAAGCAGAAAAAAAAATGAGCCTAAAGAAAAGATAGAAAATGTAAGAAATAAAAAGCTTAGGAAATGTTAAATATTTAAGTACATTTCATTGAACATTATGCTAAATAATAGTATTAAAGTCTTGAGGGATTAAGAAGAAGAGAGATAAAACCCATATCTATAACATGATATTTGGGGAATATGTAAATAAAATGAATGTAGTTGCATTGCAACATGGAAATATAACTTTTTCAAGTTTTAAAAGTAATTTTAATTACTAAAATATTTTTACATATATTTTCTCACTTAATATATTATATCTTACCATGTAGAAAACACAGCTAGTGCTTACTTAGTGTGTATCTCTGTTTTTTTTACTATAATATGCTTTTTCAAAAGGAATATAATATTTTTCTCAATTGTATTTTAATTAAAATTAAGGATTATCTTACATCAGAAATGGCTTCTATATAATGCAAGAATAACTAGTTTTTCATTAGATCTATGCAATATGAGTTCCTGAAAATTTAGGAGTATTAGACAGAAAAGATATAGGCAAGTATTTAATTCAAAATTTATTGATAAGACTATATGTTACTTGAATTTTTAAAAGTAAAAAAAAGAAGTGAAGATGATAAATGTGAATAAGTTACTGACTAGGAAAGGTGTGAGGTGAAAATGGTAAAGAAGTGGTGAGACCTGTAAACTTGAACGACCACAGTATTGAAGAGTCAAAGTAGAAAATCAATGATTTCAGGCAAATCATCTTATTTACTACAAGTATGTAATTAAAACATTTGTCTGCAACCATTTTTACAGAGATCGTCTTAGGAGCTGTTTTGTGACTTAGAAAAAATTAAATAACTCCTTTAAGTTTCAGTTTCTTTTTCCGCTAGATGAGCAGATTGAACAAGATAATTCCAAATCTTCAAAATAAGAAGATTTTTTACTATTTTAGAAAGGCAACATTTTATAATAATTAAGAGCATAAACTTTAGAATCATGAATGCATACATTCACTCATTTATTCAGCAAATATTTATTCAACAGCTACAATGTTCCAGCACTGTGCTAGATTCTTAAGATTCGGACAAGGTCTCTGTCATCATAGAATTTCTCTTTTATTAAATGGGTAACAAACTATGTATATAAAGAGGCGGGGACTGGGAAACATGCTCTGAGGGTGATAGAGTATGTGATACAGATTTTAAAGATGTTTAAAATCTTCTTTGTACTGTGTCTAACTCATAATAAACTTCCAATAAATGCCGGTCACATATCATATTATTAATGTTAATAAAAACCTCATCACAAGTTTATATCAGCCTACTGCGATGCTGTCCTCCCATCAGGACACATTTTGTTCCAAAGAATCAAACTCAACTGAAACTGGCTTAAACAAACAAAAAGAACATATTTGTTTATGTATTTTAGAAGCCCAGGGGCTGCTTAGAGACAGTTTGACTTGAGGATGTCATCAGGTTTATTTGTTTTTATGTGTTTCTCCTGCTCCATGACTATAGATACACTAGAAATAAGCTCCAGGAGAGCAGGCACTAGAGTACCAGTGTGTGTGTGTGTGTGTGTGTGTGTGTGTGTGTGTGTGTGTGTGTGGTGGGGGACAGTGAACAAGCAGAAGTGAATCTCTTTGTTGATTGCTACTTAGGTGACTATGCCTGAAGCAGACACTGCTATTTATCGCCTGATATATATTTTCCTCTTTATTCTTTTAGAAATACAATTACTGGCCTTGGCCGGGGGATCAGTGGATAGAACATCGGCCCCAACCTTTGGATGTTTCAGGTTTGATTCCTGGCCAGGGCACACAACAGAAGCAACCATCTGCTTCTTTCCCTCTCCATCTCCCCCATCTCTCCCTCTTTCCCTCCTGCAGCCAGTGGCTCAGTTGGTTCAAGTGTGGCCTTGGGTGCTGAGGATAGCTCCATTGGAGTGCATCAGCCTCAGTTGCTAAAAATAGCTCAGTAGTAAAGCATGGTCTCCAAACAAGATTGCTAGATGGATCCTAGTTGGGGCACATACAGGAGTCTACCTCACTATCTCCCTTCCTCTCACCTAAAAATAAATAGAAATACCATTATTATAAGTTTTAGTTGGGCGCATGGCCATCTAGTTGGAGAATGTGTTTCTCAGCCTCCATTTTTCAACAATGCAATATGAGTGGAAAGGATACATGCAACTTCTGTATCACTTTGAAACGTCTCTTGCCTTCTGCTTGCTCTGTCCCTTTTCCATATGTTGAAATGTAGACACAGTGCTGGTTACCTCTGCACTATCAATGCAGACAGTATTCTAGCAGCCTTTCTGGGAGTACCCAGATAAGGAATTAAATCTTAGTGCCTGCAGGCATTCGTTATATATAACACACTAAGTTTGTTCCTGTGCATTTAGAGTGATACTAGTTGTATGTCACGCTTGGCAGAACAGAGAAAGGCTGTGAGGATATAGCAAGGTGAAAACAACCTGGACTCCTGGATTACCTTGTGGAGCCGAGAGCCTGTGTGTCTGTGACTTCCTGCCAACTCTGGATTTTCTCACCTAACTACTTCATGCTCAGAGTTGATTGTTACAGGGATTTAGCTAGTAAATGTTCAACTCGATAACTGTGGGCCGAGGCAGACTCTTGATGAGCAGCGTTGACTGGGGATGGAGAAGGCCTGCACCCACAGATAAAACTGAGAATGGTATGCTTGGCTGGCAAAACAATACTGTTACAAGCACTCAGCTAGCAACAATGCTGAAAAGGCTAGTTTAAAGTGAGGGTAGGGAGGCCCCAACTGGGATCCACCTGGCCAGTTCCCTACAGGTGATGCTCTGCCCATTAGTTGTTGCTCTGTTGCTTGGCAATTGAGCCATTTTAGCACCTGAGGTGAGGCCATGGAGCCATCCTCAGTGCCCAGGGCCAACTTGCTCTAACCAAGCCATGGCTGCAGGAAGGGAAGACAGAGAGAGAGAGAGAGAGAGAGAGAGAGAGAGAGAGAGAGAGAGAAGGGGGAGGAGGAAGAGTGGAGAAGATGATCACTTCTCTTATATGCCCTGACCAGGAATTGAACCCAGAAATCATAAAGCCCATTAGACCTTTCTTTCACTTGATTATTATTTTTCTTTAAATATAAACATTTCTTGCTAATCAGTGAAGATGGCATTATGATTATGTATAAGTCTCAAAATAACTCAGGAAAAGATATTAACTCACATTTTATTGATTCCCCCTTAGATGGCAGTGTGCATGTATAAACATGAAATTTATATATAGATAAATGATATACTTCTATATCACATTTTTCAATTTTCTTTTTCTAAAGTTTAACTGAAAGCCCCAAAGTGGTTTTCTAGTGTCTTCTGTTTTCCTCTTTCCTAACACCACTGCAAATTGTTGTGTCTTCTATAGCTCTTCTTATGGTGAATAACATGTTTGTTCCACTGGTCTTCTTGCTAAGCTTCATTTAGCTCAAGCTTGCATTTAGCTTTTGTGTGGAGACTCATGCTGGCAGCCTCAGCACCTGCTGCAGTGGGGAGCCTGTACCCAAAGTGGCTTGCATGCAAGTGACGCCCAGCAGCCACCAGAGAAGGTGCTGCCTTGTATTCCAAGTGCATGGTTGAGCTTGGCGGCCTCACACATGGGAGTCAAGCACGGGCTGGGACACGAGTGGGAAGGAGGCGGGAAGGATTTTCTTTAAGCATATATCATGAAGGGGAGACTGACAGATAATCCTGAACAGAGTACAATACTGAGCGTTTGTGCCCAAGCTTCTGGGCTGAATTATGTTTTATTTGCTTCCTCCTTTTGGTTACAGAAATAATATGCTCATTGTAAAAAATTTTGAAAATTCAAACAAACAAAAAAAAGCACTGAAAATTCTACTACTCAGAGATGACCTCTGCATACAATTTTATGTTCTTTTACAATTTTGCTTATGCAGAAACATACATATAGGTATAAGAAAATAGTGTAACATGTTTTAGACTCTTTATCCAATAATGTGACACCTTTATATTTCTACTTTTCACCATTTCAATAAATCTAAACAGTCCGTGTTGTTTTCCTAGAGTTGCATTAAAGACAGAACCAGAAACTCAAAGTACCATTGTATCCTGTCTTTGTTTTTCTTTTTCTTTCTTTCATTTTTTTAAGGATTTTATTTATTGATTTTGGAGAAAAGTGAGAGAGAGAGAGGAGGGTGGAGGAGCGGGAAGCATCAACACAGAGCGGTTGCTTCTCGGTTGCTTCTCGCATATGCCTTGACCCTGACCCGGCAAGCCCAGAGTTCTGAACTGGTGACCTCAGCACTCCAGGTCGACGCTTTTGTCCGCTGCAGCACCACAGGTCAGGCCTGTCCTTGTGTTTCTTGATGGATATCAAGGGGAGTGTATGTAATACACAGCCCACAGTTATACTCTTGAAAATTCTTTCCTCTTTCATTTTGTTTTGTTCTGTTTGCACCCAGAGCCGCTGAAGAAAACTCCCATGCTGCACTCCAACAGTCCCCTCATTCCCAGAGCTGCTTTGCCCACTCCGCTTCCTACCTTTTTATGAAGATCAGCTTGTTTTCTCAGATATGTCATCCCCCTCAAACTCTGTGGGCTGGTCCCCTTATTAATTTAGCATTTTCCCAAGTCTGCAATAGCAAACATAAGAGACCTTGCTGGGAAATTCTAGGGCGCTGTGTTGAGGACTGCAGGAGCAAGGGACTGAGAAAGCAAAGACGACTTTCTCTTTATAAATGGGGCTGGATGATAAAGAAGAAACAATGGTAGACACTCAGGAGTTGATCAAGTTATCACTGCAACATTAAAATATTTCAAAAGTTTTTATAACAAAATCTAAGCACACAAATACTGTCATTTCTAATGACTAGATGGTGCATCATTTCATATAGACATATTATCTATATATTCACTTTATTTTCTATTTTAAATATTTAATTTGTTAAAAAATTTTATTAATGTAAAACTTCTGCTATGGACATCCTTGAGTCATTTTCAAATTATTTACTTAGAACAAGTTTTTTGAAATGAGATTGTTGAATCCAATGATCTACACATTAATAAAATGTTGCCTTATTGCCTTTCAGATTTCCCTTTCATTAATTTTGAGTGAGATACTACTGACCCCACAATTATGCTGACACCACTATTATTTTTTTAAGTTTACCAATTCAATAATATTTGTTATTATTTCATTTATTTAATCACTGGTGAATTTGAAATTTTTTTTTATCATTGAGCACTGTAGGTCTAATTTTTGAAATTATACATTTATTCCCTGTTGGGTCTCAATTGTAATTTAACATTTGGCAACACATAATAAGGTTTTGGAGTTAGAAACTGTCTTTAAGATATTATTTAGCCACAACCAATCACAGTACAATTTTCTAACTTTCAGCCTTTTCTTTCATTTATTTTTCAATTATTTATCTCTGTACCTCACGAAGAAAAAGAAATTCTAAAAGAATGAAATAAATTTATCCAATAATTTTGCTAAGTCAAACCTTGTCCTTAGCATATTTCCCTGGTCATCTAATGTTTGGGGACCTATTGTCATTAAGGAATGAGGTTTTGATGATGGCTGACCCTCAGGGGCCCCAGCCAAGTCAGTAATCACAGCTCCAAAGGCAGCCGAGGCCTGTGCACCGCAGGTTGGCAGGTGGAGAACGAGTGGGGAAGGGCAGAGTCACCTCCCAGAGCCCTGGAGGAAGGTAGTACACCCAGATCTGACTACTCATCCAATGCCCGCTTTTTAAAAACAAGAAGAAAAGAGAGCCTAGCCCTGGCCGGTTGGCTCAGCGGTAGAGTGTCGGCCTGGCGTGCGGGGGATCCGGGTTCGATTCCCGGCCAGGGCACATAGGAGAAGCGCCCATTCGCTTCTCCACCCCTACCCCCTCCTTCCTCTCTGTCTCTCTCTTCCCCTCCCACAGCCAAGGCTCCATTGGAGCAAAGATGGCCCGGGCGCTGGGGATGGCTCCTTGGCCTCTGCCCCAGGCACTAGAGTGGCTCTGGTCGTGGCAGAGTGACGCCCCGGAGGGGCAGAGCATCGCCCCCTGGTGGGCGTGCCGGGTGGATCCCAGTCAGGCGCATGCGGGAGTCAGAAAAATACAAAAAAAAAAAAAGAAAAAAAAGAAAGAAAAAAAAAAAAAAAAAGAAAAGAGAGCCTAAGGAGCCAGGAGCGGAGTGCAGGTATTATTGTATCTTTTGTAGGACAGTATGGTCGGCAGAAGCAGGACATGATCAAATCTTTCTTTCCAGCACAAATAAAAGGCTAACTTGGTCATAATGAGAAAAGTTATGTTTATGCCAATACTGCAATAGGCCAAAGAGATCCTGTTTTTGTGGGTGCGGTGCTTTTAGTTACTACACTTACTGCCTTATATTCTTTTCTCTGACAATTCAAACCCCAGTCATCCTAAAAGGCTGGTGCCACCTCTGTGCCCACCTCCTCTGAGAAGCCTCTCGGCAGGACAGGCCCTGGGAAACTGCTTCAGCATTCCGAGCCTGTCTCCCCCTCTTAGCATGGATTAGCTTACATCTTCTGTTTCCTTAGCATCCTTGGATATTATTCTTATTTACTTCCTGTAATAGATGGTTAGCTCCTCTAGATCAGAAATTTAATCCCCAGCACAAAGTTAGTGCACAGTACAGTTTAACATAAATGCAAATTGGTTGCTCTAATGTTTGCTTAAAATAGCTCTACAGAAAGATTCAGCTCATATCTGTTGAGAAACTGCTATATCTGTGGGCTTCCACATAAAATATCTTACTTCATCCTTACCATCATCCTGCCAGATAAGAGATATTGGCCCATTTTTCAGATGAGAAAACTGAGGCCAATAAAGGAGTGAAGGAATTTCTTAAGATTTCACTGTTAGCAGGGCTCGGATTTCAGTTCTGGTTTTCCAGCTTCAAAGCCAGTGCTCTTTTTTACAATGTCACCCTCTTTCTGGGTTTGCTCAACACAACCTGGTCGTGGGTGGGAGAGCTTTGCACATAGGAGAATGATCATCACTGACAAGCTTATTCAGGGACACTGAGAAAAGACAAGCGTGATTATGTTGGCAGTTCTTGCTAAGTAAACCCCACGGTGCCTGTGTTCTTGGGCAATGATTATAAAAGGCAAGCCAAATAAGGAAAGAGATGTTGCTTTTCCATGGAAGCCAAAAGTGATGCGTTTTCAGGAAGGAAATGGATGGCTTTATGTTTGCCTTCTGCAGGCAAATGGACAAATAGAATTAGCAGGGGCTACAAATGTAAATTGTTTACACTATTAAAAAATGTCGTACTTAATGCACCAAGGGCTTTTAGTGTGTCTACAAAATTTGATTGTTTCTGCAGGAAAATGTTAAATGTGGGAAGACTGTAATGAGGCTCCCTAAACATTCATCAGATGACATTAGTGCATTGTTGCTTCATTAAAGAAGAAAAGAATCAAATTCATATAACAAAACAAATGTTCAGTGCAACACGTGGCTCCGAGTGGCTGCTTTCCTATTAGAAGCAGGTGGGAGTCCAGCTTCATTAAGCCTTCATAAGGTCAAATTAGCCCACCAAGACAGCACCAGCGCATTTTCTTTGCTTTCTTCATGACCTCTTTGCCACTAAAATATTCAAAACCAAACCAAACAAAAGCACAACGGCAGTAGTTTATGGACGTTGAATTCGTAAACCATAATTTGAGGATGCATCTGTTTTAGACTCTGTTGGCTAAGCCAGAGAAAATAGTTGCACTTCCCATAAAGAATTGCTTAAAAAAGAAAGTTTGGAGGTGGAAAGAATTGTTCAGCTGGTTGAAAGAATGGGAAAATCTGCCAAGTTTCATAAATTCCCATATCACAAGGGAATTATTTAAGCGTAATGAGAAGCATTCTTTTTAAAACATTTAACATGTGTTAATTCTGGTTAAATATACATAACAGAACATTTATCATTTTAACTTTTTTAGTACAGTTCTGTGGCATTAAGCACATTCACACTATTGTGCAACTGTCATACCATCTAAATTCAGAACTTTTTCATCATTTCCAACTGAATCTCTGTGCTTATTAAACAATAACTTCCCCATTCTCCTCTCCCCAGCCCCAGGTACACACAACCTTTATTCTACTTTCTGTCTCTATGGATTTGATTACTGTAGGCACCTCCTAGAAATGAACTCATGTAATATTTGTATTTCTGTGATTGCCATACTTCACTTATCTTCATGGTTTATCTAAGTTGTATAGTGTGTCAGAATTTTCTTCCTTTTTTAAGGTTGAATAATATTCCATTGTATGTGCATGCCATTTGTTTATTCATTCATTTCATCAATGGACATGTGGGTTGCTTTCACCTCTGGCTATAGGGAACAGTACTGCTGTATGCATGGGTGTATAAGAATCTCTGTGGGTCCCTGCTCTCACATCTCTATACTCAGGAGTGGAATTGCTAAATTGTGTGGTAACTCTATGTTTAATTTTTTGTGAAGCTGCCATATGTTGTTTTTCACAGTGACTATATCATACGTACCAATTATCAGGGCACAGGGTTTCGGCTTCTTTATATCTTCACTAACACTGGGGATTTTCTGGGTTAGTACAGTTTTTAATAATAATCATCCTATTATTAAACTCACAGAGATAAGTTAAACATTATTAGAAAATAATGAGCTATATTCATGTTGTGAGGCATATCCTAAACCAATTTACTTAGATCTTCCCCTAAAAAAACTGCTGAGGGGGAGAGATGGTAAGATAATTTCAGAATGAACAGAGTAAAGCAATATCAATATTCAGTTGTAATGCTTTTATCTTCATTAGATTCTTGTTTAAACACACACACACACACACACACACACACACAGCCTGACTAGGCCATGGTGCAGTAGATAAAGTGTCAGACTGGGACTTGGAACCCAGGTTCAAAACCCTGAGGTCCTTGGCTTGAGCGTGGGCTCATCTGGCTTGAATGCGGGGTCGCTGACTTGACCGTGGAATCATAAACATGACCCCATGGTCGCTTGCTTGAGCTCAAGGTCGCTGGCTTGACCAGGGGGTCACTCACTCTGCTATAGCCCCCCGGTCAAGGGACATATGAGAAAGCTATCAATGAACAACTAAGATGCCACAAGAAAGAGTTGATGCTTCTCATCTCTTTCCCTTTTTTTCTGTCCCTATTTTTCCCTCTCTGACTCTCTCACTGTCTCTGTGAAATAAATAAACACACACACACACAAGTTATTCTAACAGGTGTAAGGGGAGAATCTCTTTAATATTAAATATTTCTTTATTCTTTTTGTTTGCTTAATTTCTTTAAATTTGTTGAACTCTACTTATCTTAATTCTACTTATTTTTCAGATGCAGTTTTATATTTTTCATGTTATTTTTTTATTAACTCTCTCTCATCACTTTGTATGCTCAACAAAAATTTTAAGCACACAAATACTCAATAAAATAAATATCTCTGAGTACATAAGTAATTAAATTAATGAATTACCAGGTCAACACCTTTCTATTTTATTTCCATTTCATTCAGCACACTTTACTGAACATCTACCATGTACCAGATCCTGGATTAGAAGTGTCTTGAGGATACTGTTAAATATCTTTGCCTACATGTTGTCTCGCTATCTTTGTTTAAGCCCTAACCTGTACCATCAAAAGTTAAGGCAGATTGGAAAAGTAATATTTCCAGTAAAGTTATCAAATGTATGTCTGTTGTGGCTGGTATCTCAATTGGAAACATGGCACCACTGCTAGGGAGAGATCATTAAAATACAGATTGTAGGGCCACCTGGGCTATGGGACCAGTGATACATCTATGTTTTTAAAAGCCCTTCAATGAGCCTCCGATGCACCTCAGGTAGAAAACCTATTGAAAAACACCTGGCTCAAACCTAGCTCCACCACTGATCAGATGTTTGAGCTCACGTAATTTTCCTATCAGCTCTTAGCCTGTTTCTTTTCTGTATATTGGGTTTTGGTGAAGAGGAAGTGACTCTTAGAGCACTTGGCTCATAATTTGACACCATTTTCAGGAGCACAGAATGTTTGGAATAAAAGGTTCATTATATGTTGCTCAATTATGATTCTCAGCTCAAACTCTGTTTGTTCACAGGAAGGATAGATGAAGGTTGAGAAATTGCTCAGCGCTATAACTTCCCAGGAAGCCTGTCAACCTGATCTTGAAGTACCAGCTTTCTGCCACTGGAGGTCCTTTAAAAGATTCCTGACTGATTTCCAAGGGAGTCAAGCCAGTGTGGGAGCAGACACACTCTGGTTATTGCGGGTAAATGAAACCAAGTGGGGAAGAGTGGGCTCAGCTACAGTAGGAAACTCAGATCCATCCTTATAACCTTTAATCTGGTCTTGGTCTTCCAACAGAACTAGAAATGAGAAATCAGAAAATAAAAATGCCTTCAAATATTTTATTGCATACAGAGAGATCGAGTAATTTTTTTCTGTGATCCATCACCAGTATATTTGCTAAGAGATGGATATTTATTGCTTTCACAAAATGACAGATTTTTTTCCGGACACACATGCTGATTTAGTTTCAACTATGTGGCAGAATTTCTTATAGACCATATCTTTCACATACTCTGGAGCGAGGTATCCAGCTCATTAATTTTGAAGAAAGGATTCTGACAATGTATGACATAAATTAGAACAATAGAAGTTTTGGGGGGAAGGGGCAAGAGCTGTCAGAATTTAAGAAATTAGTCTAAAGAAGTTGCAATGCTGAAGGTGAAATTTTGCATTTTGGTTACTAAGTTATTTTGTAGTATTCAAACATGAAAATCAACAAAATGTAGACATTATTAGAACATATGTACCAGATTTGGAAAATAATTCCGTGAATTGACTGCACACCATTTTCCTAATAAGATTGGAGAAATTTTCTTACAAATCCTCTTAGGTGTTCTAAAGAAAAACTGTGGGCAAGTGTATGGTTTTATTACAAATATTATGAAAAAGGCTGAGTGATTCCTAAAAGATTATCCAGCTAATAGGACAGTGCCTGAATTTGTGTCAATTCTCCTAAATTTGGGGGTTATTTTGATAAACATTGCAAAAATAACATCTGTGATCTACAGGCACTGGCTGTATTTTCAACCTTGTGACTCTAAGGAAATGTACAACGAACAGAATAAATGACAGATACGCAGGCCAGTCAGTAACCAAAGTTGGCGTCAAAGCTCTGTACCTAGCTGTGAGGCTGGGTAAGCGAGTTTTCTTGGCTTGGAGGTTGCTGTGTTGGCTGTTAAGCCTGGACACATAAAACATTGAAAGCTTTATGCCACCCTCATGGTAATTTTTCATTGTCACATTTCTCTGGTGTTTCAAATAAACTGCAACAGTTCAACTATGATAGAACATTGACCATAGTGTGGCTATGAGTGGTTTCTAAGACTATAAGCATGGGGGTCAGTGTAAAGACTTAAAGACTATTGTAGTTGTCCAGGTAAAAGAAGACTGTTGCCCGATTAAGTCAGATGAAGTAGAGATGGAAGAAGGAGATCAGTTCAGCTTGGTGTTGTCTGAATATGACTGATGAGAAAACAAATGAAGAAGCAAAGATGATGGTCATATTTTTTGACGTGAGTGATTGGGTTAATATATATTAACTGAGCTTTGGAAAGAGGAGAAAGGCAAGTTTTGAAGTAAAGATTATTGATCTATTTTTGGACATAATTTGTTGATACCAGTTATGTTTCAGATACTGAGATCTAGGAGGCAATTGGATAGATATGAAGGTCAATGTGACAGACAGAATTCAAAGAGGATTCCTAATGACCCTGATACCCTTGTATAACCCTCTTCTTTTGAGGGTGTGTATACGGGGTTACTTTTAACTTGCTTCTAACTAACAGAATATGGCAAAAATTGGTTACATAAAAGGTAAAGGGATTGGGACTGGATTAAGGAGCTTGTATAATAAGAGAAAAGATGCCATCACCCAAGGAAAGTCTGTAGTGTGAGAGAGCCAGCAGGCCAAGGACAGAACCTGGAGGCACACCCACATTTTGGGAAGGAGATTTACTACCCCCAAAATAATAATAATAATTGAAAGATGACATCAGAAATTTCTTCAGAATTAATTTTGAAGAAAGGATTCTGACAATGTATGACATAAATTAGAACCATAGAACTTTTTGATGTGAACAGGAAGGAGTGAAGTTAGAAAATCTAGGGAATAGTGAGCAACCATGTTAAACAGAGCAGGAAGATCCAGGTGGGCAGAGACCAAAATGTGGTCCACGCAGACATCACAGGGTTTGCTTCTGAGCAGTTTTAGTCAAGGATGTTGGTGAAAAACATGGGGGAGTCGGATGCAGTGGGCTGAGGAATGAAGCTGGAATGATTAAATGAAAAGGATAGGCAGTCTCTAAAGAGAATAAAGTAAGTCATCTTTATCTTTTTCCTTCTCTTTCCCCTTCCCCTACACCATCCCCTTCCTTCTTATTTTCCTTCTTATCCTCCTCCTTCTTCACAATGAGGTAGATTTGAACACATTCATGGGCTGAAAGAAAAGATCCTTCAGAGATTCAAGTATTCCCTTTCATTATTGATTTAATATTTGCAGCTTGCTACTGTGCTGGGCTACTATGACAAATCAGATCTACTTCTGACTTTGAGGGGGCTATGTCAGACAGAATAATGACCCCCCAAATGGTGTCCACATCCTAAGCTCTGGATCTGTAAATATATTACCTGTTAGATGGCAAAAGGACTTTGCAGATTGATTAAGTTGAGAATCTTGCCATGGGGAGATTTTTCTGGGTTACATGAATGGGCACAACAGAATCACAAGGGTCCTTATAAGAGGGATTTGGGCAGGTCAGAGTTACAGAAGGAGATATGAAGGAGAGTCAGTGAGAGATTGGAAGATGCTGGGCTGCTGCTTTGATGGAGGAAGGGGCCTCAAGCTAAGGAGTGCAGGTGGCCTCTAGAAGCTAGCAAAGCAAGGAATCAGATTTTCCCCTATAGCTTTTAGATGGAGTATGGCGCTGCTGATACCTTGGCCTAATAAAACCTATTCAGACTTCTGATCTCCAAAACTGTAATATAATATATATATATATATGTTGTTTTAAGCCAGTAAAGGTGTGGCAGTAGAATACTAATAAAGAAGTTAATGACAGAGACAGTCTTACAGACCCTTTCTTGATAATGCTGCCCCTGGGTGGGCACAGGGCACCATGGGAGAATCCACCAATGGGCCCTGACTGGAATCATGGCTGCAGGGTTTGGGGAGGAGGCAAGGAGAGCTGGACAGCAGCAGAAACATCTAAGCAGCATTAGATGGAAAAGTAGGAGTCAGGCAAATGGAGGTAGGCAGTGCGGAGGAGAGAATATTTCAAAGACGGAGCAGCAGGGACAAACCTTCAAGTCAAGAGAAAGTGGGACCAGCTTTGAAAACTTCAGGAAGTGAAGTGAGACTGGACTCCTGAGTCTCAAGTGAACAGTGAAGGGAGACGAGGCTGAGGGCTGGGCGGGCACCAGCCGTGTCTGCCATGCTAACTTGTTTGGGGTATATCCTAGTGACATATACGAATCAGTGAAGAGTCTTCAGTAGGGGAATAAACATAATATATGTAAGTCACAAAAATATCTCTGGATAATCTGTGAGAATAAATTGGAAATCTGGAATCTGGAAGCTGAGTTATGCGAAGACAGTAAGAATAAGACCTTGAGGCCATGGTGGCTTAGCCAGGGGGTAGGTTATGGAAATGAGGAAAGGATGGAACTACACGTGATAAAAGCAGCAGATGGGCATCAGGAGCAAAGCAAAGTCTGGAGGAGGGCTGAAGATGGTCAGCTAAGTTGACAGGCAACAGGAGAGAGTCCCTGGAGATGGGACGTGGAGGGCGGCAGGAGAGGAAAACTTGCAGGGCAGCAGAGGTGGGTTGAAGCTCACACTTGATTGCCCCACTTTCTGTGTGAGCTGGGCCATCCTCTGTGGGGGCCAGGGTTGGGGGAGGTACAGCTTTGAAATACCTGCTTAGAAGAGTTATTAAGGATCAGACCAAATCCAAGAATTGGGCCACTGGCTTCTTCCACCTCATTCTAAATCTATACATTGCGTTGCCCTTCATACCCTGCACAGTCAAAACCCCACGCATGACTTTTGACACCCCCAAATCTTACTTTACTAATAGCCGACAGTTGACTAGAAACCTTATAGATAGCATAAGCAGCTAAATAGCACACATTTTCAGACTATATATTTATATACTGTATTTTTACAACAAAGTGAGCTAGAGAAAAAAATGTTATTAAGAATTTTATGAAGAAGAAATACATTTACACAGTAGTGAGTATAAAGACCAGCCCAGTTCAAAAGTGTGTTTTTAAAGGGTCAACTGCATTTTGGCCTTGCGGCTCCCTCCTCCTCCCCAGGGGGTGTCATATTTTTAAATTTTTTTTATTAATTATAATGAGGTGACATGGATCAATCAGGGTACATAGGTTCAGAGAAAACATCTGAAGGTTATTTTATTATGTACATACATATCACCCAAAGTCAAATTGTCTTCCCTCACCTTCTATCTGGTTTTCTTTGTGCCCCTCCTCTCTCCTCACCTTCTCCCTTTCCCCCCTCTCTCCCCATCCCCGGTAACCACCACACTCTTGTCCCTGTCTCTGTGTCTTTTTTTTATGCCCTACCTATAAATGGAATCATATAGTTCTTAGTTTTTTCTGATTTACTTATTTCACTCAGTATAATGTTATTAAGATCCATGCATGTTGTTGTAAATGATCCGATGTCATCATTTCTATGGCTGAGTAGTATTCCATAGTGTACATGTGCCACATCTTCTTTATCTAATCATCTATTGAAGGGCTTTTTGGTTGTTTCTATGTCTTGCCCACTGTGAACAGTGCTGCAATGAACATGGGGGCTGCATGTGCCTTTACGTACCAATGTTTTTGAGTTTTGGGGGTATATTTCCAGTAGAGGGATTGCTGGGTCATATGGTAGTTATATTTTTAATTTTTTGAGGAAGCACCATACTTTCTTCCATAATGGTTGTACTACTTTATATTCCCACCAACAGTGAATGAGGGTTCCTTTTTCTCCACAGCCTCTCCAACACTTGTTATTACCTGTCTTGTTGAATCTAACAGGTGTGAAGTGGTATCTCATTGTAGTTTTGATTTGCATTTCTCTAATAGCTAGTGAAGATGAGCATCTTTTCATATATCTGTTGGCCATTTGTATTTCTTCCTGGGAGAAGTGTCTGTTCATGTCCTCCTTTCATTTTTTATTGGACTATTTGCTTGTTTGTTGTTGAGTTTTACGAGTTCTTTGTATATTTTGGATATTAGGCCCTTATCTGTGTTGTTGTTTGAAAATATCATCTCCCATTTAGTTGGCTGTTTGTTTTGATGTTAGTTTCTCTTCCTGTACAAAAGCTTCTTAGTCTGATGTAGCCCCATTCATTTATCTTTGTCTTCACTTCCCTTGCCTTTGGAGTCAAATTCATAAAGTGCTCTTTATAATCAAGGTCCATGAGTTTAGTAGCTATGTTGTTTTCTATGTAATTTATTGTTTCAGGTCTTATATTTAGGTCTTTGATCCATTTTGAATTAATTTTAGTACAAGGAGATAAGCTGTAGTCAAGTTTCATTCTTTTGCATGTGGCTTTCCAGTTTTCCCAGCACCATTTGTTGAAGAGGCTTTCTTTTCTCCATTGTATGTTGTTGACACCTTTATCAAAAATTATTTGATAACAAAATAAACAGACAGCCAACTAAATGGGATATGATATTTTCAAACAACAGCTCAGATAAGGGCCTAATATCCAAAATATACAAAGAACTCCTAAAACTCAACAACAAACAAACAAACAATCCAATAAAAAAATGGGAAGAGGACATGAACAGACACTTCTCCCAGGAAGAAATACAAATGGCCAACAGATATATGAAAAGATGCTCATATTCTTTAGTTATTAGAGAAATGCAAATCAAAACTGCAATGAGATACCACCTCACCCCTGTTAGATTAACTATTATTAACAAGACAGGTAATAGCAAATATTGGAGAGGCTTTGGAGAAAAAGGAACCCTCATACACTGTTGGTGGGAATGTAAAGTAGTACAACCATTATGGAAGAAAGTATGGTGGTTCCTCAAAAAACTGAAAATAGAACTACCTTATGACCCAGCAATCCCTCTACTGGGTATATACCCCAAAAACTCAGAAACATTGATACGTAAAGACACATGCAGCCCCATGTTTATTGCAGCATTGTTCACAGTGGCCAGGACATGGAAACAACCAAAAAGCCCATCAATAGATGACTGGATAAAGAACATGTGGCACATATATACTATGGAATACTACTCAGCCATAAGAAATGATGACATTGGATCATTTACAGCAAAATGGTGGGGTCTTGATAACATTATACGAAGTGAAATAAGTAAATCAGAAAAAAAACAGGAACTGCATTATTCCATACGTAGGTGGGACATAAAAGTGAGACTAAGAGACATTGATAAGACTGTGGTGGTTACGGGGGGGGGGAGAGGGAGAGGGAAAGGAGTAGAGGGTGGGGCACAAAGAAAACTAGATAGAAGGTGACAGAGGACAATCTGACTTTGGGTGATGGGTATGCAACATAATTGAACAAGATAACCTGGACATGTTATCTTTGAATATATGTATCCTGATTTATTGATGTTGCCCCATTAAAAAAATAAAATTATTAAAAAAATAATCAAAATTAAAAATTAAAAAAATTATTTGACCATATACATGTGGTTTTATTTCTGGGCTTTCTATTCTGTTCCATTGGTCTGAGTGTCTACTTTACTGCCAATATCATGCTGTTTTGATTGTCATGGCTCTATAATATAATTTGAAGTCAGGTATTGTAATGCCCCCAGCTTTGTTCTTTTTCCTTAGGAGTGCCTTGGCTATTTGGGTTTTTTTATAGTTTCATATAAACCTGATGATTTTTTTGTTCCATTTCTTTAAAAAATGTCATTGGAATTTTGATGGGAATTGCATTAAATTTGTATATCACTTTGGATAATATAGTCATTTTGACTATATTTATTCTTCCTATCCAAGAACAAGGAATATTTTTTCATTTCATTGTATCTTTTTAAATTTCTCTTAACAATGCTTTCTAGTTTTCATTATATAGGTCCTTTCCATTCTTTGTTATGTTTATTCCTAGGTATTTTATTTTTTTTGTTGCAACCATGAAGGTGATTATTTTATTTGAGCTCATTTTCTGAAGTTTTATTGTTGGCATATAGAAAGGCAATGGACTTTTGTATATTAATTTTGTATCCTGCAATATTACTGTATTGGTTTCTTGTTTTTAGTAGTCTTTTTTGGAATCTTTGGGGTTTTCAATGTATAGGATCATATTATCTGCAAAAAGCGAAACCTTTACTTCTTCTTTCCCAATATAAATGCCTTTTATTTCTTTCTCTAGTCTGATTGCTCTGCCTAGGACTTCCAGCACTACGTTGAATAAAGGTGGAGAGAGTGGACAACCTTATCTTGTTCCTGATATTAAGGGAAGAGTCCTCAGTTTTATGCCATTTAATCTGATGTTAGCAGATGGTTTATAATAGGTGACCTTTATTATGTTGAGATATTTTTCTTCTATACCCATTTTGTTAAGTATTTTAAACATAAAATGATGTTATATTTTATCGAATGCCTTTTCTGCATCTAATGATAAGATCATATGGTGTTTGTTCTTTTTTTTGTTGATACGGTGTATTACGTTAACGGTTTTACGTATGTTAAACCATCCTTGTGATTCAGGGATGAATCCCACTTGATCATGATGAATTATTTTTTTAATATGTTGTTGTATTCGATTTGCTAGTATTTTGTTTAGGATTTTAACATCTGTATTCATTAGAGATATTGGTCTGTAGTTTTCTTTTATTGTGTTGTCCTTGCCAGGTTTTGATATGAGGGTTATGTTGGCCTCATAAAATGTGTTTGGCAGTATTGCTTCTTCTTCAATTTTTTGGAAGACTTTGAGTAGAATAGGAACCAAATCTTCTTTGAATGTTTGATAGAATTCACTAGTATAGCCATCTGGCCCTGGACTTTTATTTTTGGGGACTTATATTTTTGTGATAGTTGTTCCTATTTCCTCCCTGCTAATTGGTCTGTTTAGGCTTTCTGCTTCTTCATGACTCAGTCTAGGAAGATTGTATTGTTCTAGGAATTTGTCCATTTCTTCTAGATTGTTAAATTTGGTCACATATAGTTTTTTATAATATTCAAAAATAATTCTATGTATATCTATAATATCTGTGGTGATTTCACTCCTTTCATTTTGAATTTTGTTTATATGAGGCCTTTCTCTTTTTTCCTTAGTGAGTCTTGCCAAAGGTTTGTCAATTATGTTGATCTTTTCAAAGAACCAGCTCCTTGTTTTATTATTTTTTCTATAGTTTTTCTGTTCTCTATTTCATTTATTTCTGCTCTGATTTTTATTATTTCCTTTCTTCTGCTTGTTTTGGTTTGTCTTTGTTCTTCTTTTTCTAGTTCTTTAAGATGTGAAGTTAATCGGTTTACTTGGGCTCTCTTGTTTGTTCATATAGGCCTGTAGTGATATGAACTTCCCTCTTATTACTACTGCTTTTGCTGTATCCCAGAGATTCTGATATGTCGTATTGTTATTTTTGTTTGTCTGTATGTATCTTTTTGATTTCTGTGCTTATTTCTTCTTTGACCCACTCATTTTTTAAAAGTATGTTGTTTAGTTTCCACATTTTTGTGGGTTTGTTTACCTTTTTTGCAGTTGAATTCTAGTTTCAAGGTTTTATGATCAGAAAATATGCTTGGTATAATTTCAATCTTTCTGAATTTGTTGATTTTATTTTTGTGGCCCAACATATGGTCAATTCTTGAGAGTGTTCCATGTACACCAGAGAAAAATGTATACTCTGGCACTTTGGGATGAAATGTCCTCTAGATGTCTATTATATCCAATTGTTCTAGTGTTTTGTTTAAGTCCAATATATCTTTATTGATTTTCTGTTTGAATGAACAATCTAGAGCAATCAGCGGTGTATTGAGGTATCCAAGTATGATTGTATTTTTGTCGGTTTTTGTTTTTAGGTCAATCAGTAGCTGTCTGATATATTTTGGTGCTCCTTGGTTTGGTGCATATATATTAAGAAGTGTTATGTCTTCTTGATTCAATGTCACCTTTATCATTATGAAATTACCGTTTTTGTCTCTGATTACCTTTGCTGTCTCTAGTCAGCATTGTTAGATATGAGTATTGCTACACCTGCTTTTTTTGGATGTTATTTGCTTGGAGTATTGTTTTCCAGCCTTTCACTTTGAATTTGTTTTTATCCTTGTAGCTTAGATGTGTTTCTTGTAGGCAGCACACAGTTGGATTTTCTTTTTTAATCCATTCTGCTACTGTGTCTTTTTATTGGTGAGTTCAATCCATATATGTTTAGTGTAATTATTGGCACTTGAGGGTTTTTGATTGCCATTTTATATATTGGTTTCTGATAGTTTTGTATCTTGTTTGGTTCTTCTCTTTTATTTTTCTATTATTTGTTTTTGTTTGGTTACAATCCATACATCTTTCCTCTGTTACTTCTTTTTTCAAGCCATGTGCTTCTGTGATGGTTTTTTTCAGGGGTGGTTACCATTCAGTAATGGAAAGGATACATATCATGTTCATTGTAGTACATTATCTCCTGAGTGCTTCTGCACTCCATCCTCCTTTGCTACTATTAATCTTTGTCCTCTCCCCTTTTTTTTTGTTTTTGTTGTCACAGATTAATCTTGTTTTTATTGTGATCTTGATGGAGCTTTTACTTGTAGTTTTGTTTTGTTCTTTGTATCTGGCCAGAAAACCCACTTTAGTATTTCCTGAATTGGGTGTTTTTTGGTTATAAATTCCCTCATCTTTTCTGTATCTGTGAATGTTTTTATTTCTCTTTTGTATTTGAAGGATAGCTTTGATTGGTATAGTATTCTTGGCTGGAATTTCCTCTCTTTCAGAACTTTAAATATTGGGGTCCACTCTCTTCTAGCTTGTAGAGTTTCTACTGTGAAATCTGTTGATAACCTAATCTAAATCTGTTGTAATCTAATAATACAACATTCTTTTATATGTTGTATTCTTCTTTTCCCTGGCTGCCTTGAGTATTTTTTCTTTGTCATTGGTTTGTGCCAATTTCATTATGATGTGCCTTGGAGTAGGTTTGTTAAGATTAAGATAACTTGGTGTTCTGTTTGCTTCCTGAATTTGAGGCTTTAGTTCTTTCCACAGGCTTGGGAAGTTCTTGTCTATTATTTGTTTGAATATGTTCTCCATTCCATTTTCTCTCTCTTCTCCTTCTGATATACCCATTATTCTTATGTTGCTTTTTCTGATGGAGTCAGACAATTCCTGTAGGGCTATCTCATTTTTTTAAATTCGTGAGTCTCTCATCTCTTCTCTGTAGTGCCTCTAGTTGCCTATCTTCTATGTCACTAATCCTTTCTTCTATCTGGCCTGTTCTATTGGCTAAGCGTGTTACCTCATTTTTCAGTTCATGAATTGAGTTTTTCATCTCTGTTTGATTTGGTTTCATAGTTTTAATTTCCTTGGTGATATATTGTTTCTGTTCATTGAATTGTTTTTTGAGCTTCCTAATTGCCTTTCTGTGCTTTTTTGTATATCCCTGAGTATTTTTAGGACTTCAATTTTAAATTCTCTGTCATCTAACTCCAAGGTTTTTAGGTTATTAAAATTTTTTTTAATAGATTTTACTCATCTATCTGAGCTACATCTCTCTTTTGTATCCATGATATTTGATTTCTTTTTCCTTAATTGCATTTGAGAGTGGTATTGTTAATAACTCTAATAAAATTTGATTGAAATTTTTTTTTGAGTAAATACAGTGAAAAACTGGAGATTCTATTGTGCTTAGTGAAACAAAAATACATAGAATGGAGGGCCTAGGTTGGAGGAAAGTGACAAAGAGGCAAGAAGTGAGGCCAGAACCCACAAAATGCCACAAGAAAAATATTTGGATCAAGAATAAAATAATTTGTTTGTAAATGATGGTCAAATGAAAGAACTAGTGTAAGAAAAAGAAGAAAAAGAAAAAGAGAAAAAAGAAAAAATACAGTAAAAAATAAAAATTCTACTATATTAAATGGAACAAAAACTACACAGAATGGAGATCCGGAGTTGGGGGTAATGCTAGAGATAAAAAGAGAAGTAAAGAGCACACAAAAGAAAATTTGAATCCAGAATAAAATGATTTGTTTGTGGGTGAGATCCAAATGAGAGAAAAAATGAAAGAGAAAAGACGAAAGAGAGAGAGATAGAAAAAAAAATTGAGTTAAGAGTTTTGGAATGTAACACTGATAAAAAAAAAAGAATGGAAAATGTAACACCTATGGGTAATAAAGTTCAAAATGAAAAGAATAAAACGAAAAGAGGATAAAATGACCAAGGTGGAAGAAAAAGAAAAAGGATAAGACATATAAGAAAAAAATGAAAAAAGTTATAAAGACTGTGGATTTTTCCTAATTTTGAAAAGTTACCTTCTTCCTATTTCTTTCTCTCTTTTTGGCTGCTGGTGTTGTACCCCAGGTTCTGCCCCTGTGGCACTCTTAGCAGAGATTTGCTGTTGTGTTGCTATGGTGATGACATAAACTAGGCTTCAGTCCCATTGGTAGGCGGGGCTTGTTAGTGTTTGCAGGTTCCGACAATGGGAGAGTCATTTTCCTGGAGCCTCTCCCCAAATCTCTCCTTCCTGAATCAGCAGCCTGGGGACCCAGCTGTGAAGTTGCCCCAGCCAGTGCCTGGAGAGCAAGAGGCTCTAAGAGCTGCCAAATCCCCCCTCTATCCCCACTCAATGCAGGGTTCTGGGTAAGGCTTTGCCAGCCAGAGCTGCCCGTATAATCAGGCAGGGCTGGGAGCCAATTGCTTTTCAGGTGTCTTTCTATGAGCCTCCAGGCATGTCTATTATGCCTCAGCGCTCTGGATCTACTCTCCCCAGGCTTTTTACACTTTGTAACCTGTATCAGCTGGCAGGAAGATGCCCCAGTCACTGCCTGCAAAGCAAGAGGCCCTGAAAGCCAACAAGTCCCTCCTCCAGGTTTGTTCAAAGCAAAGCTCTATGTATGGAAGCTTTGTCAACCAGAGCCACCAGCTCAAGCAGGCAGGGGAGTGAGCTTACTTCTGGTCAGGCTCCTTTCCAAGGTTCCTGGGTATGTCTAATTATATTTGCCTCAGCGCTCCATGGGTCTGCTCTCCACAGGCTTCTCCCTTGTTGGGAAGCCTACAGCTCAGCCTGCCCCACTTCAGCAGTGTTCTCTGAGGTCTGTTCCGTGGGACTGTACTTTTTAACCTATATTGGTTGGCTAGAAGTTGCCCCAGCCACTGCCTGCAGAGCAAGAGGTCCTAAGAACTATTAAGTCCCTCCTCCAAGTCCGCTTAAATCACAGGCCTGGGAAAGATGGCTTTGTCAGCCAGAGCTGCCAGCATAAGCTGACCAGGCAGTGATTAGACTGCGGGCCAGGCTCCTTTCAGCGTTCCACAGGTCTGCTCTCCAGAGGCTGCCTGCGTGCCCTTACCCCACCACTTTCACAGTTCTCATCCCCAGGAATGTGCTTTGTTAGCCTGTATGGCTGGCGGAGGCGCCGCGCCTGGACAGGTCCGGGTGTAGGGAAGCCGGCTTTTGCATACTTCCCATGTGCTGTTGTTTGGGAAGCCGGGATTATATAGAAACTCTGGTCACAGCCCATGCAGAGGGCCACTACTGACAGTCTCCAACCCAGACCCTCCATCTGGGAACGTGGGCACCCACGCCCGAAACGCCAGGTGGATTGACTCGCACACTGCCTGTGCTCACCAACCAGGATACCGGGAGTAAACAAGGCAACTGCTTACCCACCTCTGCCAGGGTCTGCTGCTGGCATTAGCTTCACATGGGCTGAGCCGTGAGCACACTCTCTTCTCAGCTTGAACATCTCTGCCCTAGCCCAGCTTTTTCTCTCACCCCCAGCCTTCCCTTCCTCTCAGTTCCAAGTGAAAGCCACCCTTCCTCATATCTGTGAGGAAAGCAGAATACTCCATTTTCTGTCTTATTTCCTTCAGAGTGGATTATATATTCAGTCACCTTTTCACCCCAATCATACCTTTGTTTGATGTATGTGTATTTTAGATGCTCCTGAGATTGTTTTTCTGTCTCTAGTTGTTGAATTTGTTGAAATTTCAGGGAGAGGTATCGGGAGCACTCCTCACAGCGCCATTTCTCTGATGTCACCTCAGGTACTCTGGCATCATATCTTGAAGTCAGCTGCATCTTTCCCCCACCCCAGGTGCCTCTGGACCAATGAAAAGGAGGCTCTGCCCTGTCACCGACTTTCTTGTTCCAGCTTCTTGGTTTATTGTCAATACCCGGAGGATAGTCAAGGCTCATTTCAAATTTCTCTTGATCCTACAAGGTGTTTGCTTGCTTGGCTTCCAGCTGCCAGCTCTGCTATTGCTTTCTAAGCACTTCTTTTTGAGAGAATCTAATCTTTGATTGCTGCTAATCCCTGGAAAAGACTGGTTTGATTTTCCAGCACTCTGGGCAGCTTGCAGACTGTAATGCAGACTGTAAAACCACCTAATCTAGCTTCCTATGTGTGGGAAGAAGAAAAAGATTATAGCTAAACAGGGTCCTTCATGTTGACAGTATAAATGCCACTAGCATCTCTGAGGTTAGGAGGGGTTCTTTCTGCAGGGTTGCCCATAAGTATGTGTATTAGGGAGGGGGGAAGTGACAATTCCCTCTCCCGAAGGGGAGGTAGGAACTTATTTTAATGGTATAATTTGTATATAGACACGGGTCTTGGTGAGAAAATTTTGGTGGTGTGTCACATGGGGCAAGTTACTTACTGTATTAGTCTTCTGGGGCTGTTATAACAAAGTGGTGCAGATAGGGTGGTGCCAACAGCAGAAATTCATTTTTTCACACTTCTGGAGCATGCAAGTCTAGGGTTAGGGTTGGTTTCTTCTGAGACCTCTCTCCTTGTGTCCTCTCCTGGTCTTCCCTCTGTGCACTTGCATCCTGGTGTCTCTTTGTTTGTCCCAAATTTTTCTTCTTGTAAAGACACCTGTCAGATTGGATTAGGGCCCACCCATAATGGCCTCATTTACCTAATTACCTCTTTAAAGTTCCTATGTTCAAATATAGTCATAATCTTAGGTACTGAGAGTGAAGGCTTCAACATATGGATTTGGGGTGGGGGGGAGACAATTCAACCCATGACATTTATCCTCCTAAGGCTCAGTGTCCTTCCTTACCTCTAAAGTAAAGATACTAATTTACCTTCCTCATATGGTTGACTTGCACATCAAATAGACCACTGCATGAAAGTGATTTAATACAGCACTTGATACAGGAGTGCTCAGCAAACAGCTGCTGTTGTGATATTGTCTAATGGCTCTACTGGGTGTGGCAACATTTACAAAGTGGGAAAAAGTATGTTCTTTGACCTCAAGAAGCTATATAAGGTCTATGCTCCCTTTTACTCTGCTATAAAGTCTCTTAACCATATATCTAGAATACATAGAAGACCAATAATAATAGTTATTCCTAGAGTGAAGAACTGTTTTGATGTAATTGATATCATCCATTGTTGTAATGGAAGTTTTTTTTTTTAAACTTCGATATAAATTTGGCTTTCTTTCTTTCTTCCCATCTATTGTCTTATAACTTTCATCTTTAGACTGCTATATTTAGTTACAGCAAAAATTTTAAAATACCTATTTTATAACAATATATGTATTTAAAATAAATCTTTTTTGCCCAAAAGTTATGAAGATACTTTATAATATCTTACTATGGTCTTCTAAGAGTTTTCATGTTTCACATCTTTTCATATTTAGGTCTTCAACCCAATATGAACAAATATTTGTATGTAGTATTTGATAGGGCACCATTTGATAGGTGCCGTTTTTCCATTTTTCTTCTATATGGGAAGTTAATGGTCTCAATGCTATTTATTGATATTTCACCTGTAAAGCCAGTAGCCACAGCCACTATCACAGCTGCCTGACCCGTGCAGGTTCAAATTTGATTCAGACAGACGGTAATGAAACAACAGAGCCAAGAACTGATGGGTCATTACCTTTAATCCCAGCTCACACCCAGCAGGTGAGAAATAGACACAGTGGGAAAACACTTCCCTTTCCATTCAGGGCTCCCAAAGCCACTAACTCATCTGAGTTTCCTAAAATCAAAGGTTTCTACTTCACCAGCCTTATTCACCTCTGTTCCCTATCTCTTTCTCTCTGCACAAACTGGCTTCTCCTTCAGCACTCTGCCATCTTATCTTGGTTGCTTCTCCTCTTTAATGCTAATTTCAGGAGCAGAGCAAGAGCAAGCCCCTGGTCTGTCTCATTTTATAGTGTAGAAACCAAAACCTTTAATTCAATATACAAATAAAGAAGTCTCTGATACAAAGTCACTTATCTGAGGCATAAATGGGATTCCTCATAAGAGTGCACCACCCCACATCATGCAACAGTTTAGGGTGTGGGGAAAAGCTTAGTTTTGAAAAGATCTTAGTATTAAAAGGGCGGGAAAGTCTTAGTCTTAAAACTAAGCCTTAGCCTGCAATGACTTTGCTGGCGTACAGCCTGTCTCCCACACCCAATATAAACTATAAGTGAGCAAACATATATATCATATTTACAAACTTATTTGACTGACATCACCCCTTCCCTATTGATTTGTAGTTCTTTCTCTCTGATGTATTAAAGTTTCATACATATGTACTTGGCTCATTTGACAACTTTTTATATGGTGCCATTGATCCATCCCATGCTCCAATTATTGTTTTAATTATTATATGTTTTAAAGAAGTCTTTTTCAAGTGCAGTCATCTATCTTAATTTTCTGTCATTGACAATATTGTAAAAGAGTCAGATAAAGTATTCTAATGACACCCCCCCACACCCAACCACACACATACATGTAGGATCATGTAGATCCGTGGTCCCATCTCCAGAGACTGATTTCATTGGTAAGCAGTGTGGCCTGGACCATCTGGGGTTTCTAGGTTGTTTGAACATCTTACCCTGCTCTTCAAGCTTGTCTTGTCCCAGTGAGACCTCCACCATCACTAATGCTCCCTTTGTAGCCTGTCTGACTTTTCCTTCTTGTGACTTTAAAAGGTTTTATCTTTATTGTTGGCATTCTGCATTTTATTAAATGGGTTCTACTTGTGGATTTGTCTGTTTTTCTTTATCCACATAGTATGCGTTCCTCTGGGGCCTTCTGTCTTTATTCAGCTGTGGATGGCTCTGAGCCATCACCCCTTTAATTCCGCTCCTCTGCCCTTCCATCCAGTCTCTGGACAGAACTCCAGTTAGATGCAAGAGGAAGCCTTTTGCTCTCTCTTACGTGTTTCTTAAATTCTCTTGTGCTTTTTATCTTCCCACCTCTTTGTACAGCACTCTAGGCAAATTGCCTAATGCCACAAACCTTTTTACTTTAACTGTGTGAAGGGTTTATCCAGTTTACTTTGTTTTTAAGACTTAATTTCCATGTCAATATATGTTATTATTTCCAGGGGGTATTTGGCTAATCTGCCAATTTAATTTCATAGTTTTGTGGTTTAGTTAAATAGTAGCTATTTCTTCCTTTCTCTCTTTGAGGCCCTTAAACATGCTTATGTTAAAGTCATTTCAAACATTTCTAGTAATTATTCTGTTTTGTTGGAAGCAGGGTTGCTTGCCAGACTTGGCAAAAATAAAAAATAAAAGGACAAACAGTTAAATTTGAATTTTAGATAAAAATAATATTTCTTTTTTTTTTTTTTTTATAATTTTATTTTTTTAATGGGGTGACATCAATAAATCAGGATACATATATTCAAAGATAACAAGTCCAGGTTATCTTGTCGTTCAATTATGTTGCATACCCACCACCCAAAGTCAGATTGTCCTCTGTCACCTTCTATCTTGTTTTCTTTGTGCCCCTCCCACCCCCTATCCCTCTCCCATTCCCCCCTCCCCCCCCGTAACCACCACACTCTTATCAATGTCTCTTAGTTTCACTATTATGTCCCACCTACGTATGGAATAATACAGTTCCTGTTTTTTTCTGATTTACTTATTTCGCTTCGTATCATGTTATCAAGATCCCACCATTTTGCTGTAAATGTTCCGATGTCATCATTTCTTATGCCTCTCCAACATTTGCTATTACCTGACTTGCTAATAACAGCTAATCGAACAGGTGTGAGGTGGTATCTCATTGCCGTTTTGATTTGCATTTCTCTAATAGCTAAAGAAGATGAGCATCTTTTCATATATCTGTTGGCCATTTGTATTTCTTCCTGGGAGAAGTGTCTATTCATATCCTCTTCCCATTTTTTTATTGGATTGTTTGTTTGTTTGTTGTTGAGTTTTATGAGTTCTTTGTATATTTTGGATATTAGGCCCTTATCTGAGCTGTTGTTTGAAAATATCATTTCCCATTTAGTTGGCTTTCTGTTTATTTTGTTATCAGTTTCCCTTGCTGAGCAAAAACTTCTTAGTCTGATGTAGTCCCATTCATTAATTTTTGCCTTCACTTCTCTTGCCATTGGAGTCAAATTCATAAAATGCTCTTTAAAACCCAGGTCCATGAGTTGAGTACCTATGTCTTCTTCTATGTACTTAATTGTTTCAGGTCTTATGTTTAGATCTTTGATCCATTTTGAGTTAATTTTTGTACAGGGGGACAGGCTGTAGTCGAGTTTCATTCTTTTGCATGTGGCTTTCCAGTTTTCCCAGCACCATTTATTGAAGAGGCTTTCTTTTCTCCATTGTGTGTTGTTGGCCCCTTTATCAAAAATTATTTGACTATATATATGTGGTTTTATTTCTGGACTTTCTATTCTGTTCCATTGGTCTGAGTGTCTATTTTTCTGCCAATACCATGCTGTTTTGATTGTCGTGGCCCTATAATAGAGTTTGAAGTCAGGTATTGTTATGCCCCCAGCTTCATTCTTTTTCTTTAGGATTGCTTTGGCTATTCGGGGTTTTTTATAGTTCCATATAAATCTGATGATTTTTTGCTCTATTTCTTTAAAAAATGTCATTGGAATTTTGATGGGAATTGCATTAAATTTGTATATTGCTTTGGGTAATATAGCCATCTTGATTATATTTATTCTTCCTAGCCAAGAACAAGGTATATTCTTCCATCTCATTATATCTTTTTCAATTTCCCTTAACAATGGTTTATAGTTTTCATTATATAAGTCCTTTACATTCTTTGTTATGTTTATTCCTAAGTATTTTATTTTTTTTGTTGCAATCATGAAGGGGATTATTCTTTTGAGTTCCTTCTCAGTTGTTTCATTGTTGGCATATAGAAAGGCTATTGACTTCTGTATGTTAATTTTGTATCCTGCGACCTTACTGTATTGGCTTATTGTTTCTAGTAGTCTTTTTGTGGATTCTTTGGGGTTTTCGATGTATAGGATCATATCATCTGCAAAAAGTGATACCTTTACTTCTTCTTTTCCGATATGGATGCCTTTTATTTCTTTGTCTTGTCTGATTGCTCTGGCTAGAACCTCTAGTACCACATTAAATAAGAGTGGAGAGAGTGGACAACCCTGTCTTGTTCCTGATTTAAGGGGGAAAGCCTTCAGTTTAGTGCCATTTAATATGATGTTAGCTGATGGTTTATCATATATGGCCTTTATCATGTTGAGATATTTTCCTTCTATACCCATTTTGTTGAGAGTCTTAAACATAAAATTGTGTTGTATTTTATCGAAAGCCTTTTCTGCGTCTATTGATAAGATCATGTGGTTTTTGTTCTTTGTTTTGTTGATATGGTGTATTACATTAACCGTTTTACGTATGTTGAACCATCCTTGAGATTCTGGGATGAATCCCACTTGATCATGATGTATTATTTTTTTAATATGTTGTTGTATTCGATTTGCTAGTATTTTGTTTAGTATTTTAGCATCTGTATTCATTAGAGATATTGGTCTGTAGTTTTCTTTTTTTGTGCCATCCTTGCCTGGTTTTGGGATGAGGGTTATGTTGGCCTCATAAAATGTGTTTGGAAGTATTGCTTCTTCTTCAATTTTTTGGAAGACTTTGAGTAGAATAGGAACCAAGTCTTCTTTGAATGTTTGATAAAATTCGCTGGTATAGCCGTCAGGGCCTGGACTTTTATTTTTGGGGAGGTTTTTAATGGTTTTTTCTATTTCTTCTCTACTGATAGGTCTGTTTAGGCTTTCTGCTTCTTCTTGACTCAGTCTAGGAAGGTTGTATTTTTCTAGGAATTTATCCATTTCTTCTAGGTTGTTGAATTTAGTGGCATAAAGTTTTTCATAGTATTCTACAATAATTCTTTGTATATCTACGGTGTCCGTGGTGATTTCTCCTCTTTCATTTTGGATTTTGTTTATATGAGTTCTTTCTCTTTTTTCCTTGGTAAGTCTTGCCAAGGGTTTGTCAATTTTGTTGATCTTTTCAAAGAACCAGCTCCTTGTTCTATTAATTTTTTCTATAGTTTTTCTGTTCTCTAATTCATTTATTTCTGCTCTGATTTTTATTATCTCCTTTCTTCGGCTGGTTTTGGGTTGTCTTTGTTCTTCTTTTTCTAGTTCCTTAAGGTGGGAAGTTAAGTGGTTCACTTGGGCTCTCTCTTGTTTGTTCATATATGCCTGAAGCGATATGAACTTCCCTCTTATCACTGCTTTTGCTGCATCCCATAGATTCTGATATGTCGTATTGTCATTTTCATTAGTCTGTATATATCTTTTGATCTCTGCGCTTATTTCTTCTTTGACCCATTCATTTTTTAAAAGTATGTTGTTTAGTTTCCACATTTTTGTGGGATTTTTTTCCTCTTTTTTGCAGTTGAATTCTAGTTTCAAGGCTTTATGATCAGAAAATATGCTTGGTACAACTTCAATTTTTCTGAATTTGCTGATATTGTTTTTGTGGCCCAACATATGGTCAATTCTTGAGAATGATCCATGTACACTGGAGAAAAATGTATACTCAGTCACTTTGGGATGAAATGTCCTGTAGATGTCTATCATATCCAGGTGCTCTAGTGTTTTGTTTAAGGCCACTATGTCTTTGTTGATTCTCTGTTTGGATGACCGATCTAGAGCCGTCAGCGGTGTATTGAGGTCTCCAAGTATGATTGTATTTTTGTCAGTTTTTGTTTTAAGATCAATAAGTAGCTGTCTTATATATTTTGGTGCTCCTTGGTTTGGTGCATATATATTAGGAATTGTTATGTCTTCTTGATTCAGTGTCCCCTTAGCCATTATGAAATGGCCATTTTTGTCTCTAAGTACTTTTCCTGTCTTGTAGTCAGCATTATCCGATATGAGTATTGCTACACCTGCTTTTTTTTGGATGTTATTTGCTTGGAGTATTGTTTTCCAGCCTTTCACTTTGAATTTGTTTTTATCCTTGTTACTTAGATGAGTTTCCTGTAGGCAGCATACAGTTGGATTTTCTTTTTTAATCCATTCTGCTACTCTGTGCCTTTTTATTGGTGAGTTTAATCCATTTACATTTAGTGTAATTATTGATACTTGTGAATTCCCTATTGCCATTTTATATCTTGCTTTATGTTAGTTTTGCGTCTTGTTTGATCCTTCTCTTTCGTTTTTCTATCTTTTGTTTTTATTTGGTTGTATTCCATACATCTTTCCTCTGTTGCTATCTTTTTTATCTCATGTGCTTCTGTGGTGGTTTTTTCAATGGTGGTTACCTTTGAGTAATGAAAAGGGTCCCTACCCTGTTCATTGTAGCGAACTATTTTGTGAGTACTTTTGCACTCCATCGTCCTTTGCTACTGTTAATCTCCGTCTTCTCCCCCTCTTTCTTTTTGTTGTTGTCACAGTTTAAATTTGGTTTTATTGTGTTCTCCTTGGAGCTTTTACTTGTGGCTCTGTTTTTTTTTTTGTTCTTTGTATCTGATTGGAGAACCCCCTTTAGTAATTCCTGGAGTGGGGGTTTTCTGATGATAAATTCCCTCATCTTTTCTGTATCTGTGAATGTTTTTATTTCTCCTTCATATTTGAAGGATAGCTTTGATGGGTATAGTATTCGTGGCTGAAAGTTCCTCTCTTTCAGGACTTTAAATATTGGGGTCCACTCTCTTCTAGCTTGTAGAGTTTCTGCTGAGAAATCTGATGATAATCTAATGGGCCTTCCTTTATATGTTGTATTCTTCTTTTCCCTGGCTGCCTTGAGAATTTTTTCTTTGCTGTTGGTTTGTGTCAATTTCATTATGATATGCCTTGGAGTAGGTTTGTTGGGGTTAAGAAAACTTGGAGTTCTGTTTGCTTCTTGAACTTGAGGCTTTAGTTCTTTCCACAGGCTTGGGAAGTTCTCATCAATTATTTGTTTAAGTATATTCTCCATTCCATTTTCTCTCTCTTCTCCCTCTGATATACCTATTATTCTTATGTTATTCTTTTTGATGGAGTCGGATAATTCTTGTAGGGCTATCTCATTTTTTTTTATTTTTGAGTCTCTTTCTTCTTCCCTCTGTTGTGCCTCAAGTTGCTTGTCTTCTATTTCACTAATCCTCTCTTCTATCTGACCTGTTCTATTAGCTAAGCTTGTTACTTCGTTTTTCAGCTCGTTAATTGAGTTTTTCATCTCTGTTTGATTTGTTTTTATAGTTTCAATTTCCTTGGACATATATTCTTTGTGTTCATGGAGTTGTTTTCTGAGCTCCCTATATTGCCTTTCTGTGTTTTCTTGTATATCTCGGAGGATTTTTAGGATTTCTATCTTGAATTCTCTGTCATTTAGCTCCAAGGTTTCCAATATATTAAATTTTTTCTCCATAGATTTTTCCTCATCTAGCTGTGTTACCTCTCTTTCTTTTGTATCCATGATATTCGATTTTCTCTTCCTTAATGGCATCTGAGGGTGGTTTTGTTGATAGTATTAATGAGATTTAATAAAGAATAAAAGGTTAAAAAAATAAAAAAATAACAAATCGAAAAGAGTTGTTTTTTTAAAAAAATTAATAATGAAATAAAGAAAAATAAAATAAAATAAAAATTTTTAAAAAAAAGAAAATTATTCCCCCCCTCTTTTTTTCCTCTCCTCTCCTCTCCCCTCTTTCTTGAGAAAATCTTGTGGTGGACTGTGAGTTATAACAAACAATGCCTGTGATGGAGGGCCTGAATTGGGGAAAAGTAATAAAGGGGCAAAAAAGAGAGAAAGAAAAAAAAAAAAAAAAAAAAAGGAAAAAAAAAAGAGCGTATGGACCCACAAAAAGCAAATAAGGAAAAAATTTGGGTCAAGAATAAAATGATTTGCTTTTAGGTGTTGGTTTTCTAAGAGTTATGATGAGAGGAATAAGAGGAAAATGGAAAAATGGGGGGACAAATTAAAAACTTACTATTGTATTTAGTGGAACAAGAACTAGATAATATGGAGAGCCAGGGATGGGAGCACTGCTAGTGAGTTAAAAAGGTGAAGTAAAAACCCCCCAAAATGCCACAAACATAGGTTTGAGTCCCAGATAAGATAATTTGTTTGTTATTGAGGTTTGAATGAGAGGAGATGTAAAGGAGAAAGGAAGAAACTAATATAGAGGGAGAAAAGAAAGAGAGAGAGAGAAAAAAAGAGGGAACCACTAAAAGAAGAAAAAAGAAAGGAGAGAGAGAGAGAGAGTTAAGGGTTTTGGAGTGCAACCCTCATAGAGAGAAAGGAAGAGAAGAGAAATGATAATGGGAGATGTAACACTTATGGGTAGTGTAGTTCAAGGAGAGGAGAGAGTAAGACCGGTAGAGAGTTAATCGGCCAAATTGGAGGAGGAAAAAAAAGTCTCAAGAATGAAGATAAGAGAAACAAACGAACAAATATAATAAAATGGGATAGGTTATAAAGTCTGCAGATTATTCTTGATTTTGAGAGGTTATCTTCTTGCTTTTTCTTTTCTCTCCCTCTTCCTGGTTGGTGACTCTGTACCCCGGGTTCTGCCCCTTTGGCACGCTCAGGTAGAGGTTTGCAGTTGATAAGTCTCTATGGCAATGTCATGTATTGTGCTTTATTCTCGTTGGGAGTTGAGGCTCATTAGCATTTATAGGCTCCGACAGTGAGAGAGTCCGTGTTCCTGGAGCCTTTCTCCTAGTCTTTCCTTCCTCAATTAGTAGCCTGATAGTCCAGGTATGGGGTTGCTGCTGCCTCTGCCTGGATAGTAAGAGGCTCAAATTGCTGGCAACTCCCCATTCTATTTCCACTCAGCACAGGGCTCTGGGTAAGGCTCAGTCAGTCAGAGCTGCTAGCATAATCAGGTGGGCTTTCTGCCCACTCAAAGACCACTGGCTCTGCCACTCTGTCCGGTAACACAAGCGGGCGCCCACTTCCGGGGCGCTTGGAGGAAACTCTCACTCACTGTCTGCAACCAGGATATCCGGCCAGCAGTCTCACGCTCTGAGTGAAACCCCCAACCGCAGGGAAAAGTTGCAGCGTTGGAATTGAGTCTCGCTCCGTCCCCGTGTGCGGTTTTTGCAAGGCGCTGGGGCGGCCCGAGATTCCGCTTTGGCCCACACAAAGGCCCCTGACTCTGCCCCTCTGTGCGATAACACGGGCGCGCACTGCCGAGGCACTCGGAGGAATCGCTCACTCCTTATCTGCGCGCGCAAACCAGGATATGAGGCCGGCCGCGGTTCCCTCTGAGTGAAACACCCTCCAGCACGGAAAATCTCCACCGTTGGAAGTAGTTCTCACTCCCTCCCGTGCATGGCTTTCCCAGGGCGCTGGGGCTGCCCAGAGACTCTGCCCTCAGCCCACAGAAAGGCCTCTGACCCTGCCTCTCCGTGGGGCAACACGGGCACCCACTTCCGCGGCTTAGGAAGAAATCTCTCTTCCACTAACTGCGCACCGACCAGGAGACCTGGTAAAATGGCCGCTCCGCTTGTCTTTCTTTGTTTGGGTTTGGCGCGAGTGTTAGCTTGTATTGCCCGGGTTGCCACAGGATCAGATTTTCCTCGGCTTGGATCTCTGAGCCACAGCCTGGTTCGGCCGTTTTTGCTGCGGCGGCCTGGATCTATTCACCCCCTTTGCCCGCCTCAGTTTCTATATTCACAGTTACCAGAGAAAGCCGCCCTGTTTAGGTTAGTGAGGAAGGCGGAGCATTTCTTACTCCCTATTTCCTTCGGGGTTTGGTTATATATTTAGCCAATTTTTCACTCAATCATACCTTTGGGTGTATTGCGAAGAATCTGGAAGCTCCAAGTATAGGTTTTTCTGTTTCTGGTTGAAGATCTTGTTGAGTTTTGGGGGAGATTTATCGGTATCGCTTCCTACTCCACCATTACTCTGACCTAAAAATAATATTTCTTAGTATAAAAAATAATTATTTTTGTATAAGTGTGTCCCATGCAATATTCAAGACATACTTACACTAAAAGTTTTCCATTGTCGTGTATTATGTATGGCTCTTCCGGCCTTGTGACCTGCATTTTTAACAGTATCTCGTGGTGATTATGATGTACACCAAGCCTGAGAATCACAAGTCTACCCTACACTTTCTCCCGAGTTATAAGAAAAGGCATTCCTGATTATGATGTATTGGTTATTTTTCTATGTTAACTTTTCTTCTATGATTTGAAATGGTAGTTTGCAGTTGTGTCATAAGAAGGTTATTTTCAAAGTTGTCTTTCACTTTTTTTCTCCCTTTGTGGTTGCCTTAAAGTTGCCTTCATCTGTTCCCCTGGGATCTGCCTGACCAGAAGCAGCTCTCCTCTGATGACTTGACCTCCACAGCAATGCTGGGGATATTTCAGATGCAGTCTTTAAGCCAGTGTGCAGTGTGCAGTGACCCAGTAATAATGTGCAGCCCATTTCTGGTCTACATGTTGTTTCTTTTGTTGTTAACGGTACTCAAGCTATTCAAAGGAAGTGTGCTCATGTGTGTGTGTATGTTTGTTGGTGTGTGTGTGTGTGTCTGTGTGATAATGAATATTTAAAACAAAGAGGAAAGTTTATCATGTTAACTCAACACCATCACCATCATTATGTAAAGTCTTTGTGGCAACATTCTAATTCCTGTTTCTTTAATCAATACTAAAAGATATGATGAAGAATTTTGAAATATGGTTGTCCTTTGTGAGTTTAAATAATGAAACATACTGTGCGGATGAGTTTGGCTGTTTATAGAAGAAAATAAGGGGGAGAAAATGTGTGACTCAAGAGTTAGGGAACACCCCAAATCCAAGTAAGATGCTAGTTGAGAGAGGCAGGATTGAAACGAAGTATAACTCAGGAAGTTTAGATCTAATCTCATGAACAATACTCAAGGAAAACAGCATCATTGGGTGGATTACCATCACTGAGCTCACAATGCAGACCAAGGACTGGTGTTTCTAGCCCTGAAGAGACCACACAACTGCACATCTACTGGGTGGATTGACCTTGCAATGAGGATGGGTGCACTGAGCTATTAAATATGTTGGTGAACTACTCTTAAAGGCCATCCATTGTTATAGGCTGAACAGTGTCCTTCCAAAACTCATATCCTAACCCCAGTACCTCAGAATGTAACTATATATTGACATAAAGTTTTTAAAGAAGTAGTTAAGGTATGATGAGTTCATGTGGGTGGGCCTTAATTCAATCTGACTAGTGTTCTTCTAAGAAGAATAGACTTGGACACATATGCAGAGAGAAGACCATGTGAGGACGCTGGCCGAAGATGGCCATCCTTAAGCCAAGGAGAGAGGCCTCAGATTAAACCAACTCTGCTGACACCTTAATCTTGAAATTCCACCTTCCAGAACTGTGAGAAAATAAATTTTTGTTCTTTAAGCTACCTAATCTGTGGCATTTTGTTATGGTAGCACAGAACTAATATATCCATCCAACTCTTTGCATTCTGCATTCTGAATTCAGAATCCTGGGATAAATTTCTGCTTATTATTTGACCTCCCAGACAACTATTACTATGGGAAAGAATGCACTAACCCAATACTGTGAGAGTCTGGGCTTGTCAGCTCTATTGCTCTTTGTGAATTAGTTAACTGGCATTCTGTTAATGCATCAGTTTTATCAGCATGTTTAGGATGGTTCAGTCTTTGAATATTTTTATTACTTATAAACGCTGTAAAATAAAGTTTCTGGCCCTACAGAGCCATTTTCGCACTGGAAATGTGTTTTCATCATGTCTCCTATTGTGTAACATAAATATTCAGCATTTATAAGTGTTCTTTCTAATTTTTCCCCTTAAGAATGTGCACAACAAATAGTCCCATCCCATTTTCCACACCTTATCTCTTGAAGTTTTGTGGTCAAAGATGGGGTGGAGAAATGGAATAAGGTTTGGGTACAGGATGAGAATGTCAGTTATTCAAAGGACTTCGTTTAAAAAATTAAAGTTTAGTAGTTTTTTGGGGGGTTGCATTAAATATCCTAACAGTCACTCTTCGTTGGCTATATAAAAATAGTAGCATCAAAACTTTTGTCTTGGCAAAGACTATGTTGTCACACAGATCAGTGGGGACAGAAATAAAAACAGCTGAGGAGGTGAGTAATTGTACCAAAGTCACACTGTGTACTTGAACTTGACAGCTTTTGAATTAAAGCTCCTGTTATAGAGAGCCAACCTCATGAGCTAGCTTGTTTTTCAATGATTTAAGGTAAAGTTTAGTAAGTCTTTTTTTTTACTATGATTATAGGAAGAATTAATAGTTTCCACTTGAATTTTTATTTATCTATAAACAAGATACTTCTAGCTAGATGAAGTTTGTGAAATACTATATTTCCCCCTTTTTGCTCCATGATGTTGATCTCAGTAAGACAGGCCAATAAGCCAGGACAAGTGGAATAGGGAAACCGAGATGGATAACAAAATGGCCAAGCAATTTGCAGCCTTCCAGTAAATTGCAAAATCCTATCTTCCCTAACCAAGGACAGTTAAGAGTAAATGTTTTATACTGCTCCTCCCCAACCACAGGGTAAATAGCTTAAATCAACCTTCTCCGTGGATTAGTAGAATCCACTAATTGTGCCATTTGCCAACCATACCTGAGAACACATGAAGTTAAGGGAATCTTATTTTGGTGCATCAGCATAAAGCTGATGAGTATTCTATTGAGATTCTCCCCTAAAACTTCCCCTAGACCACTAGCCTTTAAAACCCTCAAGACAAAGGACCCAGTGCCTGCTCTGCCTCCTGGGAGCCTTTCCCTTCCCCTATTTTTTTTTTTTTGTTTGTTTGTTTTAAGTAAGAGAAAGAAGGAGAGAGAGACAGTAAGGGAGAGAGACAATGAGAAGCATCAACCCCTAGTTGCATCATTTTTTAGTTGTTCGTTGACTGCTTCTCATACATGCCTTGCTGTGTGGGAGGGCGGAGGCTTAGCCAAGCCAGTGACCCCTTGCTCAAGCCAGAGAATTTAGGCTTAAGCCAGCAACCTTGGGCTTCAAGCCAGTGACCTTGGAATCATGATGATTCCCATGCTCAAGCCAGTGAGCCTGTGCTCAAGCTGGCAACCTGACGGTTTTAAACCTGGGACCTTGGCCTTGGCCAGTTTGTTCAGTGGTAGAGCGACGGCCTGGCGTGCAGAAGTCCCGGGGCACACAGGAGAAGTGCCCATCTGCTCCTCTACCCCTCCCCCTCTCCATCCTCTCTGTCTCTCTCTTCCCCTCCCGCAGCCAAGGCTCCATTGGAGCAAAAATGACCCGGGCGCTGGGGATGGCTCCTTGGCCTCTGCCCCAGGCGCTAGAGTGGCTCTGGTCACAGCAGAGCGACGCCCCGGAGGGGCAGAGCATCGCCCCCTGGTGGGCAGAGCGTCGCCCCTGGTGGGCGTGCCGGGTGGATCCCGGTTAGGCGCATGCGGGAGTCTGTCTGACTGTCTCTCCCCGTTTCCAGCTTCGGAAAAATACAAAAAATAAATAAATAAATAAACAAACAAACAAACCTGGGACTTCAGCATCTCAAGTCGATGCTATATTCACTACGTCATCTCTGGTCAGGCCTCTTTCTCCTATTCTTTCCCCAAGGTATGCATCTCCTAACCTCTAAAGGTCCTCATAAGACTTGCAACCAGAGCAGGAGAGCAATGGGCAGTGGCAGCTTGTCCCAAGCTAACCCTCTAAACCTGTCACCAAGGCTCCCCTTTCTCTGACCTTCCAGCGAGCCCAAGTAGCCCTGCCTAGTCTCTCCTGTTGCTTATTCTACCCTAAGCCTTTCTTGTTTCACTGTCCTCAGCTTTAATAAATCTTTAATAAATGTACTCTCAAACTCACCTGTACTTATGTTATGGGCTCTTTCCTGCACCAAGTCAAGAACCCACACACTATAGACTGGTGAGGCAGACACACCAAGGGCCAGGTTCCCTTTCTGGTAACAATAGCACTGAAAAGTGTGTGTGTGTGTGTTTCTAACAACCTTTCTATTCGTATACTTAAAAGTTTCCAAGTCTCTGTTGTCCTCCAACTTTTACAATTTTTCCATGTCTTTAGAATAATAGCTATGGCTTTGTCACTGCAAAGGGAGGCTGACCTGGGAAAGAAACTGGATCCCATGGCTGTGCTAATGGGTGGAAGAATGTGAGAGGTATTTTTCCCAGGAAGCTGACCTTGGCCCAACGTATCTCAACCTCCTACTCCCCCTAAGTCACTCCACTCCTTGTTCACTTCAGGTTTTGGGTCCTTTCCAGTTGTGTGAACAAAGTGACTGGGCAGTGGACACTCAACCTTAATTTGTTAGTGATTCATCTTATAAGGAGCAGATCAGACCAACACAGTAGGATTTGAAAAACATAGGCAATTTCTTTGTGATCTTTACCTTCACCAGGCTTGAAATTCGTTTATCAATAAGAGTCCTCTTAATGAAGGGAGTCTCTAACCAGATTGCAAGGTGGCTTTTTTTGTAAGGTAACAGATTACATGTTTGCACAGGCTCCTTACTTTTAATTTATTAGGAAATACATGACAACTGAGTGCCCAGCGAATATGACTAGGATGCTAGATCTTTAAGAGTAGCATGGAAGATCTCCAAAGACAGTCCTTGCCTTGCCAGCCAAACACATGCCCTGCCAGCCACAGTCTGCTCTCTAAACATGTCTGCCTGGCCTTCTCTCTAGTCCATCTGGAGGGAGGAGGTCAGCAGAACTGGCTAGCATCCAACTAAAAGCTTCCCCACAAAGACAAAGGCACTGCCTTAGGAAACTGGACTCTGGATCATGGAAACTAACATTAATGCACTTAAAGAGGCTGATTTGTGAGAATGACAGTGGGGAACCAGATTAATTTTATTACCTTCAAAACATGATCGCAAGATGGTAATTTAGAAATAATATTTTGCCTTAGGAAGTTTAAGAAATGTTGTAGATATAACAGGGATTTGAGCCCACAGTTTTCTGTCTCCATTGGGACCTGGACTCTCGTCTCCTGCACAGGGGAAGCAGTAGGGCTGAGTTCAGCCCCTGCTCTTGAGACAGGCCCTGGCGTGGGCCCTGGCGGTCTCGTGCGGACAGTTACTGATACTTGGGCAAACTTCTCATTGGTGTGGTTCTATCAGGTCAGTACAACAATCTTTAAAAAAATATACATTCCGGCCCTGGCCGGTTGGCTCAGTGGTAGAGCGTTGGCCTGGCGTGGAGTCCCGGGTTCGATTCCCAGCCAGAGCACATAGGAGAAGTGCCCATCTGCTTCTCTACCCTTCCCCCTCTCCTTCCTCTCTGTCTCTCTCTTCCCCTCCCGCAGCCGAGGCTCCATTGGAGCAAAAGATGGCCCGGGCACTGGGGATGGCTCCTTGGCCTCTGCCCCAGGCGCTAGAGTGGGTCTGGTCGTGACACAGTGATGCCCCGGAGGGGCAGAGCATCGCCCCCTGGTGGGCAGAGCGTCGCCCCTGGTGGGCGTGCCGGGTGGATCCCGGTCGGGCGCATGCGGGAGTCTGTCTGACTGCCTCCCCTTTTCCAGCTTCAGAAAAATACAAAAAAAAAAAAAAAAAATACACACACACACACACACACACACACACATTCCACCTTTGGGGTTTTCTAAATATATTTTTATTCAGAGGAAAAGTACAGATGTAAGCCCAAACTCCCTTAGTTACCCATCATGCAAAGTGTCTGCTCACCACTTGTCCAGATCTCGATTACTCCACCTTCTCTTTTCTAAATGCTCTCCTAATTAATCCAAATTTCTTGACTTCTCAGCTCCTCTAAATGTTATAAATTATCTTTTCTGAGACTTTTCCAATGTTTTCCTGCCCTTTCCCAAGCATCACAGTACTTAGAAATAAGTAGCATCTCATAACTGTCATTGGATTTGATTTTAATTTACAGAAGTTCTCTCGTATTTACAGATTAGAGTTGGAGTTTCAGATCTTTCTAGTTCCCTGAGATATGTTTGCCCCCTGGGTTATAAGGGGGCCCAGAGGAAGAGGGCCTCAATGCTGTTTGCCTCGCTTTTTATTTCCTAACAGACGAGTAGGCATTGAGGGGAGAAGAGTAACACCAGATGGGAGAGGGGAAGTAGCCCACAAGATAGGCTAACACTTTTCCTCTTCCAAAACATAAATGCTGTGAATACTGCATTTGGGACCAAAGGTATGTCTCTAGTCACCATTTAGCTTCTCATTTAGAGCACTGTAGAATTTATTAACCTTACACTTTAGTTCAACACATTTTTATTAAGCACCTATTGTGTGCCAACACTAAATGATATAAAAACAAAGAGGAGACAGCAGCTGGACTCAGGGACTCACAGTCCCTGGGGTGGGAAGGAGGACCCAGGAACAGAGTACCTCGTTACCAGGTGGTTACTGTTCAGTCGGGGTCACTGACAAAGGGGTGTGGCCCCTACCTTATGCCTGCAGTACATTTTCTTTCTAATCTTTTGCAAATGCACCATGAATTCTCATTCATAACTTTGCGAGAAATAGAAATGTGTGTCCTGTTTGTGTTTCACCTAAGTAATTTTATAGTTTGAAAACAGAAATTTTAAAAACATGAGTATAAATGCTTCTTGAGCCTGACGAAGCAGTGGAGCACTGAATAGAGCATTGACCTGGGATGCTGAGGACCCAGGTTCAAATTCCTAGGTTGCTGGCTTGAATGCAGACTCATCTGGCTTGAGTGCAGGGGTCACTGACTGGAGCTGAGGGGTCGCCAGCTTGAGCAAGGGATCATAGACATGACCCCATGGTCACTGGCTTGAAGCCCAATGTCGCTGGCTTGAGCAAGAGTTCACTTACTTTGCCGGAGTGTGCCCTGGTCAAGGCACATGTGAGAAAGTAATCAATAAACAACTAAGGTGCCACAACTATGAGTTGATGCTTCTCACCTCTCTCCCTTTCTGTCTGTCCCTCTCTTTCTCTTAAAAAAAAAATGCTTCTTGATGCCCAGCAGATATTAAATGTGATTGACCACCTATACTTACCAAATCCTGGGAACTGGGCTTTAAACAACTCACACATTGTTATTGTTAAGTGAAACCTTAGCAATGCAGTCTTGTTTTGTTTTGTTGCAATGCTCTGAACTTGGTGGGATTGAAAAGTGAGAATTCCCACTGGATTCCCAAACCCTGGTGAGGCAGTTTCAACTCTGAAGGGATTTTTCTAAATTTGCATCCCAATTTCCTTTACTGGTTTTCCCAGGAATGAACCACTAGCATGATATTTGAACCAAAACCCTCCAAATTTTTTTCTGTGCAAAATGCAGAATTCAAACGGCAGGAAGGGAATGTATTCTGTAGGTCAGCCTGTTTATTTCAGGCTGTTTGCACAAGCTGCCATGGTCTGAGCCACTTACCCGGACAGCATATCCTAGGGTAAAATGACTAGTTGGAATTAATGGAATCTTGGTGTCACCTCAGTCCATTGGCAGTCCCCAGGCTGTCATTAACCCCCAGGATGCATTTGCTTCTCCTAGTAGTGTTTCCTCCTGGGTAGCAATTGCTAAATGTAGTGCACGGGAAAAAGTCAGGCCCACTATTTCCAGTTATACCCTGAAAGATAGTATAGCCATTGGGTTTCTAACATTATCCTTAAAAAGTTATCTTTGCTTACTGCTCAAGGCATTTTATGTTAGCTTTTTTATGAAGGAGAAGAAAGCAATTTTGAATTTCCAACTTGAGCAATATATCAATAGGTGATAACAACTAACTGTGGCTATAGTGAACATAATCACTAGGTTTGTTTCAGCTTTACACGTGTTGTCCATGAAACAGATATGCATCCTGAAGTAAAATTAAGATGTTTCAGAAACAAAAAAAGCAAAAGCTGGACAAATAATTTTTTGAACCCTACTGGCTCTTTACAAGATAGCTAAATTCATTAGTGTATGATAAATATCACTCTGAAAAAAAATCAGCCCACAAATTATTGTTCAAAGTTTCTGTTAGAAGTTGTGTTTTTGAAAAGTGACTGAATTTCAGGCTTGGAACATTTAAAATGTTTAAAAAACTTTTTTAATAAAAACAAATTTTCAGACTTATAAGATCTATGACGTTTTCAACTTGAGCTTTGGCCTTTAAACTTGGAAGACATTTTCACATCCTCCTTTATCTTTACAAGTAGCTGACTTTGTTTCAACCTGAACAGGAAGACTGGATAAAGAAATATCAATTTCTTCACTCTGTATCGGATGTGATATTTTTTAAAAATAAAATCTGTGGCATAACTAAACTTGCCCTTATAATTAATACAACTTACAGTGAAGAATACTCTTGCAGTCTTCCTTATGGTGACTCTTTTAGATCAAAAGCAGCCCCTCGTCCCTGGCAGTCATGTGGGCCATTCTGCAGAGCGAGCCTTTCATATTAACCCTGAGGCTGGGGAAGGAGGGAATGTCAAGCTGGGGGTGAAGGTGAAGGACAGATAACTGGGCCCCGTTTGTGATAACTGGTTTGGTGTCTGCAAATGACCATTTATGTCTGTCCAGTGAAGGCATCAGAAGGTACTGAGGTCTTAAGATGGTGTAACTGGGGTAATGACAGTTTCCCTTTGGAAAGCAATTAGAATGAATGAGAAGTCTTTTCTGATGATTTGGGGTTTTTGAATTATAATACAACCACCTGCCACATTCTAAAACCATGTTTTTTCTTGCTAAGCTTCAGTGTTATGTTTAGCTTTTCAAAAGCAGTTCAGTATTATATCAATGACTGGATCTAATAGATGAGATCTGATAACAGTTGAAAGGCACACTACAGAACAAAATGCCATCAATTGGCTAACACATCTTGGTGTGTCCTGAGCTGGTCAGATGTGTCCTAATAAATGAACACCAGGAGCAGATTGCCTTTGAAAACAAGATTCTATCACTGACAAGCAGTGCTATATTCAATTAATCTTCATTAAGAATGAAGTCCACTTGGATATGAGGAACTAGCCTTTCAAAGATTAGGTGAGAAATCTATTTCTTTTCTATGGGAGAGGTTTTACAATGTTTCTGATCAAGCACACAGCTGTAGAATCTGATTCTGGGAAACTGTATAATCACATTTCCAGCCAACCTTTGATGTCCCCAGAGCTGAAACCATGCTATTACATTTTCATGAGAACTCGCTGTTATTTGCCTCATTATAAGCATTTTGTCACATTTCCTTCTGTTTAAATAATCCAACTTAAAAGGAAGTATCTTGAGGGGACATGAGTCATGCTTTTTATATTAATTCCAGTTTTGGTTTCTGCCAAAAACATTAGTATTTATTTTCCATAAATGAGACATTTTTTCTCATGTTTACCTTTTTGCTGCTGTGAGCATATCCAACAGAAGACGTGCAGAGAGGCTTATCTTGTTCTATGGCAAAGGTCAGCTGCAAAGGGATGAGTCATTTTGAGACATTTTATTTTACAATGATTGGTATCCAAATGTTCATTTTTTTGTTGTTCAAAGATGTCTGGGTGCCAAGTGGGGTGCTGTGAGGGATTTCCCTAAACACAGGAATTTCAGTGCTAAAACTGTGAAATCTTGGGCACACGAAGCCTGTTGGCCAAGCTGGTGCTACGACAGGGAAACAGAACAATGGAGCAGTGAGGAGCAAGTCTAAGAGACCCTGTGGGAAGAGGCATTTCCTGTTTAGAAAGAAAATATACCAGAACTGGTGTGAAGATTAAAAGAAACAAAACAAAAAACTGGTATCCTTAGAAAACGAAGTACCTGGGATTCTGTGATAAGGTGCAAAGAAGTATCTTTTCTGAGAAACGTTTCTTTCCATGTTTCCTGAATTGCCACGAGTGAGTCTTTTTTCTGTTTAAAATGGCAACTATGGTACCTTTACCTCATGCTAAACACGCCAGGCGAGTTCTCATTTGTTCCCCCAGAATATCTCTAATTACTGAATCTCATTGCTAGCTCCACTTTCTAGGTAGGGAAACAGAGGCTCAGAGATAAAGAGTAACTTGCCTAAGGCAAAACAATGGGATTTTTGCCATGGGGAGTCTGAAAGAAAAAGCCTCATGCCGCTCTGCCTTACCGGCAGACGGGACAGTTCTGATCCTTGAAGCAAAGCCCTGATTCAGGGAATGGCTGAGCCATGGGCATTCACATCACGCCAGGCACATTTCTAACAGCCTTTACATAGGTCTGCTTATCTGATGTTCACATGAGCTGGGGGAAAGTGCTGAGCTACATGAAAGGACATGCTTCCCTAAGACCTAAGAAGCTCTCTCTTGATAAGAATCCACACTGTGAGGAGGGGCATCCGGAGTGGAGAAAGGAAACTTAAGGTAAAGGAGAAGGTAAGCCAGACAGAGAAATAAACTTAGTGGAGCTGGGGTGGTGAGAGATGAAGTTCTTAAAGACTGTTTGCTAACCCTAGAAGGAGACCACCACGGAGCCTGATTCTGCTTTTCTTTGTTGGGTGAGTTAGGTATTCCAAGTGTTAATATTAACTGAAGAGCAGCATCTAGCACAGTGGCGGGTCACAGCCTCCAGAGCCAGACTGTTCAGATCGAGATCCCAGCTCTCCCACTACCTGGCTCTGTGACCTTCTGACCAACCTCTCTGAGCTTCAGTAACCTCATCTATAAAAAGATCATTATAAAGACAACATCTTCCTTAGAGGTCATTGAAAGGAATCTATTAAGTAATTGATAAAAACACTAAGGAGAATCTCTGGGTACCATATAACTATTAGCTATAATTATTCAAGCTCAGAGTGTATTGTAAAGGTAAATATCATCATTGCTTTTATTCAAATTATTCTTAATTGTGTCCTTTATAATATGCAGTTTTGTGTTTACCTTCCCTTTTGCCTGTTTATCTACACAAGCTTCCTACTTGAGTTGAACAGGGTAAGTCACTTGGCTTAGTATGCAAAACTGAACAGTGTCCGTTACTTGGAGATACAGGATCCAGAAAAGCTACCATCCCTAAAAACTATTTAGATCCATAGGGTTGTTTCAAGATGGGGACCAGGCCAGAACAGGTCTGTTCCAGGCTGGCCAGGGTGTGTGGGTTCTTGATTTCATGCAGGAAATATTTTACAACACGAGTCCAGTTGATTTTGAGAGTACATTTATTAAAGTACTCTGGGGCCTGATCAGGTGGTGCAGTGGCTAGAACATTGGATTTAGACACAGAGGACCCAGGTTGAAACCCCGAGGTTGCTGGCTTGAGCGTGGGATCATAGACATGACCCCAAGGTTGCTGTCTTGAGCCCAAGGTTGCTGGCTTGAGCAAGGGGTCACTTGGTCTGGTGTAGACTCTGGTTCAAGGCACATATGAGAAAGCAATCAATGAACAACTAAGGAGCCGCAATAAAGAATTGATGCTTCTCATCTCTTTCCCTTCTTGTCTGTCTGTCCTTAGCTGTCCCTCTCTCTCTCTGTCAAAAAAAAAAAAAAAAAAAGAAGGTACTCTGGGGACAGTGAAACAAGGAAGGGTTCAGGATAGAAGAAGCAACAGGAGAGAGCCTAGGCCGGGCTGCACTGGCTCTCTGGAAACGTTATAGGAGCGAAATGAGCCAAGGTGGGGCAGCTATTGGCTCACTGAAAAGTGAAAGAAAGGGGGCCTTGGAGACAAGCTCAGGGGGGTTGCCGCTTTCTGTTCCCCTGGTTGCAAGTCCCATGGGGACCCCATAGATTAAAAATAAGATAAATGTTGGGCACATAGTATCCTTTGTTTTGAGGGCTTTATCTCTCTCCTTTAGGTAGGAATCCAAGGGGAGGTCTCAGTTGAAGCTCTCTGCACACTATTAGTCAGCTTTCCGGGTGAATTCTTTAATCTGTTGCTGGACCAAAATGAGCGCATAGAGGAACTGGGGTCATTTTCTGATCTGTTTCACCTTCAAAGAATGTCACTCAGGAGAGACCAGGACCCCAGCATGGTCTGGAATGTGTCAACTATTTGCTCCTAAGTGTCCTTGTTTCGGGAAGATAAGATCTTGGGTTTATTACATGGCTGTAAATTGCTCTACCAGTTGGTTCAGCTGCCTGTCTCAGAGTCCCCATTCTACTTGCCAAGGAATTTTTCTAGCTTCATACTGACCTGTCCCTGGGTCAGCTGGGCCTGCACTTGGTCCATTGCTTCCACTAAAATGGACATTTACAACAACATGGATGGACCTTGATAACATTATACTGAGTGAAATAAGTAAATCAGAAAAAACTAAAAGCTGTATGATTCCATACAGAGGTGGGACACAAAAATGAGACTCATGGACATGGATAAGAGTTACCAGGGAGAGAGTAAGGGAAGAGAGGGGGTGAGGGGAGAGGAGGGTAATGAAGAAAACCAGATAGAAGGTGATGGAGGACAATTTGACTTTGGGTGATGGGTATACAACATAATCAAATGTCAAAATGACCTGGAGATGTTTGTTCTGAATCTATGTACCCTAATTAATCAATGTCACACCATTAAAATTAATTGTCTAAATAAACAAAAAGGACAAAAGCTTTGGGTCAGCTAACAGCCCCACCCAGTCTCTTAGGTCCCCACCCCACCCCAGTCAGGTCTCCGGACACGCATTGCACACGTGCACTCCCAGAGCTCCAATACTGGGGAACAGTTCTTATTTTATAAAGTAGGGATTTTCACTGTTGCATGCACATTAGAATCACATGGGGAGATTTAAAAATACTGATGCTCAGGCCTCCCTCAGAGCAATGAAGTTAGAATCCTTTGAGAGTAAGGGTGAGGCCTCAGTGTATTTGTGTAAAGATACCACGCGATTCTAGTGTGTTATCAAGATTGAGAGGCACTTCTCTAAAACAAAGCCACCCCCACGCTTCCAGCCTCTGGCACCCAGCTTTTTTACCTTCTGAGTGTAAGAGAGCACTTTGGAATCCCCCAGGTGTATCATTTAAGGTGCTCTGGGCTGTAAACAGAAAACGTAGAAGCAGCAGGATCACCTGGAAACGGTGGAAATGCAACTTCTCAGCTCCCCTCTCCTCCCCACACAGCTGGATCAGGAGGTGGGATGAGAAACTAAAGAATTATCCTGGTGAAGCTCATGTATAACAAAGTTTGAGAACCACTGGCTTAGATCAGTGGGGGGCCATGGCTAGCAGTGCGGAAAAAATCACTTTATCCAGCCTTACAAGTTACACAGGGCAAGGGTGGGTGTGCGCAGGGTGGGTGGGAGGGAGGCGGTCGCACTGTTGTCTACACATATATTTTGCTGCTGTCACATTGGAGGTTTACAGATCACTGTGGTTAAAGGAGTAGCCAAAGACAGAGCCCCGAAAAAAGTCTTAGGATAATTTTAAGGTATAATTTGTATTGAGGACACCCCCATTTCTGTATAGAAGAGGTCTGTTTATTCGTGGATCAGCCACATTCAGGATCTTTGTGGGTACAGAAAGTGTGTGGACCTTTTAGAATAACAAGCCAGGGTCAAAATTAAGTTTAGTTTTAACCCCCACATTTTCCAGACTAGTTCCCTGAATTTGAAAAATTGAGCTAGATTTAGTAGAATAGAAATTCTATTAAATGAATGCTGGCCAGATCTGCAAGTGGGGTGTTCATTACTGGAGGCCACCATGTCTAATCCACGGTCTCTTAATATGTAAATATCCATAAATCAAGAAACTTTCTTAGTAAAATCGTCCTCCCAACCCCAATATCAATCTTTCAATATCCTTTGCCCTGGACTTTTTTTTTTTTTTTTAATTTTATTTATTCATTTTTTAGAGAGGAGAAAGAGAGACAGAGAGAGAGAGAGAGAAGGGGGGAGGAGCTGGAAGCATCAACTCCCATATGTGCCTTGACCAGGCAAGCCCAGGGTTTCAAACCGGCGATCTCAGCATTTCCAAGTCGATACTTTATCCACTGCGCCACCACAGGTCAGGCTGCCCTGGACTTTTTGACTCAGCATGAGAAACAGCAGTCACTATGCCAAGTATCTGGGATTATCTGTTTATCTCCCCCTAAGATAAATGGAATGTTTTGAACAAAAGGTAAGAGCATTAATTCTATCATATATTGATAGTTTGCATTAAAATAAACCACATTGGAACATCTATTGGTTTTTTGCTTAATGTTTGGGATTTTCTTCATTTTTAGTCTTGGTTTCTTAGAATCTATGGAAAGAAGAGCAATGTATAAAATTATATAACCAAATAAAGCTTTAACGGGATTATTTTCTAGCATGTCGGAAGAAGATAGTGGTTATTGTAATATCTTTAAAAATTACTTATTAATCAAATGACACAAACTTCTTAGCAGACATGCTGTAGGTTTAAACCTTTACAAAGATATTATTGAAGAGGGAATTGTGCACATTCTTCTTTCTCTCTAATTAGTGAGAAAACTAAGAAATAAGAGATACTAGTTTATCTACTAGACAAGTTAAGCAAGAATTTGGGTTTTTTTTATATTTCAAGAGAGAGTCGACATATTCTGAATCCACTTGCCTGTGAGGTACTCAAGATTGTAGATAGTTGTCATTTACGTGGATGATATTTGCTGAGGTACAAACATGGAATGGATGTATTTTTCTCCCCATCATTGCTGATAGCCATTCTCTCTCAACTCTACTTCTCATTCCTTAATGAAGTCTTGGGAAGAACCCAAAGCTTTTTACAACTTTCAGTTATCTAAAAATCCAGGTCAGTTAAAACTTCAAACTCATTTCTGGCTTAATGCTTATCTGTTTCCCTTCTCTCAGGACCAGACCCCGTCCAACCCTGCCCCCGGCACTGCCTCTCCCAGCTGGGTCTTCCCCACCCCCCACTGCCCGGGTCTCCTTCCCTAGCAGCCTGCACTCTTGGCTGAGAATGACCTGCTGCCTCCACAGGAGCAATTCACGTTGGAAGGGACGTGCCCTTCCTCCCTACTCAGGCTGCCCTTAGCCAGGCTTTGACGGGAGTGTGGAGAGGTCTGCTGCCCAGGGCTACACATGGCTGCCCTCCCTCCGCGGAATGAGATGCAGCCCCTTCTCTCTGCACACCTATTTTATTGGTTTGATTTTTCTGGGAGACTTTCTTTTTATCCCTTTTTGAGGGGAGTCCTCCAGAGAGAGAGAGAGAGAGAGAGAGAGAGAGAGAGAGAAATGATTAGAGTTATAAGATTTGCCCTAGGGGGTAAGTGATATTCTTCTCTTCATACCTTACTTAGGAAGTGGTGAGGCGAGGGGCTGGGTGGCAGGCTGGGCAGGTAGCAGAGATGGGAGGTTGCTTCTTGGTGAGCCGTGGAGGGAGCATCTAGACCTCAGTTATATATAACTTCCTTGAGAATGGGGGGTGGGGAGGGGGCTTTGCCTTAGTTTTGTGTCTCAGCCACTCACCAGAGGCACCAGAAAAAGGACTCGGCATCTTATTACCTGTGCCATCTCTCCCAGGGTGTCCTCAGTCCGAGATCTCGCCACAGGCCACTGACGTCAAGGCATGCGGGCCCCCGGGGCCGCAGTCTTATCAGACCAGGGAGTGGGGAAGGAGGGGGCTGAGCCTGGTCCTGGGTTGGCTGGACAGTGTGGGCACGCTGGCTGGAGGGGCACTTGTCCTTTCTTGCCCTGTCCTTCCTGCTGGAGTATCAGCTCGATCCCTGTATCTGTGCATACGTACCGCAGATAATTAGTCCAAAGGAAGAGGTGAATTATTCCCGCTGGGCCCATCTGTATCTATAGAGCTAGTGCAAGCCTTTCATCTGAGTCCAGACAGGCAGGGGCCCAAAGCACATTGGGCTTTGCTGTCATCCAGCTGCTCGAGCAGGAGGGAGAGCTGCTTCTGCAGCTGCCCACGTGTGATCGCAAGGGGGTCCTGGTTTTCTAGGAAGAACTCTTAGCATCAAGGACAAGTCATACTAACTGCTGTCAACTGCTACTGCTCCCGCAGTAGAGAGAACACTCACTCGTCCCCAGAATAGTGTGTCACCGTCTGAAATCCTCATGCCATCACAGACATAACCTTCACAAATAGAAATCAATAAAAACCATACGGGAAATTGTGTACTCACTACAGTACTTATGAATAATCAGAGTTTACATTTACAGGTACTTTTGATATGCCAGCTTTAGGCTAGGAGTTCAAGGTCCACAGCTGATAGACACAGACAGGTCTTTGTTCTCAAGTTGAGGACAACTAGAAGGTATATCCAGTCACCGTCAGCCAAGGAGACCCGATCATATATTAAGATCTTCTATCACTTTATATGTACCATCCCATTAACTCCTCACAACCACCCTATGGGATTAGGTAATTAGATTATCCCACTTTTTTTCAGACGCATACTCCTATAGCTTAAGAGTATACAAAACTTGCCCAAATCACACAGACAAGGACAAGCCAGGGGTAGTCCCTGGCCTTTGTCCTCAATGTTAACTGCTAAGCCTTGTGATACTGATCAAATCTTTATCAGCTTAGCAGACATGGGTCTCAGCGGGTAAGTGAGGATGTTCAGAGCTCTCAGACCTCAGCATAAATGATGCAATTTTGCTAGTTTTCATAGTTAGGTCTTCTTTGAAAAATCGGGGTCGACAGAACGTCCGCTGTGTTGTCTTCCACCCTGGACCTCTGAGGAGCAGGCTGTCTCCTCTATGAGGGACATACAAGTCAAGGCCACTTCCAAGTGATTGTTATCTTAGAGAGAGATGAATGTCATTTATGGATGTGACCAGGCTAGTTGCAGAGTGGAGTCTGGTTGCCACTGAAATAGGAAGTCCAGAGAGCCAGGTATAGGGAAGAGCTACAAGAGTCTGTGGGGGAAAAAAATCTCAATGACTTAGTTGTGCTGAATGCAATTACTGTTTAGATTGTGAAGTAAAGGCTTCAAGGTCAAAGTCCAAGCATGTGAGCAGAATACAAAAGGGTTCCAGTGGCCAGAGGACCTCTGGCTGTCCCAAAAGGGAACAGAGAAACTACCATGGCCTGCAGACCAGACAGAGAATGTCAGCAAAGGCCCATCTGACCTGCATAGAAATGCCTCCTGCCTCCACCCCTCCTTTTCTAATGGTTTCAGGAGGCAAGAATTTCAAATCAGACATGCAGTCACCTACTTTTGTGCTATTATCAGTAAGTACAATTAAAGATCAAGTAAAGGGAACTTAAGTGAATGAATTGTTTAGAGTAGTTCAAATTCAGCTGAACTCACCACTTTATTTTCTTAAAGCTCCTGAATACATCTTTCAGTTTAAAAAAAAAAATTGTAAATTCTGCAGGCAAGATTTTCTAAAAAAGTACAGAGTAGAAGGACAGTTTTTTGTTTGTCTGGGCACAGCTCCTTTCCCCGGGCTGACAGGCACCAGCAGTATTAAGAAAGGGCGCCCTCATTTGTAAGGATGTCGGAACCCATAAATATCAGATGATTTGACATACGAATGCCTTGTTCCCTGGCACATCCTGTGCCCTGAAGTGAAAACAGAATGTACAAGCCAATTCGGGTTGCTGGGGATAGAGATCATTGGGGCCAAGATTGTCTGAGACTTTCCTTCTTTGTTGATAGTCCCCATCTCCAAGCCAGAAGCCATGGCAACAAAAACGATGTGTCATCTGGCACCTGGTCGGACAGGCCTGGCACCGACAAGCAGTCAGGTTTCTCACCAATGAAATTGGAGGCCGGGGTCCCATCTGTTGGAACTTGTTATTCGTGTCAGTATAGTCTGTGAAGCCCCTGTACCACTTTCCAAAGTGGGTGAGTAAACAAAACCTGTCCGTGACGAGTGGGCTGTGCCACAAACACAAGGCACCTGAGCCAAGCTCCCCCCCATTCATCTCAGCTATGCGGACTAGAGGTTGAAGGGAGGCAGTGCGCTGCCAGGGCCGGGGGCGGAGAGGGAACAGGACATTGGCCAAGGGCAGGTGAGACAGGCAGGGCACTTCTCAGGCCAGAGGAAAGGCAAATGAGAACCACCAGAGAGGCTATGCGATGGATGTTCACGCCGTGGCACAGAAAGGCCAAGGATGTGGTGGCAGCAGCAGTCAGAGATGGATGTGTTCAGCTCGCGCACCACAGGACCCAGAGTGAGAGCAGGTAGGTTTGATTCTTGCAGCAACAGGCGCAGAGACTGAGGGCCCCTTCCAAATCCAACCTGCATGGAGGCACGCTGACATCCCTCACACTGTCTGCAGCTTGCTCAGACCTCCCTCTGGGACTCAGAAACCTCTCCAAAAATAGTGCTGGGAGCTAAGACGAAAACTTGACAAACGCAGCAGCAGCAGCACTGTTCCTTGGTGGACAGCCATTCCTTTCTGCGGAGTCCGTCTCTCCTCTGGTGCTTAACAGCTGCTTGCTTCTTTAATAGCTCCCCAGGGCCTAGGTCCAGTTGGGTTTCGTCAACAAAAACAAGAAAGATTACAGCTTTCCAGATAAAAACGACTATAAAGATCATTTAGTTCACTGACCTCATTTTACAAATGAGGAGACAGTGGCCAAGAGAGGCTAAGTTACTTCCCCAAGGTCACACAGCTCGTGCAGGGGAATTGGTTCAAATAGATGAGCCTTCACTTAGCATGTGAGAGGTCAGTGGAGTCCATCCTGTCCTCCCCAGTGCTGAGGACGATGGAATGGAGGGCCATTACGGAATGGAGTGCAACCGATTAATGGACAGAATATCAATAAGTGTTATTAATATGTTATCATGGGCAATTTGGCCAGAAGACCCAGAAAAGACTTCAATCCTGACTTCAGTTAATTCCACACATGAAGTCCCTGAGAAGAAATATATCCATGGAACATTGATCAGTAAGACAAAAGAGAGTATTTTTTAATTAACCCAGGCTTTGTTCCCAAACCTAAGAGAATTCTAGTGAATTAAAGTAAAATCCCAGGATGATGCCTATTTCGGGCAGACTGCCCTGGCCAGAGCGATCAAGTCCATGTTAAGGAGGCTGTTGGACATGCCTGCAAGGGAGGGCATGGAAGAGGAAGGAGAAAACAGATCCTCTATTCTGAGAATCCTGAAGTAACTGAGCTGGACACCAAAGTGGATTCAGGGGCCATGTTTTCAAACTTCCTTAATTAGTCATTTAAGAGCTGAAAGCACTGAGGTCTAGAGCGGTAAAGTGAATTCTCTCTCCAGCATTGACGAAGCTCTAGGACGGACCACAGCAGAGCGGCCCCTACAGTGGGCGGCAGTTTGGCAGGATCCTGATGGAAACAGACAGGGGGAGAGCCCATGGGCGAGCAAAGGCCTGTGATCACACCTAGGAAACTGCAACATTAGAGACATCCAGACTTGAGTCAGATGGCTGAGCCTTGTCCCTTCTCTCTCCAGAGTCAGCTGGACTCAAAGACAGTGAGACCCAGAGGCTATGTGGTGACCATCTGCTGCCATCAAGTCACATCAACCAGAATTCTTTACCCTGGTGTTCCCATGAAGAGGAGCGTGGGACAGGGCAGAGCTCGGCAATGCTGAGGATTCACCCGAGTCTCCCGAGCAGGCAGGGTTAGCCCAGGAGGCAGCTGAATGACTGTTTCTGGCTGAGAGCCTAGTTGGGTTGAAGAGTGCCTATGTCATAGGGTTCCTCCTGCCCCACCTCACACGCCCTCCTGGCAGGTGAGGGCACTCTTTAGGTCTGAGCAGGTATATAGAAGAAGCTATGGGAGTATGGAGATCATGCCATGGAAATAAAAGGAGGAAAATAAAAATTATCTATAATTCTAACATGCAGAAGGACCTACCACCACCGTTTTCCGCTCGCCCTCTGTCCCTTTCTCTCTCTGTCTTTTGCTCCTTCTCTTCTCCCCACAGAGATTCTTTATTAGCAGGCTACCGCTGAGCTACAGCAGAGAGGCCACTGCTGTTGGGTCTCAGAAACAGCCTTGAACTAGGGTGGTCCAGGGAATTTCTGATTTGTCTCCTCCTCCCCGCCCCCACAAATGCATATATCTATATATATATATATATGTACTTGTCAGTCTTTTAAGATATCATTGTTATGCTATTAATTAAATTTTTTCATTGTGTTACGATTTTATGTGAAATTCTGTAAACGTATAGAGTGGCCTGAGGTTGCCTGCCTGCAAGGCCTGACCTGTTGGGTCCCCTGCTCAGCATGTGGTGTAGATGGCGGCACTGTCCCACTCCTGAAACTGTCCCCTGCTGACCCAGAACTTCTGGAAGGCCTGCAGGAACGCCAGGATGGGGCCTCTGGTCCACACAGAGGTCTTCCTCACAGCTTCAGCAGCCACGGTGGGGCTGACCTGGGGCAGAGGACGCTCAGTTCCCTCTGGAAGCGCTCGGGGAAGCCGTCCAGCTGGGTGCAGCCGCCACAAGCAGCACGTTCACGGTCATCTCCTCCATGGAGCCTGCCTCCTGGTATTGGCCCGGGCAGGTGGCTGTAAACGCCTGCAGGCTGGCTGCTGCCCATCCAGGTGGTCTTGAAGAGCATCTCTGTGCTCTGGAAGCACTCGCGGCCAATGGTGATGAGCTTGGCATTGGGAGCTCACACCCCATCGCAGCTCTTCCAGGCCCAGGCCGAGCTCCTCCTCGGGCAGGAAAGCCAGGTAACAGCAGAGGGGAATTAAGGCTGGTTGAGGCCCCGGGCACAGAAGGAAATATTGGCCCCCTTAAAAAAAAGAGAAACAGGGAAAATAAAAATACATGTTAACCATATTTTTAAATAAATAAAAAATATTATGCACTATTAGTGTTAAAATTGCACATATGAAACCAAACTTGGTGTCATTAGAAAAAAAGTGTAAAGTTGGGGTTTTGTAGGGCCCTTCAGAAGTTGGGGCCCAGGACGTGTGCCCGGTGAGCCCTTCGTTAAATCCGTCTCTGAGTAACAGCATGTCTTCTTGACGTGCTGAACACTGTGCAGGTGGTCGTTTGTGAGGCTGTGGCTGGCCTTGTGAGCAGCTGCAGCAGGTGGTTGATGAGGTTGCTCCCAGCAGAGTCGGAGCCGTGGGGCCGGCCCACAGCACATTGTCCTCTGAGATGGCGACCGCATGCGGGACACGATGCTTGCTCTCCCCCACCAGCCCTGGGGTCTTGCCGTAGGAGTAGAGGAACAGCAGCGACTGGGACATCCTGTGCATGGCGGGGTGCCAAACGTCTTAAACATGAGCTCTGCATACTCTCCCAGTTGCTTCTGGGGCTGGTGGGCGGGGCGTTGGAGACCAGCACAGCGTGCTCCTTGAGGATCTTCACGGCCGTGTGGAAGATGTACTCACAGATGTTCTGATGCAGTCCCAGTCCACCACAATGCTGTATTTTTAGGGCTAACCAGCTTCAGGGGTTAATTTTTGAAAGTGCTTCTTCTGTGTCACTCCTTGTGCTAAGTTTTTATGCAGGATTTTACTTAATATTCAAATCAATCCTGCAAAATAGATGTTCTTGTTAACTCCTTGTCCAGAATATGAAGGCACTGTGACTTAGAGGGTGAGGTGACATGCCCAGGTCACAAGCCCAAGAAGATGCAGAGCCATAGGCCTTGGCTATGTCCCTTTGACTATCAACAGGGCTTTCCCCCAGTAAGCCGTGTGACTTCCATGCTTTTTATAGATTACGATTTATTTTATATACAGTCATATCCCTCCGCCATGGAGAGAAAGTCTATCTTTCCCAGGAAACACTAAACCCTTAACAATGAAAAGAAGAGATGAGATAAAGATGGAGAAAGTATAGCATGCTCTTTTCTGCTTAAACCCTCCCATGACTTCATGTCAGCATTAGCATAAAACCTAACTTCCTGATGTGCCTGGTCAGACCGCTTTCCTCCTGTCTGACCTCCATTCTCCCTTGTACTCCCTGTGCTCAATTCACATTGACCTTTTTTCCTGTTTCTTTAACAGACAGACCAAGTTCACTTCTGATTTAGAGCTTTGTAACTGGCTATTCCCTCTGCCTGGACTGCTTTTTACACAAAAGTGTTCCTTATGATTGTATATTTCTTTTTCCAACAGTCCTGTCAAGATTTACTATTTTCTTAGGTTATAACACCAGGCGCATAAATAATCAGAATTCTTATATCTTTCTGGTAAACTAACCTGTTCTCACATGATATGTCCCTATTTTTTTCCAGGAGTATTTCTCTTTAATGATTACTTCTCCATATATTAATACAGTTATGCTGGCTTCCTTTGGTTAAGTACACGTATGGCATACTGTTTTTCATTCTTATACTTTCAACTTTAAAGTGTCCTTATATATTATATCTGTTGTAAGGAGCATGTAGTTGTGTTATTTTATAATAAAGTCTGACAATGTATTGTAATGACCTTGATTTTAATATAATTACTGATCTAGAGCAAAATCTAGCTTTGTATAGTTTTCTATTTATCTTATCTATCTATCATCTGTCCAGCTATCAATCTATCTATTTTTCTATCTATCTATCTATCTATCTATCTATCTATGTTCAATTTTGTACAACTAAAAATGTCTTTATTTTGCTCCCATTTTTAATATATACTTTCTCTAGCTTGACACTTATATTTTCTTTGCTACTTTAAAAATGTCATTTTATTATCTTTTGTCTTCCTTTTTTTATTGAAAAGTCAGTTGTCAGCTCGTTGTTGCTCATTCGAAAGTGAACAATGTCACTTCTATCCCATCTGGTTGCTTTTAAGACATACTGTTGGTCTTTGGTATCCTGAAGTTTTATTATGATGAGCCTAAGGTTGTTTTCTTTGGAATTATCTTCTTTAGGTTATCAACTTAAAGTGTTGTTGTTATTTTTTCTTTTTAAATCTGTGGCTTGGAGGGGTTTTTTGTTTTTGTTTTTGACAGAGACAAAGAGACAGAGAGAGGGACAGATAAGGACAGACAGACAGGAAGGGAGAGAGATGAGAAGCATCAATTCTTCATTGCAGCACCTTAGTTGTTCATTGATTGCTTTCTCATATGTGCCTTGATCAAGGGGCTACAGCAGACTGAGTAACCTGTTGCTCAAGCCAGCGACCTTGGGCTCAAGCTGGTGAGCTTTGCTCAAGCCAGATGAGCCTGCGCTAAGCTGGCAATCATGGGGTTTTGAACCTGGGTCCTCTGCATCCCAGTTTGATGCTCTATCCACTGCACCACTGCCTGGTCAGGCAGGGTTTTTTTTTTGTTTTTTTATTGGTGGATTGGTTTTAGAAAATTATGAGCTTCAAATATCACTTCTGGCTATTTCTTACTTTCTTGTTTTCCCGGGAATACAATTATGTTAGACATTTTTGATATATTGTTTATGTTTTTATCTTCTTTATTTTCCATTCTTTTTTCTCTCCATTCCATCTTTTGAATATTTTTTGCCCTTATTTCCTTTCACTAATTCTCTCTTTAACTGTGTTAATCTGCTACTAACTCTTCTACTGAGATCTTGATAGTGTCTAGATGCTTCTCTATTTATAATTGTTTAACTAAATTAATGGTGATGTCAAAACAAATACTAGAACTCTGACTTTTTGTTATAATTCTTGTGCTTTCATATTACCAGACTTCTCATCAAGTTTTTATTTATTTATTCATCAAACATTTATTAATCAACTTCTATGTTCTAAGAACCATGCAAGTTGCTGAAGGTATAGAGGGAACACTATAGACAAAAATCTCAGTATCCACAGAAGTCATATTCTTATTTGTATTCATAGAGGAGTGAAAGATAGAGATAATCAATAAATGAAGCTACAATGTAATTTTAAATATTAATAAATTCTATTCTGTGTCCTTTCTGAACATCTTATAATCATTTCTATCTGCAAAAAGATCTCTACTTGTCTTCTTTTAGGCATAGAATGGTCTGGTGTTTGGATTCAAAGTACATCTTTCCAAGTAGGACAAAAGGAGAGGTCAAAAAACCTCTAAGGGAGCACATTTTTACTGTAAAAACTCACTGAAAGATTTGCCATTAAAATATTTATAATTTTACAAAAATCCTGAAAGTCAACCTTACTATAAAAAGTAGACCCTATTGAACAAGGGAGATATGTCTACTTTTAAAATCGAAGTACCATCTTTGGCCTAATGAATACATGGCTCAACTTCCTTCTATAATTATTACCTATTATTGCTTTGAGAACAAGGTAGCTAAAATACTATTTTTGTGTTGTTTTTTATTGTGGTAAAAATGCATAAAATCAAATTTACCATTTTAACCATCTTTAAGCCCATAATTCTGTGGCATTAAGCACATTTTCATTGTTGTGTAACAATCACGATCATCTCCTGAACTCTTCTATCATCCCAAACTGAAATTCCATAGCCATAAACAAATAACCCCTAGCCCCATTTTGTTTTCTGTCACTATGAATTTGATCATTCTAGGTACCTTGTCAAAGTGGAGTAATACAATATTTTAAAATATAATTTTTGAACCTAACCCACCCTACATAGGAATCAAATAGTAAATTGCTAGTGCAAGTAACTCTTATTCTGACCATTTTTATTGATTGTGGGTTTTACACATTTCATTTATTAAATCTATGGGGTGGTTTTAGTGAATGGAGCAATTGAAGAAAATTTCTACAAAATAAATTACTAGAGCTTTCTTATGCCATGCAGGGCCTCTAAGTGAATTTAAGAAGGCAAGTTTCAGAACTCGTAGGTTATTGTTATTGATTTCCTAATTAGAATATAAGTTTATAAGAGCTTTAGGTCTTATAAAAATATTTTTTATTCATCATAACACTTGCATGGTAAAATGGACTAAAATCAATTACAGCTGCACCATTTGATATAAGGAGAACCTTGATTGTGCGGATAACTCCAACAAATGCATTAACAGCATCACAATCATTTGCTGTCACTGTGCTAATTGAGTAGACAGAGTTTTCCTTTGCAGCAAACAGATACTGATAAAACATTTTTAGCTGTTCTGTCACCCATTAAACTGATGGTGGGCAGGTCTTCTGTGCCTATAAATTTGGTCTATGTTCAACGAAGCTACACATTTAAAATCTTGACTTTTAAGATTTCATAAGTCTTAAATATGTTTTAACTCCCTATCAGAAACACATTATATATGACCCAAGCATATTTGAAGAGATGAGGTAAATGTTTTGGATACCTTCGATTCTCTGTCCTCTAATAAAATAAACTTTGGAAATGCTCGTCTGCTCATAAAGTTGAAATGAGTGGATTCTGTATGCACCAGTTCAGGGCACAGGCTGCAAAAGTAGTAAGATTGGTACCCTTGTTCTAGGAGTGTTTATTGAGTTATTTTTCAGCAAGTTAAAGGGATGGGGGTAGAGAAACTTAGAGATAGGTGATCGAGTAAGAGAGAGCAAAGCAGAACATAATAAAAAAAGATAGATTGGTTAGGGCCCTGGTCTGTTGGCTTGTTGGTAGAGCTTTGACCTGGTGTGTGGAAGTCCTAGGTTCTCTTCCCAGTTAAGACACACAGGAGAAGTGACCATCTGCTTCTCCCCCCAGCCCCCTGCAGCCATGGCTCAAATGGTTTGAGCAAGTTGGCCTCAGACACTGAGGATGGCTCCATGGCTTCCACCTCAGGCACTAAAATAGCTCGGTTGCTGAGCAATGGAGTACCAGCCCCAGGTGAGCAGAACATCACCCCAGTAGTGGGCTTGCCTGGTGGATCCTGGTCAGGGCGCATGCAGAAGTCTGTCTCTGCCTCCTTTCCTCTCACTTAATAAAAAAAATAGATAGGTTAGTTTTCAATGTTATGCTTATAAATGGATATATTAACCTAAAGCTGCAATTAAGAAAATAAATATGACTATGTATTTTTTTTAATATTAATATTTTTTTATTAAATTTAATGCAGTGACATTGATAAATCAGGGTACATATGTTGAGAGAAAATATCTCTAGATTATTTTGACATTTGATTGTGCTGTATACCCCTCCCGCAAAGTTAAATTGTCTTCTGTCACCTTCTATCTGGTTTTCTTTGTGCCCCTCCCCTCCCCTAACCACTCTCTCCTTCTTTACCCCCTCCCCCCTCCCCCAACCCCCCCCGCCCCTGTTGCCATCACATTCTTGTTCATGTCTCTGAGTCTCATTTTTATGTCCCTTCTATGTATGGATTCATCTCAGTTTTTTTTCTGATTTACTTATTTCACTCCGTATAATGTTATCAAGGTCCATCCATGTTATTGTAAATGATCCGATGTCATCATTTCTTATGGCTGAGTAGTATTCCATAGTATATATGTACCAAAGTTTTTTAATCCACTCGTCCTCTGACGGACATTTGGGCTGTTTCCAGATCTTCGCTATTGTGAACAATGCTGCCACAAACATGCGGGTGCATTTCTCCTTTTCGAGCCGTTCTATGGTGTCCTTGGGGTATATTCCTAAAAGTGGGATAGCTGGGTCAAAAGGTGGTTCGATTTTCAGTTTTTTGAGGAATCTCCATACTGTTTTCCATAGTGGCTGCACCAGTCTGCATTCCCACCAGCAGTGCAGGAGGGTCCCCTTTTCTCCACATCCTCGCCAGCACTTATTCTGTGTTGTTTTGTTGATAAGCGCCATTCTGACTGGTGTAAGGTGATATCTCATTGTGGTTTTAATTTGCATTTCTCTAATGATTAGTGATGTTGAGCATTTTTTCATATGCCTATTGGCCATCTGTATGTCCTCTTTGGAGAACTGTCTATTCATCTCTTTTGCCCATTTTTGGATTGGGTTGTTTGTCTTCCTGGTGTTGAGTTTTACAAGTTCTTTATAAATTTTGGTTATTAACCCCTTATCAGACATATTGTCAAATATGTTCTCCCATTGTGTAGTTTGTCTTTTTATTCTGTTCTTGTTGTCTTTAGCTGTGCAAAAGCTTTTTAGTTTGATATAGTCCCATTTGTTTATCCTGTCTTTTATTTCACTTCCCCGTGGAGATAAATCAGCAAATATATTGCTCCGAGAGATGTCGGAGAGCTTACTGCCTATGTTTTCTTCTAAGATGCTTATGGTTTCACAGCCTACATTCAAGTCTTTTATCCATTTTGAGTTTATTTTTGTGAGTGGTGTAAGCTGGTGATCTAGTTTCATTTTTTTGCAGGTAGCTGTCCAATTTTCCCAACACCATTTGTTAAAGAGGCTGTCTTTACTCCATTGTATTTCCTTACCTCCTTTGTCAAATATCAGTTGTCCATAGAACTGTGGGTTTATTTCTGGGTTCTCTGTTCTATTCCATTGATCTATATGCCTGTTCTTATGCCAGTACCAGGCTGTTTTGAGTACAATGGCCTTGTAGTATAACTTGATATCAGGAAGTGTGATACCTCCCACTTTATTCTTCTTTTTTAAGATTGCTGAGGCTATTCGTGTCCTTTTTTGGTTCCATATAAATTTTTGGAATATGTGTTCTATATCTTTGAAGTATGTCATTGGTATTTTAATTGGTATTGCATTGAATTTATAAATTGCTTTGGGTAATATAGACATTTTAATGATGTTTATTCTTCCTAACCATGAGCACGGTATATGCTTCCACTTGTTAGTATCTTCCTTGAATTCTTTTATCAATGGTTTGTAATTTTCCGAGTACAAGTCTTTAGTCTCCTTGGTTAAGTTTACTCCTAGGTACTTTATTTTTTTGGTTGTAATTGTGAAGGGGATTGTTTCCTTAATTTCTCTTTCTGACTGTTCATTGTTGGTGTATAAAAATGCTTCTGATTTCTGAGTATTGATTTTATATCCTGCCACTTTGCTGAATTTATTTATCAGGTCCAGTAGTTTTTTGACTGAGACTTTAGGGTTTTCTATATACAATATCATATCATCTGCAAATAATGATAGTTTTACTTCTTCTTTTCCAACTTGAATGCCTTTTATTTCTTCTTCTTGTCTGATTGCTGTGGCTAGGACTTCCAGGACTATGTTAAATAAGAGTGGTGAAAGGGGGCACCCCTGCCTTGTTCCTGATCTTAAGGGTATTGCTTTTAATTTTTGCCCATTGAGTATGATGTTGGCTGTGGGTTTCTCATAGATGGCTTTTATCATGTTGAGGTATGTTTCCTGTATTCCCACTTTGCTGAGAGTTTTGATCATGAATGGGTGCTGAATTTTATCAAATGCTTTTTCTGCATCTAATGAAATTATCATATGGTTTTTCTCCTTCTTTTTGTTTACGTGATGAATCACATTGATTGATTTACGAATATTGTACCAGCCTTGCCTCCCCAGAATAAATCCCACTTGATCATGGTGTATGATTTTTTCCATATATTGTTGGATCCGGTTTGCTAATATTTTGTTGAGGATTTTAGCATCTATATTCATCAGAGATATTGGCCTATAATTTTCTTTCTTTGTGTGGTCTTTGCCTGGTTTTGGAATCAGAATTATGCTCGCCTCATGAAAGGAGTTTGGAAGTCTTCCTTCCTCTTGAATTTTTTGAAATAGTTTGAGAAGGATAGGAGTTAGTTCTTCTTTGAATATTTGGTAGAATTCCGTTGTGAAGCCATCGGGCCCCAGACTTTTCTTTGTTGGGAGTTTTTTGATAACTGTTTCGATGTCCTTTGGTGTAATTGGTCTGTTTAAGTTTTCTGATTCTTCCAGATTGATTTTTGGAAGATTGTACGTTTCAAGGAATTTGTCCATTTCATCTAGGTTGTCTAGTTTTTTGGCATACAGTTCTTCATAGTATTTTCTTACAATATTTTGTATTTCTGTTGTGTCAGTTGTTATTTCTCCTCTCTCATTTCTAATTTTATTTATTTGAGTCCTCTCTCTCTTTTTCTTGGTGAGTCTACTTAAAGGTGCATCAATCTTGTTTACCTTTTCAAAGAACCAGCTCCTAGTTTCATTGATCCTCTGTATTGTTTCTTTAGCCTCTATGTCATTTATTTCTGCTCTGATCTTTATTATTTCCTTCCTTCTACTACATTTGGGCTTTACTTGCTGTTCTTTTTCTAATTCTTTTAGATGCAGGGTTAAGTTGTTTATTTGAGCTTTTTCTAGCTTATGAAAGTGTGCCTGTAGTGCTATGAACTTCCCTCTCAGCACTGCTTTCGCTGTGTCCCATAAATTTTGAGTTGTTGTATGCTCATTGTCATTCGTTTCTAGGAATTTCTTTATTTCTTCTTTGATCTCATTCTTAATCCATTCATTATTTAACACCCTGCTATTTAGTTTCCATGTGTTTGAGAATTTTTGAGCTTTTCTGCTGTGATTCATTTCTAGTTTCATGCCGTTGTGATCGGAGAAAGTGCTTGATATGATTTCAGTCTTCTTAAATTTGTTGAGAGCACTTTTGTGCCCTAACATGTGGTCTATCCTAGAGAATGTACCATGAGCACTTGAAAAGAATATACATTCTCCTGCTTTAGGGTGAAAGGTTCTGAAGATATTTATTAAATCGAGTTGATCTAGTGTTTCCAATAAGTCTGCTGTTTCTTTGTTAATTTTCTTTCTTGAGGATCTATCTAGTGATGTTAGTGGGGTATTGAAATCCCCTACTATTATAGTATTGCTGTTGATCTCGCCCTTTAAATCCATCAAAGTCTGTTTTATATATTTGGGTGCTCCTATACTAGGTGCATAGATATTTATAATAGTTATATCTTCCTGTTGGATTACTCCCTTTATCATTATGTAGTGGCCTTCTTTATCTCTTACTATATCCTTTGTTTTAAAGTCCAATTTGTCTGATATAAGTATTGCTACTCCAGCTTTTTTTTCATTTCCATTTGCATGAAACATTTTTTTCCATCCTTTTACCTTCAATCTGTGTGTGTCTTTTGTTCTAAGGTGTGTCTCTTGTAGACAACATATGTATGCGTCCTGTTTTCTTATCCACGCAGCTACCCTATGTCTTTTGATTGGATCATTTAATCCATTTACATTTAAGGTTATTATTGATATGTAGTTGTTTATTGCCATTTTCTTCTTTAAAGGTGTATTCCTTTTTCTTTTTTTTTTTTCTGTATTCTTTTCCCACTTTATCTGTTTACACCAGGCCCCTTAATATTTCCTGCAGCATTGGTTTGGTTGTAATGAATTCCTTGAGTTGTTTTTTGTCTGGGAAGCTTTTTATTTCTCCTTCAATTTTAAAGGATAGCCTTGCTGGATAAAGTAGTCTTGGTTGTAGGTTCTTGTTCTGCATTACTTTGAATATTTCTTGCCATTCCCTTCTGGCCTCAAGTGTTTCTGTTGAGAAGTCAGATGTCATCCTTATGGGGGCTCCTTTGTAGGTGATAACTTTTTTTTCTCTTGCAGCTTTTAATATTTTCTCTTTATCGCTTAGCTTTGGTATTTTAATTATGATGTGTCTTGGTGTAGGTTTCTTTGGGTTTCTCTTTAATGGAGTCCTCTGTGCTTCTTGGATTTGTGAGAATTTCTCTTGCATTAATTTAGGGAAGTTTTCAGCTATGATATGATTGAACAAAGTCTCTATCCCTTGTTCTTTTTCTTCTTCTTCAGGAACCCCTATCATGCGGATGTTATTTCTCTTCATGTTGTCACAGAGCTCTCTAAGAGTTTCCTCTGACTTTTTGAGTCTTTTTTCTCTTTTCTTCTCTGCTTTCATGCCTTCATTCCAGTTGTCTTCTAACTCGCTGATTCGATCCTCTGCTCTATCTATCCTGTTTTTAATTCCTTCCATTGTGGTCTTTATTTCTGATATTGTATTTGTTGTCTCCAACTGATTCTTTTTTATACTTGCTATTTCTTTATTTAGGTTTTCAAACTCCCCCTCCATTGTTGTTCTAAGATCCCTAAGCATCCTTACAATCATTATTTTGAACTCCACATCTGGAAGTTTGATTATTTCCATATCACTCAGTTCATCTCTCGAAAGTGTCTCTTGTGGTTTCATTTGGATTGCACTCCTTTGTTTTCTCATCTTCTTCTTCTTTTTTTTTTTATTTGTAGAGTTGATTGAGTCTAGGCTTGGTGTTGTCTGCCTCCAGTTTTCAGTTGTGTTATTTTTAGGTCTTCGTGGGTTGGTATCAGCTATTATTTGTAATCCACTTTCGGATTTGGGCAGCTTTGATGTCTTGATTTGTTTGTTTTCTTAACAGGTGATAGTCTTGTTAACTGATCTCAGCAGGGGGCTTCCTTGAAACTGTATCCAGGAATGCTGTGGGTGTAACCTGAGACGCTGAAGGTCTCTTCCTCCAACTAATCTCACTGGGGGCAGGGTTTTTTCTCTCAGCTTCAGTAGGGGGAGGTGTATCTCAGATCTCCATGGAGACCTGAGTTACTGCCCCTCCTCCCCACTTCTTGTTTTCAGCTGTGTCTTGTTGTGCTGATTGGAGCTGGATAGATGTCCGGAGATCTGTGATCCGGAAGCACTTCAGCTCTGTTTTGTGAAAGGTTCAGTCCCTCCCCCAGCTATGGCCGCCTCCAGCATGAATGAGTCAGCTTTTTTATTTTGTTTCTTGCATACCTTAGCCCCTCACAGTCTGTCCCTCTCCCTGTCTTTTCCACTTGGGAGATAAGCTGGTCTTTTCAACCCACCTTGCTCCCTGGTCGCCAGGTAAGTAGCTGTGAGCAGTAGTTTCTGCTCTTTTTCCTCTGTGAAATCCTCTCTGGGCTCTCAGCCTCACCCCCCTCCTTCCTTTCCTGTAAGCAGAGGAGATTCAGGCACTCCTTACCAGGATTATTGTGGCTTCCTCTTTGCTCCTTGGTTTTTGAGAGCTGTTCTTGCAGTTCAGTGTTGGTTTTTCATGCTGATTTTTTCTAAATTGATTTGTATTCCAGTTTGGTGTTGAGAGCTGGGTGTCTGTGCATCCGCCTACTCCGCTGCCATCTTCTCTCTCTCAGAAATATTAAAGTTATGAAAAAACATGATCAACTGAGTGTTGGATGCCAGTAGATTTAGGATCTCCTTCAGAACAGGGCACATATAGCATTGATCTTTAGACCCCAAGTCAATATGACTATGTATTAATCATTGGCTCTTGCTACCCTGAATTATTCTGCATATTTTATTCATATGTCCTGTTTCTTTAGCAGAAGAGACTTCCTATGCCTTGCTGTTTTATTAAATATGTATTTGTGGTTGACAATGGTGGTGTTGGTGATGACTTCTACTGAGAAAGCCAGGAAGAGGAGAAAAGGCAAGAAAGGAAGAAATAAGGGCACGAGGAAAAGCCAGGAGCAGAATCTACTACTGGGGCCACCCCTGCCACTCTGCTCTGCTCCTGCTGCCCACATTTCAGTTTTGTAAACATTCTTGCCTTTTTTCTTTCATGGGGAGATCTCATTTGAATGCAAAATCTTTTGTTTATGATAAGCTTAATAACAAACAAGAAGTAGATTTGCTGGTAAAGTTGTGGAGTAAAGGGAACCCTTGTGCACTATTGGTGGGAATAGAAATTGGTGCAGTCACTGCAGATAACAGTATGGAGTTTCCTCAAGCATTTCTAAATAGAACTACCATGTGATCTAGCAATCTTTTCTCTGGGTATATATCTAAATGAAACAAATTATCTTGAAGGGGCAACTCCACTACAATATTCATTTTAGCATTACTCACAATAACCAAGGTATAGAAACAACCTAATCATCCGTTTATGGGTGGATAAAGAAAATGTGGTGCACACACACACGTGCACATGCACATACACAGTGGAATATTATTTCACCCTAAAAAAAAAAGAAAATCCTCTCATTGTGATAACATGGATGAAAGCAAAGGACATTATACTAAGTGAGATAAGACAGATAGAGAAAGACAAATAGTGCATGGCATTTACTTATATATGGAAGCTAAAAAAGAAAAAGGTGAAGCAGCCCTAACTGGGTAGCTCAGCTGATTAAAAAGTCATCCTAATATGCCCAAGTTGCAGGTTTGATCCAAGTCAGGGCACGTTCAAAAACTGATATTTTTGCCTGACCTGTGGTGGCGCAGTGGATAAAGCATCAATCTGGAAACACTGAGGTTGCCGGTTCAAAACCCTGGCTTGCCTGGTCAAGGCACATATGGGAGTTGATGCTTCCTGCTCCTCCCCCTTCTCTCTCTCTCTCTCTCTCTCTCTCTCTCCCCCCCCTCCTCTCTAAAATGAATAAAAAAACCTGATATTCTTCTTTCTCTCTCTCAAATCAATCAATAAAAAATGTTCAAAAGTGAAACAGAGAATAAAAGTGGTTCCTGAGGGAAGCGGAGCAGAAACAGAAGTGCTTGGTAAAGGGTTCAAACTTTCCATTATAAGAGAAATAAGTCTGAGGCTCTAATGTATAATGTGATGACTACAGTTGATAACTGTATTGTAGTATGATTGAAATTGTTAAAAGAGCACAACTTAAATATTCTTACCCCCCCCAAAAAAAAAACCATAAAAGGCAAAAGTGTAAATATGTGAGGTGATGGATGTGTTAATTAAATCACGGGGGCATTCCTTTCACAATGTTTACATATACATATATCAAATCACCACGTTGTACACTTTAACTATCATACAATTCAATTTGTTAATTATATCTCAATCAAGCTAAAAAAGGATGATTTACAGATTTCTAATCAACTGAATGCAAAGAAAATATCTTTAAGTGATCAAGATAATTAGCATTTAACAAGAAAGCAGTGATTCAATTTTCTAAAGAATTGATTATTTAGTATCTTATAAGATTACTTTTTCCTACATCCTAGAAAGTACAAAGCCGTGCCATGTACCTTGGAAGGAGAGAAGAAAATGTTGTTTTATGTTATTGAGCAAATACTTATTAGGAGGACCTCTTTGAATTGAATGAGACTTGAGCCAAATAATAGATATGGCCCAGGAAGGGGGGGGGGGTGGACCTGGAGTCAGAGCATCTTACAAACACAAGGCCAGCAGAATCAATTCTCACCCCTGTGACCCGTGCATAATACCTTGACACCAGCAGGACACAGCTGCTATTTATTGCTCTCCTTGCCAAGAGCTGCTGCATGGCTTCCACCTAAACCAAATAGAACATTCTTCATACATGAATTCAAAATTGCCCCTGAACTTATATTATAAAAGGGAGGTGTAAATGAATTTCTGCATTACATAGCTTAGAACTTCTATTTACCTGTCTGGTGAAATTATTATGTAATTAACCTTCTTGTTCCCATAAGAGCTTATTTTGAGCAAAAGCAACGCCTAATTTTGGTTTCATTTTACCCATTACAGGGCTTGGCAAAAGTAGGTTTATAGTTATTCACATAAAAACAATATGAAGGTTATGATTTTTACAATAGCTTTATTAACACAAAAGAAAGTCACAAAGGCACAGTAAACCTACTCTTGCTCACCCCTGTATAATGTAAACCCAGAGGAGAAGGTTGGTGCGTGTAGCCTAACATTGGTGCCCCGTAGGTACAAAATATTTAACAAGTTCCAATGTCTAAAAAGTCTACATATTAAAGTGTCAAAATCTATACGTTAAAGATTGCTTAGCCAAGTTAAGCAAGAATTCTACAGCCAAACTAGTTCAGTATTCTAACAAAACTAAGCATATACTTTTTAAAAATCACCTATAAAGTGACTTAATATATCATCTCTGTTTAAAAACTACAGCATATCATTAGCAAATAACTTCAAAGTGCATTGAATATAAAAACTTTATTTACAAACTGAAATACAATAACCGCTACTTAGATACCCGGAAAGTCAAGCTGTCTGTCTGAGGCGGACTTTCTATGTGAGCGAGGTTGCACCATTCTTAGGGGGGTGACTTTATGGCAATAATGACAGCGAGGTACAGACACTGATCTATAAACCACATCAGAGGAGTTCCTGACCTTGATGTGTCAGAGGTTCCAAAACTATAGCAGGTCAGATAACACTTAAATGCCTAGATGATGCTCTACAGGTAAGAATCACTGCTGTGGTATCTTCCTTTCTGGGAAAATTGTTCCAAGGCAGTTATGTGCAGTCCTGGGTAGAGTTTGGCTGAAAGTGACAGTAACTGCAGCAGGGTGTCTAGGTAGATGTGGTAACAGAAGAAGGAGATGATAGACAGGCTCATAGCAATCGTGTGGAGAGAGAGTTCAACAGCACAGCTCACGAGGCATCATCGACACATTCACAGTCACCTTCTAGCTTTGATGCTGGGAACAGACACTCAGAGGCTCCCGAGGGCTCTCAGCACCATCCACAACGCCTGGGTATTGGTGGCTGGCAGCAGCTGCCGGCATGGCACTGCTTGCAGGGCTGGTCTGGCCCAGCTCTCCCAGGTGCAGCACCAGGCTTGCTGGGGCACAGCACCATCTTGTATTTTCTCTCCAGCTGCTGCCTGAGGCCCAGGCCCAGCTGCTGCAGTAATGCTGGGGCTGCCGGGTCCCTCCCTTCACACAGATACTGTCTCTGCCTAGAGTGCACGATCCCCTGTTTCTGATTTCTGCTAGTCCTCCCACTATCAGTTTAAATGTCACCTTTTCCCTTGCCCCTGCCCCATCTAAAGCAGGGTGGCAGTCACCTGTCTTTATCACTCTCTATTCCGGTCTCTTCTTGGTTTCTCTCCATAGCACATATGTATTAGATTTTACTTGTTTGGATGTCATTCATTGCAGTCGCTTCCTTCTGTAAACAAGGATGCTAATGGAAAAGCACTTTGCTCAATGAAATTCACAGCAACACCCATAGCTATAACATCTCAAAGGGTGGGGACACCTAGAAGTCCATTTGCCTCAGAATAAATCCAACTATTAAGTGACAAAGCAAACACATATCCAAAGAAAGAAATGAAACCTTTTTTTTCACTTTTTTTTTCTTTTTCTTTTCTTTTCTTTTCTTTTTTTTTTTTTTTGAGATTGCCAGCAAACATCCATTCTGTCTTCCTCTTCTTCCCATAAACCAGCTGAATGGAAGAACTATTTTTACCCCTCTCTCTCCTCCCACCTCCCCATGCTAGGGTTCCATCATTCCTTTCTCCACCCTTCTGCTGAAGCTGTTAGTTAACTGAAGAAGCTATGAGAGGATCTTTAGATCTTCAGGGCCCTCAGATCTTGCACATAAAAGGTGATAATGAAGAAGAGGGGTCCTTCCTGGCCCAGCCCAAACATAGGACAGCCTCTCAGTGCCCAAACCTTGTGTTTAATTATGCTGAGTCTTTCTTTCCTTTTTGTTTCTTCTGTTTTCTATCACCCTAAGCTCCCCAGAGGAAGCACCACCATCCAGGAAGTGGATAAAGGAGAGGGGAGATATGAATACTGAAGAACTACAGTGTGTCCGTAAAGTCATGGTGCACTTTTGACCGGTCACAGGAAAGCAACAAAAGACAATAGAAATGTGAAATCTGCACCAAATAAAAGAAAAACTCTCCCAGTTTCATACCTATTCAGTGCAGTTCGATGTGGGCTCACACACAGATTTTTTAGGGCTCCTTAGGTAGCTATCCCATATAGCCTCTACAGACTCGTCACTGACTGATGGCCTACCAGAACGGGGTTTCTCCACCAAACTGCCGGTTTCTTTCAACTGCTTATCCCACCAAGTAATGTTATTCCTATGTGGGGCGCTTTATTATAAATGCGCTGATATTCACGTTGCACTTTGGTCATGGATTCTAATTTAGTGAGCCACAGAACACACTGAACTTTCCTCTGTACCGTCCACATCTCGACTAGCATGGCTGTGGGCTGCTCCACTGTATACACGGTGTTACGTCATCATCTGCACATGCATACATGCTGCCACATCATCCTACAGAAACTGGTAGGGTTTTCCTTTCATTTGGTGCAGATTTCACATTTCTATCGTCTTTTGTTGCTTTCCTGTGACCGGTCAAAAGTGCACCATGACTTTACGGACACACTGTATTGTAAGGTGGTCAGCAATGGGGGAAGGTCACGTGAGGAATCCAGACCCGGGAACTTTGGCTAGAACCGCCCACACCCAGGCTTGCCAAAAGAAACTTCCCAGGAATCCCTTGGAAAAGAGCGACCGTCTGTCAGCCAATGAAATTTTACCACGTCATATTAGCTCAACCACCCTAACGACCCTTTAAATTTCCCCCACGTGGTTTTCTCCATGTGATTTTCCTGGCCTTCATCTCCCAGGCCAGTGAATCTCATCCGAGAAATGCTGTACCCAATAAAGCTTTTGCTTATCCACACTTGGTGGCTACGCCCCTTCCTTCTTTCTCAGCGGGGAAAAATACCTTACAACTATTAAGGGTAGTAAGAAGGAAACACCAAAATGAAGAGGTTTGCAAGCTTAATGTGTGGGAGAATGATACTGTATGCTTATTTAAATTCAAATTCTCAGGCTTCTCTAAGTCCTTGAAATTTGGATTCAGTAGATCTGGGGTGGAAGTGTTGGATCTGTATTTTAAAGAGGTGTTCTGATAATGTTTTAAAGTGAGTCTTATGCCTTAACCTGTGGTCGGAGCTCCCTGATCTAAGTCAGTACTCCCAGCTCATGTGTGCTCTGAAGCTGCTTCCCAGAGGTGGACAGAGGACAGTCCAGAGGGATGACCCTCCACCAGCCGCATCCATTTACCTTGCTGGGCCTTACAAATCCTGTTGTCTGTTGAGTGTGCCTATGTGGAGGTGCAGCACTGGCTCAGCAACACTATTTTGGACCCAACACAGGTTAACTATCACTTGAATTATAAAGCTAATTTCAAAACAGAAAGAGAAGAAAGGATAGCATTCGGTTCCAAGTAGGAAGGTAGGAGAGACCTCTACACAATATCCCCAATTACTCTACAAAGGAGGATAAACAAAAAGTCCTGGAGAACGCGAGGATGCCACAGTTCCCACCTTTGGGCAAAGACGCTCTCCTCTTGTGTTGAAACACTGCATTTCTTTCTTTCATCTTTCAGCAGCTGCTCTCTCTGCCTTGTGTTTTTAAAGCACGCCGTGGGATGTTGCCCGACTGTCCAGGATAACCATAATCACCATAAGGTGCTCCCTAGGTGTATCTGGTGAGCATGCAGGATTCTGTTCCTTGTTCTGACATTGGGGAATGGCACTACTTTAATGGAAGTGCATCCACTGAACTTGTCTTTGACTTCAGTGCCTGAAAAGATAAAAATTAGACACCCTTCTCCTGCGAATCAAAGCCCATCTCGTGTTAGGGCAGATTTTCCCTTAACACACAACTGACCACCTTCCAGGCTACAGGCAGTGTTAAGTGAGAAGGTGGCAGGAATCCAGGAGGCTCTCTCCCTTCTGGCTGACTCGCCCTTTCCTGACTCAGGTCCACCGGAAGGTTCGGAGCTACAGCGGTAAAACACACTGGTTGCCTTGGGAGCCTGTCACACATGCGCTCCAGCTGGGAGGTGCTGGAGCAGAGAAGGTGGGGGTGCTGGTAACGTAATGTGGTCTTATTGGCAATTTAGTTAAACCTGCTAGGCAGCACTCTCCCGAGGCAGGAAGATGAATGATCATTTTAGTGATTGAATCAGCTGGCATTTGAAAGAGGACGAGCAAGAGAGAGCTCCTTCCCTGAGAGGTTTGACAGATAAAAAATGACCCAGGAAAGTCCCTATTAAAACAGTGCTCTGGGCTGGCAGAGGTACTACTGGAAACCAATGCATATTTATCCTAGTTTGGTTAAGATTTCTGCTAAAACTCGCTGCTTCTTTCACCAGCACCCAGAGGACAAGGTTTCACATGTTACTATCTTTTACCCACATGCTTTTTGTTGAATATCAACTCTCAATTATTTTTAGTATTGCAAATGTACAATGGTAGTAAAAAAAAACAACCACAGACTAATTTTAGTTGACTTTTGAATGTACTTTTGTATTGACATCTGAAATGGGTGTTCTCCATGCTTTAAGACATCTTGTACAAAATGTAATGAGACTCCACCAGGCAGATCACCCCAGTTCCTGATGACTCCTTTCATGGGCTCACATCTATAATCCGGGACCTCTTGGGATTCAACATTATTGATCTTAAGACACTTGGCTTGTAGGAGAGATAAAGTTAAGTGTTTGCATTTCTCCATTTTTCTGTTGACAAAATGAATGGGAGCTGCGAAAGTTATAATGAACCACACTGGGTGTGCTGAGCAGGTGTGGTGTTGCAAAAAGGGCATAGCATCTGGTAATGCAGGACCTGGGCTAGAGAACCAGCTCTGCTACTGAACAATATAGCCTGAAGCAAGTCATTTAGTCTCTCCAAGCAGTAGACCCTCATCATTAAAGGGTTATCATTGTCAGTACCCCACTTATCTCATGAGGTGGTAGGAAGGTCGAGTAGGTGGTAAATATGAAAACATTGAGCAATTGCAATGTGGTCTTTTCTATTTCAGTCCAGGGCTCCAGTACTAGTCAGTATCCTACACAGTGACGAAGCAGTGTCCTAGGCTCCTAGCAGTGTTCTAGTAATCCTTGTAACGAATGAGTGTGGAACTTTCTGTATACAAAGAGATAGTCTGTCTCAAATAATTGCAAATTTACTGTTAGTATACTTTCTGGTTTCACTTCAAGCTGCAATAGTATGACCGGAAGTATCAGAAAAGATATACCCTCACACTGAAATCAAGAAAACTTGGACTTGGTTGAAGGCCTGCAGTCTTGGGCTAAACCACGGCCATGCCCAGAATGCAGATCTTGTCTTTTTCTTTTCTCTCTGTCTCTCCAGGTTATCTCATTCAGCCCTATGATGTTAAATGCCATCTGTGTGCTGAAGGTGCTGAAAGTTACAGCTACAAGTTGGGATGTTTTCTAAACTCCAAACATGTGTCCAATTAAAATTTCAATTTCCAGTGCCTCACTTGGTTGTCTAATAGGCATTAGAAAATTACCATGACCCATACAGTCCACTGGTCTCCTTTTAAATCCACTTTGTACCAAGCCTCACTTTATCTCAGCTGAAGGCAAATCCTCTACCCAATGGCTTGGGCTAAAATCATAGCCCGCAATGTTCAAATCCCAGCTCTGTTGCTTATTAGCTCTGTGACTTTGTCTAGGTAAGTCTTCCTGAACCCCGGTGTCCTTCTCTCTAAAATAGGGACAATATTGCACCTATCTATTCAGATTTTTAAATGAAGATTACATGTATTAATATGCATAAAGCCCTCAGAACAGTGCCTAGCACACTGTAGGTTCTTTGTAAGGGTTTGTTATTATTGTTACTTGCTCATGGCTCACCTACATTGCAGTCACCACCGTCACTGCCATGCACATGCAGGTGCAGGTTCTCATTGAATTCAGGCAGACCGTAAAGAAACAGTAGAGCCCAAAATTGGTGGGCCATTTCTTTATTCTAGCCTCACAACTGGCCAGTGAATAAACACACAGAAGAAAAACACTTCCTTTCCACTCATTCAGAGCTCACAAAGCTACTGACACATCCGGGTTTTCTTAGAATCAAAGGCCCCCACCAGTCTTAAACTGGTTTCTCTCTCCTTTCCTTCTATCTTAACTTCAACAACTTCTCCTCCTCCTCCTCCTCCTCCTCCTCCTCCTCCTCCTCCTCCTCCTTCTTCTTTTTCTTTCTTCCTCCTTCTAAAAAAACTACCTGGATCCACAAAGACCCCTCATCCAGCACACATTAGCATAACAATGGCTCTTCCCAAGCAGGAAGGTAATTAGCAGTTTCACCAGGCAGCACCATTCATGTGGGCAGTGCCATGTTTAACAATAAAAATGAGCAAATTCAACACAAATTTTACAAACTTATTTGCCCAACAGTCCCCAAATGTCTTATATAAGTCTTATTTATGCCCCATCTTCACCTATAACAAGGCCAGATACAGACTCTCCAAATTCCCATTCTTTGCCTCAGAAATTATTAGCTCAACTGTTTGTCTGCACTGATCAATTGGAACAAAGTGCTTGGTAACTAAATTTTGGCTAATACTCTTCCTTCCCCCAGGCCACTCAACTTCAGCACACCCTCAGCCTGAGCCAGCAGGCACATGAAAATAGGTTGGCCACAGAGTAAACATTCTGTGCCCTACTATCTGGTCAGGCCACTCTACCCCAATATCCCTTAACTGATTCCTTCCAGCCTTTTTACTTCTTCCTATAAAAGAAAACCCCTTTGGCCTCACCCTTGATGTGTTTACAGATTTTATGGTCACAGTGTTCTTCCTATTGCAATAATTCCTTTCCCTCCTTGCAAGGATCCTTTTGAATAAAGTCTCCCTTTAACAAATCCATTTTTTTTTATTTGAAAGTCCCCAGTGTCTAAAAGATGCCTGATACAGGGTGAGTGCCTAATGAATATTTACTATAGAATAAAAATATATTTTTATTTGGGATTCTAATAAAACATTGCAGCTTAAAAAAAGTTTTAAAGTTATTTTATTTACTTAAAAATATTTTGGGTTTATTGGGATGATATTGGTTAATAAAATTATATAGGTTCCTGGTATAAAATTCTATAATATATCATCTGTATATTGTACTGTGGGTTCACCACCCAAGTCAAGTCTCCTTCCATCACCATCTCTCCTCCCTTTACCCTTTTTACCTCCCCACCCCACTTCCCACCTTGTCGTCTCCATACTGTTGTCTGTGTCTATGAGATTTTGTTTTATTTTTTGCTTAATCCCAACTCCTCCTCTAACAGCTGTCAGTCTGTTCTCCGTAACTATGAGTCTGTTTCTATTTTGTTTTTTAATTTACTTTGTTTTTTAGATCCCATGTGTAAATGAAATTATAGCAACTCTGTCAGTGGTGAACCCCAATGCTCCCTGTGGAAACCCCCTGGTGAAACTCACAGAGTCAGTTCCACTGTGTGTTAACTTCTGGCCACAGAGAGAGAACCTTAGGAGTGAAAAGGCATTCAGAATGAGAGTGGATGGTTGATGGTCAGGATAAAATTGTCATTTACCCATCAACTCCTTTCACTCTTCTTCACTTGCTAATGCATGCCCTGGTCCTCCTGACATTTTAATTCCCTTGTTCCCCATCCTCAGTCCTTTGCTGCACACCGCCTGGCATGGTATGTGAGTGAAGATGAGATTAGTGTGAGGGTATTGTACTTGCAGGAGGCTAAATATCCATGTAATGAAAGGGTATTATTAAAAACATCTCCCATTTTTCAAGTAGGTGTTTAACATCTTATAAACTTTGTATTTAAATTTGTATTATACTCCTGATTGTATTTAAAAATTAAAACCAGTAGATATAAAATGGAATAAATATGTCGCAGACACTTTCCATCACACACACATACAAACAACCATGTTTTAAAAACATTTTATTTTAGGTTACCCATGTTTAGTCTCTCATCCTTTAGTATAGAATATGTAGCCTGACCTGTGGTGGCGCAGTGGATAAAACATCGACCTAGAACGCTGAGGTCGCCGGTTCAAAACCCTGCACTTGTCTGGTCTAAGGCACATATGGCAGTTGAGGCTTCCTGCTCCTCCTCTCTCTCTCTCTCTCTCTCTCTCTCCTCTCTAAAATGAATAATTAAATAAAAATATAAAAACAAGCCTTCCTGCTTCCAGTTAAGCTTCAATTCATCAAAAAAAAATATGTAGCTGACTCTAATTTTATAGAAAAAATTATCTTCAACCTGAAAAGATAGAGCAACTCCTATTATATTTTCTCTATACTGTTTAAATAGTTGTGGTTAAAAAAAGTAAATAACTCTCTACACCAGTCCAGTTTTTCCTCTTCCTGTGACTAATCTAAGCATCCTTCTCAATTGCAAATATGTTAAATGATAATTATGATTGAGGTACATAGCTAATTTGAGTTTATTGCCTTTTTAGATGTATAACAAATATGAGCTTTCCAAGTCAGTATAATTATGTTTCAAGAACCATAAAATATGCTTCATTTTATTGTAACTATATTGTCATTTTGAGTTAATTTATTTAAGAAAATTCTGCTTACTGCTATTAAGGAATCTATCTCATGGCTGGGCATGAAAAAGGCCATTAATTAACACTTCACTGATGGACTGATCATGGAAGGAGTCTGCCGTTCATGGGCCCTCGCGGTAACACAGCACCATATAAAGATCTTGATGCCAGCTGCTGGTGATAGGAGAGTCATTTTGAATATGTAAGAATTAGAAATGGTATCCTGGCTGGTTTGCTCAATGGGTTAGAGCATTGTCCCGAAACAACAAGGTTGAAAGTTTGATTCTGGGTTGGGCACATACAGGAAGTAACCAATGAATGCACAATTAAGTGCAAAAACAAAATGAAAGCTTCCTTTTCTCTCCCCTCCAGTCTCTATTTCTCTTAAAAAATAAAAAAAGAATTAGAACCAGCTAATAGGTAAAAATTCCTAAAAACAACATTCAGGTTACTTTTAATGTTTCACAGGATGTCAGACAACCAACAGTAATTCACTGAGTATTTTCTTTGTGCCCAGCATTGTGCTAAATGTGAATGAATGATTTAAAAAGGGTATGAGCCTGACCAGGTGGTGGCATAGTGGATAGAGCATTGGACTGGGATGCAGAGGACCCAGGTTCAAAACTTGGAGGTTGCCAGTTTGAACCCAAGGTCACTGGCTTAAGCAAGGGGTCATTCACTCTGCTATAGCCCCCCCCTCCCCTTCCCGGTCAAAGCACATATGAGAGACCAGTCAATGAACTACTAAGGTGCCACAATGAAGAATAGATGCTTCTCATCTTTATCCTTTCCTGTCTGTCTGACCCTATCTGTCCCTCTCTCTGTCTCTGATACAAAACAAAACAAAACAAAACAAAACAATAAAAGAGTATGGGATCCAGTCTTTCAATGATGCTTCAAGAAATCTATTTTATTTTCTTGGCATTAGTTTAGATTAGATTAAACAGTTTGACTTTATTTTTCTTGAATGGCTGCTAGATGTGCTCACTGATTCCAACTGAAATTAGCTCTATTTCCCCGAGTTTAATCTTGTTGACAGTTATTGATAATGCCATCTCTCTACCCCAATGAATCACTTGATCAAGGACATACTTAATTCCTTTAAGCTTTTCTCTTGTTGCTTTCTCTTCCTCTTCCACCTCAACCAAATTCAGATTAGTGAGCTCATTACTATTTGTATGTTGGTGTCTTTTAACATGTAGCAAAATTCAGATGTTTTCATAGAAGCAGGGAAATTGCTACTTTCCTATTTCATCACACTGCCATTGATTTTTAGGTCCCAAGAATTTATCTCCATTTTGAAAATACATCATGATAAAGAATTACACAATCACTGGTTCTTTTAAAGATTGGGTGACTAAATACTGCCTTAAAATACACATTTCATTTTATCCAGATGAAGTTCCTTAAAATTTGGTGCTACTCTCTTAAATTGATTAACACTTGTAGTCTCATATCTTCATAATTCATATTACAGGCTTTGCTCATTTCTCCAAGCACAAATATTGTTGTCAGCTTTAAAGACTGCAATCTTTGAGTAATACATAAAAAGTGCAACTGAATAAGTAATTCATGGAAGGACTCTTCTGGTTGTGCAGAAAATTAATGAAGTTTTCAAAGGTGCCTGATTTGTCAACAGGGAATAGCTAAGATGTCCTGAGATTTTTACTTCAAGCCAAAGAAACAAAGACTATTAAATTATGAGGACCGGAAAGGAGAGAAATTTTATCTAATCCAGAGATTGCAAACAGGAGACCCCAGGTTTGATCTGGCCTTCAGATTGTTTTTCTTTCTTAAACTTTGGTTTCAAATGCCTTCAGGGAACAGAAATGGATCTTCTACCCACCATGCTGTCTACTATTGTCCCTGCTGACCACTGGGTACATTCGTGCATTCACATTGTGTGCTTGGCACCTGAACACAAGTTCACTCTGTGACCCAGTTCTTTCATAAGGATGTGAAACATCTCGGAGGTAAATGATTTGTTCAAGGTAACTGATGAGCAATGTGTTTTTTTACCACACAACTATCCTTATTCTCCATCCAGAGTCCTTTCCACTCCCTGCGTGGTGATATTTCTCTGTGAGATTCAAGTCAGAACCAACAACAAATCTAGGTCATTAATACAACATTTTATACTTTTATAAAAATCACCTAAGTGTTTTAGAGAAGGAAGCTTAGTTCAAAGAGGTTGAGTAATTTGACCAATCCAAAGAAGAAAGCTGATCTCTGCCCACTCAAGAGTCATGAATACTTATTTATTTGTTTCTTTTAACTTGTAAAACTTTTCTCTCAAATTACAGTTTATATTCAACACCACTGTAACATCCTTCCATGCATCAGCACCATGGCCAGAACACCACACACCTTACAGGGTGATGGCCTGATGCTTCGCGCACCCACAGGGCCTCACACATCACCACCATGACTGACTTATCTTCCACACGGCAGCCACATCTCTGTGACTATTCTGTAATTGCCAATTTGTATTTCTTAACTCCTTTCCTTTTTAACCAGTCCCACAAACCCCTTCCCTCTGACAACTCTCTGTTCTCTGCATCTATGAGTCTGTTTCTATTTTGTTTTAGATTTTAGATTCTGCAGATTTTGAGTCTTGTGTTCAACCCTACAAATGTTGGGTTTATTATTTGTTTTACACAATAAAAGGAGCAGTCATTAAATTAGGACACTTCTTTTCACAAGCTTAAAGTCACAATTTCCAAATAAACCTCTAGAAGGTATTTGCCTTTAAAATGCCATTGATCCCTTAGAAAAACAAACTACTGAATTAAATAAGTAAAAGACCTATGGTATGCTTAGAAATTATTTTCTCTTAGCCATCATGTGACTCATGCAAAATTTCTGTATGTCATCCCGACTTTATTTCAAAAAGATCATTCCCACTCAGGACCTGGAATTACTAGCTGCACTGGTTTGCGGCATGTGCCCAGATATACAAGTAAATATAGTTACTCTATTATACCATTTCATTATGGAAATACTGCTCTTTTTGTTAACACATCATTATTATACTATTTATTATTAACACATCATTATATTATTTTTAGATAAATACATCCAAATAAAATGGATAGATTTCTCAAAAAGAAGCATGATATTGAAGAATCTGATTCTGGAAGAGAGCAAAAGTTAAGTGTAAATAAAATAGGACTTGAAAAAAAAAAAGATCATTTGGATTGCCAGAAAAGGCAGTAATATTTCTTCATTTAAATTGTCACTAACAGGGTAATCAAGGACCACACTGCATCATAGAAGCATGAAAGGCAAAAAGCATAAAAGGCTTAGGTGAGAGAATTCTAAATTCTTCACATTTTCTGACTTAGAGCTAACCATTCATTAAGAGAACAATAGTTCTTGTGTGGTTTTATAAGGTATTTGGGAAAAGCCATTAACAGTTAGGAAAGAGGCCCACAGAATGAAGGACAAAGTCCCAAATAATTAGTGAAAATACACTCTCCCATTATTCTTTGTCCAAACAGTGCCATCAGTATACACCATTTGTTTGCATTCTATTTACATCTCTTCCCTCCTTATTTCTTAGTTACCATGTAGTCAATGGATTTGTCATACTTCCTTTTCTCTTTGTTTATTCCTTTTTTCTCTTCCACAGAGTGATTCCCAGCAGTCCCAGTGGGAGATCTATATGAGTTAGAACAGGGGTCGAGAACCTGTGGCTTGCAATCCAGATGTGGCTCTTTTGATGGCTGCATCTGGCTCGCAGACAGATCTTTAATAAAAAATAATAACGTTAAAAATATAAAACATTCTCATGAATTACAATTTATTCATTTCATACCACTCATGTTCATGGTTGTGGGTGGCTGGAGCCAATCACAGCTGTCCTCTGGGACAACACCAAATTTTTATTGGATAATGTGTAATGTACACGGGTCATTGTATGGCTCTCATGGAATTACATTTTAAAATATGTGGCATTCATGGCTCTCTCAGCCAAAAAGTTTCCCAACCCCTGAGTTAAAAAGAAACCCTTGCATTTATGTGCCAGCAAAGTTGTATTTCTGGCGATATTCTCTTGTTTGTTTTTAGATCTTAATTAAATGAGACTGTTAGTTTTTAAACCTCTTCTGTGCTTCACAACAATTTTCATTCTTGTATTCGGTACTTATCTGATTGCACTGTGAACATGTGCTCAGACATTCAGCTCCCTTATTTGACTCTATGCACCTCAAGGACAAGATTATGTCTTAGTCAGTTTTGTATTCCTGGTACTTACCATAATCCATGTGATATTATTGAAGAAAAAACTGAATAAATAAAACCACACAGAATAATAGGGTTCTGCTTTTAAAAGAAGCAAAGTTTTAGGTAATATATAAAAATACAGGAAAGAGACAGAGTGAGTTAGAAGAATCAAGAAATATAATTTATAGAAGAGGGTGTGTAATCAAAGGAAGGGAAGCTGGGTCAGTCCAATGAGCCAAGTAGATCAGAGGGAAGAGTGGCTACCATTGACCTCTGACATTCTCTCTGCCCCATGTCAAGTTTTTTCCTTCCTCTGATATCTTGTTCCTTACCATTTGCTTCTTCACTGATGCTTGAGTGAGTTGTGGTTATATTGATTTGGCTTTCAGATTCTCCTTTTTCTATCCCCCTATATAACAGACAAAATTTCTCTTTATTCACATCTTTTTACTTTATACTTGCTGGCTCAGGAGTACCTCCCACCCCACACTGACATAACACTTACAATGTACCAAGCATTTTCTAAGCAGCACCCCAGCCCTTAGAATGGGAACTTTTGCTCTGGCCATGTGCATACCATCCCCTAGGAATGAGAGGCTCATGGTGCCCAAGAACATGTCCACCCAAAGTCTGAACCACCCTCCCATGTTCCAAATACCCAGATGGGTAAATATCCCTCACTTTGGCCCTGGCCGGTTGGCTCAGTGGTAGAGCATCGGCCTGGCGTGCAGAAGTCCCGGGTTCAGTCCCGGCCAGGGCACACAGGAGAAGCATCCATCTGCTTCTCCACCCCTCCCCCTCTCCTTCCTCTCTGTCTCTCTCTTCCCCTCCCGCAGCCAAGGCTCCATTGGAGCAAAGATGGCCCGGGCGCTGGGGATGGCTCCTTGGCCTCTGCCCCAGGCACTAGAGTGGCTCTGGTAGCAACAGAGTGATGCCCCGGAGGGGCAGAGCATTACCCCCTGGTGGGCAGAGCGTGGCCCCTGGTGGGCGTGCCGGGTGGATCCCGGTCGGGCGCATGCGGGAGTCTGTCTGACTGTCTCTCCCCGTTTCTAGCTTCAGAAAAATACCAAAAAAAAAAAAAAATATCCCTCACTTCTCCCATCTCCCTTGTCCAAATGGCCTTCAAACTTGCATATGGGGCTTGTGTGAACCTCTTCCAAAGGCTCTAATTAAACATGCTTGTGCTCCTTTTGGGGGTGAGTTTGGCGAGCTCTGTTGTGTGCAATGTCCACGTATGCCCTTATGAGTCCCCTCATGATACAGGACACAATCAAGGGTGAACATAGAAGGGGCTGGTCTTGAGTGGGGGTGTGAAGGCCTCTACTTTTACTCAATGACTACTTTCAGCTTCCATAAATGTTAACAGCTGCTAAGTGCTTTACATATATGGTTTCATTTGTTCTCCACAACTCCATGTGGGTGAAATCAAGGACTTATGGGGAAAACAAAATTAAAGGGAATTACTAAGTCTCAAGTAAACTTATTCATTCACCAAATATTGATAGTCATAGTAGTAAGCAAAAGCAAATGGCTTCTTCTCTCATGAAACTTTTCATACCCCTTAAACAAAGCAATAAGGACAACCCAGTAAGCAAAAGAAACACTCTATCATTGTCCACATCTTTAAATAACAATCACATTTCCTGTAACACCAGTTTCTATTTACCAGTCTTGGATGGCTGGAAAATATGTAGGCTCAACTTCTCCTCACTCTGAGAAAAGTCCTTGTAAATTTATATCTTTTCTTGTGAACATTTTTGCCTATGTCTTGTCTTCAAAACAAAGGTTCAAAATTTCTTATTTTTAACTTGGAGGTATTAGATACAACTTCTTAAATTCTCTGATAATGTTAATAACACATTATATATGTTGCTAGATGTTGTCGGTGGTTAAAGATTTTTTCCTCTTTCCTCTTCTCTGTTGAAACAGGAACCCTGAAATGAGTCAAGGCAATTTAACCCTTCTAACTCTCCCAAGTCTAGAACCAGACTGGTTGGAATGACTTAGTGGGTATCCATTAGAAAAGGATATCATCTTGGAATCACTAAGAGTGGCTTTCTCCTGGACCCCAAGCATAGCTGTTACTTCATTAATCCTATACTTCTGGGACCTCTGAGCCAGGTGGTGCTGAGCACCACTGAGAGCTTGAGGGTGGGACACAGACTACAGCAATGGGTCAGACATCCTTACTAATGGGACTGGCACCACCTGTGTAGGACAGGATTCCAGAGACAGAACATAGCTGGAGAGAAACACTGGCTAGAATGAACCAATCAAACTGTACTCTGCTTGAATGTGGAGGCCTGTACTTCCTCCTTGGGCTGAATTGGCCTATGAGGTTCTTGGACATTGCAGGGGAGGAAGAAACTTTCTGCTCTTAAGGTTTGGAGAGAAATAGTTAAGTAATTGTTTTGAAACAATAGAGATCCCAGGTATTTAGCATTTGTGATACTTATTTTGTGGGTTACATTTGGGATGGAAAAAATTGGGGCTTAAGAAAACATGAATTGTGTTTCCTAACTCCAGTCTCCCACCTCCTAACATCCCAGTTTTGTCTGCAGTGACTTCATGCCATGGTCCATGCTCAAAGCCAGATCCTCTTTTGCATCTAGTTCCAGCTTCTCATTGAGCAAAGGCAACTCTTGGTCTAGAGATGTCTTAGCTTTCTCATCTCTCCCAAGTCTTTATGCAAAAACTCTGGGCCTCTCTACCATTTGCTCTACCTATCTCCCATTCACAAGGACCAGTTTTCTTTTTTTCTAAAAGTCTCCTAGAGAAAGGACTTGCAAATTCTAGATTCAGAAATCAAATTCTTATAGTATCTTATACCACATATATCTAAATTTGCAGTCAAACTCACAGTGCCTAGAATCCATTCAGAGCCCATTTGTAGTACTAATCTCCCCAATCATAACTCTCCTCTTATCTCCTATTATCATATCCATTGAAAGCTTTAGGGAACTGAAACTATATTTTTGTGATACTTTAACGGAATCATAAGAATGTAATATGAATTTTCAATTCAATAAGATATATGCAGGTTGGATGTTTCATTATTTATGAAATATATGTATATAATATATATAATATACATTAAAATATTGAATATAAAACCTAGTAGATACAATACCTAAGTTCAGGTTCTTAACAAAAATTTTAGTGAGATAAATTGAATTTTAGAAATAATCCTAATAACTTTAAAATTAACTAATTTTGATTAGAAGAAGTGAGGCCTCATCTAGCATGATAGAATTTGCCATGGAGGCATAAAATTACATGAGCAGAAGACGAAAAATGAGTTTTAAATAGCTTATTTTAAATAGGATGAAAACAGCATACTCAAATATCTTCTGTACATGTTATTAATCATATTATTCAAAGCACAGGGGCAAAAGAACTAATTTTAAATTAAATGAATATTTTAATATGTTGAATAAGTAACAAATCTAATTAAATGCACAATTGCTAAAGTTTATTCCTTTTATTAGAATTTTTCTTTGTGAATTCAAAATAATGTCCAATTTCTGCCAAATCCAAATTTTGAAATCATATAGCTGACATTTGGTATTGAAGAGCTATTTTATCATGAGTTTTATATTAAAATGTTATTGAAGGCCCTGGCTGGGTAGCTCAGTTGGTTTGAGAATTGTTCTAATGTGACGAGGTTGCAGGTTTGATCCTGGTCAGGGTACACACAAGAATCAACCAATGATGACATAACTAAGTGAAACAATAAGTCAGTGTTTCTCTCTCTCTCTTTCTCTCCCCTCCTTCCTCTGTCTTTAAAAAGCAAAACATAAATAAATATATAAAAATTGAAGAAATTGTCATAAAATCTTTTTATATTAAAATAAAAATAAACATCGTAAGATCATTACATATCTACATTAACAAACACCAGATTTTTAAAAGAAACTAAATATGAATTCTTTGAGGTATTTGCTTTATTAGTGACAACAAAGTTTCCATGTTGCAAATATAAGAGCTCGAAAAATAAGTTTTAAAGTATTTTTATCATATACTTTAACATACTTTTGCCTCATAAACAGTGGTTGAGTGACTAATGAACACATGTACATTTCATTGTCTTTTCCTTTAAGTGACATTATAGCTCACCAGAGAGAGACATGTGCCTTACAACCTTGGAGACAATGGATGGAGACTTAGATTTGAACATTTGTTCTGTACAATTTCCTTCTCTTGAGCAGAATCAACAGCATCATTACAAAAATTTTTAGAAAACACTAAGAAAATGTGGTCTTCCCTCAGTCCGAAATGAGGTAAATTGAAATGCAACACTAATTGTTGAGCTATAAAAGAATGAGGATGATCAGTACAAGGCTTTTCATGACCAAAGGGCAAGAAAAGCACTTTGGGGTATAACCATGTAACCAACTTAACTGTGCCTCCCCTTGAATTCATATGTTGAAGCTATAAACCCAATGTAACTGTATTTGGAGATAGAACTTGTAAAAAGATAACTAGGGTTAAATGAGGCCATCAGAGTGGGGCCTTAATCCAGCAGGATTGGCATCCTTATAAGAAGAGGAAGAAAAACTAAGAGTGTGGGTAGACAGAAAGAAGGCCACGCGACAACAGAGTGAGAAGCAATCACCTGTAGCCAAGTAGAGAGGCCTTACTAGAAACCCACCTTGTTCATATCTTGATCTTGAATTCTTAGCCTCCAGAACTATAAGAAAAATAAATTTCTGTGTCTAAGCCATCAAGTCTTGGTATTTGTTATTAACCTTACCAGTAATAAAGGAGTGTCCTTCCATTTACCAGTGTACCCCTTTCTGTTTCTTACCATCTCACTTGATGACTAAGGTCCTTTTGCTGCGTCCTATCTGTTCAAAGCAGCCATTGATCCCCTATAATCCCAACCTGCCTTACTAACTCCAGATCATTTCTGACATTCCTCCTTCAAATATATGTTGTTTTTGCATCTCAAACCCTAGGAAACTTGCCAAGTGACTGGCTTGCCTATTTTAGTCATTAAAACTTGCAAAGATGTTTATAAACATATAGCAACAAATGACCAACAAGCCATGAAATTCTGATGTTCCCTTTTGAGAAAAGTGTCTATTGGTGGTCCATTACAATTATGTTTTCCCAGCATTGCTTTGAGCACAGCCAGTTAACACTGGGCTGGTCCTGAGCAAAAGGCAACTAGTAATAGAACAGCCTATCATGCTGCCTATGAAATAATTTTACCTAGAGGACACTCCTTGTTTGATGACAACTAAATGAGCCAATCAGATTGTGGTTCTACAAAAGTTTGAATGCAACTCACACAGAGAATCTCTCAGTAAAGTAGGTAAAGACGTGAGAGAGCTGGCAGTAGTCATAAGGCACGAGGAGCAGAAGTTATGAGGGAGAAAGGGGAAGAGAGGAAGAAATAGCTGGCAAAAGCAGAGAAAGGAGAGGAAAAAGTCAAGATAGAAACTGCTTAAAAGACCACAGCAGCAGCATTGAGATTTCTAAGAGGCCCAATTGCCCAGTTCTTGTGGGATTCATATACATGGTGGTTAAGAGTGTTAAGATACTCCCTGCCATCCAAATAATTCAGGCTCAGGCATATACTTGATCTTTCTATGAATCAGTTTAGGTAAAATGGAAACAATGAAAGTACCTCTTTCATGGAATTGCTATGAGGATTCAACGACATATTGCTTACAAAGTCCTTGCTATATTGCTTTTGCATAGTAAAAAACAATGCATTTTAGCTGTTATTTTTTTATAACTTGCTTTCCAACTTCCTGAAATATTGTTAAAAATATTTTAACCTCTGAATTTTTATTCAGACACAGATCAATTACTACTTCCTTACTAAAACTTTCTTGATTTATCAAGGAAAAATGAGCTGATATCTGTCATACTGCAACAATCAAACCTTGCTTACTGTGTTATGTTTTAAATTCTATGCTCTCTACACTTCCTGTTATTATTATTATTATTTTCTGTGTATACTCATAAAAAGCTCCCATTTGATCAATTAAATAAAGTTAGGATCTATTCCTTGCAATCTGAAAGATGTTAATACATAGTTATTATGACAAAATGTGTGGGAGACAGGCTGTAAGCTGACAAAGCCCTTATAGCCTAGGGCTTAGTTTAAGACTCCACACATCCTTTTAAGACTATAAAATCTTCCCACACCCCTCTAAGACTAAGATCTTTTCCACAGTCTTGACTGTTGCATGGTGGGGGGTAGTGCATCTTATGAGGATTCCTGTTTATGCCTCAGATGTGTGACTTTGTATCAGAGACTTCCTTATTTGCATATGGCTCTGCACTATATAATGAAGCAGACCACGGGCTTTGCTTTTGCTCTGGCTTGCTATCAGCTTGCAGAGACCTCCTAATTCCATCCTTTTTCTCTCTGAGTTTATTTCTTCATTCTTACTCAGGACCTGGACAATTCCTAGCTGTGCTGATTTGTGGCAATAATGAATAATGCATCTCTAAAAGATACATTTTGAAGAGGTTTAGAAGAACTAAAGTGTATAGTTTCTAATACTCACCTGTTATTTTCCCCCTAACCAAAAGGAGACATGTGGAAGAAGCTGTAATTACCCAAAGTAATCTGACTAAATGGTAAAAAGTCTCTTTGGCAAATCCCAGTATGGGTAATGCCACTTAAACTCACTATTTCTCATTTTCTCCTTCCAAAGTTGGGTATTCACACAGAAGGCCTATTTTCTGAGAGGTAAACTTTCCTCATAAGATCCAGTTTCAAAGAGAAATTTTGGTCTGAGTAGTAAAGTCTTCTCACACTATTTTGGAAAAGTCAGTAGAATTAAATAGAAATATATATAAAATAGCAAAGATGGAAACTCAATTCAAATGAGCTTAACGGGTTAGTAGTCATGTGGTTCAGACAGTCGAAGGATGAGTTCTAGGATCCAAAACCTTGGGACCAGAAATGGAACCCAGAAGACTTTTCATTCTCCTCCAGACTCTCAGAGCCTTTACTTCTTCCTACTTTCTTTATCCATTGTGCCTACTGCAGCAATGATTAACCAGAGTGGGGGTTCGATCCCTGGTCCGGGCACATATGAGAATCAAACAACGAATGCATAAATTAGTGGGACAAAAAATCAGTCTCTCTCTGTCTCTGTCTCTCTCTCTCTCTCCCCACCTTCCTCTCACTCTCTAAAACCAATAAAAAATAAAATGAACAAACCGTGTTTTTAGAATAATAGTTCACCACAGATTCCACAACTAGTAAGAAGTAGTGACTTAAACCAAAGTTTTCTCAAGTCTTCTATCTCCAAATCTTATGCCCTTTCTTTAATTATATTGATGTTGATTACTAACTTCTTTTGTTCTCAAGACATAGAAGTAATAATTCTAATAGCAGTGATTATGCTTTTTTGTTTGAAACAGTAGACAATTACTTTACTCTTTTTTTTTCTGTCAAGAATTTCCAACCTTAAGTATCTCCTACTGTTTGATCTTGCAAAATGATTCCCTAGCGTGGGTATCAGAAATAATGATGTGTTGTCAGTTCTGTTTTTAATCTCTCAAGGGTTGGAGTAGCTTATATTTGCATTTCCTTTTTAAATTCTACTGCACATCAAATTCTGCCCCCACTGTTCCCAGCTCTGTTCCTATCTGTCCCTCTCTGTCACTGTCACAAAAATAATAGTCAATTAAGGTCTGGCTCGTTGGCTCAGAGGTAGAATATTAGTGTGTGGATGTCCTGGGTACGATTCCTGGTCAAGGCACACAGGAGAAGTGACCATCTGCTTCTCACTCCTCCTCATCTCCTTATCTCTCTCTCTGTCTCTTTCTTTCTCTCTCTGTTTCCCTTCCACAGCTATGGCTCCACTGATTTGAGCTCATTGGCCCTGCATACTGAGGATGGCTCCATGGAGCCTCAGGCACTAAAAATAGCTCAGTTGCAAACATAACCCCAGATGGGCAGAGCAATGGCCCCAGACAGGGGTTGTTTCCAGATGGGTCTCAGTCAGGGAACATGTGGGAGTCTGTCTCTCTATCTCCCTTCCTCTCACTTGGAAAAGAAGAAAACATAAAAAAATAGCCAATTAATTTTTGCTCTCAATTAAAGAGATAAAATTAAGAAAACATTTGACGAAAAGTCTATTAAAACCAAATATATTTGGTAAATATCAGATTAAGTATGTGACCTTCATGGTTATTTAAAATCTCTCAATGGTTTAGATTTCTCAAGAAAAAGATCAGGAAAAAGATCTGACTTTAGTATGTACTACTCCAGAGAGTCTCAAATATCTTGAAGAAAAGTTGGGGAATAAAAAAGCAAATAAATATTGTAGCTCTAAGGTCTGTGTCTCCAAACAAATATAGTGTGACTACTGGAACATGAAACTGATTGTCAGACAGACAATGCACCTCTAAAGTCTGCAGAGAATTATAATTCCAAGGAAACTATAAACTTGGCATTAAAAATGCCTGTGAGCCTTAGATAACTGAAACGACCTGTGAGCCTTCAATCTCCCACAGAAGGAGAGTGAACTGAAAAACCATAGAACCCCTATGGACTTTGAAATACGTATGCTTCAAAATATTGTAATCATCTGTTTTACGTGGAAATTGGCTAGTTGTGAACTTAATTTGACCTTAAACATTTTTATGTCACTCCAAAGGAAATGGATTACTTTTCTAAGCATATGGCTACCTTGCCTCATACGTATTAGAATATGGCAATTTAAGATCATTCCAGCTTAATGAGGCAACTCTGAATGTTGTAATTTTGAATGACTGGAGTATGAGGTATCTGATGACATCCAGGCCTCAGCTGGAAGAAACACCTGACAGGCCACATCAGCAATGGAGCAACGGTGACTTCGGTACCCTGAATCTCTCCAAAAAATCTTGAACTCACAAGCTGAAGATATCTAGTAGTGGTGAAGACAGAGGAAGACTGAACAATTCAGAGACTCAGTTTGTACACCACTTTCCCACGTTTTAAGAAAGCTTGCTTATCCACTTAGTCTTTTGAGGAAATGCTGGAATTTATAAATGTTTAATTATGTTGTTTCTTGTGTTATATTGCTACTCAAAGAACTGAATGTTTGCTGTGACCCAAGTAAAATAGAAATTGAAACTGAAATTCAAAACTCAATATCAACTGAGGGCATAGTCCACAATTTCCATTTTGAATGTGGTCAAGGACTGTAATGGAAAAATAACAAGAACTTCTCAGACTGTGATACTGGGGATAATAGAGAACAAAGGGATAAGTGCTCTTCCCAGAGACCAAATAACGCTATAACCAAAAAATATTCTCTTACCCCCAGTGTAAGAGGTCTCTATCACATCTGTCCAGTGTGATTTCAGGATTACTGGGCTCAGTGACTGGCAAGTATCTTTCCATCCTTTCTTTTCTGAATAGGAGTGTTGATGGTAGTTATTCCATCTCTCTTCTACTATTGTATATAGGGAATTACAAATAATCTTTATTTTTGTATGTACATCTCTGGAACAAGAGGGTCACATGTAGATATGTGGAAGAGCTAAGACGACAGTATAAAACCTAAATATCTGAACCTTTCAACTAGATGTAGACACTAAAGAAATCTTGGGAGATGAACTGAGTGTGTTCAATGTGTGTTAAGAAGAGAACTAGGAGGCCTGACCTGTGCTAGTGCAGTGGATAAAGCATCTGCCTGGAATGCTGAGGTGAGCAGTTAAAAACCCCGGGCTTGCCCAATTGGTGCACATGCGAGAAGCAACAGCTGCCTACAAGTTGATGCTTCCCGCTCCTCCCCACCTGCTTTCTCTCTCTCTCTCCTTTCTCTAAAATCAATAATTTTTTTTTAAAAAAGAAGAGAACTAATATATTATTAGTAACTGCAAATGACTGTTGCAGAAATACTGACTGCTCATCAAATATTCGTGTGATTGACCACATTTCCTCATTCTTTTGCATATAGGCGAGGCCATGTGACTTGTTCTCACCAATGGACTGTGAGCAAAAATACTGTGTGTTACTGCCAGGCTGAACCAGAAGATCAGGCCCACGTTTTCCAGGTGTTATTGTTCCCTACTCTGGCCCCTGGGTGACCAGGTAGAACAGGGCCCAACCTTTTCTCTAACCCTCAAAACAGTGGAAACAAGAAAGAAACCATTGTTTTGGGAAGCCACTGGGACTGTAGAGTTAATTTGTTCTTTTAGCATTACCTAGATGGTGCTAACTAATAGAAACTCTAAAACTTTAAAACTGGCCTGCACATTAGCTAATAAAAATATCAGTGGCATTCTTTCATTATAACATATTGAGATATAGATCACAAAATTATGGGGAGAACAAAACATCATTATGGTTAACTAAATATTCTTACTTTTGCAACTTGACCTTGTTCTTCATATATTTTCTAGTCCTCAAACATCAAGCTAGAAACTTTTATCACTGTTTTATCATTATGATATCATCCTAACATCTCTGTCATAAATATCAACATTTCTCTGGATCATATCCCATTATGTCTGAACTCAGATTTCAGTGCACCACTACATGGATGGAATCTTCATCTGTCATGAGCCAAGCCACAGAAAGCACCTTCTCCTCATCCAGACCTAGACAATGGCATAACCCCACATTAACAGGGTCCTTTAAGGCAATAGAGAAATGAGTAGCTGACTTGGGAATGCCAGATACAAGATCAGAAAGCATGAAAGATGCTTGTGAACAGGTCATACTTTCACCCTGGGATTGGTTGCTTGTATACAAAGGGTTACATGGAGGAATCCTACAAAGACATAGGTGGCTGTAGTGTGAAGAGCTCAAAGGGAGGTTGAATAGATTGTGCAGAATATCAGCACAATGTCACTCGGAGTGGTTAAGAAAAGAACCCCACCCAGAAGTCTCTGGTTTACACTTACCAGGCAAAACATTAAAACAAAGACAATTTAGATCACAAGAAACAGAAAGACAGATTCAATGTAGTTAAGACACAAATACTTAGTAAAGAGCTGTTGTTCTTACACAGGAACTTGAGTTGGTATAGAAAGGTATTATCACAAAAAACACAGGGTTAATGCTCCTGAATATAAAAGGAATGGTACACTTTCATTGGCACTTTGGGGAAAAAGTAAATTTTTTAATATATCAAGCATAACTATTCTAATTGTCAATAAAAATGACTTATTTATTTATTTATTTATTTTTGTATTTTTCTGAAGTTGGAAATGGGGAGGCAGTCAGACAGCCTCCCTCATGAGCCCAGCTGGGATCCACCCAGCATGCCCACCAGGGGGCAATGCTCTGCCCATCTGGGGCGTCGCTCTGTTGCAACCAGAGCCATTCTAGTGCCTGAGGCAGAGGCCATGGAGCCATCCTCAGCACCCGGGCCAACTTTGCTCCAATGGAGCCTTGGCTGCCGGAGGGGAAGAGAGAGACAGAGAGGAAGGAGAGGGGGAGGTGTGGAGAAGCAGATGGGCACTTCTCCTGTGTGCCCTGGCCGGGAATCAAACTCGGGACTCCTGCATGCCAGGCTAACACTCTACCACTAAGCCAACTGGCCAGGGCCAAAAATGACTCATTTTAAACTAATTTTTTTTTACTTTGATCAGTGCAAGTAAATTTAAAAATTGCTTTTAAAACTTATGGAATAGGCCTGACCTGTGGTGGCACAGTGGATAAAGCGTTGACCTGGAAATGCTGAGGTCGCCGGTTCAAAACCCTGGGCTTGCCTGGTCAAGGCACATATGGGAGTTGATGCTTCCAGCTCCTCCCCCCCTTCTCTCTCTCTATCTCTCTCTCCTCTCTCTCTCTCCTCTCTAAAATGAATAAATAAAATAAAAGTTTTAAAACTTATGGAATATAAGGCTGTATTCTGGTAGCCAGTAGCTTTTGTATTTATACTATGTGGACCCTGTCACATGATCAAGCAAGAGAATACTGGTTTATATCTCAGCCTCATATAGGCAGAGATAGTTTTCCTCTATAAAGAGTTCTCAGGGGCCCTGGCCAGTTGGCTCAGTGGTAGAGCGTCGGCCTGGCGTGCAGGAGTCCCAGGTTTGATTCCCGGCCAGGGCACACAGGAGAAGCGCCCATCTGCTACTCCACCCCTCCCCCTCTCCTTCCTCTCTGTCTCTCTCTTCCCCTCCTGCAGCAGAGGCTCCACTGGAGCAAAGTTGGCCCCGGCGCTGAGGATGGCTCTGTGGCCTCTGCCTCAGGCGCTAGGATGGCTCTGGATGCAACAGAGCGACGCCCCAGAGGGGCAGAGCGTCGCCTCCTGATGGGCATGCCGGGTGGATCCTGGTCGGGCACATGCAGGAGTCTGACTGCCTCCCCGTTTCCAGCTTCGGAAAAATGGGGGAAAAAAAGAGTTCTCAGGAAGGACACTATATATTTGTACATATACATACTCATAAACATAGTTATTTCTACATAGATCTATATGTGTGTGTATAGATAAAATGTATAATTTTATTTTCTACTTCAGCTTAGAAAATACAAATAAAACTCGGCTAGGTTATAAATGTCATTCAAAAGTCACATTAATAATGAATAAAAACTAAGAAGGAACACCAGCTGAGCAAAGATATCAAAGTTTATTTTAAATTTTAAAAAAATTGAAATAGAAATATTTAGCTTATTAAACACTTAGGTCTTATTTAATGTTACAGGATAAAGAAAAGGAGGAAAAGAAACAGAATAATTAACATCTCAGAAAAGAGGAAAGTTTACAAAGTCTTTAAAGTTATCAGGACCAAGAAGAAATGAGGAGTATTAGAGTGGAAGTTAGAGAATTTACTTTTTTTAAAAAAAAATTCACATTTGATGCTGCTGCAAGTCATGTCCATGATTAGCTAAACCTCTGACAATGTCCCTTGAGTTTATATGTGATCAAAACTCAGCAGCAACCTCAGATTATTTTGGTATGCCATGCCTTATTGAATAACAACTATCTGAAATTTGTAGCTTTATAAAATATTTTAAAATAGATCTGTATGTGGGAAGGTTAGATAACTCATTCATTCATCATCATTCATTCACTTATTCATTTTTCTATTTAATAAACATTTATTTAACTCCTGTGATGTTCCAGACACACATTCAGGTGCTTAGGAAGCAGCAGTAAACAAAACAAAAGTTTTTACCACATGGTACTTGTATTCTATTGGAGAGAGAGACAATAAACAGACAAGTAAATGATTATATAATGCTATGTCAGAGTTAGAATTCTGACAACTTTTAAGTCTCTGTGAAATAAGTGGATTGCTTTAAAATACTTAAGTTTTCTTCTTTTGTTAAATATAAAAACTTTAGGTAAATACAAAGAAGAGCATCAAGTTGTTCAACTTGATAGAAAGCAGATTTACTTACAACCTCATCACATTATCCTATGATCTTGCCAACTTGATAATAGGCAGAGAGTACTGTATTTGGTATATTCTTTTCCTCAGTTTCCATTTTGTTAGCATTTTTGTTTTTAACAGTCTTCAAAATATGTTTTTAATAGTTCCAAATATTACAGGCTATATAAAGAAATGTTAATGCTTCCATTGTTTTTGACAATTTCTATGATCAGGAATTAAATTTATATACATAAATATTTATCTGCGTAGCTGACTATATCTTTAGTATACTGTGCATAAAGTGAAATTATTGGTTCTAAATAGATGTACATTTTATGACACTTGATATATGTTGTAAAATAGATTTACAGAACGGTTGCACTTTCTCATTATTATCACGCAGTATGAGATAATAAGTAGATGTAAAACTTCAGACAAAATTACATCTCAGTGCTATTTTAAATTACATATCTCTGTTTACTGGTGAGATTAGTTCATGTTTCTTTAGTGAATTCATTTTTATTTGCTCTTCATCTTTTTTTCTTAAAGCATTAGTATTTTTCTTTTGCTATACAAGATATTTTATGTATGAAACATATATTTGTTGTAATTTTTCCAAGTAGTATTTATATTTATGCTTTTATAATATCTTTACATTTAAAATTATTTTTATGCACTCAAATTATTGATATCTTTTCTTTGTGATTGCTTCTATTCCTAGTGTGCTTAAAAAGCTCTTCTAAGACCAGTAAAATTTTTCTTATGCTCTTCTAGTTTTTAAAAATAATTTAACTTTTATATTTACCTGTTTAATCTATGTGGGATTAATTTTGGTGAGATGAGGTTTTGGGTCTTTTCCAAATCATTTGTTCTATTACCACATTTGTTAATAAAATAATCTTTTTCCCATTAGGTCTGTTTTTATCTGTTATATCTGCACGCGCGTACACACACACTCTTATCTGTTTCAGAGGCTGCATTAATCTGAATAATTACATTTTTAGGGTTAGGAGGTGATGTTCGGGTACTTTTTGTCCCAGCTGTTGCAAAATTAAAATAATTCTTGGTATTGTCTTGACGGACTTCAGGAGAGAAACGGTGCGGAGGCATTTAGGACCCAGGGGAAAGCCAGGCTCGGTATAGAAAGACGGAGTCTCTGGCGCACACGCCTCCTACCAAAATCAGAGCCCGTTGGAGCCGGGGCTCTCATTCACAGCTTTCTAGAGAAATCTGAGCCCGAACCTACCAGAATAGGGGATCTCACCTACTCAGCTCAGCAGCGAGGACACCTGCAGAAATACATTCCCAAAGCAAGGCTGGGCAGCTGTGTGAAGGTATTTGTTGCTTTTTTCTCTATTCTGTATTTGCCGAGTCTCCCCACCTTTCCTCCCACTCTTGCGATGCCATGGCTGCGGCGTTTCAGCACTTGGGTGCGTGGACAGCTCCCATCTGCAATCCCTCCGTACTCCATCCCTTCCGCGCCCCGCTCCCCACCGCTCTCGCGGTCCATCCTTCTGCTCCCGCGCCCGCTCAGCCTGCGCTCCCTCACACCGTGAGCAACCCCATCTCCACCATCGCCGTTATGATCTCCACCATCGCCAGCGCCGTAACTACAGTCAACACAACTGTGTCTTGTCACTTAGACAAAGCCCTAGGTCCGCAGCGTGGAAGGAAAGAGCCCAAGTTTTCAGGCATGGGAAGGAAAGTTCAGGTGGCCGGCACCTCTGAAAACAAAGAGAGACGCCTGCTTGAGAGAAAGAAAAAGTGAAGACAGGCAAGAGAGACCCCAGGCAGGGGGACAGATGGGGCACTTCCCAGACACCAACAGTTAGCCAGCTGCCTTTCAGATTAGGGACTGTTTAGTTCAGGAAATTAACATGGCCTGGGGGATAGTGTGATTCCGGTAAAATAGATATGTAAACTCCATCCTTGGTTTGGCTTTCCAATGGAGAATCACCAGGAAGCAGGGTGGGGGTGATTGATGACTCATATTCACCCACACTCCCTTTTTTCTTCCTGAGTGTTTATTGCAGAAACTCTGAAATTAAGTTTTGTGGTTTTTTTTACTAAAATGTTTTGTAAAATGGAAACCCCAAAGGTTAACTCTGTGGCCAGGGTGAAAATTAAAAATGATGGTGATGATAATAACGTAACGAATGCGGCTCTCGTTGGAAAGTGCTATTTGTTCAAATGCCTCTTCCTGTCTACTTACTTCATTTCAATTTTCCAATCTTAAACCTCTCATTGAAGCAGAGAATATAGATCCCTTGGTCAAATGACCAAATGATAATAACGATATTCAGAGCAGATGGCCTGGCTTTGTTCATCACTAGTCAAGGACTGACTCGGATTTGGAAGGCAAGATCTTGCATGCTTTCAGTAATCAGGCAATAACACCATTTTCCTATAATAGTAAAGGGTAATGGAGTGCAAAAATTGAAAAGACATTTTATGTAACTGTTCTATCAGGCTCTGCTTTCAGAGTGCTATCATTTTCTATCTCAGTTGAAGCATCGTTCAAATATCTTGAGGGTCAAACCCAAGTTATAGCACCTCTTTTATTTAGCTAGGATCAACTGCTTATTAAGAGCTAACAAACATAGAAAAGTGCACGAGCCTGTCATAAGTAAATATCTTTTGGTGAGTGCTCATAAAATCAATTATGACTGAACAGCAAAATATTGTTTTATTTTTTTGGCAAATTGTTTTTCAATAAAATCAACATCTTAATTAAAAATGAGATGAATCAAATTTTTCTATGGAAATAATGTCATGTCACATGTAACAACCAAGTTTAAATCAGAGCACAGAAAATATTCATTTAAAAATTACCCTTGTACATTTATTCTGCCTCTTTAAAAAGAGGCGATAAAGCAAGTTTCGTCTTAACCAGCTTGCTCATCATTAGAGGCATTGTCAAAAATAAAGAATGGTTACAAACAAGTATCTTCTGGAAGAAGTTCTGCAGAAAAATTCACAGCAAATACTCTTCTCAAATGTCAAAAGTTAGTTACAACTAAACATTGACATAATCTTCCATGCTTCTAAGGTTCACTTACTTTTAAATTCAAACCAAGTAAACTAGTGAAAATGTATTGTGAAATGAACTTATATACTGTCCTTGGATTAGTAATAGTCACAGTAACCAGTAAACAAACCTCTCAAGACCCCAACCAATGAGATACTTAAAACTTCCTTATCTATATGCAAAGAATGTTTCAGCTCAGGCAAATTTTAAAAGTGTACATATTGCCAGATCTACCTCCTTCAAACCAGAAACTCAAGCCAGGTATCCAGTTCCTCCAATTCTTCTGTTTTCCTGTGCTTAATACAATTTCCTGAGGCTGAGGATATTTCAAAATAATGCTGCTTCGATGAGATTTACAGGCATCTGTCTCAGAAGCAATGCCATTCTCCAACTGAAATATTATGCTGAGCTTATTAATTTTTATAGAGTGCTGCTATCCTGGCTTCCTTTTTTTATTTTTTCCTATTAAGGGGCATTTTGCTTTTTTTATGTTTCCAATAACAGAAATTCCTCATTTTTATAATGGGCTTAAAGGTGAATAGAAAACATATTTTTCAGTAGAGAAGCATCATTCACTTTCATAGATATGTTCTCAGAGGGTCACATCCTTTGAGAATCATAGAGAATAAAGTGAGAAGGTCCTTCATTTCCCAAAAGGGAGAATCCATAATTTTTCAGAACAGGAGGTGTCTGTTTATTTCTTCAAGCTTTACAAAGGGACACTTTATTAACCCTAAGAAGTCTTTTTATGACTTTATACACATCCTCACAGCAAAGGCAACCTTAGTAAATGGCTTCAGGCTGGCTTGGATCTCCTCTGCATTCCTGTTACCTAGTGACTCAGAGAGAGAAGGTAACACTACTGAATGGGTATACAAAACACGAGGTCTGGCCAATGCAATCTGCCTAGAAATAGCCCTCAACATTGCCAAGAAAGATCTTTCCCCTATTAGATCCTTTTCCCAATTTTGATTATTTTAATTATGGTTCCTTTTATCTAGATTTTACTGAAATAATTTTGTTTCAGGAGAAGACCCACAGTATGAATGACTAGATGAGTCTACAACCCCTAACATTAGCACCAAGTGTTACAACTCTCTAGAGAAAACTGTGCTTAATTTCCATTCCAAGTTTTTAATTTTTTCCCCACTTAAGGAAAGTTTGACTTATGTTTGAGTCTTCATGGGTGTGCAAATAAACTGGTCATTTTTCTCTCAATAAAAAATAAACACCTTTCATTTATTTAGATAATAAGGTTATTATTCTTGACTACCTCTGCTGCCTCCCATAGATCTTTCTCATATTTTCTCTGGCCAGATGGTCTATGTAGTTCTTCCTTATGGCCCTATTATCATGGTACAGAAAGTATCAGAGAAAGTTTTCTGTGTGGGAGGCTAATTTCCTATAAGATTTTCTTCCTCCTGACTTCTGAGCCATCAGGAATTTCCCCATTGTGCTTGAGATGCTTCATTCTTGTTTCCTGGACCCTTTTAGCCAAATCTTCAGTTCTTAGATTTTATGCAGACCACTTTCTCCATCTCTTCTTACAACAACATTACATCAATTTGGGGTTTTTTTAATCTCTCAAATGTCTTATGTAAAATTTCATACTTTTCCATGTGTCAAGTACATAGTATATTTGGTGTTCATTATTTGATAGTTTTAGAGTCAGTAGAAGGAAAGTTGTGGGCCTGGAAATGGCAGTTGGGGGTTCAAATCATAGTCTCTAGTAATAAAAGACCTCTAGTCTGATGTGTGGTCAAAATAAAATATAATAAACAAAACATATGAGATTTTTCTCTTTTTCTTTTTCTCTTTCTCCTTACCTCTCTTCTTCTCTTGCTTCTTGCATTGTTCCTTTCTTTATTGCTGTTGGTTGATGTATATAACATTCAAGCATGTGTAAACAACTAATGGGGTGATCTGAGAAGTTATTATGAATGCCAGGACCCCAAAAGAAATAAGCATATTGGGGTGATTTTACTCCCTTCTTGGACAACATAGCACTGCTGTCCACAGACGGTGTGAGCTCTAATCTCAGAGCAGTTAATGTACCTCCTCAACCTTTTTATTCATTATGAACCTTTAAACCATTGATTCCCAAACATTAATATGCATATGAATTGCTTGGGGATTCTACTACCTGTGCAGCAGGTCTGGGAGGGTCCTGAGGGTTGTGGTGCTAACAAATTCTTAGGTGCTGATGTTGCTGCTGATGCACACAGCATACTTTCCGGGAGCAAAGACAAAGAACAGCCTTCTTCTCCTTCTTCTTCTTCTTCTTCTTCTTCTTCTTCTTCTTATTATTATTATTATTATTATTATTCTTTCTTCTTCCTCTTCTTCTTCATCTTCTTCCTCCTCTTCCTCTTCCTTCTTTCTTCTTTTTTCTTTCTTCTTCTTTTTACATTCTTACCCTATGTCTTATTAAATAATGGCACTCAAACTAAAGGAAAACAAAAGTCATTCCAAGTTCAGAGGCAATAATAACCTCAAATATCATAGCTCTGGTTAGGGAGAAAGTTATACCACAGCCAGTTTCCTCCCACCTCACGCAGACATGTCCTTCTGCATCTCTTTCACCAGCCAGTTTTCCTAACTCAGACACCTGCTGCTATCCTCTGTCCAATCACATGCAGAGGAAGGGTCCCAGAGACATGCCGGGGGAAAAACACTGAGTGGACACAAGTAGACTTCGTGTCCATTTTTGGGTAATCCCTGTTCTTCTTACAGTTCTACAGATCCTCTTCCTCCTAAAGAGTCTATTCTTAGAGAAATACCCTCATCCAAGTGTTTTTCTTTCTTCTCCAATTGCTACTCTTAAGAAGCATAACTAAATCCATTTTTAAATTGTGGCATTGACTGCCAATGACTTTTTATTAGATAGTTTTATGGCATAAAAAAAATCCAGTCCAAATACTCCTTTAATTTTAAACTTTTCTACTTAATAGAGTGAGGCAGCAGACAAACCCATACCTTCCTTACAAGCTGTCTTTGTCTTCCTATCTTTGCATTTTCTGTCCCAAAGTAAACTACAGGAATAAAAGCTATATAGATTGTCCTAGAACTCAGAACTCTAGAACTCTTCTGTCCAATAGGTCTACTTTATCCAAATCCTAGCATATTCTAATTCTGATCTAGTATCTATTTTGGGTAGAAGTTCTTAGTGTCTCTACTCTGATGAAATTCATTCCAATTTACTTTTAATCTTTGTTAAGAGCCGGAACAAATGGGAGCAGATGACTATGTGTTTAGTTGCTATTTTAAAGGGCGCCCAGGGAGACTACACAATGAATATTTATGTGGCAAGGGTAAACCCTGGGCTAGGAGTGAGCTACAGATATGGAAAGTTGACTGTGAGCCAGAGGCTAAATTCTGGTTCAGCTATACTTTCAGATGATTAAAGGTCTCCCCTTTGTCTTTCCAGACTACTCTCCCTGCCCCTGGTATGGATAGTTCTTATCTGCAAGTTGGCTAATGGTTGATAGCAAGTTGATGGATTAGGGGTCAATTTGCTATTCACAGGGCTTTGCCAGCACTTATGCAAAGAAGTCCTACACCCTAATGGTCAATCTCAAATTCATCATTTGGAAAAAAGATTCCTTTCTGGTCAGCACCAAAGAATGTTGTAATTAACCAACCTCTAAGACTTAAATGTAGGCTTACTGGCAGTAAGGGAGCATGCCATCTTTCAGAAAAGATTTTAAATAGAGTAGTATTCAAAAAAAGAAGATTTTGTTGCTCACTGTGATTTTCAGCTTTGGTCTAGATGTATCAGCAGCATCTAATTTTATTTTGTTCAGCATAATAATTTAGCATTTCTAAGGGAAAATACATATTTAGTTGGAAAATTTTGAAGTGAGATTTTAGAAAGGTGAAGAGCCATAAGGGTTAACCAAGGCCTGATCTGTGGTGGCGCAGTGGATAAAGCGTCTACCTGGAAACGCTGAGGTCGCCGGTTCAAAACCCTGGGCTTGCCTGGTCAAGGCACATATGGGAGTTGATGCTTCCAGCTCCTCCCCACCTTCTCTCTCTGTCTCTCTCTCCTCTCTCTCTCTCTTCCTTTCTCTCTCCTTTCTAAAATGAATAAATAAAATTAAAAAAATTAAAAAAAAATCCTCAAGGGTTGTAACCGTTACAACCCTGATTGGGCCTATTGGTTAACAAAGTCCCTTTAAAAAAAAAAAGGGTTAACCAAATTTAAAATATGTTTAAAATTTGGAAACATGACTTTCACAGTTACTGATGGGTGAAAGAGCTGATTAGACTTTCACGTGAGAAGTTTTATCATTTAGGTCCATTTTTAAAATCTTCTTCTTACAAGAGAAGCCCACAAAACAAAGATAGATATAACATCCCATTTTATATTTGAGTTAATTTAAATTTGTATCCTTAAAATTGTTCATTGTATTATCAAGAACACCAAGATATAACACATATTTGAAGTATTGTTAATTAATTATCGATGTTTCCATATTTTAAAAACAATATTTAGGCTCCATACGTTTTACCTTTCTGGTCATGACAACAATATATTCCTTTCTCCCCTGAATTAGTCAGTTTTATAGCATTTCTTAAATAATCTCCCCTAGGACTGGTGGGGTGTGGATGTGTGCCGGCCATGCGCATGAGTGATTGTGGAGGAACTGGTACCCTGGGTGGTGCAGGCAAAGCAGCCATTCTGAGAGGCAGGACAGGGTCATGGACAGAACTTGAGCTTTGGGCCAGGTAGGCTTGGGTATGAATCTTTGTTCTTCCAGCTATACTTAATTTATCTAAATTTCAGATTTATTTTTTCATCTACTAAATAATAACTTAGTTTAAATGGTTGGTGTGGAGATTAGATCATATAACATCAAAGTCCTAGGCACATAACAAGTACTCAATGAATATTTGTTTGTTTTTCCTCGACTTTAATACTAACTAATTATCCAACTAAGCCAAGTGCTTAGTTGTGCTGGGCCTCAATATCCTTTTATTTACCTGGAGACAACAAAATAATGATATCAACAAGAAATTACAGTAAATGTGAAATGTCAAAAGGAGCTTTTCATTTCCAAAGCACTTTTACTTACATTATTCCACATAATCCTCTGCACCTTTCACGGAATTATCTTTCTTCTACATATTGCAGGAGCAGTGCAACAATGAAGAAAACAATTGATAGAAAATGCTTTAAAATGACTGCCTAATGGTAGACAAGATGTGGTTGTTATTCTGATTGTTTCCGACTATGTTTAATATGTTTTTCTGAAGATAATGAAATAAATGAGAATAATGGATTATAAAATGACCAAAATAGATTTCACTTGAGTTAATGTACTTTAAAAAAATATTTTATTCGGTAGAGCGTCGGCCTAGCGTGCGGAGGACCCGGGTTCGATTCCCGGCCAGGGCACACAGGAGAAGCGCCCATTTGCTTCTCCACCCCTCCGCCGCGCTTTCCTCTCTGTCTCTCTCTTCCCCTCCCGCAGCCAAGGCTCCATTGGAGCAAAGATGGCCCGGGCGCTGGGGATGGCTCTGTGGCCTCTGCCCCAGGCGCTAGAGTGGCTCTGGTCGCAACATGGCGACGCCCAGGATGGGCAGATTATCGCCCCCTGGTGGGCAGAGCGTCGCCCCTGGTAGGCGTGCCGGGTGGATCCCGGTCGGGCGCATGCGGGAGTCTGTCTGACTGTCTCTCCCCATTTCCAGCTTCAGAAAAAATGAAAAAAAATAAATAAATAAAAATATTTTATTTATAGCCCTGGCCGGTTGGCTCAGTGGTAGAGCGTCGGCCTGGCATGCAGAAGTCCCGGGTTCGATTGCCTGCCAGGGCACACAGGAGAAGCACCCATCTGCTTCTCCACCCCTCCCCCTCTCCTTCCTCTCTGTCTCTCTCTTTCCCTCCCACAGCCGAGGCTCCATTGAAGCAAAGATGGCCCGGGTGCTGAGGATGGCTCCTCGGCCTCTGCCCCAGGCGCTAGAGTGGCTCTGGTTGTAACAGAGCGATGCCCCCAGAGGGGCAGAGCATCGCCCCCTGGTGGGCAGAGCATCGCCCCCTGGTGGGCGTGCCGGGTGGATCCTGGTCCGGCGCATGCGGGAGTCTGTCTGACTGTCTCTCCCCCGTTTCCGGCTTCAGAAAAATACAGGGAAAAAATATTTTACTTATAGATTTTTAGAGAGAGGAGAAAGAGAAAGGTGGTGGGGGAGGAGCAGTATGTACCTTGATGGGGCAAGCCCAGGGCATTGAACCAGCAACCTCAGCATTTCAGATTGATGCTTTATCCACTATACCACCACAGGTGAGGTGCTTTTAAGATGATCTTTTTATACCTAGACTCCTTAGTTCATAAATACAAGAGTGTGTTTATGGGAGTGTGTGTGTGTGTGTGTGCACTCACAAATGTACACTTTAAGGCTGAATTCTGAATGAGGAAATATACAAATAGATTTTTGTCTAAAGGAAATGAGATGAAATATGAGTTTGGAATCTATAGATGCCATACTTTCAAATATCATAATATGGAGACTCTCCGTTCCTCTCCCTTATACAAAAGGACCACTAACTCAATTTCTAATTCATTAGAAAAAGCATGATTAGAAGCAAGTGGAAGTTAGTTTCTTGGGTTCTTCAGAGGGTGTGTGATAAGTTAATCTCCATGTATTTGGAACAATCTCTAAATTTAAAAAAATCACTGAGGACTCAACCAACAATGGGAAGGATGGCTTCTGAAGCTCACAGGAATCTGCTTCAAGTGTCTTTTTTGCTTAACAAGCATATTTCATTGCTCAGGTTGTGCCTGGCACTCTGATAGGCATGGCAAAGTATCAACCATTCAAATAGAGTGGCAAGGTTTTTGATCTGGCATTTTAGCCAAAAGAAGATACATAAAGGAAGAGGACAAAATTGTGGTAGCTGGGAAAAGCATGGACAGCTAGGGCTCAACAGTGGGTAAACCTAACCCCTTAGCCAGAGTTAGGTTTCTAGAATGGCAAACTTGGAGTGGATTTTAGGGCAGGAGAGGGAGGCTCTGAGAGGGAAGGACTTTCTGAATGTCACATAGGCCATAAGTAGTAAATAGTAGACCCTCTCTGTTACATATAAGGGAAATAAGAGTGTTGTAGTAAAAAGCGTGGGATGGAGAAAGATCACTTGGGCTTAAACCCAGTTTCTGCTTCTTAGTAGCTGTCTATAACCTTGGGAAGGTTTTTAACCTCTCTATGCCTCCAATTCCGCATCTAAAAATGGTGAAAATATTATACTCATTTAATACAGCTCTTCTAAGGATTAAGTAATATACTACATAGTAAAGAATATGTAAGTGTCTGGAGCATAATAAATAATAAGTTATGGCTATATTATTATTAATACCACTGGGACATAAAACTACTCATGTGATACCAAGTATAATGTAGCCTTTTATAGTTGTTTGACCAATTCAGAAAAGTTAAATGAGAACCAAGTCCTTCACATGAACAAAAGAGTATACAGTCTATTGAAATTCTACATCCTGTAAAACATTCTTATGTAGCACAGCATGTTTAGTACCTTAAATATTATCAGTTGAAGTTGTTATTTAAGTAGCAGTCTATTCAGACTTCTGAAATGAAGGATTTGCCTTTAATGAAAATTATTTCATCTTAAGTATGAAACCCAGTGACTCTGGCTTGGGTAATCTTCCCACAAGCTGCCACTGTTTGCTGAGCACAGAATAAAGATATAAATTGAAGCAAATTTATTTCAGATGTTATAGATTGGAGACCCAGTTATGTGTGGAAGTGGGCCATGAAAAATGCAACCTCAACTCTCCCCCTGAACCCATAATAATTTATCCCAAAAACATTGTTCAGCTCCCTGAACTGTAAGGTAAGTAACTTACTCCTAGCATCTTTAAATCTTCTGCAGGGGATGAGCCACTACTATTTCTTGTGCTCTAAGCACTTTGCACCATGGCTTTGAACTGTGAACATAACCAAGCATACTTCAAAGAGTGATGAACGGGAAGTACAATGCACCTACCTAGGCTAAGTTCTCCTAGGGAAAAAATGCTTTGTAAATGAAAGGGAAAATGAAAAGCCCCCATTGGGTCCTAGATATACCCAAACAGAATGGGAAACCACTTATTCACCAAAACAACATTTTAAGTACTTTATTCATTTATTCTATGTATATTTATTGAGCACCTACTCTGTGACAGGCACTGTTTTAGGCACCAGGAATTAGGAGGTAAACAGAACAAAGTCAGCCAGCTCATGAAGCTGACCTTCTTTGTACCAGGCACTGTATTGAGGATGCAGAGATGAATGAGGTCCAGCTGTCTCTGCAAGGAGTTCAGAGAAAAGAGGGAGAGAGAAAAAAGGCAATAAAGTGTGGTGTGGTAGGGGCTTTGGAGCCCCTCATAACCTCTGAAGATCAGTGTGGGGTTCCTGGAGAAAATGATCTTCAGGATGACTCCCGAAAGGCAAAAAGGAATTAATCAGTGGTCATTATGGGCAGAGAGAGCATCTTTGCCAAGGCCCCCAGAAATTGCAGTGCTTCAGTGTTCTGCATGGCTGGATGGTGACAGATGGGAATCAGATGATGAAGGGCCTCATAAACTACATTACATAGCTTTATACTTTATCCTAGTGAGTTGGTAGCTATTGATCAATGTCAATCAAAGGGTGACATGAGAACTCAACTGTAATACTGGGAAAAGGCGAGGCTGGCATCAAAGGCATCACAGGGAGAATGTTGCAGTACTACACAGGTGAGGGGTAACATGATCAAACAAAGGCAATGAAAATGGATGGAAAAATTGGGTAGGTCTGAGATATATTATGAAAGTGATTGCCCAGAAGTGGGTGGTGAGGGAGAAGGTGAAATAATGGCTGACTCCCAGGTTTCTAGCATGGGAAATGGTGTAGAAGTTGATACCAGTCACTAAGAAACGAAAGTGGAGGAGCAAATTCAGAATGAGTTCGTATTATCAGTTCAGTTTTAAATGTACTAACTTTGTGGTGTCTACGGGGCACTACGTGGAGGTGTTCAGTAGGCAGTTGAATATGTAACCTGAAGATCAGGAGAAAAGCTATGGACAGATAACTGGATAACTTGCCTATTGAATGTATGAACAGAAAGATCATTCACTAGTAGGGTGAGCATCTGTTTGATTCATTTGGAACTGTCCCAGTTTGTGCCTATTGTTCCAGCAGTATTATTATTAGTGTCCCCTAGTGTCTAAAGTTGGGTACTGAGTTGTATGATCATACTGGTCATTGGTTGGTAAGAGCAGTCAAAGATAGAAAGGGTAAGTGTAAGGATGAATTTGGAAGAGAGAGAGACATCAAACAAGGGAAGTTTTTGAAGGGGTGTAGTGAGGCTATTAGAGAGGGAATTTTAACATCGTGTGGTGATTGAACTAGATGGATTTTGAAGTTTTCTTCCAATCCTGGGAATAGTTCATTGAATTATTTTCCATTATTATTTCCTTTCCTTCCCTTAAAATCAATGAGAATCAAGACTCTTCTATTTTTATCTCCACACATTACAGAGCTAAATGTTATCTTGCAAAGGCAATATAAAGCAGAGATATGTAAGTTGGTTGTTTCCCTTAAGAAAGTATTACTATCCTAAATTAAGCAGAAGAATAATTTTGGCTTTTTTTTTAAGAGAGACAGAGAGAGAGAGTCAGAGAGAGGGATAGACAGATAGGAACAGAGGGATGAGAAGCATCAATCATCAGTTTTTTGTTGCGCATTGGACACCTTAGTTGTTCATTGATTGCTTTCTCATATGTGCCTTGACCGTAGGCCTTCAGCAGACCACGTAACCCCTCGCTTGAGCCAATGACCTTGGGTCCAAGCTGGCGAGCCTTGCTCAAGCCAGATGAGCTCGCACTCAAGCTGGCAACCTCGGGGTCTCGAACCTGGGTCCTTCTGCATCCAGTCTGATGCTCTATCCACTGTACCACCGCTTGGTCAGGCTCATTTTGGCTTTTAAATTATTTTGTATGATAAAGCATTACCAATACTAATTAAGTTGGGAGTAGATATTCTGCTTTTTTATTGTAGATATCATAGATATTATTGACTTAGGAATTCTAGGGAAAAAATACAAGCTTCCAAGTTTATTTGTGTCTTCTGATTTTTTGAACTTCTACGTTAAATCAAACATGTCTGGGTTTAAACATTTGTAGTTGAATGAGAAAGATAGAGGTGCCTCTCTGCATACCATTTAGGTGGAGAAATCATAAAAAATGTATCTAACATGATTAAAAGAATCATTATTATGAGTGAGATAATATCTCAGAACAACAAAAATTTATATAAAGTGGAACAATTTTTAAGCCCATATAGATATTACACAAGATAGGAAGACAACATAGAGTTTCAAGTCCCTTTGTCTTCCCTGCAGAAGAGTGACAAAGGCAAATAATAACATCCTTTGTAAATTTCCACATGTAAGCATCTTTTCCAGTTGCTGTTGAATTTGATTATTAAAGATCAGCTTCTAGTTATAAGCCTGTCCTTCCCTCCCCACCCCATTGTTCTTAGTTCAGTTTAATAATTAGGTATCTCTGGAGCTGGGATAAGTAGCCTTTAACAGTCCATTTTTATTGTTAAGATGGAAATGGCTGCCTTTAAAAAAAAGGTGGGGAAAGGAGGTTTCTTTGAAAGATACTTCTATTTGAAAAAAAGTTAATGGGAAGCAGTACACTGTACAGGAGCCATAATTTGTCTGCCATATCTGGGGCTGTGGGGAGCCTCATGGAGCATGCTGTATCAGTAAGGATCTTTCTCTCTTCTTACTGTCTTTTAGGGTAATTAACAGCACAATCTATTACTAACCTGACTATATACTGTTATATTAACTGGTCAGTGTAACTGAAAAAGTTTCAGATATATTTAAAATACCTGCATATTATGCATTTTTTTGTCACTAAAATGATGCCAAATACACTCCTGTAAAAATAATTCACCCTGTATTCTTTGGATACCTAATATAATCAGACCAGAAGCATAATATCCTGCTTTGCTATCTCGGATCCAATTCATTTGCCCAGACTTTTTTTGTGTGTCATCTCTGTTTTGTTTCTCTCATTTTGCAGTTGCAATGGCCTCAGTTTGGCTTCTCTTTTGGAGGGCTACCACCACATAGGACCTGGATGTCCTACTGCTTTCCAGAAACAGAAAGAAGACCCTCGAGTTCTCTGTTTCAGTGGCAGCCTGGTCATAAAACAACTGTTGAGTGGGCCAGGGTTTCAGCAGACCATTACGTGAATGGGACCAGTTTCTCTTCTTCCCAAATATCAGAAATTAAACACTTGGAACGGAGATTTGGCCAAGATGACCCATTTACAGGCTGGACTCAGTCCAGAGACTATAGAGAAAGCTCGCCTGGAACTGAATGAAAATCCAGATGTTTTACATCAGGATATTCAGCAAGTCAGGGACATGATCATTACCCGGCCGGACATTGGATTTTTACGTACAGATGATGCCTTCATTCTGAGATTTCTCCGAGCCAGGAAGTTTCACCAAGCAGATGCCTTTAGACTCCTGGCCCAGTACTTCCAGTACCGCCAGCTAAACCTGGACATGTTCAAAAACTTCAAGGCCGATGACCCTGGCATTAAGAGGGCTCTCATCGATGGGTTCCCTGGAGTGCTGGAGAGCCGCGACCACTACGGCAGGAAGATTCTCCTGCTGTTTGCAGCCAATTGGGACCAGAGTAGGTAAATGTAGATAGTGTCTTTACTTGTTTTTTTTTTATATAAGCATAGCCACTGCATGTTGGGGCTCTATGGCTTTATAGATAGTGGGATTTTATTTAAAAAAACATATCCCACATACCCACAAAGAAGGTTTAAGCCTACAAATTTACTGTTATCAGAAGGCAATTCCTGATTTATGGTTATATTTTGGAACAACAGATTCATAGTGCTAGAATTGTGAGACACCTTAGAAGTCATTAGTCTCTTTATCAAACTGAATTATTGTTTAAAATTGAAAGCTGGTCTTCTAGAAGAACCATAATTTCTATTTTTAGTGTTCTCATCTTTAACCACTACAACAAAAATGGATTTGAAAGATGGTTTTAAATCAAGTGTTTTCAACACATAAAATTATTTCTGGGATCCCCTCCATGACTTTAAAATCCTATATTTCTTCTGAGTGGTAGACCTTTCTTCCCGAAAATCTTATAAAGAACCACAAACTGAACATGTCCCTAACTGAATGTCATCATCCCTGCTCTTCTCCATTCAGTCTCTTGAGCCAGAATTCTGGCTGTCATCCCAGGCTGCTCCTTGCCATTGCTCTCACATCTAATTAATTGCCAAGTCCTGTCCTTTTCTTAAAACCTCCCAAATCTTTTCCTTTTTTCTCCCATTGCTGTTGCCTTCGTGTAGGTTCTTATCATTGCTCACTTGCCTTACTGCAACAGCTTCCTAATTAGTGTTTCTGCCTCTGGTCTAGTGTCCTCTGAGCCATTCTTGTCTACACTGTAACCAGAGTGACCCTTACAAAATTCTGTCACGTCACTCTCTTGATTAAAATTCCTCAAAGTACAAGAAGGCCCTTTATGATTCATTTTCTACATCTTCACTTCACCCTCTGCCCTTCTCTGTTCTCTGTTCTAGCTGGTGGGAAGTATAGCGTTGCCTTGAGTAGCTGAAACTTTAATATGCCTCCCTGCTTTTGGACTGGTCCCATTATTTACCAACTATTTCTCATCCCAATTCAAACAATCCTGGACACAATCTGATTCATATCCATCTTTATGGTTCTTCAGGAAGGTGGTCTCCATCTCCCCCCTACCCCAACCCTTTTTAATTAGGTGCCCTTCCTTTATTCATGTTGCCATTAAAGCATTTACAATAGAAGTGTAAGAATCAATGCTATCATAGCTAATACTTTTGCATACTCACCACATACTCTACTAAACCTTTATATATATTGTTTAACCCATCAAGAATTTTGCATGACTGGAATTATTATTATCCCTATTTTACGTTTGATGACACATAGAAGTTCAGTAACTCACTCACACAACTAGTAAAATATGGAGTGGGCACTGAACCCCAGTAGTCTGACTTGAGAATGAGTTGTCTAAACCTCACTTTTTTGTAATTGTGTTTACTTGTGTGCTCCTTTTTACCCCTCCTCCCAAGACTGCAAGTTTCTCCAGGGAAGGAGACTGTGTCTTTTTTATGTTTATCTCTTGGCACATGGCACAGTATTGGATATATGTTGAATGAGAAAGAATACATGAATCAGTCTCCAAACCTTCACCTGTGGTATGCGCGTTCACAGAAGGGTCACCATTGAAATTTTTCTGTTACATGGGGAGACACAGGTTCAAAGATAATAATAGAAATAACTTAAAAAACTTACTAAAGAATCCCTCTCCAAATATATTAGAAGGAATTCTGGGGTGCCCCTTCACTGCCTCATGTCACGACGCCTCCTCCTAAATATGCTGATGGTATAGGACACTTCAGAGACCACTGGCTATTTTACAGTTAATTAATCGGGTTAGGGCACTTTCACCCCGAAAAGGGATTTGAATATTTTCACACTGTTAGTGTAGAGTTTGTCAGGGCTGCCCCCAAGCCTGGCCCACCCTTCCATGTTTCTGTTCTATTATTTCGTAAGTGTTAGTGATGAGTCTCTCATTCCAATGCTTTATTCATGAGAAAGGTTTCCAGGCCTTTACAGTTCCCTTTCTGTCATTCACTCAGCAAACACTTAATGAGTACAGGCTTCACACCAGGGCTTGCAGTAGGCACCGAGAACACTGACGAAAACACCAGGACCCTGCAGTAAGGAGCTTGCGGTGATGCACCTGCCAGACAATGGTGCGGACACACCCCTCGTAGCTCCCGGCTACCAGGGGAGGCTTCCTCCTCAGACACAAGCCATCCACACAGGACATCAGGCTTCAACTAGAGGGAACGGCTGTCCTTTCGAGAGTGATATATTAACATTTGGATTTAAGAACAGAAAAATTTTGATTATTCTGAGAATAATCATGCGGACTTTGTTTGTACTTAGTTGTAAGTGTTCTAGAACTTCCATCTGCCTAGGCAGATGATGCATAGAATGCCAGCACGTAGTGATTTACTCATAGAGAAGTGTCATAGCAAAATATATTATTTTGTATTAGCATTGGGTCTTTGTATACATCTCAAAATGCATTAAGAAGTAAGAACCAATAGTAATAAGAGGAAGCAAATCTCAAGGAATAATCTAAATGTTCACGATTATGAGAATCTTGGATGAGTTACTTCACTTCTTTGTCCCTCAGTTTCCTCAAGTGTAAAACAAGAAGCTTGAACTAGGTAATTCCTGAGACACTTTTCGGCTCTAATGGCTCATGGATGTGAAGCTCTTTAGACTAATGCTATGGATGGAAAGGGAGTTTAAATTCACTCTACGCTCTTAATCCACTAGGCTTTTTGAAGTAATCTCTCTCTTTCTCTTCCTCTCACCACTCCCACCGCAAGGTTGGGTCTACTTGAGGCAATTTTTTTTTCAAACTAAACAATACTATTTGTTTCAAATATTTTGGTTTTAACAAGAAGGTGAACGATGAAGCTATACCATCAACAGGTAGAGATCATTAGAAGTGAACACTTCTCAGTTTGAATGTGGAGAGCCTGTCATGTGTTTTACTGGCTATATAACCTGGGACAAGCAACCTCTCTGGGACTCAGTTTTCTTCTCTGTGTGTGTGTGCGTGCACGCATGTGTGTTGGAGGGGGTGATAATGTTATCTATCTAATAATTTAATTGGAAGGATTGAATAAAATAGTGCATTTAGGAACACAGCTCATTGGCACATGGTAAGCACGTAATAAATACTAGCCTCTAGTAATATTATTAGTATCATAAAACATCATACTATAAATATAATAAAGATAAATAGTAAATAAATTAACAACATAGACAGGAGGACAATGTTTGAAAATGGTAGTGGGTCGACAGATGTAATCTTCCTGCACGCCCATCCAAAGCACTTGTTCGTTTACTCACCAGGCACGTTCCCTGTCACACAGACCCAGCCTACACGGGGCTCGTAAGGCCAGAAAAGTTGACATGGCTTTGCCAAATGATTCCTTCACTCTCATTGGGAGCCTGCAATGACTGGGAAGTGATTTGAATGTCTCATACAAAAAATTTACCAAGATTAAAATGGTTATTAATATTTATTAAAACTATGTAAATCTCATTCATCTGGACCCAGACTCCATAAACAAAAGTGCAGAATGGTGAGGATGGGAAGCAGGAGCCTCCAGAGGCACATGCCAGGCCCGGCTGCCCAGGTCAGATGGGCCACGTGAGAGGTTGGAGCCCTGGCCGGCTGCCCGGGTCAGGTGGGTCACGTGAGAGGCTGGAGCGTGCACATGCCCGGCCGGCTGCCCGGGTCAGGTGGGTCACGTGAGAGGCTGGAGCGTGCACACGCCCGGCCGGCTGCCCGGGTCAGGTGGGTCACGTGAGAGGCTGGAGCGTGCACACGCCCGCCGGCTGCCCGGGTCAGGTGGGCCACGTGAGAGGCTGGAGCGTGCACACGCCCGGCCGGCTGCCCGGGTCAGGTGGGTCACGTGAGAGGCTGGAGCGTGCACACGCCCACCGGCTGCCTGGGTCAGGTGGGCCACGTGAGAGGCTGGAGCGTGCACATGCCCGGCCGGCTGCCCGGGTCAGGTGGGTCACGTGAGAGGCTGGAGCGTGCACACGCCCGCCGGCTGCCCGGGTCAGGTGGGCCACGTGAGAGGCTGGAGCGTGCACATGCCCGGCCGGCTGCCCGGGTCAGGTGAGTCACGTGAGTCCAGGAGCTCCCTGGACCTCAGAGCATAACTGGCCTCCTCCAGAAACCGGGCTACAGCAGAGAGCTCTCTGACTTCTATGGTTTCTGAGACTGCCGGTATGAACTGAAATGAATTAGATTAAACCAGCACCCACATATACATTCATAAATAAAGCTTTCAGAGTCAGCAGAGTTTATGTTTCAGCTCACCAGCTTTAAATGTGCTGGTGACCGAAGAGGACATTATTGTTCAATGAGCCCTGTGATCTCTCATCTGAACTGATATCAGCATTGGCAAGAATTCACAATTTGCCCCTTAAGATTCGATACAAATAAAATCCATTTATTTTTTTCTGAGTCGCACACTAACCATTGGTTAGAAGGCTGACTTGCCCAGAAATGCCATTCCCATGGGAAGGAAAATGTGAGCACATTTTTCACCAATTTCACTCAGTTAAAAAAAGAGGTAAACTTGCTCCAGTTATCTTACTTTCTGGAGTCACAATTTCATCAAGTGGAAATGGGTATGATATCTGGCATGGGGAGTTGTTGCAAGGATCAGTAGCTTAGCGAGGTGGGGGTCAAGGGGGTCTATGCCCCAGGCGCCACTCACAGAGGGTGCCAAATGGTCTCCAAGACAAACAAGAAAAGAAGCGTACTGAGGGGGAGAGCAGCACCAATAAAGTGTGGTGCCCCGGGCGCCAGTTATGTTCGCTACGCCACTGGCAAGGATTAATCCCGGTTGCCCTACTTGATGGTGTCCAAGAGGCAGAATGGAATAGCGATTAAATGCACTAACTCTGAAGCTAGTTGGCCGACTTTAAACCTCAGCTACCTCCCAACCAGCCATGTGATCCTGAACAAGTTGCTTAAACTCTTACTTCCCTCAGTTTCTCACCTGTACAGTATGTGTATGTGGGTGGGGAGGTTGTCAATGATTATAGGTTAGCACTAGTTGGTGTTCAATAAATTGCAGATGTTTCTTAAGAAAAAAAAATTCAAATCAGGCAAATATCTATGATACTGGGTCACAAGATGTCCTTTCGAAGGGTGGCAGAATTTGGTGCCATAATCAACATTTCTCTACCTTGAAAAATATGAAAAACGCAACTGAGACTCCAAGCCACCTGTGTTCCAAAATTCTCTACAGTAGTTGAGTTGTAGCTCTGAGATATCACCTGGTCTAGGGCCTTTACTTATTGTGTTTATGAAATTCTCAGGCTATAAGAAAGGCATTAGGGAAGGGGTCTGGATAATAAAAGCCACACAAGAGACAAAAAAAAACACCCATTAGTGCTATGTGAAAAGCAGTTGGTCTCTAAGCACTTTAGTGGGAAAAAAACAACTTATAATGCATCGCAAATCATAATATATAAAATTATACTGGATGTTCTTTTGTCAGTGTGTTGTATGTTTATCACAATTATAAGTTCAGAAATCAGCAGCTAGTTTAAAAATTAGTTGAAAAGTTGGTCTGTAAGGAAGCAGAGGCACTCTAAGGAAGAGCTAAGTTAGGGTAATTAAATAGCGAGGAAAGAAGGCTGATGAACAACTTGATTACTACCATCAAGTATATGGAATTACTCTAAGAAGGCAATTAATCCAGTGGGCTCTTTCCCCACCATCCGCAACAAAGGATAAGAGGTTTGGGTTAAAGAACAGCCAATGGAATTGAAGATTAAGAAGCATGAACCAAGACCTCAGACCCAGGGCCACGACAAGGGTGAAGGGGTGGGGCATTTGCATGGGGTGCAAAATTTAATAGGCTGCAAAAACACTAAGGCATCAAAGTAAAGAATACTGTCATGCACTATTTTTAAAAATCAAGATTAATGCAGAAAAAAATTCCCTATGAATAATATATCAGAATTTTTAAGAAGACAGCATAAGAATTACTGATTTTTCCCTTCTGCATCATACTCCAGTGTAACTCAGCACGGCTTGGCAAGGCCACTCAGATTTCTCAAAGGATGAAAGAGCCTTCAATGGGCTCCTGGCCAATTATATTACAGTGCGTAATACTGTACGGCCATATACTACACAGCTGCTAGGGCATTATGGTTTTCAGGCATTTCCATGTACATTTTCTAGTTGAATTCTCATAATCATTGGAGAATTTTAATATCACTAAGTGACAGATGAAGAAGAGGTTCAAGGAGGAGAAGATACTTTCTAATTGGGGAACTATATGATTCATCAATGTAAAAACATAAGCTCAGAGTGAAGGCTTCCAATTTCAAGTTCATTCCAAAGACAGCTGGAGCCCATTGCTCAGTCCCTGCGTGATTAGATATTTCAAAATATCCTTGGAGCTTCTGAAAGGCTGTAAGTAGATTTCTTGGTGGTGTACAAGTGTGTAGATGAATACAGTGAGACAGTGGAGAGGGTCTGATGTTTAGGGGCAGTGATTCTCAAGAGAAGCCCATTTGGCGTTTGAAGCTGCGCAGTTCTTAATGTGTAAGATGTGTCGAGCATTGTGGAATGTTTAGCATCACCTCCCCCAAGCACTGTGACAACCTAATAGACTACCTTCATATTTCCAAAGACCTTAGGGGAGTTAGAGTGCACTTTGCGGACCTCTGATGGGGTGCGCCAACAAAGATTCTAACACTAATATCTATAACTACATTTTGTTAAGTGCATTTGTGCCAAATGTTTTATATATGGTGTGTGTGTGTGTGTGTGTGTATAAGGTCTACCGGAAAGTTCTGTTCATTTCTATTACAAGTTTTGACATGTAAGCACATATTTATTTGGCTCATGTGTGCCTATTTTTATCACTTAATGTGTACATACTGACGTAGCAAATTAACTAAAACAAAGTTGATTCACGTTAGTCTTATGTGTGAAGCGATAGTGTACCCATGGCTACCGATAAAGTTCATTTACGCCGCTGTAATTTTTACGAATTTCAACCAGGAAGAAATGCTACAGAAGCATATCTGTCGTATCCACCATATTCCCCGGACTTAGCCCCCTCCGACTATCACTTGTTTTTGTCCTTACAAAATTTTTTGAAGGGCAAAAAATTCAAAAATGAAGAAGAGATCAAACAAGCACTGGTTCAATTTTTCGCATCAAAAGATAAAACATTTTTCAAAAATGGGATATACAAATTTCCCTCACGCTGGCAATAAATTATTAATAATAATGGCAATTATATTATTTAATAAAGTTTATTGATGGTAAGAAAAATTTGTATTTTGTTTTATTCCAAAAATGGACAGAACTTTCTGGTAGACCTCATATATATATATATATATATATTTTTTTTTTTTTTTTTTTTTTTTTTTTTCCTAATCCCTACCATAGTTTCACAACGATCTGTGTTGGGTACAGGTAATATATTATATAGCAGTTTTCTTCCCTAGTCTGTCTGAATGTAAAGACTGCCTTTCCACAAAGCCCTAGCTACTGTCTCATTCCTACAGTGAACTCAGAGTTCCTAAAGCCTACTACAATCAAAATATGAATCATTAGTATGTTACAAGTGGCAAAGTGGTCCCAGGCTCCAAATTTAAGGTGTTTTACACCTCCCTCAACTCCTTCTCTTAGCCAAGCGGCACAAAGCAGCTTCATGTCAACAATATAGCCATTCTCACAGGGCTCAGGCGGTAAGGATGTGCATTGGACGCTGGGTGCACAGAAAGTTGAGATGGTCTGAAGGCTCAAGGCTGACAGCCTGTCTAGTTCCTAATATGAATAGGAAAAAGGAAGTGGAGAGGGGCTGATAGCTTCAGTTAGGCAAATGAGAAAGTGGATGGGGTCCTGACCAATACACAAGACCTGTTATTCTTTAGTGGGACAAATCCAAGCCTCATTCATTCCTTTGTGCACTAGTTAAACATACTGAATAGCTACAGTTACCTTGTTCTGTGTGAGTTTCTAAAGGTCCAAAGACTGTGTTCTTGATCTGAACTCAACATCCCAGAATGGTACCTCACAATAGTCCTCCCCTATCCCTCCAGGCATTAAATGATGGGAAGATGAATGTTACTAGGGTACTTGACCTTCTTGCCTTTGCTACTCTGAAAGCAAGGACACTGTCATGTTTACTTTATAATGTAGAAAGCAACCTGGAATCTGTCTGTTCTTAGGAAGCATTTTTCTGGGACAGCATTCAGCTGTTTCCTGTCCCTTCATGCCATGCAGTAATTTATTTGATGGATATGCTGGAGATAGCAGCTCCTTCAAACGTCACCGGTTATTGCTGACCTCTGGCAACCTCCAAACGGCTGACATGGCAAACATCCCCACAATTCCGTGGTGTGATTTAGCAGTGGGAGACAAGGCGAAGTCGGTTCTTCCTTCTGATTCAAACCCCAAGGCAGTAGGTGGGATATGACTCTTCAAACTATAAATAAGCTGGTTGATTGAGGTTCACCTTTGGCTTTTGCAAGAGCATAAAAGAGCTTTTTACAATAGCAGGATGTCTGTACCTCCTTCAGTTAACTGTTCTTGGTGTAAGAATGTGTAATTTAAAAAGGGACAGACTTTTAACGTGTCAGTTCTCGAATATTTGTGAGAGAAAATGAGATGAGGTGATCCAGGTGGATTTTATGCTTCCCACCAGTACCATGAGGTAACCTTCTTCCCCAAATCCCAAGGGCTGTTGACAGAGGTTTAAAAAAATGGGTAGCTATCTGTTCTTCCTATGGAAATATTACCAGAATTATTCTGGATCAGTTTTTTAGTTGTCATGAGTTTAGGAATGAGCAAAAATGAACTAAGGAGAAGGAGAGTTATTACAACCACAAAAACAAACAACACTAAGTGCTTACCACGTGGCAGGCAGTGAGGCTCTCACATAGGCACTGTAATATCCATATTTTGAGATGATAAAATGGTGGTTCAGAGAGGTTAGGTAACCTATCCAAAGTCACACAGATTGTAAATAGCTAAAATGGACTAGATCAGTGGTAGTCAACCTGGTCCCTACCACCCACTAGTAGGCGTTCCAGCATTCATGGTGGGCGGTAGCGGAGCAATCAAAGTATAAATAAAAAGATAGATTTAACTATAGTAAGTTGTTTTATAAAGATTTATTCTGCCAAGCTTAGCGAAAATCCGACATAAAGTACTTGGTAAGTAATTATTATTATATGCTTTAACTTGCTGTAACTCTGCTTTATAAATTTTATAAAGTAAAGTTACTTCCCTACTTTATAAATCACCATTACTGTGGAACAGGTGGTTGGTTAGAAAATTTTACTACTAACAGAAATACAAAAGTGGGCTGTAGTTATAAAAAGGTTGGCTATCCCTGAACTAGGTCTTGGACCTAGCTTCACAGTTAAAATGCCATGCTGCAAAGCTCATCACTAGAACTCATTTGCCAAATTTGGGGGCCACTAAATCTCGAAAGACTTGAAAAGGATCTCAGCTCAAAAGCAAATCCTAAAGCTACATATTCCAATGACACAGAAACCATGCAAATCAAATGTTGAGAATCCTATCCAATCTCTGCCCAGATGATTTGACAATAATAACAGTGACAACTTTGACTATTAAAAATTCCAGCACAACAAAAGAATCTGGATGTTGCTTGGAGTACATTACAAAAAGTGGTCTTAATATGAGCCTGATTTTACCTGCACTCCTTGTATTAAAATGTGTTCATAGACAGACCTTCAGCTGGCAAACAGATCCCCAGCTGTGCAGCTTACTAGCTCTGTGACCTTGGCAAGATAATGCACTTCCTCTAACCCTCAGTGTCCTCATTGTCTGGTAATAATCATATGCGCCTTATAGAGCTGGGAGAATTAACCGATCCTAGATAGGTAAGGGGACACACACACACACACACACACACACACACACAGCTTTTCCTTTTTCCCATAATTCAGGTGTTTTCACACTTCTACTTAATCCAGTGTGAAATGCCCAAGATATGATTTCTCATTCAGTTGAAAGATCTTATAAAATAGAATATAACTCTCTCATGCTCCTAGAAAGCTGGTTGTTGATGATGGGGAGTGAAGTCAGAATAGTTTATGCTGCCCCCTCACCCCACTGGATGAGTGTATGGCTTGTCATGTGGGTCAACCAAGCAGCTCCACAAAGAGTTCTTTTAAATTCCCTTCTTCCTTCACAAAACTCCTTATCAGGCATCCTTCAGCTCTCACACTCTAATGCCACTTCGTCCTGGCTCAGCTGCTTTCTGCCCACTGTCAACATTTCCTTAGGACTGAGCTCGGACCTTTGGAAGCTTGCCTGTTAGAAGCCGGCTCCCACATGGATTAAATGGAAGCAAGAGCAGTAGGGTCTCTGCTCTGAGATAATACAGCATGTGTGTCCCACCTAACTGGGTGGTTGTCCTCAGGAAGATATCAAATGTCACATAGCTTTTGCAGTATTATTGCAACTGTGGTACGAGAGGCCTCTAGGACCGGGAGAGCTAACTTTTATTGATAGCATATCTTCTCAGACCAGCTGCTCTTCCCAAGTTCACATTTACAACCCAGGAATTTAAAAGATACGGCACTCATTACCTTGCAGGTAAAATGTCCCCTCTAATAGCTAGAAATTTAAGGGTCTAAGAATAACTTTCTTCTCTGCCCAAGTGGATTTGCTAGTGCTATATCCACTTAAAACTGGGCTGCAGTGAGGGAATGACCTGAGTCTGCTCTTTAAAAGGATAAGGTCAGTAAAAGAGGGCATGGAAGAGGGGGCAGTTTTTATTCATGGCATTACCTCCTGCGTTCACTGTTAGATTTTTCTCATGGGCATAGCTGACTTCCTGAATGAGTGCTTTGCAAGCTATGGGGCCTTTTCCTGTACAATTTGAAGCTCTCCTGGACTATGGACTGCTTTTCTGAGTTCCCAAGGAGCTAGGAAGCATCTTTTGATCCCTTTGCAGGGAAAAGATACTGTAGAGCTGAAAAGAAACCCCAAGTCCCTGAGCCCCAAACCTCAGTGCTATAACCACCCACTAACTCTCCTGCCCTTTAAATATGCTCTGGATAATCATTCCTAACAGTGATTATCCACAACCTTAAACAGCTGCGGGAGTGACTAAATGCCTGCACCTCACTAAGGTTGTAAATCACGCTCAGCAGCTTTTACTATATAGCTGTAGAAGTTATTGCTACTGTACTGCAAAATGTAACATCAGACAGGGAAATAAAGAGAGGGTAAATTTTGCTGTGAAGGTTTTAAAGTGATGTGTTGTTTTTTCTTTGCACATTGTCTTTCTGTTTCTCATCATTTTTCTCTCCTGTTTGCCTCTGTTTTTTTCCCCACGAAATGTCTCTGGATTTTATTTCAAGCATGGCATTCCCACAAATAACATCCAGTGTCTTTCCAGATTAGAGAATATTGATATTGGTAACGTTCCCAGGCATTGGGAATCGCCTTGTACTACATTGCTTAATCCTCACAACAATTTTTGAAGGACATATTATTATCATCATCTTAAATAGTGGCCATTTAACCTGGACAAAATCATGGGGCTGGCTGGTAATTTGATCCTGAGTATTACTCTTTCTCCTTCTTCATGATGCCTGATTATGTTTGGGTCTCTTGTTGGGGACTGTGCCACCTAATCTTTAATTCCTTGAAATCATTGCTCAGAAACCTTTAATGTCTCCTTAATAAAGTTGGTTCAGTCTCTTTGCCATATATTTTGCCATACAAAACCTTAAGAATTTGGCATCAGTTTCCTTACCCAAAGAACATCTTCCACTTGAGTCGAAGGAGTCTCCCTCCTCCCCCTTCTCTCTCTTCCTCCTCCTAGCTCTTCCTGACCTTAGCTTTTGTTGTTCTTCCTACTCAGTCTGCATCTGTGTAATGAGGTGAGCATGGGCCCTACAGGAGCACAAATAAGAGGCCTCTATCCCAGCTGGAAAGACAGAACCTCAGAGAAATGTTCCTAAAAGCATTGCAAGGAAATGCAAGGGACGTTGTTTGAGACAAAAAGCACACTATGCAGCGATCTGTGCAGAAAGAACTTGCCCTGTGGGGAGAGCCCCAGTTGGCTCCATTGCACAGAGAATATAAAGGCTCACATGGAGAGAGACAGGGCTGGGGAGGCAGGCTGAGGCCAGGCATGAAAGGCTGTTTGCCATAGGGAATTTAGGCTTCATGCTTGAGGTCAAATCAAGTCCCACTCGTCTTTCAAAGCTCATATCCACCCTAACAGGCTTTGCCCATGGCTGCAGTGTCACTGACCTCCCCTTTCCCTCCCTGAATGCCTGTCACACTGTCTTCTTCACTACAAACTTTTCCATGCTTCAGGAAAGTTTCTGGAAGGCAGCATGTCATGTCTTTCCCTCCTTGGTATCCATGGGTGTAGAGTACGGCTCAGTGGCATCCTCTTGAATGACTGACATGTGGGGAAAAGTTCAGAACAATGGAAAACCCAAAAGAGAGAGGCTCTTTCTAGACTCTTCCCCATTACAATGTTGTTGTTGAGGGGCCAGGAGTTTTGTGCAGTTAAACTTGATAATAAAAGAAGAAGAGACTAGGATGTTCTTTCTACCCCTTGCCTACCGATTCTCAGCATGACATCATGGAGACAGTGTCCTTTAAGATCGAGGGGGGGGTGGCAACCAGGGCACAGAATGGGAGTCAACATTGTGGGATCTGTAATGGCTCCCTCCCCTGTATGATGAGGTGACAAGTTTCTTCATCTAATGATGATGAAAGTAGATGACTATCATCATTTGCTCTCAACTCTTGAGTTTAATATTCTATGGTGCCATTGTGCATAAGACTGAGTTAAGAAAAGGTTTCACGTTATAAAACCTCCTTTGTTCAGGGAGCTACCTTCTGTGCTAAGCTCAGGAGTGGAAACTCGATTCTCTACCTCGATTTTAGTGAATGGCTTTTTATAGCTAATTGGTGTTCTCTCCCTGACATGTCTGTATAGATTTTGATCACACATTTTCTCATGAGTTTCTGATGAATCCATCCATCATGCAGTTTTATAGCATGCGTGTTGATTAGTATATCACACAGCACAGGTAGAGTATTTCAGTTCGATATTTGATCTGTGAAATCTCCCAGAATAATACTGCAATACCTCATTTATCTTATATCTTTGTAAGAAAAGAGGGCATTCAAGAGACATTAAATCTTCAACTAGTTGAGGGCTGCCTTTTAAGGGCTGATTTTTAAACTTTGGTATATTTAGTTCTGGTTAAAAAGAAAAAAGAAACTTTATAATGCATTATGTACTGCCTACCCTGTTAAATATAATTTTATACTTCCTTTATGACAAATGGTGACTATAATGAATATAAATTATTGTCCCCTGGGCTGTGAAATAGCTATCATGATGAGGATTTGGGGGCATATGAACTTTGTCCCCCTGCTATGTGGCCCATACTGCCATGCTTTATGCACTTTCTAATCTTTTTGTGTATGTGTACTTTTTTCTCCTCTTAGCTGTTAATTATTACTGTTAGTGGGCCTGCTTTAAAAGCCTCTCTCTTTCTAATTTTCTATGGATTATGGAGCCAGGAAACTGAGCTTGTTGAATTATATGCTTTGGGCAAGGACTGCTGGGGAAGCCCAAGAAATAAAGTAAATGAGCTGTAGCAGGGCATGAATTTTTAAACATCTCACTGTATGCTCAGAAATACAGTTCTGCTTAATGCACCAGCAGGCAGGGCGTGAAGCACCTTCTACCGCAGCATCTGCTGAAACTGTGCAAAATTGAAAACCTGGGCAATTTTTCTTCCAAGGTTTCTCCAACCTTGGATTTGTGTACCACACATCCCTCTGACTTCCGTCTCTTCTGTCTCTATAATACTTCCCCCCGCCTAACAAAAGGGGACCCATATCTTCATTTATACTTGGACTAATAGTTGTATTTTTAACAAAATGGTGACTATCCTTTGTATTTTCATTTTTAGACTTTTTAGCTATTAAATATAAGCTTCTGTTTGTCATCAAAGATGTGCTGGGCAAAATAAAGTAGCTTATTATTATTATTATTTTTTTTTTTTTCTGAAGCTGGAAACGGGGAGAGACAGTCAGACAGACTCCCACAAGCACCCGACCGGGATCCACCCGGCACGCCTACCAGGGGGCAATGCTCTGCCCACCAGGGGGTGATGCTCTGCCCCTCCAGGCGTCACTCTGTTGCGACTAGAGCCACTCTAGCGCCTGGGGCAGAGACCAAGGAGCCATCCCCCAGCACCCGGGCCATCTTTGCTCCAATGGAGCCTCAGCTGTGGGAGGGGAAGAGAGAGACAGAGAGGAAGGAGAGGGGGAGGGGTGGAGAAGCAGATGGGCGCTTCTCCTGTGTGCCCTGGCCGGGAATCGAACCCGGGACTTCTGCACGCCAGGCCAACGCTCTACCACTGAGCCAACCGGCCAGGGCCAGTAGCTTATTATTTTGCTTATCTTTTACTATGTCCTTTACCTTCCCTCCACACCTGCTCTAAAGCAATGGAGAGCCCAATAGCATTGTCATCGGGTCCATTCTCTTTGGCCCCCTCACCTGAGCTACCACCCTCTTCTCATTTGTCATATGACTTTTGCTTCACTACCATGGCCATAGTTTTTATTATAACAAGTTTAAATTTCCATTGCTTTGGTTCTTCCAGTATCCAGTCACCCAAGGGAAGGGACAAGGGCAGGAACATTGGCAGGGATCCACTAAGGTCAAAGCCACCTTAGTTGGGGAGTGAAACATGGTTGATGCTTTCTTTCTTGATTTCTGCAGTGGTCTAGGTAGTTGAAGCTACTGGTTAAGTGAGATACTTTAACCTGGTTTGTTCTTTATCTGAGGGCAGAGACTTTTGATCTATAGTTTGCTACTGGGAATTTGTGAATCTCCTAACATTTCAGACACATGCATTTGGCAGAAAAGATACAGTTTCCACCAGATTCTCAAGGGTTTTACAACACAAAAGAGATTAAGGATCACCACATTAGATCAAAGTTCTACTGGTTAGCCCTTGAGTACAAATCTGTGAGACACTAGGAAGGCAAGCATCTTGTTGGGTAGTATAATAAAAAGGATTGATTGCTTTATCCTAAAAATGAAGAATATGTGGCTATAAGGTTAAGAATTCTCATTAAAGAAAATGGTGAAAACAGAAATAGTGTCAAAACATTAAAAATCATTCATAACCCCTCCACTTAGCTATAACTACTACTTACATTGAGAGTTGAGGTCTGTTTTAAGCGCACACACACACAATTGAGCTTATACTATGTATAGCTGTATGAATCTACACAGAATAGCATGTTGGTAAAGAGCTCAAGCACTGTGGCCAGATTGCCTGGGTTTGAGTCAGAACTCTACCATTTACTAGCTAACTGAGCATAAGCAAGCTACTTAAACACTGTAACTAATTTTCCTTACGTATAAAAGGAAAATAATAGTATCAACTTCAAAGGGTTGTAATGAGGATTAAGGTGTTAACAAAAGTAAAGGTTCAAGAAAAAAATGACCAATTCATACATAGTTAGCACTCAATAAATGACCAACCCATAGTTAGCACTCAAAAAACATCAACTCTTTGTTATTCTGCTTTTTGGAGAATAAAATTTTAAATTTTTATTAATTTTTAAAATTATATCATGGTTTGTTTATTAGTTTACTAAGTGTGCATTGAGCACAAAATTGTGGCTGGATAGTTTAAAACTCAATTAATTCTGGACATTAGGCTATTTTCAATTTTTAGCCAGTATAAATAATGGTTTAATGAATATCTATATAAATATTTTACCACATCTTTGGTTTTGTTCTTCCTTAGGATAAATTCAAGAAGTTGAATTAATGAGCAATGAAAAATTTTATGGCTCTTGCTAGCTATAGTTAAATTGCTTTTCTGATGGTTGTTTAGTTCTCTATTCCCATCATTGATCTCTATTCTCCAGTCTACAAGAGCACCATCTCCCCTCCTCACAATGCAAGGTCTTACTACCGTACTACCATTGAGCATTGCTCTCTGTTGGTCTGATTGTCTTTATTTTTTCCTGCTTTACCTCACTTTCACATTTGGGGTTTGTAAGTTATCTATTTCTATTATTTTACATGTTATTCTCCAAATTTTAATATGGATGCTTTACTAGCAGGTCTTCCTAAAGGATCCAAAGTCAGTTAATTTCTCTATTCTCATCCAGGACAAGAAAAGAAAGAATGCTTTAACTTCTCTCTGAACTTACTCATGTTTAAAATCATTCTTTCAAAAATACACTGATAGGGATTTTGACAGGGGTTGTACTGAATCTGTATGTTGCTTTGGGTAGTACAAACATTTTTAACAATATAAATTACTCTAATCCATGAACACAGAATATCTTTCCATTTATTTGTGTCTTCTGTTTCTTTTATCAGTATTTTATAGTTTTCAAAGCATACAAAGTTTTCATCTCCTTTCTAAGCATTTTATTCTTTTTGGTGTTATTTTAAATGGATTATTTTCTTAGTTTCTCTTTCTGATAGTTTGTGGTTAGTGTATAGAAATGCATCTGATATTTTGTATATGGATTTGGTATCCTGAGAATTTACTAAATAATTTATGTATTAATTTTTAACAGTTTTGTGTGTGTGTGTCAGAGAGAGAGAGAAGGAGAGGGAGAGGGAGAGAAAGAGAGGGAGGTAAAGAGTGAGAGAGGGAAAGAGAGAGAGAGGGAGAGAAAGAGAAGGATGAGGAGAGTGAAAGAGGGAGAGAGAGAGAGAGAGGGAGAGAGATGAGAAACATCAACTCATCAACTTGTACTTGTGTCACTTTAGTTGTTCATTGATTCCTTCCCATATGTGCCTTGAATGAAGGACTCCAGCCAAGCCAGTGATCCCTTTCTCAAGCCAGCAACCTTGTGATCATGTCAATGATTGCAAACTCAGGCCTGCAACCATGTGCCCAAGCTGGTGAGCTCACACTCAAGCCAACGACCTTGGGATTTTGAACCTGGGACCTCAATATCCCAGGTTAACTCTCTATCTACTTTGCAACAAGCAGTCAGGCTAATTCTAACAGTTTTTTTTAATGGAGGTTTAAATATATATTATATCTTGTCATCTAATATCATGTCACAATAATAATATCATGCCACATGGCAGAGACTCTACCCATCCTCTATGGATTTAGATGAATGCCCCATTCTCTGTCAAGGCCAATGATAGGTAGAAATTTCTGTATTCCTGTTACAATGAGGTTTTCTCCATTTTCCAGGCCTTGACTTCCATCTTATCACGATAGAAGCATTAAAACTCTAGTCCCTAAAAGATAGATCTGGTTCAGTTGCTCCATAAAGCTTTCAATATCCCATCTTTCTGATGATCCTTGCTTCATTTGTGAGTCCTGGAGATTTTCCTTTCTTGATTTCGACTTCAGCTACCAATTAACATTTAAAAATCATATTTATCCCATATATCTATTTTGTTGGAGAAAGGTTGCTGCTTCCTTCCTTCAACCTATTCTATCATCGCAAACAGAATTTCTAATATATAAATATTTGTATATTTGCTTTATATTAATTTACTTTAAGTTTTTTATTTTTGGGGGTTGCAAGCATACAATCACATATTCTAAAAATACTGATAAATTTGTTCTCTACTTCTATCAAAAACTGTTATTTCTTTTTTTCTGCCTATATATTCTATCACAGATTGATAGCAGTGTGTCAAATTCTTCTAATATAACTGTATTTTATCAGTCTCTAGATAATTTGCATTTGATAAGTACCATATTATTCATTTTATTTTTAGCATCAACTATAGCTTTTATCTCTATAAAATAATGCTTTTTTTTTAGTTGTTTTGACTTATCAGATATTAAAATGTTGCCTCTATAACTCTTCCTTTGGAATTATCTACTGTTTTTGATCACTTTAATTGTTTTAAGCTTTTCTGTGTTTTGGGGGTTTTTTTTGCTCTTTTTCAGATGGGTTCCTTATAAGTTACAGTTGCTCTGGATGGTGTTGTTACTGTTTAATTCTTTTTATTTTTGTTATTATATGCATTTTATTGATTTGTTCAGTTTTGCTGTATATATTTTTACTTATTGCTATTTTTCTGGCCATAATTTAAGATAAGCTTTGTGCTTTTAAGAATTGTTAACTTAAAATTTTCAAAGACAAGATTAGACCTGTATAAATTATCTTATAGTAAAGAATACATTAATAACTTTGAAAACAGTCTCGAGGAAGGTGAGAAATATAGTAGTGTTCCGTTTTACACTCTACCCCTCTCATCCTGGGTTTGCTCAGAACCCTGTGGTCATGGACGCCATCATTTCTTTCCATTATCTTAGAAATAAAAGTAATCACTTAAGCCTGACCTGTGGTGGCGCAGTGGATAAAGCGCCAACCTGGAAATGCTGAGGTTGCCGGTTCAAAACTCTGGGCTTGCCTGGTCAAGGCACATATGGGAGTTGATGCTTCCTGCTTCTCCCCCCTTCTCTCTCTCTCTCTCTCTCTCTCTCTCTCTCTCTCTCACTTTCTCTCTCCTCTCTATAATAAATAAATAAATAAATTTTTTAAAAAATTCTTAAAAAAAAGTAATCACTTAATTCACTTGAAAATACCTTTTAGTAGTCAATTTTATAATCATTGAAAGGAAACATTTAAATTCATCTCTGCATCTTACTCATGTGTCTGCTCAATACTGTTTTTACCAAGAGTTCTCCATTCTGGACTTATTGTTACATGTGCTTCGTTGCCTTGGCATAGATACAATGGCTTATTCAGGAAGAGGTCCTGAGGGTTGGTCTTTGTGTGCCCAAGTAGATAACACATTTGTGCTTTTTCACACACAAAGAAGGGTGTAGGCTCAGAGGCTTAGCCTCCAGGGCTCTGAAGTGGTTTGCTAGCTTGCTCTCTGGCACGACGACTTGTGGAGGAGTCCGAGAGCAATTTGATTTTGTTGTGGATTTTTTTTTTCTAGTTGCCTTAAAAATTTTTTTTCTGGATTTTTATGAGTCTCTCCTATTTTCCCTCTTTTCACCTTCTCATTTCAGATGCTAACAAATTCTTTCTTGTTATGCTTAGCAGTGGTTGTTATCCTGACATTTTGTTTCCTTAGAACATAATGTACACTCTAAATTTCTCACTGAAGTATTTCTTCAGTGAGGAAATCTCTCTTACACTGCTCTGGCTCCTTGATGCTCTCTCGTTGCTTCTTACTAAGCAATAGTGCTGTGCATGTCCACACAATTCCTCCCACCCAGTGACCCCTCTTCTGAAAGTTCATGGATGCAATAGTCTTTGAATGTTTTGAATCATAGAAATGAAATATTTTAAGATTTTTTTGTCATATTTCTTGGGAAAAAAACCTCTTCATTAGAGATAAAAATGGTGGTTCTTCGCTGATCTTGCCTGGGTTCACTGGCAGCACTCAGCTGTAACATTCATTAGCTATGAGTTGGCCTCAGTTCAACAGTGGAGAGCTCTGCTTCTATCTTCAAATAGCTTTTAACCATAGGCTTCTGTTTAGTATGGTGGTCACAGGATTCCAGGAGAGAAAGGGCAAATGGCTGCAAGCCTGTTGAGGCCTAGACTGTGGAACTCAGATGTTACCGGTTCACATTTTTATCATCAAAGTTAAGTCGCTTGACCAGCCTGGTTTAAAGAGACTCTGTCTCTGGGAGAGGTAGACAGCATGGTCACATTACAAAAGGAGATGTCTCCTGAGACAGGAGAAATTTGTGACCACTGAATAATAAATAGACCACAGACACCAAGTCTAATTCATTTTTGTATTCAGTATAGCACCAAGTAGATCTAACATAAACAAGCGTCTGATAGATATTTGTTGAAGTGAAAAAGACTGGAGATCAGTAATTCCAAATCTGATGTTCTATTTAAAATCGACTTGGCATTCAGATATTTTCAAAGACATTTTTTTCCCTTATGATTTAGGAGGATTTCATTCCACACAATAAATGTAGCCCCCAAATGCAGATTTTATCTTTTAATACTTGAGAATCCTGAAAACACTGTTCAGTTCAGTTAAAGGATTTTCGATTTGACAACTCATGAATACGGTATCCAGACTATTGTTGAAAGTGAGCCAAAGTGGATCTCTTGGTATTGGAGGCAAAATGTACTTCATATACATGAATCTATCTTATTATATATTTCTGTGTAAAGGAAACTATCAATATTAGATGTAGAGAGCGCAAGAGAATTCAAAATGGGCCCTTTAAGGAAGATACTACATTTTTCTCTTTAGTTTATAAAAAAGAGAAAGAGAGAAGCATTATTTCTATATATTGCAATAAATTTCATCTTACAGTACTCTAAGTGAGTTTACTTTGCAGCAATTTAAAATAAAGTCAGTCCTGAGCATAAATATGTATAGATATCAGCACAGCTAGTGGTTTTATTGTCATGATAATGCTCTATTGTTTAAGATCCAGAATCTCATTTTACATTTCCACTTCTTAATGGATAAAACAGGGAATGGAAATTTCCAAACCACTTCGAGAATTATTTGTAATGTAAATATTGTCTCTCCTTGATAAGCTCATTAAAGTCAAAGACCATAGATTATCCACTTTCTCATGTCTAGCTCAGAGCATTACATTTAGTTGACCCCTCAATATGTAAACTGAATTAAATAAAATTGAGCTTGTAGTTTCAATTCTAAGAATGACTTAAAAGTTTCAACTTTTCAAAAAAAAAGTTTCAACTTTCTGTTTGATTTTATTGCTACAAACACATTGGAAATAGTCTTTAGATAACTTTCAAGGGCATTTTTCTCTTCATCATTGAAAGGGGTATCACAACAAAGTAGGACCACTGAGCCAACACCCAAGTGACCTTGCTCTTATCTCAGGATAAGATTCAGTGGCTTCTCCCCAACCATCAGCATTTAGGACTATATTTAAATTAGAAGAATGGGATTCTGTTTTTCAGAGCCACCCCTGTCTTAATCAAGCTACACAGACTCAACAGTATCCACCATGTGCCTGCACCATGCAGAGAGAAAAAGACAAGTCCTCGTCCTCAAGATATGTGTAGTTGAATCGAGCAAAGAATATTTACATAAGTAATAATAATCTTAGTAATTCTAATAGCAGCTACCATGTGTTGCACACCTATTCTTTGACAAGAACTCTACATTCATCATCTCCATTTTCCAAGAACATTGCAAATTAGATAATTATTTTGCCTAATTTGCAGGTAAGGAAACTGGTCCAGGGAGTTTTGTAAACTTGCCCAATGCCGTAACTACCGTAAGTAGGTAAAGCAGGAATTCTGACTCAAATTCAATGCCAAAGGCCATGCTCTTTCTTAGCTGTCTTCTAATCCAGGGAAGACTGGATCAGGACATATGTCAGGAAATCCTAAAAGAGCTTCAAATGGGGGTGTAGGACCCCAGCAAACAGTGAGGAGGAGAGAGTCCTAAAATGGCATGTTTTGTGGTGAAGGTGGAGACTGAGCTTCAGTTGTTAGGTGGGGGTTGACTTGGACACAGAGGATGGGCAAAAATCACAGGGGAAGTTCAAACTGGGTCAAGGCGAGCTGGTTGTCCTATGAGCTTGCCTGCTTTCCTCTTCTACTCTGTCCTGGTCAAACTTATTCTTTTATATTACCTCTCTTATCTTCACCCAAGAACTCTTCTTGCCTGACCTGTGGTGGCACAGTGGATAAAGCGTCAACCTGGAAACGCTGAGGTTGCCGGTTCAAAAAACCCTGGGCTTGCCTGGTCAAGGCACATATGGGAGTTGATGCTTTCTGCTCCTCCCTCCTTCTGTCTCTCTCTCTCTCTCTCTCTCTCTCTCTCTCTCCTTCTATAATGAATAAATAAAATCTCAAAAAAAAAAAAAAAAAAGAACTCTTCTTCCACCATTCAATGCGTCTTACAAATCCATTGCTTCACAAATCCTCCTTCAGAATGCAAATTCCCTGAAACCTCAGACCTCCAGCATGCCTATTCATTTCTAACCTGCTTTAGATGAATTTCTGTGTGCCCTAATTCCTGTTTTCATGTTTTCCCACTTATGCTGGTTGTCTCTCAGGAGGAGCTGGGTCTCATGGAAACAGAGATTTGTCTTTTGTTGTTAATGCCCCTTATCCTCACCCTGCTCTCTATTTACTTTGAATTTGGAAAATGTTACGGATAGACTCAGAAGCTTGTTGTGAGGAATAAATTAAGGCAATAAAAATAATAAATGGCAATCCATGAAAGCTTTGCAGAATGGTGCACTGCATCTAAAATAGAATTTTTATGATTACGTCTTCAAATTCAACTTGGACCTGTATATTCTTTTTTTTTCTTTATTTTTGTTCTAAAATTATTTTTGTCCCTCCCTTTTGACAATTGTATATTTTCTCATTCATTTTCTTCCAAGTTATTTCCTTCCAATGATTTTCTTTCTTTTAAGTTAGTTTTTTTAAATCAAGGTAATAATGCAAATAGTTTCAAAAATTAAATAAAATAGCCTCAGCCTCTTCCTATCTCTCCCTGTCTCTCTTCTTCTCTTGCTCAGAAGCAAATGATTTCAAATGTTTTAACTGTATCTACTGGTATTTACTTGTATATTTAAAACTGACATGCCTATACAGCTATTTGTTGATTATTTTACTTTTAATAACTATTTAGTAATCCTACTATAAAGCTTAACCCCACCTTGCACATACATTTTCTTTCCTTCCAAACTCTCAAAATAGTTAAAACATTATTTGAGGCAAAATTAATATTTAGTGTTTCTATTATTATAACAATATATATTTATAGCTAAGCCATATTAAAAAAATCTGACAATATTTTAAATGTTTTTTTTACCTGTAATAAACTATGATGACATTTTCTTCCTTATACAACATTTTGCTATCCCTTAAGTTAGTAAATGTTTTTATAAGAATTTAGTTGATATTCTATGCATCCGGTACTGCCCTTAGACCCAGGCAACAAGAGTCTTTTGCCCTTGGCCATGAGCTTTGAGTCTGGCTTTCCCCCATCCTCACCCCTCAAGTCAAGGAATCCATAAAGGGGTCATGCCCACCTGGAACCTGTGCCATTCTGCCCTCCTAGAACTTCCCTTGAAACCCTGCACTCAAGAATTCCTTGCTCAGATGGTCCCAAGTTCCCTTTCAGGTCCCTTTTTGCAAAGGCAGACAGTGCTATTGTGTACAAACCCTAAGGCTAAGTAGTGACCAAGGAGTAGGTGTTTCAGTGATATCCTCAGGCTTGTGCAAGACCCATGGTGGTAGAGAACGGAGCCAGGGGCAGGAGGAGGGGGATGGCTGTGGGTTGAAGCCTCCATTAAACTCTTGGCCTGATCTGCAAATATTAGGGGCCAGTGTGTATGCACCTAGCAGTAATTCATCCCCAACAGATGACTGGACTAAATCTCCTCTCTGTTCTTCAAACACAACTGCTAGTATCTTAGTCTTGTTTATTTTTTGTTTTTTTGTTTGTTCGTTTGTTTTTTAGAGAAGGCCTTCCTCTCACAGTTATCCAAATCACTAGCCTCGCCGCACAGCTGGCACCCATCCCCTCTCCTCTCTCTGTTTGGGGACCCCCGCTGCTTCCCCTTTTGTGTGTGTGTCTCTGCTCTTTTCTGGATCCCTGTTTCTCTTTCTTCTTGGTTTATTTCATTGTTTTGTGGAGTGGGTACATGGGAGATACATTGGAGGTAGGAAAATATTATATTTCAGCTTCACCGTAAGCTAGGTGTTAAGTTTATAGGCTGGAAATAGTTTGCCTTCAGAATTTTGGAAGTATTGCTTTATTATGTTCAAGCTTCCAATGGTTCAGCTCAGTCCAATGATACTTTAATCTTTGATTCTTCACATGGAATCCATTTCTTCTCTCCTGGAGCCTCTCAAGAGATGACTCCTGGTGCTCTGTAATTTCAGATTGACAGGTTTGGTTTGGGTCTTTTTTTTTTTTTTTTTTTTTACTCAGTTGAACACTCAATGAATCCGTGCAATCTGAAAATTCACATGCTCAAGGCCAGAAAAACTTTCTTACTTTATTACTACTTTTTTGTTATTAAATTCCCTCTTCCATTTTCTTTGATTTTTATTTTTGTAACTTCTGTTATTTGAATATTTGATTTTCAGGAGTTAACATTTTTTTTTGTACTCTTTTCTTCCACATTTAAAATTTGTCATTTTATTTTATTTTGGGGGGAGGATTTTCTTGAACATTCTGAATATAATCCTTGTTTGCATTTTTCACATATGCTATCATACTTTTTCTTAAGCGCACTCTGGATCATTGCTGTCAATAACATTTTACTCTTTTATCCCCCAAAGACTCAACATTTTTATATTCTCTGAAGATATAATTATAATTCTCTGTTCATTTTCTATTTTCTTCAAGTTAGTTTTCTCATTTGTCACCAATCCTTGGCCAAGTCACCTTAAGAGTGGGAACTCTAAAGACCTATTTGGAAGTCTGCATGCCTGGGAGAAGCCTGTCAACTTGGTGGGCTCCATACTGGCACAACAAGGTGGCAAGCTATTTTTTTCCTTGGAGGACTCCCAAATGTCAGTATCTATAGGTCCTTTTTTTCTGAGCAGATTACCATCACCGGAGGGATGTCCTCCCAATCTCTTACTGGGGAAAGAGGTGGCTGCCAGCTCTCTGGGAATTGGGTGGAAAAGGGGGATGTTGGTGTTGCAGTTTCAGAAATACACTTTGAGTTGACCCACTGTTTGGCGCTTGGGCCCGGCCTGAGCTGGGCTTGTCTCCCTGTAGCTTCTCTGTGTTTCAACCACCCAGAGAGTACACTGTCCCTCTTCTGCTGAGAAGTCTCCTGGGTACCTTAACTGCTCTTTTAAACACATTCCATGGACTCTTTGCATCTGGGCCACCTGTCCCTGCCTTCAGAGGAGACTCTATCTCTTGAGCATTTCCAGAAGTTTGTGGTGCAAACTGATTCGCTTCTTGCTGACTCCGTTCTCTGGCCTGCTGAGTCAGCAGCCGCTTGTCCCTGTGCTTGCCCACTTCCAGAGTTGTCCATATCCCTCATTGGTTCTCGTTTCTTCATATGTTCTCTTTGTTCCCTAGGATTATACATTTTAAAAACTCTTTTACTCTCATGTAAATAAATATTTTATTTTGAAAGTTAAATCTATGCCTTTTTAAAAATTTATTTTTCCATTACAGTTGACATACAAATGTAGAAGAAATAAACATGTTCAATATGCCATGTTTAACTGGAAGTTCTAACAATATTTATTTAGTTTTGTTCATATAGTTTCTTTATAATTTCCTGTGAGCCTATTATTGATAACAAGTTTTGAGTCCATTTATTTTCATATGCATCTACTATTTTTTTTTATTACATTACTTAGGAAGCATAAAAGTTTTCAGGTACACTTTAAATTAGGGCAAGAATAAAATATGAAAAAATTTGAAAGTTTAATACAGTATCTACACATCAAGTGTCAAATAGGTAAACATCGGCCCTGGCCAGTTGGCTCAGCGGTAGAGCGTCGGCCTGGCATGCAGGAGTCCCGGGTTCGATTCCCGGCCAGGGCACACAGGAGAAGCGCCCATTTGCTTCTCCACCCCTCCCCCTCTCCTTCCTTTCTGTCTCTCTCTTCCCCTCCCGCAGCCGAGGCTCCATTGGAGCAAAGATGGCCCGGGCTCTGGGGATGGCTCTGTGGCCTCTGCCTCAGGCGCTAGAGTGGCTCTGGATGCAACAGAGCAATGCCCCAGAGGGGCAGAACATCGCCCCCTGGTGGGCGTGCCGGGTGGATCCCGGTCGGGCGCATGCGGGAGTCTGTCTGACTGCCTCCCCATTTCCAGCTTCGGAAAAATGAAAAAAAAAAAAAGGTAAACATCATAATAAGGAGAAATTATTATCAAAAACACCTTTAAAAAAATCAAAGCCCAGTCACCTAGTTGTGACACTTAACAAGGTCCTGTAAAATCTCACCCAGAAGTGAAGATGTTGTATAGTATAGATACATGTCTGAGCCTGTAAGAAAAAATAAAACAGAAAGGAAACTTTAGGATTAATTATTAATTAGAAATCTTGAGTTTCCAAACTAACAAATACAACAGCTTAAATTTTTTACCAAGTGCTTTCTGTGTAAGAATAAATATGTTGCCAAAGGAAGAACAAATATGGGTTTAGTAAGAAGAGACTTTATTCAAGATTATTGCAAGGGAAAGATAATTATTTTTAATAATCCAGTATTTATATAACTCTAAGTCACTTATGTTACTTATTTCAAATTGCGTAATGCCAAAGCCAGTCGAAAAAAGAAGCTAACGCACACTACTGCAAGGTAATTCAATGAGTTGCTCTTTTTTCTTTTTAAACAAATTTGTACAGGAAAAAAAAAAAACAATCACAGTCTGCACCATGCAGTCACCGTCCAGTCTGCAGGAAGCCAGGGGAGCCTGTGACGGCAGCTGGCGGGCGGCTCTGCAGGAATAATCCCTGTTCACAGAGGACACGTGCTCTGGGAAATTCTCCAGTCTCCTTGAGTTCCTGTATTGCACTAGGGAGAGGAGGACTATTACTGTAGGGAGCACGCTGTGCACATGAGATCAGCGAGTGTGTGAGGGTTTGGAAAAAAGGGTTTTCTTTCATAGGGAGGAGAAAACAAGGCAAGAAAAAAAAACGGTGGGTGGGAAGGAGAATTAAACATCAGGATCTATAGGTCAGAGAATATTTTACCCGGAGGCCAGGTGAGGACGAGCCACGGGGAAGGAGAGATTCTTAATCAGATGTGGCTAACAAGCATCTTGCTTTGATTGATCTTCAGGGATCAGCAGTTCAGCGAATCGGAAAGAATGGGGAATCGGAGGGTCTGTGTCTGGCCTTGTCACAGGTGAACAAAGGAGGGGCATCTGGGAGAGTCTTAGCTAAGTCATTTGGGAAGAGCGGTTTTTGCAGTCGGCCCTATTTTCTGGAACACAAAGGATGGGCGATTTCTTAATCTTGGCTGTTTCTAGGATCATGGGAATCACTAGTGACTAGTTGGTCAATATGAATCAGCAAGATGGCTACCCCTGAAAAACTAAGCGGCTAATGAGGGTAATAACTGAGCAAAGTATTTCAGTACATTGTGTAAGTGTTGTGATAAACAAATATGCAGGTTGCCATGGCAATGCAGAGGAGAGGAACCTCGTGCGGGGGGAGGGGCAGGCAGCAATAGCTGCGCTGGGTCTTAATGGATGACCAGGATATATCCAGGTGGAGCCCAGGGCACCAGCTCTGAAACCAGGAAATATCAGCTGAAATCACAAAGGCAAATAAGCTTTTTTGTGAACTTGATGCAGCACAGCTGATGCTCAAATGGACTAAGGGGAAAATAGTCTTTTCTGGCTGAAGAGAGATTTTTCTCCTTAGGGCTGTTACAACAGTTTTCTTGGGGTAAGAGGCTATTTGTAAATATGTAGTAAAAACCAGTGTAATACGTATGATTTTTTTAGAGCTTATTTTCCAAATTAAGGCTTTTATTGTCTCCCAGCATGACCTTTCATCTTCTAAAAGGTGTCAAACTCTTACTTTACGCTTTCTGGGGAATGGACTGCTGCCAGAGGGAATGTTTTCCCTTGCACTCCAAACGCAGAGCAGGTCCCCTGAGCCCAGAGAGCCGAGCATCCCAGGGGACAGGCCTTGCCCTGGGCTTGGCGGTGCTCTCTGAATGGCCTGTGGGAGGGAAACCTGTTTGTGTGTCAGAACTTAACCTGCATGCACACCAAGTGTGGTGCCTGGTGGACACCTTTGGAGGTTTAGGGGTTGGTGACAGGGTCAGGGCACACATGAACACTATCTAAGAGAAGAGACATTGTCTGTCTGAGTAGGACTCAGGAAAAGGAGAGGGCGACAGGGGCTCTGCATGCCCCCTGGACCCTCATTTCTATCTAAGCTGCCCAGAGATGCCCCCAGAAGTTGCTATGATATCACTCCAACTGCCTTTCAAAGTATAAACTCTCTCCAGACATCTACCTTTGAGTCTTTTCAGAACTTTACCCAATACTAGACACATTTATTTCCATGAGTGATGGTGGTTCTGTTTTGTTATGAATGTGTAGCTTCTAACATGCTCTAGCATTTTAACAAGAGGGAACCAGATGCGTTTTTTCTGATTTGAAGGGTAGTAAAACAGCACACCCTCAGTTTAGAGGCAGAGCCAGTCTTGCGGTGTTGCATTGGCTTCCCGTTCGGCATCGTGCCTTTTCCCGCAGGAAGGGTCCTCACCAGCGAGTCTGCCCAGCAGCCGCGTCAGGACAGTGGGAGCAAGTGTAGCTCTCACCTGTCACACTGGTCTCTGTTGGACGACAGGTGTGAGGCATGGAGGAGGTGAGCAAGGCAGAAAAAGAAGATTTTGGCAAGTAAAAAATGAACATTAATAGTAATAATAGTAATCCAGCACAATGAGAAAGAAAAAGAGCCAAATGTCTCAAAATCAACAGAGCAATCTAGAGAAAAATAAGGTGGGAGAGAGGAAGGCAGATTTAAAAAGCTCGTGAACCTGAAGATGCACACTGAGGGGGAAAGAGAGGTGGAGCAAAATGCAAGCATCTGAGGAAGGGTAGTGCATAAAAATAAAAACAACACTAAAACTTCAGAAATCTTCTGCATCTAAAACTACAGAGGGAGGCCCTGGCCGGTTGGCTCAGCGGTAGAGCGTCGGCCTGGCGTGCGGGGGACCCAGATTCGATTCCCGGCCAGGGCACATAGGAGAAGCGCCCATTTGCTTCTCCACCCCCACCCCCTCCTTCCTCTCTGTCTCTCTCTTCCCCTCCCGCAGCCAAGGCTCCATTGGAGCAAAGATGGCCCGGGCGCTGGGGATGGCTCCTTGGCCTCTGCCCCAGGCGCTAGAGTGGCTCTGGTCGCGGCACAGCGACGCCCCGGAGGGGCAGAGCATCGCCCCCTGGTGGGCAGAGCGTTGCCCCTGGTGGGCGTGCCGGGTGGATCCCGGTGGGGCGCATGCGGGAGTCTGTCTGACTGTCTCTCCCCGTTTCCAGCTTCAGAAAAATAAAAAAAAAAAAAAAAAAAAAAAAAAAGAAGTAAAACTACAGAGGGAATAGAGTGTGGTAGAAAGAGCAAAGCAGGAAATGCAATGTGAATTCTGTATTGGCCTTTGTCAGTCATTCCGTGTCCAGGGTAAAATCACACGACTTTGTCAGCTTCCCTGCCTCCAGCTGTGAAGTCAGTTAGGGATGGGATCAGGCTGCTGACTCGAGCACCTAACGAGGGGGACCCTCGGCACCGCTCAGACTTCTGCATCCGCCACAAGGCCAGGGGAGCCAAGGCGTCAGGACGGGTGGCTTGTATTCCTGTCCACTCCATTCCTTCCCAACCCAAAGCAGTGAGCTCTTTTGAGCAGTAGGTTTGGCTCTACATAGTTTCTGGGCTCAATTACGAGAAAGTCTGCTGTTATTTCTGGATCTCATGGCCACAAGGGGGTAAGTTATGTAATAATGCCCCCTTGTGATTAGGCCCTTGTTTTCCTCTGCAACCTGTCAGGTTTGCTGCACATTCCCAGTTCTCCTTTACCCGGCAATTACTCTCTGTACTGAGAGTCCAGGTCCTGGTCGGGGTTGACACCCTGCCCAGCTCTGGACAGCCCCTCCCTGGCCGACTTGCACAGTTGCTAGATGGCCTGTTTCTTTTTCTTTTTTAAAAGAATTTATTCATTTTTAGAAAGGGAAGAGAGAGAGAGAGAGAGAGAGAGAGTGCGAGAGAGAGAGAGAGAAAGAGAGAGAAGGGGGGAGGAGCAGGAAGAATCAACTCCCTTATGTGACTTGACCAGCCAAGCCCGGGGTTTTAACCAGCAACCTCAGTGTTCCAGGTTGATGCTTTATCCACTGCACCACCACAGGTCAGGCTAGATGGCCTGTTTCAAATTGGTTGCCATTTCATGCTCCCTGCCATTCCGGACACACACCCAAACACCTGCCCTGTCGGAGAGTTCTACCGCTGTGTCCTGCCTTTAGGATGAGCCCTCTCTGATCCCACCAGTTTTGATCTGTGATTTGGGCTTCTGCATAAGTGTCTTCACATACAGCCATTTATCTGTAGTCTTTATTTTCAAGATGAGGACACTAAAAACCAGAATCATTCCAAAATTCATGCGAGGTCCTACAGCTCAGAAGTGGCAGGGCTGGGATGCAGGTCTGGATTTGGGTGACATCTGGAGCTACCTGTTCCACCTCCTCATCCAGATGGCTGGAGAATATCTGCTGTAAGGCCCTTATTTTTAAAGATGACAATAAGGAAAACAAAGACCGTGGAAATTGATTTGCCTAAGATTATTTGCCTAAAAAACTGACTTGCCATGTAACAGTAGTCAGTGGCAGAATTGAGTTTTAATAGATCTCCTCACTCCCAGACAAGTAGTCTGCAGCAGAAGACCTTGAGACTTGGCACAGAAAAATGGGGCAATTTCAATGATTTTTCAGTCTCTCTGTGTTTTCTCGGGAAAAGTTCAGACGCTTAGGATGGAGCCGAGTGTGACCCATTTTCTCTTATTTCACTTTGTGTCCCTGCAATACCAGGAACTGACCCTCTAGTTCTGTAGATATTTCAATTCAATTGAAACGTAATGGGTTAGGGCAATTTTTAAAAAGATTCTATACTTCTTTCATTCTGGATGAAGTAATGGGGGGGGGGGAGGCTATTATTTACCATTTGAAATACTGTGATAGACCTTCAGTTGACCAGGGGTTCTCAAATTGAGGGTATGCCAGAATCACCTGGAAGGCTTGTGAAAGCCTAAGATTGCTGAGCCCCCAACCCAGAGTTTCTGGCCTATGTGGGGACCAGAGAATTTGCATTTCTAATTAATTCCCAGGCGATGCTGACACCACTGGTCCAGGGACTGCACTGTGCAGATCAGCAGTATGGACGTGATTATCTTAATTCTTTCAGTGAAGCCAAAAGGATGCTATTCTTCTCTGCATTTTATAAAAGAGGATATTGTAACTCAGAATATTAGACAAGTTCCTAAAACTACCCAGCTAATTAAAGCCACATTATCCTAGCAGAGGTCTTTCTTGTTCCCAGATAGTGTCTTTGCTCATTCAGGAAGCAACCTGGGTATCCATTGATAGATGAATAGGTAACGAAGATGTGATACACACACACACTCATACACACAGACACACTGGAATATTACTCAGCCATAAAAACAAAGAAATCTTGCTATTTGCAACAATATGCATGAGCCTAGAGGGCATAATGCTAAGTGAGATAAGTCAGACAGAGAAAGACAATTTCTGAATGATTTCACTTATATGTGGAATATAAAAAAACAAAACAAACAAACAAAACGGAAACACAAACCCACAGATATAGAGAAGAAGCCGATGGCTGCCATAGGGAGGGGTGGAGGGATGGGAACAAAAAATAATCAAAACAGATAAATGCTGTAGAACAAATTGGGTGCTTAGTTTCATGGGAAAAAATATGAACTCAGAGTGAGGACTTGTGTTCAAGTCTGTGGTCAATAAAAAGAAAATAAAACTGGGTGTGACAAGGGACTGTGAGTGGCACAGTAAACAAACAAAGCAAGAAACAAAACCAGAAAGCCCTGGCCGGTTGGCTCAGCGGTAGAGCGTCGGCCTGGCATGTGGGGGACCCGGGTTTGATTCCTGGTCAGGGCACATAGGAGAAGCGCCCATTTGCTTCTCCACCCCCACCCCCTCCTTCCTCTCTGTCTCTCTCTTCCCCTCCCGCAGCCAAGGCTCCATTGGAGCAAAGATGGCCTGGGCGCTGGGGATGGCTCCTTGGCCTCTGCCCCAGGCACTAGAGTGGTTCTGGTCGCGGCAGAGTGACGCCCCAGAGGGGCAGAGCATCGCCCCCTGGTGGGCAGAGTGTCGCCCCTGGTGGGCGTGCTGGGTGGATCCCAGTCGGGCGCATGCGGGAGTCTGTCTGACTGTCTCTCCCCGTTTCCAGCTTCAGAAAAATACAAAAAAAAAAAAAAAAAGAAAAAGAAAAAGAAACAAAACCAGAAACAGAGGGGAGGGGAGTGGGGGCTGGGTGAAGGGGAATAAGAAGTACAAACTTCCAGTTATGAAATTAATAAGTGACGGGGATGCAACGTACAACACAACATGGTCATTAATAGTGCAGTAACTTTGTACAATGATGGATTGTCCCAGTAGAGCCCAAGCTCTATGTCAATCAGGCATCCCTGCTTCAACTTCCCTGAACAGTGGGACACTCCTGTTTAACAGCAGGGCTGGTGGCCTCTTCGAGACTACTCTTGAGGTGGCTATGAGAATTCTACATATTGGTATCGAGACCAATTGCCGCTGGAGGAAAGACATGACTGACACACAAGTTAGTTGCAAGAATCACACAGGCAGTTTATTTCTCACAAATCCTTTAGTTGTGCCTGGGTACAGCTAAATGGGCCCCTGTTGGCATGCTCCTCTCTCCTCTCAGCTGTCCTTGGTCAGAGCAGCGTGGACAGGATCCACTTTCAAAGGTGGAGTCTGGGCGACTAACTGCAAGAGGGGGCCCCTTGGCTTTGGCACCCTTTTCTGGCATAAACCTTTTACAGGTGTTAATCTATGGGATTATCACATCAAACCACTTTTTTGGGAGTTCCTCACAGGGAGCTCTTTTTAGCTATATAACTTCACACACACACTAACTGGACCCTGCGCAAAAGGCACAGTCTGCCTATCCCATCTGTACACACTAGATTAGTTCCCACCCAGAGGGCGTAGCCTTACTCACTTGCCTTAATGGCTTTTAATATTATATTCTAATTTATTTATACATATCTTCTATATTTTTCTATATTTCTATATATTTAATTACTATAACATTATATTACTATAACACAGATGGTTACTAGATTCATGGTGGTCACATTGTAAGGTATATAACTATTGAATCACTATGTTGTATACCTGAAACTAATATAATACTGTATATCAACTGTACTTGAATTTTAAAAAATCATATTCTTTTATAAGCAGCAGATTTTCCAAGGACGAGGCAAATTGATGGTTTCCTTCCATGTGGGAGCTGTGGTCAGGTGTGGGAAACTCACAAGGGGTCTCCTCTCGGATTCCATGCTTCCTCTGCTGCAGAGACCCTGCCTGTTGCTGGTGTGTTCAGACCCATTGTCAAAACAGGAAGACAAGGTCTAATTTACAGCCAGCTCACCCTTCCCCCTTCTCCCAGGGGTTGGTGGAGAAAGGAAGCGTTTTGTTTGTGAATGTGTATTTATTTTGAGGGGGCCAAGGATGCTTTGCAGACAGGAGTTAGGGGGTGAGGGTGGAGGGTGCGGAGAGGCTCCCTGGAATGACTCATAAAGACTGTCCTTGCAGAATTGGGGACAGTGCATCTACTGCCCCTCCGGGGCTTGGGTGTAGTGGGCCTCTCTGCCCTGTCCTCTTCCTTTGTAGGTGGAAATGAGGGGATGATGCAGGGAAAAGATGCATTGGACCACTTTCCCCCATACAATCTGAGCGATCTGCATAGTGGGCAGAACCAAAGGGACAGAGCAGAAAGGCAGACGGCCTGACGTTCCCTTGAAAGCAGTAGGAATCTTGCCCTGGATGCAAGAGGGCCTCCTATTTGAGCAATTAGGAATCAGGTAGATGCTGGGCCTCCCGTGAGCAGTCATCAGCCGCAGGGGGTGAGGTACTGAAGTGGTCCAGCTTCAGCCTCAGCTGTAACCTGTGTCCTGTGTCCCAGCAAGGTTGGTTGTCCTGCCATTTGTCTCTCACGGAGCATCCACTGAGGGGTCCAGCGCCCCCAGGGGTGGTTAAAAGGTACCTCACCAAATTGATGTTTGGCCTGTATCTCATAAGCAACATGTATTCAGAAGCATAAACGTCAGGCAAGCTGATGGAGAGTTTAAAAAAAACACTTCTCACTTTCTAGCAGTGCTGGGTACATTTCTATTGGAAATGCATTTCCATATTGTATTAAAAACAAACAGAAATTTTGTTTCTAACTAATTTTTTTAATTTTTTTAAGTGATTCAATAATTTTAAAACTCTAAGGAAGAATATATTCAGGTTGGCTGTTTTGAAAATAAGAAGACAATTTGTATTTCTTGCTTTTTGCTTTTTTAAAATTTTGTAAAGTCCATTCTTTCAACTTAGTGTTGTTGACATAAGAAAAGTCCAGACCTGTAGAGAATTTTTATGAGTTTATTTGAGCCAAACTGAGGACAATTTTAGGGAAATAAAATATAAATGGGTTGAGAAAATGCTCTAGAGGATGGCCATTTTGCACCTTATTTTATAGGAAAGCCTTTGGTGACAGAGTGGGGAGATGGGAGAAAGCAAAGCAAGGGTGGGGGAGATCTCTGGGATTGCATACCATGTAACATGGATAGACACAGAGGTCTCTTACATTGTGGGGGCAGGATACTTAGCAGTTAACAATGAACATGGTAACAATGACAATGAGGGTTCTGTAGCCTCTGCTCTGGTGCAGTGATTGTGCCCTGCCGGGTCTGGAAAAAGGAAATTACCCTAGTTCCAAAGGTATGTCATCATAGATGCAAAAAGACGATTGGCAGGCTCAGTTCAGGTAAAGATTAACCTTTGTATCCCTGGCTGGTTTTCTCAGTGGATAGAGCATTGGCCCAGTGTGTAGAGGTCCTGGGTTCAATACTTGGTCAGGGCACATGGGAGAAAAGACCATCTGCTTCTCTTCCTCTCTCTCTTCCCCTTTGCTCTCTCTTGCTCTTTCACAGCCAGTGTCTCAAGCATCAGCCCTGGGTGCTATGTAAAGCTCCATTGATTCAAGCACTGGCCTCAGACAGAAAATAAATAAATAAAAATTTTGTCAGGGAAGATACCACCTTGGGACATGACTCTGCACCGTAACTCACTTTTAGTTAGAAAGTTTTCATGTCAGACGACCATCCTATCTGGTTACTTTGGGTCTCTGAGTTTGTAGGGCCCTCCATGCAGGCCTCCCCAGAGCTTGTCAGGTTTAGTATATGACCCTTTTCGTTTACAGTGTAAACATCACAGGCAGGATACAAACAGTGAAGATAATGGCCTTCTCTTAAATATATTATGAATAAAAACATACACCTTTAAAATGCACTGACAAGAATAAATTATGCCTAGTAGGAAAACAATAGAAAACATTTCCTTTACAGCTTCTTGATTGCTTCAGTGTTTGTCATTCTTAGTCACCACAACAGAATGAATTCTATGCCACATGTTGATAAGTCCATCATTCTGTTTAGAGGGAACCAGGTCTGAAAATTGCACTGGACTGAAATTGGATGGTAGCCCGAAGCTGTTAAAGATAATAGACCTGTGTTAAAACTCACAAAGGAATGGAGCAGTGGTCTGGCTGTGATGCGAACTCATCATCCTCCCTGGGCCGGCTTCCACACACACAATGTGTTCACAGCTGGCTGTCCATTCTCCGTGGGGCATCTGGTCCTGTTCTGGGAGCCAGCTCTTTCTGGGCTACATCTAGTGGCAATCCAAGCAGGTTTGTTTCCAAGGTCACTAAAATGAACTTTTCCCTGGGTTTCAGAATTCTGTTTTTGCCAAAATAAAGTGTATCTCAGAGATATTCTGGCAGAATTTTCCACATTTTAGGGCTGGAGGTGAAAGCCAAGGTTGTGGTAGCAGATTGGGATGGAGTTACCAGCATCTAATTGATGGCTTCGGAGGAAATTTCAGGAGCCTTGGATGTGACCACTACTGAGTAAAAGCAGCTATTGCCTCTTCTCTTTGAATGGATGCTGAACTTGCTGTCATTTCCTGGAGGGCTTGTAATGTTCAGACTCTTAAAAGTGGCAGATTCAAAAAAGTTGGGATAATTGGATAATTGATTTTCCAGTGAAAAGTGATCATTTCCAACCTTCAGCTAGCCACCTTTAACACCCCAGATTCCTGAGGGGTGTTTGCAAGGAAATCTCTGGGGGGTGCTTTGCCCAAACCTCTCCACTAGCAAGGTGGTGAACTGGATCTGGCTGCTCTTCTGACCTTGGAGCACCCAGTGGGGTTACCTATCAGCTTTCTTCCTCTAGCCCAGCTCCCACCCCGGCTCCATTTTGGCCCCTGCAGAGGGGGAAGAAGTCTCCTCCCCAAGCAGAGGGGATTGAGGACCCTTGTCCATCACTTGTGGACAAGGCCTACCAGGGGTGAAGACCACGGGGATGCAGAGACCCAACTCCAGAGACCAGGTTCAGTGATGCAGATCCGTTTTATTCAGGAAGTAAGCTAGCTCATATACACAGGTTCAGCCTATAGGGTGTTACAGTGTGTTCTTCACAGCCAATGGCTGAAAAGATCAGGGAGCTGCATGGTTGGTGCTGAGTCACTTCCTTACAGTGGGTGAGCTCCCTCCTGGGTGTGCCTAGGAGGGTTTCAGGTGCTGGAGTGTTCTCGCAGCATTGCATCAGCCACAGCTGCTAGGAGTGCGCTCTACCTACATTTCCTCCTTCTCTTTTAATTAGGGCCAATTGGACTTGATGAATGATAGCTTGCTGTTGTTGTCTCTATGGGCAGGATAATGCCAGGGTGGGGAAAAGCAGCCCAGATGTGGGGATCTGCCCACATCTGGGAGTTAGCAGTATTATCGCACACATAAGCAGGAACAGAGTACCAGGGCCTGGGGGCCTGTCAGGGGCCATTCTCTGGGCTTGCTCCACTAAAGCCTTTATATCCCCCCAGGTAATGGGGTGTGCACATTGGCCGTGAGGTCTTCCTCTGGAGCGCTGAGGACCTTCTCCATGCAGCCGTTCATCGGGGGCAAGGTTTGCCATCTCCTGGGTTGGGGGGCTCGCTGGAGGGGTCATCTTGGGACACTGGAATTGATCAGATACTCTGTCCTGGGATCCAAATGGGCTTTGGGATGTTTTCTGGAAAGACACAGCATAACCTCTCCCTTGCATTAGAAGAGGATGTGGTCCCAGCCACTGAGCTGTGGCTGGATCCTTCCAGTGTACCAATGGCAATGGGGTCAGTTGACTACAAAGGCCTCCCCAATACTTTTAAGTGGGAGTTATGCCATCAGAATCAAAATTTAAATAATTGAGAGTGAATACAGCACTAAGGAGCACTTCTCTGGGTGAAGCACAGGGCATATCCCCCCTTTGTCTCTGTGTCGCCGTTCTACAATGGCTTGTTCTTGGGGGTTGTAAGGAATGCCAAGGCGGTGTGTGATTTGCCATTGAGAACAAAAGGCTTTAAATTGGCCACTGGTATAACAGGGCCCATTGTCAGTTTTAATCTCCCAAGGTACACCAAGGCAAAGCATGGCTTGTTGAAGGGCATGAATTGCATGTTTGGTTTTTTTCTCCAGCTAGGGCCGTGGCCAAGATGGCTCCAGATAAGGTATCTACCACTATGTGCATGTAGCAAAGTTTGCCAAATTGGGGGACATGAGTGACATCTATTTGCTACACAGTAGTAGGCTGTAGGCCCCGAGGGTTGACACCTTGTGACTGTAGGGGGCCTAATGGTAGTAAGAGCCCGCACTGTTTACATGTACAAACAAGGTGTTTGCAGGCTGCATGAGTGAGATGGGGAAAAAGAGATTTGAGAGAATGGGCAGACGTATGAAACTGGGTGTGAAGTTGTCTGGCTTGCTCAGTAGGAGAAAGGGTCAAGACTAGATGATCAGCTTGTGTGTTGCCTGCTGTTAGAGGGCCAGGTAAGCCAGAGTGGGAGCAGAGATGCTGAATATACCAAGGGTATTGATGCTCCTCCAATAGTTCTTTAAGTTGGCTGAGGGCCGTATCAAGTAACGTCTGCTTGGGTTGGAAGGTGGAATGAGCAAGGCCTTTGACTGTTTGTACTGCATAAGCACTATCTGAAAAGATGTTAAGGGGCCATGTTGTCAAAGGTGTAGAGCATAGTAGATGGCTAGCAATTCACCTACTTGTACTGACCCCTCATAGATATATTTGTGGAATTTAGTGCCTTCCGTTTGTGATTTGAACACTATTCCGCAGAAGGAACGACTGGCATCTGTAAACGCAAACATGCTGTGTGGAAGAGGGGTAGATGCTGGATACGAATGAGGGGTGGTTTGCAGGAGGACCCTTTGTAGTGTCTGTAAAAGTCAATCATTTGGGAGGTGATTGTCTACTTGTCCAGGATAGTTAGCTAAGAGCATCTGCATTTCTAAATCATTGGCTAGGAGAAATTGTATATGGTTGAGAGGAATTGGCAGGATAAGTACATCAGGCTCTCTCGGCCATATAAGGTGACACAAGTTTGCCGTAGCTTCTGGCCAAGAATGCAGATTGCAGTCTTGCTGTGGGTGATTTTAGACAGCTGACTATATGCTAAGTGTACCCAGTAAAGGGGTTTGTTCTGAAATAGGACTCCTGTAGGAGTGCCTTTTGTGGCTAGGACAATAGCTGAGATTGGCTGATCAGGTTCTAGTCTGGCTGTCGACACAGAGCTAATAGCATTGTTAACGTCCACTATAACCTGTTTTGCTGCTGCAGTGAGACGGTGGACACTAGTGGACTCTCTGTCGCCCTCGAGGAGGGAGAATAAAGGGTCTAATTCAGCAGTAGAAATAGATAGGTATCCACGTATCCAGTTTATTTGACTGCATAGCTCTAGCAATTCATGTAAAGAGCATTGCTGAGGGACTGTGAGCAAAGGGGAAATAAGTGTTATTTCTTCCCCTATGCGATATCCCAAGAAAGCAAAGGGCGGCAAGGTCTGTACTTTCTCTGGTGCTACAGAAAGCTCAATGGCATTCAGATTAGTTAACAGCTGCTGGTAACACTCTTCAAATATCGTAGGATTGCCATGAGCTATTAATATGTCATCCATATAATAGTATATGAGGCATTGCTTCTGCAAAGGTTGTGTTGTGGTGCCTACATACTGCTGGCAGATGGTGGGGCTATTTTTCATGCCTTGCAGTAGGACTGTCCACTGATACCTTTGAGCTGGAAGGGCATGATTAGTGGAGGGCACAGTAAAAGCAAAATAAGGCTTGTCCTCTGGTGGAGGGGAATTGAGAAAAAACAGTCTTTAATGTCTATAATTTTGATATGGGCTGCCCGCAGTACCGCAGAAGGATGTGGTAAGCCTGGCTATAAAGTGCCCATTTTTGCCATATGCTTATTAATTGCCCTTAAATCATGGAGGAATCTTCATTTTCCAGATGCCTTCTTCTGTATCACAAAAACAGGCAAACTATGAGGACTGGTGGAGGGTTCAATATGTTTGGCTTCTAACTGTTGCTGGACTAGCTTGTGTAACTCTTTTAGTTTCGGCTTTGTTAATGGCCACTACTCGACCCAAATTGGTTGGTTGGTATCCCATGTAATTTTGATGGGTTCTGGGGGATTTAGTTGAGCAGTGGCCTTTAGAATTGGGGGGGGGGGGCTGGCTGGTAATAGAGACATGGAGTAAAGTTAGCATGTCTTGTCCCCAAAGTGTATGTGGTAATTCAGTTATAAATAAAGGACTGAAACTCCAGTCACCCAGTCAGGACCTGGCCTGGGCCACGTGGCCGTAGGGCTTGTTGGGCTGGTCACACTCTGCTAACTCCCTGTAGGAGAGGCCCGGGCCACGTGGCCCAGCCTTCCTTTTTATCCTCTTCCCTAATTACAGAAACATCAGCACCTGAGTCTCTGAGCCCAAGAATGGGGTGGCCTTCTACTCGCAGGGTCAGAAAGGCCTTATTCTGAGTTAAGGGTAAGGTCCAATAGACTCCTATGTGGAGTTGCTCTCTTATGGGCGGGGCTGAGAGCTGCCCCACTTCCTGTTTAAAGGCTCCAGGGGGCCCTGACCGGTTGGCTCAGCGGTAGAGCATCGGCCTAGCGTGCGGAGGACCTGGGTTCGATTCCCGGCCAGGGCACATAGGAGAAGCGCCCATTTGCTTCTCCACCCCTCCACCGTGCTTTCCTCTCTTCCCCTCCCGCAGCCAAGGCTCCATTGGAGCAAAGATGGCCCGGGCGCTGGGGATGGCTCTGTGGCCTCTGCCTCAGGTGCTAGAGTGGCTCTGATGGGCAGAGCATTGCCCCCTGGTGGGCAGAGCATCGCCCCTGGTGGGCATGCCGGGTGGATCCCGGTCAGGCACATGCGGGAGTCTGTCTGACTATCTCTCCCTGTTTCCAGCTTCAGAAAAATGAAAAAAAATAAAAATAAAAATAAAAATAAATAAAGGCTCCAGGGGCTTTCCATCTGTGGTAGTAGTTGAGCAGCAGTCTCATTTCCAGTGAAACCCTTTTTTGCAACGGGGGCACACAGAAGGTGGTTTTTTGTCATTTTTCCTTTTCCTATCAGGGCACTGCCATGCAAAATGTCCTGTGCCCTTGCATTTAAAGCAGGCTCCTTGTGTTTGCTGGTTTCCCTGATGGGAGACACTTAACTGAGCTGCAAGAGCGGTAGCTAGGGCAGCTGCTGAGTTGCTGCCCGCATCTCGGCATGCAAGGACCCAATCATGTAGGGACACAGCTCTGATAGGTCCTACTGCCTGTCTACACTCTCCATTGGCACCTTCCCACACTAGTTCTTTAGTTAGAGCATCTGCCACATTAGCATGCGTTACTTTACGCTTTATGGCTTCTTGGACCCTTCCTAAGAAATCTGAAAAAGGCTCATTGGGACCCTGAAGCAATTTGGAAAAGCTTCAAGGACCTTCCATGAGCATTAGTTTGGGTAAAGGCTCTAGTGGCACATAGGCACACTTAATCAAAATACTGAGGGGGTCGGGTAGCTTGTACAGCAGGGGAGGCAAATTGCCCTTCTCCTTTGAGGGCTTCCAGGGGGAGGTTAATACCAGCCCTTTGATTCCTTTCACCTATTATCTCACATTGCTCATTGTACAAAGTTTTCCATTGAATTAAATCTCCCATGGTGAGGACTGCTCAGGCTAACGTCTTCCAATTACGAGGGCAATTTAAATCAATACTGATATTCTCAAGTAATTGCTGAACATAGGGAGAGTGAAGGCCATCTTCCTGGATGGTTTTTCTGAGAGTAATGACTGGTTTTTGGTCATGAGGATACCAAGCTTGTGGCCATGCAGCGGTAGGGTTAATGATGACTGGAAAAAGGTGAGGGGGCTCTAGTCCCAATACCACATGAAAAATATCTCTTTGCTGACACAAAGGGGCATATAGGCTGGCCCATGGGTCTACAGCGGGGACACAGGTTAGATTTATAGCTGGGGTAAAAAATGGAGTCTGAGGAACTTGGGTGGGGCACTGAGTCCCGGCAGGGACTGCAGAAGTGGTGACTTCCGCTTCTTCGGGCAGTGGAGCTGATGATGAGGTTATTAATTCAGTTGGTTTTGTTTCTGCACACTCAGCCGCAAGTTTATCAAACTCAAAGGCCCAATTACCTTCCTCCTCTGCAGGGGAAGGTGAATATGAAGGTAGGGGCTCCTCTGAAAGAGGAGTAGCCTGTAGGACCTTAGGAACCGGCGGAGGGTCCTCAGCAGGAGCACCGGTCAGGCAGGCATGTATTGCTAATAGGGCAGGAGTGAGGCCAAGAGGGAAGATTTGTCCTTCATGTACTTCAGCAGAATGAACACATCAGAGAGCTCGGGCCAAAGTGTCCAGGTCCCAGAGAGGTACATCCTCAAGCCAGGGATTGAAACCAGAGAGGATCTCCCAGTAAGTACAAAGATCCTTTTCACTAACTTTAACTCGCCTACTCTGCAATAGGGCTTGGAGGGCTCAAGCTTGTGGGGCTCGGGAGTGAGGGAGGTTTCCCATTGCAGAGGGTCACTCACCTGTCCCTTGGATGCTGCTTGGGTCCCTGTTCGGGCACCAGTTGTGGACAAGGCCCACTGGGGATGAGGACAACAGAGACACAGAGACCCGACTCAGGGGACCAGGTTCAGTGATGCAGATCCGCTTTATTCAGGAAGTAAGCTAGCTTATATACACAGGGTCAGCCTATAGGGTGTTACAGCATGTTCTTCACAGCCAATGGCTGAAAAGATCAGGGAGCTGCCTGGGTGGTGCCGAGTCACTTTCTTACAGCAGATGAGCTCCCTCCTGGGTGTGCCTAGGAGGGTTTCAGGTGCTGGAGTGTTCTTACAGCATTGCATCCGCCACAGCTGCTAGGAATGTGCTCTGCGTTCTACCTACAATCAGTGAAGGAAAGAGAAAAGAGCAGAACAGAGTCATGAAAGAGGACACGGTGGTGAGAAGGGGAGCGGACTCTGCTGTCTACTCAAGGGGGTAGGTCCTGGCTCCTCCATGACTTAACCAATAAAGTTTGCTGTCAGCCTTAGTTCTTGTATCCACTCGACAAATTACTCCCTGCAAAGTGTGGGGAAGTCTTTATTTTCAGAATAATAAAAAAATGCAAATGTGATTTTATAATTAATTATCATAAGAACTATTGTCAATACTGGAAAAATATAATTACCAGGATTATGTAAAGTAAAAATGTGGGCGGTAAGTGTACAGTGCATATAGTCATGAGAAACAAAGTTGAACTTGCTTCATCTTGTCTTGTGGATACGTAGTCAGGTGCTATTATTCTTCTATAGTGATGCACTCTTCAATATAGGTTAATAAAGGAATGGATTTTTATTAAAAGCCTTGAACATAAGGATAGTTTAGAAAATTGCCACTAAAGAGACACTGAGAAAGAGGTATAGCAGCAAATAAGTAAATCTGAGCCAACAAAACACATATTTGACTCTGGTAACACAATGGGTCTCACAAATATTATTTTCCATATTATCTATTTTATATGGTACTTTTCCACTTTCATTGGAATAGCACTTTTTCTTGGTCAATTCAGTTCCCAGATATGGCAACTCAGTATTTCTTTTCTTTTTTTTTTACTTTAAATACTTTTTTATTTCAATTACAGTTGAGATACAATATTGTGTTAGTTTCAGGTATACAACCCAGTGATTAGACATTATATAACTTACTAAGTGATCATCTGGATAAATCTTGTGCTCATATGACACCATACTCAGTTATTACAATATTATTGACTTTACCCTATGTTGTAATTTATATCTCATGACTATTCTGTAAATACCAATTTATGTTTCTTAATCTCTTCAAAAAATGAGGACCATATAAGGATCCTCTGGGACACCTTCAAACATACAATCCTTCACATCATGCAGTGCCAGAAGGAGAAGAGAGAGAGCAATGAATTAAAAACCTATATAAAAAAAATAATGATGGGAAAAACTTGCCTAACCTGGTGAAGGAAATAAACATACAAGTCCAAGAAGTGCTGAGTCCCAAACAAGATGAACCCAAAGAAACCCACACCAAGACACATCAGTCAGTATTTCTTAATCCTGGCTGCCTGAGACCTGACCCAAAATTAATATCATACATCAAACTCTGTGTAGAGAGTAGAGGTCACAGATAAGAAAACTGAATAGTTAAAGAGAAAAGCAAAGCTAGAGTCTTTCAGAGCCTCATAAAGCCTGTGTAAGATATGTCTGTGCTTACTGCACTGTAGTAACAAGGGCTCCCTCCCACCAAACACCTTTTATATGTCTCTAATTAGTTAATAAGCAGCAACCAATTAATTCCCATTTATCATCATATTTTCACTAGCAAAGTTCCAAATTGTACTCCTTTGTAAAATAGTTTTAGTTTTTTTCCAGATAATTTATTCATTTGACAAACTTTGAGTGCCTAATCTGTGTATAGTGTGGTTCATGGGCGGATATCAGCCCACAGGCAGGGACCTTCCATTCTAATGGTGGAGATAGTTGTAAAACAATTCATTACATAAGTAACATCCCGCCTAATTAAAAAATGTTTTCCACTTTTGTTTTTCCTTTATTAGACTATTTCTCGAAATGAACACAGCTTTACTTTGCTTATAATAAAAATAACACATGCTAATTAAAATACATTTACACAAAAGATGTAAAGAAAAAAGTTAAAATTACCTTTAATCTCATTACCCAGAAAGAACTTTTATTAACATTTTGATGTGTACCTTTCCACATTTTTTCCTATGCATACACAAAAAGTATGATTGCGTTATACATATTTGTCCTGGTAGAGCCCAAGCTCTATGTCAATCAGGCATATTCGACTGGACTTCCCTGCACAGTGGGACACTCCTGCTTAATGGCAGGGCCGGCAGCCTCTTCAAAACTACTCTTGAGGCGGTGGCTCTGAGGATTCTATTTATCGGTACCAAGACCAATCGCCACCGGAGGAAAGACACAACCGACAAACAAGTTAGTTGCAAGAATCACACAGGCAGTTTATTACTCACAGATCCTATGGTGTGCCTGGGTACGGCTTAAGGGGGCCCCATCAGTATGCTCCTCTTGGTTGTCCTTGGTGAGAGCAGAGTGGGGACGATCCACAATCCTCAATCCACATTCAACGTTGGAGTCTGACTGCAGCTGGGGCCCCTTGGTTTAAGTACCCTTTCTGGCATATGCCTTCTAACACATGTTAATCTAAGGGATTATCACATCAAGCCACTTTTAGGGAGTTCCTTGCAGGGAGCTCTTTTTATCTCCATATCATTTCACACACACATACACTGACTGAGCCCTGCAGAGAGGGCATGGTCTTGCCTGTCACATCTCTCCACACAAGGTTAGTGCTTACCCATAGGGGTAGCCTTATTCACTTGCCCTAACGGCTTTTAATATTATATTCTAATTTATATCTATATATTTAATTTCCTATATTACTATAATAATTATGTCTTGTAAAAGTTATAAAATTAAATTTAACATATAATGGGCATTTTTCTTTTATGATAAATACCAATCTTTATCATTATTTTTAAATCTGCAGAGCAACATTTTAATCATTCAATCATATCTCTATAATGATAATCATTTACGGGGCTTCCAGGATTTCGGGACAAATAACACTGTGATAAACATATTTATACAAACAACTTTCTATTTTTTCAGTTATTTCTTTAGGATAAATTCACAGAAGTAAAATTGCTAGGTAAATTGGACAAAAATTAACAAACTGAATACATGTTGCCAAATTACCCTTTGGAGAGGCCAATCTTATTTACATTACTATGATCAGTGAATGAGAAATTATTGCTCCACACTTTACCAATATTAGCAATTAGAAATCTTAAGAATGTATTTATTGTTGCTTAATTACTCTGGCTACTTCATAAGAAAGCACTGATTGAATTCTGAGAGAAAATTTCACTTGAGCCACGAAAGCCACTAAGATTCAATCCCACAGTTGTTAAGTCACAGATGTCTTGAATCTGAATATAATTTAAGTGATGTTCTGCTTATTATCTTTTAAAAGTTTGTTCTTGAAGTCTGTACAGTTAAGTTACTGGCCGATTGATTTTCATTTCCCATTTTGGTCCTGCACATCCAAGATTAACCTGAGAAGTAATTGGAAGGGTCGTGAAGTCACTTATTAACTTTACATCCCCCCTCCTTTCCATGTGAAACATCATGAGACAGATCTAATACTCCTGTGTTCCACTGAAACCGTTTCAGTTCTGCAACTTGAAATTTCATTTTTTTTTAAATTTTTAAATTGATTTGAGAGACACAGAGAGAGAAACATTGATTTTTTACTCCACTTAGTTATGCATTCATTGGTTGATTCTTGTAGGTGCCCTGACCAGGGATTGAACCCACAACTTTGGCATATGGGGACATTGCTCTAACCAACTGAGAACCTCCCAGGGCACATCTTCAAATTTCTGGCTTGAAGCACTTCCCTCTGCCCCCAAAACTTTCTCTTACTCATCCAGCAGTAACCTTCTCCCCTTCACCTTTTACGTTGAGGTTTCTGCCCCTCTTTGGCTTTTCCAAATAACTTTTTTTAAAATTTATTTTTTGAACTAAATTTATTGGAGTGACATTGGTTAATACAGTTATAAAGGTTTCAAGTGTATATTTCTGTGATGCATGATCTGTATACTGCATTGTGTGCCCACCAGTCATCCTCCATCACCCTACATTTGGCCCCCTTTACCCTTTACTATACCCACTGCCTTCTCTTTGGTAACCACTATACTATTGTCTGTATCTATGAGTTCCAGTTTTATATCCCACATATGAGTAAAATCATAAGGCTCTTAAATTTTTCTGACTACTTATTTTGCTTAGCATAACATTCTCAAGGTCCATTTATGTTGTTGTAAATGGCAGTATTTCATCTTTTCTTACGGCTGAGTAGTATTCCATTGTCTATATGTACTACCTTTTCTTTATCCAATCTTCTATCACAGGACATTTGGTTGTCTCCATGTCTTGGCCATTATCAATAATGCAGCAGTGAACATAGGGTTGCATATATCTTTGCGAATAAATGTTTCCCTCAGAAGAGGGATTGCTGGGTCATATGACAACTTTATTTCTTAATTTGTTGAGGAATCACCATACAGTTTTCCAAAATGGCTGGTACAACTATCTAATTTTTAAATTATGAGTGTGGTAATTGTTCAGAGAAGAACAGGATGCTAAAGAATGGAAAGCAAGAGTCCTGATTGGCTCCAGGGCAGATATTTAAGAAGAGATCTGAAAGAGCCACGGTTAGCATCCCAGATCAAGAGAACAGTCTGTGTAAATGTCCTTGGGTGGTAAAAAGTCATGGTGTATTTAAGGAACTTAAGAAGGCTAAGAAACTGAAAAGTTGGAGTTTGGGTCAAAGGAGGTACACTTTTCTCATAGTGGGACCCCTACTCTTGTTAAATGTACACACACTCGGAGCTGGTACAGCTAACTTCTAGGGGGCACAGAGCACAGGAGAAGGCTGCAGCAGTACTGAGAATGAACCCTGAGTTGCAGGAAATGATATTCAGGAGGGACAAAACAAAACCATGCAAAGCCTGGCAAGTTGTCCTATGAAAGGATAGTTGGAGGCCCTGAAGGGTTTAAGAAAAGGAGTGGTGTAATGAACTTTGTCTCAGAAAATTTCTCTGCCTACAGGGCTGAGACTAGATTGGAGGGTTTTAAGAATAAAAGCAGCAGATATTAGTCCCAAGCCTATTTTGTGCTGAGATGAAGATGACAGGAGGTGTTAAGTGGAGGTGAGGACAAGGAGACCCGGACAGATTGAGAAGTTATTAAAGGTAAAACCAACAGAGCTTGGGGACTGACAGGATATGTGTGAGAGGAGGGGAAGGAGGAGAAGGGTCAAAGATACCTTCCGTATTTCTGCATGAGAACCTGGGTTTGGTCCACGGAGGTGGGGAGCAATGGGAGGACCAGGCTTGGGTTGTCAGATGGTTCAGAATATACACCAAGTTTTTTTGTATGTTTGATTCCCCCATCTGAATGCTCAGAACCTCAGCGTAAAACTATTTAAAGTAATTTTCACTTCTAGTGTACTTGATTCTAAACTCCCGGTTTGAAGTTTTCAATAAGAAAAAATATAAATACCAAAAAAATCAGGCTACATAAATTTTCACAGGGAAGAGAACACCAGTTGATGAAAGATCACTCCAAGCAGTGACATCAAGCACCTTCTGGCTCACTAGCACTCCCCTCCCCCCTTTTTAAATGCTTTTTTAAAAAGATTTTTTTATTTATTGATTGATATTTTAGAGAAAGAGAGAAGGGGGGAAGAGTGGGAAGCATCCACTCATAGTAGTTGCCTCTCATATGTTCTTGACCAGATAAGCCCAGGGTTTCGAACCCACGACCTCAGTATTCCAAGTCAATGCTTTCTCCACTGTGCCACCACAGGTCAGGCTCCAGCACTTTCCAAACACGGCCATACTTGTGGGCTCCAGTACCTGCATCTTTTAAGCCAATCCACATAATCCCTGAACTGCATCAAAGAGGCACATGCTGTATTTGCCACACAAGGGTTTTTTTCAGAAAGCTTTCTTTTCATCTCTTGCATAGACTAATCAGTCTGCAGGGTATTAAATTAACATAACACATTAAGGTGTAGTGTTATACTCACCCTGTAGTGTTCTACTCACCGTCCTGAGTGTTTTTAACCACTGAAGAGAAAATCAGCTGTTCATATGGGTCTTTGCCCATTTCTCTTAGGCTTGGTTCACATCTCTCCCTCACGTCCCTTCTTCACTCCTATTCTCTATTTTCCAAATTGGATATTTCTTTTGCAAGTCTGTATATTTGGTATTGTCTGATGTATTGGAATGTGCTTTTCTCCTTATCATAAATTATGGTGATAATGCATTGCAAGAGGGAAACATTTCAATAAACAACTAGAAGAGTTTTGGTTCCTGAATGGCTTTATTATTCTGAAGATAAACTAAGGGTGTAATCTGCCATCTTGTTAAATGTACACGTACATTCAAACAATTGTCAGATGCCAGGCAGCTTAGAAATACATATCTTGTCCTCCCCCTCTTATGTTATGTTCTTGTTCATGTGTACTAAAATCAAAGGTAAAGAGAAAAAAATGAGCAAAGCAATTACCATGTTGAACAGAGAAAATGGAGCTGAGTGAATGTCTTCAGTTAGTGTATGATTCCTTGTCGCCCACATAGTAATGATAGTAGCAGAGAGCTGTGGGGGCAGCTGGTCCTTTCTTGTGAAGCTTTCCTTACCTCTCTCTGGCTGTGGAGTTGAATGGGGATGGTGTGCTGCTTGCCCGGGAGGCATGATAGGCTGATGATGGCAGACTCTACAAAGATTTGGTATGGATAAGGAGGACAGGTGTTGGTGGGAAATGAATGCATGTCTTCATCTGTTCCAGGAAGATGTGGTTGACACCATGGTTGGTCTTTTTTTCTTTTTTTTTTTCATGGTTGGTCTTTATAAGCATATTTGTGCTATGCCTGAATCTGGTCTTTCCTCTCTACTTGCTCAGGTCTGGACTCCTGCAAGGAATACTATATAGTCAGGATCATCCCAGGAAGGTCTAAACTGACTAGAATCTTCTTCATGAGTCCTTCTCCCTATATGGAAGGTCTCCATTCTGCATAAAAGGTTGTAAGTGGAAAATTACAGAACATAGAAGAGCTAAAACAATTTGACAAATAAGAATAAAGTGTGAGGAACCACTACCTAATATGAAGTCTTACTCTATAGCTACAGTGTAGTATTGATGGAGGGACAGACACATAGATCAATGGTACAGAGACTAGAACACAGAAATAAACCCACAGAAACAAGCCAAGGAATTTTCGGCTAAGTGCAAAACAATTCAATGGAGAGAGGATAGCCTTTTCAACAAACAGAGCATGTATTACTGAACATCCACAGGTTAAAAAAAACTCTCCAACTAAAATTCACATCTTATTTAAAAATTAATTCAAAATGGATTATAGATTTTAATGTGAAAGTATAAAATTATTATAGTACCCAGAAGACTAAAAGAGAAGAAATCAAATTAGTGATTTTGTTCATCAAGTGTTAGTGAGGATGCTAAGAAATTGGAATCACGTGTCAATATTACTCTTGAGAACATAAAATAGTATAGTATTTCTGGAAAACAGTTTCTTAAAAAAAAACAACCTATACATACAATTACCATATGACCCAGAAATCATACCCTTGGATACTTATCCCAGAGAAATTAAAACTTATATTCACATAAATGCCTATACCCAAATGGTCATAGCACCGTTATTTGTAATAACCACAAAATGAATTAATTCAGACATTTTTCAATGGGTGAATAGTTAAACAAATACTACTCAGCAATAAAAAATTAAATTAAATTTAGAAAACTATATATGTAACAACTTGGATGAATTCTAGTTAATTTATGCTGAATGAAAAAAAACTAGGTCCCCCGCAAGTTATATAATATTCCATTTATCTAATATTTTTTGAAATGACAACATTTTAGATATAAAGAAGAGCTTAGTGGTTGTCAGGTTTTAGGGACAGGAGGAAAGAAGTATGAAAGGGCAACATTCGAACCCTTGTTGGCTCAGTATCTTGACTGGGATGGTAGACACAGCGACCTCCATTGTGATAAAATTGTGTGTGTGTGTGTATGTGTATGTATATATATATATGTGTGTGTATATATTATATATAAAACACCACCCTTTATTGTGATAAAATTGTGTATACACACACGTGACTATAATTGCATGTGAATCTACAGTTATCTCAATTTTTAAAAATTCTTTTCTTTTCCTTATAAATATGAAATTGTCTTCATGCCCAACCAAAACCCACAGTAAATCATTCTTGGCATAAAATTTCTGCTAAGCTTTGAGATAGGTGTCTACTCTTTTTCAACAAGAGCTCTTACAGAAACCCTCAATTTATCAGACTTGGCAATGAATTCAAGTTTATTAGCATCATCATATGAACTATTCTCTCCAAAAAGATCTAATCTGACTGTACCCAAGCCTGTGAAGTTCACTCCAGTTTGAGAGAAACAATTCAATGGCATAAAAAAACAACAATAATAATAAACAATAGGCCAATCTAAGGTGTAGAACATTCTGCAGAACAAGTGGCCTGGAAATCACTTTCCAAAATGATGGATAAAACTGTTTGTCCTTATACTTTATCTGCATCCACATATGCACGTATACACACATATGGCAGGTAGGGCAACTATGCAAAATGTTGACAATTGTTGAATCAAATAATGGGTATATTATTGGAGTATTCTTTCAACTTTTCTATTTGCCTGGACATTTTCTTAATAGAGTCAGTGGAAAACATACTCTACTGACCTTCTGGGTACTGAATGGATCTTTCAGGTTCTTTCCCACTATGATATTCAGACACCGAAGTTTAAATCTTGGCCCGAATATTTGTTAGCTGTGTCCCCTGGGCCTCATTTTTCCTCATATATAAAGATAAGGGCTTTGAACAGTTCTGAAATTCTATCATTAGGTCACCAGAATAGTTGATTCAAAATCTCTCAGTAATCCGTTGACGTCATGAACAATTCTTACTGCCAGCACATTTATCTTCCAACTTGAATCTTTCAAATAGTAATTTTAAAACTTTCCCTCTTCTTCTGGACCCTGGAAAAAAAGAATGAAGGGGGAAAATGTAGTCTTCAAATATTTAAAAAAACATTCTTTGTTTGCTCCTCACTTACTCCTTTTCTAGGCTAGTCATATACAGCAAGTCAAACCAATGTATAACTATACATATACATATACTGCGTGCAGATGTACATGCTATGTGCAAGCCTCTTTAGCCTTCCCTTGATCAATAGTTAGTCGTATTTTCATTTTCTCTGTATTTTTTCCAAGGTCTATCAGCCTAAGTTCTAACTAATTTATTCCTATTGCTCTGAGCAGCTCCCCTGGTATGTCTTATCCAAGGGTAAGTCCTGAATTCAATCAGAATTCCAGACCATCATTCACTTTCTGAGCTATAAAGCTGAACATGAATACAAAGAATTGCGCCAACAGGTGTGCTTGGCCTTAATACAAAGTTCAGCTTCAGGAACAGAGAGCTAAATTTCCCTCTCCAAAGTCAAGGTCTGAGTAAACCCAGGACAGAGGCTGCCCAAGTAGAGTACTGTAGCAAGAACAGCAGAACATATTAGATCAAAAAGCTATGGGGCTAGAGCATACCAAAGGTATAAATTTCAAGTTGCTCATCCTAACAAATAGATGACCCTGTGAGGCTTTTTTCTCTTGTAGTTGCTCTTATAAGGTGTATATATTTATTTTGTGTTATTGTTAGAACTTGATTTTTTTAGAGTAGTTTGAGGTTCACAGCAAAACTGAAAGTGCAGAGATTTTCCTTATACTCCTGTCTCCTCACATGTATAGTTTACCCTGTTATCAACATTCCCCACCAGAGTGGTACATTTGTTACGATTGGTGAACCTACACTGACACACCATTACCACCCGGAGTCCATAGTTTAGTTTAGGGTTTACTCCTGGTAATCTGCATTTAATGGCTTTGGGCAAATGTATAATGAAAGATATCCATCATTATAGTAACATAAAGAGTATTTTTCCTGCCTTAAAAATCCTCTGTGCTCTGTCCTGTGATCTTTTTCCACACTCCCAACCTCTGGCAACCACCAGTAATTTTACTATTTCCCTAGTTTCACCTCTTTCAGAATACCACATAGTCGGATTTATACAATATGTAATCTTTTTAGCTGGCCTTCCTCCACTTGGCAATGTGCATTTAAGTTTCTTGTATGTCTTCTTATGGTGTCATAGCTCCCTTCTTTTTAGCACTAAATAATGTTTCATTTTGACATACCATAGTTTATTTATCCATTTGCCTACTAAAGAGCATCTTCGTGACTTCCAAGTTTTGCCAATTATAAAGCATGGTTCCCCGGTGGGCATGCCAGGTGGATCTCGGTCGGGTGCATGCGGGAGTCTGTCTGACTGCCTTCCCGTTTCTAACTTCAGAAAAATACAAAAAAAAATAATAATCTCTCATGACTTAAAAGGTTAATTTACCAATTTCACTAGTAGAAGGAAATATTAGATTCTTGTAATTTTACTATGTCTATAGCATGTGACCAATTTATAGACCTTGTAAAGTTGACACCTGTTAAAAATATAAAAATAAAGGTATATCTGTTTAATGATGGCAGGAATTACTATTGTAATCAACTTAGAAGTAAGAACTCTGGATCCAGTATAAATGTCACTTCATTTTACTAATGGTCAACTTAAGCCATAAAAAAGTTACATAATTCATTTAAATGTATAAAATTAACCTATGGCCGAGGTTTTTGCCTAGCCAGTGAACTGGTTCTAATCAAACATTTGTATGCTCCACTTGGTGTTCTTCAAATTTTTGAAGAATCTGGGAACAGTGTGGCTCCCAAACCGTGACAAAATGACTCCCTGTTCTCGGTCGCACATTGAGAGGACCTTCCTCTGGCCTTACCACACCATGCTCCCCTCGAGGGGGACCAGGACTGTAGGTCTGTAGGGCCAGGGAGATGCACCCCTCTGTAGACCATGCACTCTCTTTTCAGCTTGTGCTGTGGAACTCAGAACACTGAATGGTCCCAAACCCACTTCCTAGGCCTGCACGGGCCTCTTCCTCAGATCTGACTTTCCCCAAGTGTGCACAGACATGGACCTCCAGGCCCGAGACAAAACCAAGGGGGTGCTGTCTGCAGGGAACACGGCTGAGCGTAGACATGTGAACCAGGCTGTCCGTTCCTTTGCAGGCCGCCCTTCCATGTTGGGTGGAGCCAGGGAGAAAGGGCCAGGGTGGGTGCACCCAGGTGCTGGGATGACTTTCTCAGTGTGCCACAATCAGGCAGGGAATTCAAAAGAATTCTAAATTAAGACCTGGCCTTCCAGGTCATCCTGAAAGTATATTTATCAAAGGAGGGTACTAGAACATATTTTAGTAAGCCATTTTTTGGCTTAATTTTTACCCTTTAAATATGGACATACAGTCCTTGGGCCTTCGTTTGTGCTCTCACCCCAGGCTTCACAAATGGTAGGGGCCGACCTGTTTGTCAGTGTTTAAACATTAGAGGATTCACATGAGAAATCCCAATTTTAAGCTGTTCTTGGTGCTAAGAGGTAGCTTCTTCTGTGGTTAGGTGATCTCCGAAGGGCCTGTGTCCCGCAACCTGCTTCACCATTCACAGGTCCCGCCTGCCCATGCAGACATTTGAGTTGTCAGCTGCTATCTCCTGCGTGGAGAGCTGAATTGAAATCTCCTTGCTCTCTAGCAAGCTGTGAGCTCTGCCTTGTGCTGAACACAGGGCTGACACATAGCTCAGCTCTCAAAACCGTTTGGAAAGCCGACGTAGGCAGGCTTGCTTGGGAAAGAGCAGACTTGTATACAGTTGGGCAGGAACTGTGTGTTGAGATCTGGAGGACGAGTTTATAAAGAGACCATTTAGTCATGGTTCATCTAGAAGAGGCAACTTTTCCACTGGTTTGACAGGCCTTCCTAGCTGCTGTGTGTGAAAGAAGAGAAGATGTTATTGAATCACTTTAAAAACACAGAAGCAGAGTTTTGTTTGGGTTGTGATTCTGGAAACCCTTTTATATCATCCCACCCTGGAAATCCTTTAACTATAGGAAACATCTTACAGTTAAGAGATAAAATTATTTAAAAACTGGCTTGAATAGCATTTTGTGTGCATGCATTTAAAGCAGATTCAGTGGTCAGTCAATCAAAGGAAGCAAATATTCTCAATCTTTTGCAGTTTCTATTGTAGACCGTAGGGAAGACAGGGCCCCTGGAGCAGTGAGAAGTGTGTGAGTGGGAGGCACCAAAACAAGAAAGCCAGAAGGGAGACAAACTCAGAAAATTCCAAAAATATGACCTAGGTGGACCCTGTTTACTCCCAGACATCTGGGGCAAAAGGCAGCTCCTAGAGCTCCCAGGCCGCTGCAAACAGGGTTTCCTCTTTACTATATAAAGATTTGGGGAGTGTCAAAGTCTATTTTTATAGGGAGTGCTGAAGTGAGACCCACATAATTTGTTCTTGATTTCTTGACAACAGACAGTGAACGCTGCCATTAGATATTTGAGTTCTAATCTCTGCTCATCACTTTGCTGTATGGCTTTCCACCAATGACTTTACCAAGCCCCAGTGTCTGATCTTGTGTGCACTAATGTCTACTTCAGTGGTTCTCAAACTTTTGAAGTTGGGGCACATTTAAAATCTTACAAATAATTGTAGGTGCACTATATACAAATTTCTGAGAAATATGTTATAATAATTAAGTGAAGTATTAAAGAAAAAATAAAGTCCAAGCATGCTTTTATGGTAATTAAATGAAATAAATATGACAAAATTAAACTTATTCTGACATTAAAAAACATTTTATGTTACATTTTTTGAATTATGCTTTTTATAATTCATAAAAAAGAGAGGTTAAAAAATAAAAAAACAACAAAAAAGTTATCTTTTTATATAGAGAGAGATACATTCTTAGTAAGATTTAGTAAATTCGGCAGGTCCTGGCACAGATGTGTTAAGTTTTTTTATTCTTGTGTTTATGAGAAACATGAGCCTGATGTGTCCTAGCGATTTCTTCAATGTTTGGGCATATATTTGAAAGGCAAACTCTGATTTCCTCATCAATATATTGAAGAATTCCTCTCTTTTTACTCTTAATTGTGTTGAGTGCAGAAAACCCCCACCATACATATCATCTTAACTTTACACCAAACAAAGGATAGAAGAAACTTGCCTCCAGTCTTTCTGGGGAACATGGGGGGTAGTGTAAACAATCCACCACCACAGCTTAACAGCCTTTTGCAACCTAATCAGGCAAGTGAGGTGGTGGGTTGGGCAGACTGTCAGTTTACAGCCAATTTCTCACACCTCTGTCCCCCAAAAATCTAAATTCCAAAATCCTTGTTGATTTTTTGGTCCCCAACAGGCACATATTTCTCTGGAATACCATAGGGAGCACCTGGAAATCTTCTAGGTAACACCAGTGCGCCCTGGCGCACACTTTGAGAACCACTGGCCTTCTTCATAGGGTTGTCGTGAAGGTGATGAGATGGTGCATGCGGAGCCACGGCATTTAGTGCCTGGCTCACATTAACCATCACTAAACATCAGCTCTGTTCCTTTCTACTAAGAGAGATAAACCCAATCAAATTCAGCTGGACCAAAACTGTGTCTTTGGCCCATAAACCAATAAGTTTTGTGCCCTTCTGAGAAGGCTCTAAGTTATGAGAGCCACATAATTTGATAAGTTTCCATTTCATTAAGTTTCAAGATTAGTCTGGAGGGAAAAAACTATGACTTTTTTTTCTTGACAACTTTGTATTAGGCCCAAAGAAAAAATATGTGAGTTGTCAGTTCACAGTCTCTGGTGGGGGATAAGGAACAAAAGCGTTTCCACTGATTCTTTTTTTTTTTTAAACATTTTTTTAGATTTTTTATTTATTTTTTAGAGAGAGGAAACAGAGAGAGAGAGAGAGAGAGAGAGAGAAGGGGGGAGGAGCAGAAAGCATCAACTCCCATATGTGCCTTGACCAGGGAAGCCTGGGGTTTTGAACCAGCGACCTCAGCATTTCCAGGTCGACGCTTTTACCCACTGCACCACCACAGGTCAGGCGTCCACTAATTCTTGAAGAAGGTGCAACTTTTTGCATAAATAATAAGTATTAAATACTAGAGTTAAATTTTCTAACTTTCTTCAGTCTTTCAATGTTGACAAATGTGTCAGTGAAGAATGCATAAATCAGTACAAATGAATGCGTCCAGTCAGTGTGAGATGATAACTGAAAAAGTCTGCTCTACTCGGCAGTATCCTCTCCCTTCGTTTCATCCACATAACTCTAAGGTACCATATTGTCTCCTTTGTGAATTGAATACCTCAAAGGACATTCTCCAAGCTTTAAAGGGTTTTACCTTTTCTTGTCCTATAGACTGACACAGCTGACTGCTTTGTCTACAGAGAAAGCTCATTAGTACAGGTGGATGGAGAAGTCTTCCTGGGGGCCAGTCCCTGGGAGCATGGGAAGAACTTTTCAGGGTCAGATTATATGAAGAACATCTCAGTCTGCATGAGGTTCCTCTGTCTCATCCACAGGCTTTTCTCCCTGCTTTCAGCCTAGCTGGCCAGTGTAAGCACATCTATCTAGATGGCTCATGTTAGTTATTCATCCATTTAATATACACTTATTAATGCTACATGAGAAAAATAATTCCATGGAATTTGTTAAGAATAGCCAAGAAGGCCTGACCTGTGGTGGTGCAGTGGATAAAGCATCGACCTGGAATGCTGAGGTCACCGGTTCAAAACCCTGGGCTTGCCTGGTCAAGGCACATATGGGAGTTGATGCTTCCTGCTCCTCCCCCTTCTCTCTCTCTCTCTCCACCCCTCTCTCTCTCCCTTCTCTCTCTAATAAAAATGAATAAATAAAATCTAAAAAAGTAAATAAATAAATAAATAAAAGAATAGCCAAGAAGACTTTATTCAAGACTCATGCAATGAGGATCAAGACTATTGTAACGGGGGAGAAAGTTTAAACTCAACCTCAATTACAATGGGGACAGTGTGGTTTTATAGCTAATAGGCAGGGTGAGGGAATGGATGGAAATTAGTAAGAACTTGGTTAGGTGTCAAGGATGGGGGAGAGGGTGGAGAGGAATTTGATAAATAAATTTAGCAAGATTCTTTGCTACACCGAGCTCTGCAGGTCAGAGATATGGACAAAGAACGTGATCTACTTAGAAAAAGGGCTCAGAGGAGCCTGACAAGTTTTGTCCAAGTAGGAGTTCTTATCAATAGTCTGTTATTTCTTGTGCTAAGCAATTGTCCCTAACAAGGTGACATTTGACTCAAGACTTAAATAATGAGAAGGAGTTAGCCTAGTGATGAATAGAGAAAGAATAGTCTAGGCACAGAGAAAGTGAGAGCAAGACGGGAACAACAAGACAGGGCCGTGATTCCAGTCATTGTTCAGGCTCCCATTTGAGTTAATAGTTCTTCCTTTGCATGTTCTGTGAGCCTCGGAGCTGAGACAGGCCAACTGAACTGAGGAGTTGGGAAACATGTGACTATTTTGCAACAAATTGCTCATGTGGCTTCATTGAGCTTCTCGGGAACTGAACTTGGTTAGTTAAGATAAAGAAGTTACTAGCATTGGGGTGGGATCCATTCTGGGGGCTGCACTGCACGTTGTGGGATATTTAGTATTACTGGCCTCCATCCCACAAATGTCGGTAGCATTCTCTAAATACCGTGAAAACAAGTAACGACCCCTTTCCCATAGGCACATTACCAGATGTCTCCCAAATAGGGAGGAGGGATCCTACCTTCAGTAGAGAATCATCGGGTAATCATAAAGTTTCTGCTAGCTCTCAGCTGTCTCATTCCATATGACTTATACAGTAACTCCACCCTGGGAGAAGCAGCCTCTGTGTTCCTCCACTCTCCCCAGCCCTCACCCCCAACTTCCTCAGTACCTGGATTTTCAGCAGTCAGCAATTACTTGCAGTATTTATACGTTGCTTCAGGATCCAGAGAATTATGTAGGTGTGAGTATCATTCCCGAAGGTGTGAAAGAAAGAAACAGAAAGTTCCAGTTCTTTCCTCGGGGAATGTCCTACATGAGTAAAATCCTCCTTGTGATTTGTTCATAGAAAAGAGATCAGTAATGGCCCATCAGTTTGTGGAAGGTAAGGATTAAAGCAAGAGGAAAAATTGGAGATAAACTTTCCAAAGCTTGAGCATTTAATTTTTCCTCTTCTTTTTCTCTTTGGAAATTAAACTGCTGATCTTTCTAAGTAATCCCTTACAATCTCTGAAATTCGTTAGGATAGATTTAGGCAATGATATGCTTCGACAGCAAAATCCCAAATTATAAAATGGTATATTTTGTATGACTATTTACAATATATAAGTTATATATGTATGTATGTATGTATATATGTATGTATGTATCTATGTATCTATCTATCTATGTAATGCATTTTATAAATTCTGTTCTGCTCTTCAGAGTAGGATATTTGGGATGGCTGTTAAAGATAGATATATGTTGATGTTTTATAGTATCTCCTGTAGTGTAGTACCTATTAAGTGGCAGCAATAAATAATAACCATTGGCTCTCATTGCTTAGAGGATTGCCAAGTGATAATCTCCCATGTAATTAATTAAAAGAAAACAATATTGTCTCTAACCACTTTTATAAAATAATTCCTCAGAGATTTGTCAGAGCCTCCATGGGTAAAGTTATTTTGTAGGGCATAGTTAGCCCTCCAAGCACACTGACCCTGGGTAGGAAACAAACCAATTCTGTTGTTAAATGACCGTGTGTTCATGTTTTGATGAGTGCATTAAATGTTCTCTTTTGTTTTGCTTCTGATTCCCAGAATTAGGCAGGGTGAAAATGTGTTCTGATGCGGCCTAGTCAATGGGCTCATTAGAGCTCTCAGCCCACTGGTTTATGAAGAGAGTCCAGGGAGAGGGCATTACCACTCTGTATTCTCTATGACTTGCCTGATGGGGGCTGGGTTGGGGCCCAGTGAGTACACATGCCTGCCCTCATCTAGGAGGATTTTAGAAACTCCCACATCTCTCTTATGACATGTCTGGTCCTGTCAATTAACTATTATAGTCACAGCACCCTAGGCTCCAGTTGTCTTCGGAAACCTCTGAAGGGGATTCTTCTGCTGAAGTTAGGCACATGTTCTATTCTGGAAAATAGTGTAGGTGGAATTTGCAGAAGGCTTTTCCCCTTTAGGCCGTGGGGATATATTTATCTTGGTTTCAGAAGCATGATCAAGCGGCTTGTCATTATAGTAATTTGTGAGATGTCACTAACATTGTAGGAGTTGATCAAGACCAAAAATTCTTCTCATCAGACTTGCCTTCCTGGAGCCCAAACTCATAAACATTGTAAATAGTGGTAAGGGTCTCCCTGAGCTGGATAGCTTTAAAGGTCATGGGAACCTTATATCTTTCTCTCTTCAAGAATTCAATAACCATGAGGTATCTTGAGAAAGAAGAAATAGTTGAAGAGTGGTAACCAGAGAGAAGAATGCCTACTTGGAAACCAGCCAACAAGTTGCATTTCTGTCAGATTATTAAACTACCCCGAATAACCTATCTATGAAAATAAGACTTTTCTTCCCATCACATAATGGTTTCCTGTGGCTCTCCTCTTTTAATCTTTCATGAACTTGATTGCTTGCTGATGTTTTAGTAGCTTACAAGTAAGGCTAGAATTTTAAAAGGGGAAAGGATAAACCAACATTGAAAACTTCAGTCAGATCGCAGACTCTTTAAACTCAGTCAGCCCCTGTGGACTCTTCTGATGTGAATTACCGGTATTTGTCAGGGTTGAGACTCCTATTTGTAGACAACTACTTTTAGAGCCTTGGGACATCTCTTGGTTTTAAGATCTTTTTATCCTGCCAGAATATATTGATCTCTTTATTAAGTACAGAGGTTTGGAGATTTCAATGGAGGTAGGCAATTTTATGAATTAACTAAAATTATGAGATGTTGTATACTTTTAAGTCACATGAAATGTAATATCTATAGCGTCCCTTTGCTACTGTACTATTTATATAGCTCAAGGTGCCTTGCACACTGTCATTAGAGTTTGTGATTTCAGAAAGGAATCTCTTGATTGCAAGAGTGATTTCAGCTTGTCACCCAGAGGAAAAACCACAGGAGGGTAAAATAACTCAAAGCCATATAGTACCATAGGATGGGTCCTTTCCGAAAATGCCTTCTCTCTCATCTTATTGCCCAATTTCTTATTCTGAAATTTATGATTATGAGAGTAAAGAATACCCCTTTTCAGTACTGACTAGTACATTTCATGAACCCTGTGCAAGATCTGTGTCAGTTGTATTCCGTTGGAATTAAGAGTAGTGTGGCCATCCACATTGGTTCACCCACAGCAAAGATCTTGCTGTTTGTAACCCTGGTTAGGCTGATTTGATTCTAACTCCATACCTAATATTTAGTAGTAAGTGCTATTTTACCTACTTGATGCTCTTTCTAGTTTTTACTTTCTGAAGATCCTCAGCCAGGGGAGTTACCAGAATAGACAAGCATGAAATTAATTTTTCATAGTCTTTCAGTGATGGATGGGATGCTCATAGCTCACTTCCACTGGGGTGTGTTTTTATTCTTCTGCTGCTTCCTTTCGACCCTGGCTCAATCCCCATTTAGAGAACTGTATGCAATAAACACCTTCTTTGCTTGCATTCCAGGCTATCTTCAAGTGGTGTTGGGTGTCAGTTCTTTCTCAATGGGCATGAGGCATGCCCACCTTCCTATCTGCAAGTATCCAACTAGTGTTTATTATTAACTGTTCTAGGTTGTCATTTTCTTATTGTCTTCATTTATCCTCTCACTATCCTCATATGAATGCAGGCATGACCCTCTCCTAAATTAAAATCAACTTTTAAAACTTTGTGTTTTTTCCAACGCGGGTAGCATATCATTCTATAAATATGAACCATGATAGAAAAAAATGATTAAGGGACACACATCTGACATCACTTCCCCCAGCAGTGAGCATAAGAGGCAGTGAAGGGGAAGGAAAGGTACCCACTGGTGCTCCCAGAGTGGGTTTTGCTTATTTTCAGTGTTTCAGAGCTTCCAATGGGTTGGTTTAGCATGCTCTATTTTGTTCCTTCACTAAGACTCATTTATTGAGCATCAACTGTGTGTAGGTACAGGTAATTTCCTTGGACTCAAAGGCAAAAAATACAGACACTCCAAACCCTGATGAAGCTCATAGTCTAGGCTAGAGAGGCAAGTGGTCTCTTCTTATGAACAAAATGAACTATTCTCTCCTACAGACATGGCATCTGCTTATGGTGGTCTTTCATCACTTGAGTGGCAGAAATGTAGACCCCGTACAACTATGCACTTCTACGCATCCCCTTGACAACCCAATGTCAAATAATATGAATATTGCGTGTTACTGTCCTGGGTGCTGATTCCTATTGTGTAAGAACTACTGAAGATACAAGTACAATACCTCTGACTCATTTCCTACTCAACAGAGTTTCTTTTATCCTTGATTTGCCCACAAGAAAGTACCACTATCTTTCCCTTCTTTATGCCAAATCTAATCTATAACCAAGTCATGGTTACTGTCCCTCATAATTCTTCTCGTATCTCTATTGTTTTCATTCAGCTCTCATTGAATGCTCTGCAATTGCACCCTTCAGTTTGGACCAAGTCGCTCCAGTCTCCTGAGTTCACTTTACATAATCCCTGTTGTCAGCCCAAATTTTCTAAAAGTGTAACTGTCATTGTTTCCTTCCCCTGCATAGTTAGTAGTTCTCCTGAAAAACAGAACAAAGAACACACTTCAAACCTTATTTCTACATTCCTTTTTACTCATTTCATGGCACAGGCAAACTTGCCATATTTCCCAATTCAATAGTCTCTACACTCTCAGACCTTACGTTTTATGTAACTCTTTCTATGTCCACTGTCCACAACTTTACCTTCTTCACAGCCCAATTGAAGATGGTCCCTAATCTACAAGTGGTAAGTGATTTCTCCTTGCAATTCAAAAACATTTTACAACCTCTATTACTTTCTACCTGATATCATATTCACTTATGAGGTCATGAAAACCACCATGATGATCAGCTCCTTCTATGGATTAGTAAGAGCCAGTTGCTCTGCTCTGACTTTGTGTACATTTATCTCACTTTATCATTACCAGTGAGGCTGGTGTTATGATTCTCTTTCTGTGAATGAGGAAACTAAACCACAAAGAGATAAAGTAACTTACCAAGGCTGCATAGAATGGACAGAATTTAAATCAGAATCTGCTAACTCTAAACCTTTTGCTTTTAATGACTTCGCTTTGTTGTCTTCCATGTACATATAATCATATATTTTAATGTCTTCTACCAGTTTCTATCTACTGGTAAAAAAATACCCTCTTATATGTCTTCTATAAAGTAGAACTTTATTAAATCTTTGAACAAATGCTTCTTGATTCTTTATCCAGTTTCAGATACTTCAAAGATTTTTAAAGAAGACGTTAAGAAATTGCATTTACTGTGTAAGTGAACCAATGGATGCATTTATGTTAATTTTATTCTCTTCAATTCTTGGGAAAATTTAGAAGCAGTTGGACAAAATGTGATAAAATATGATAAAATATAAATCTTATCTATTCAAATCATCTTTTTATTTAAAACAACAACAAAAAGAAAGCTGAATGGAGGAAATTCTAAATGGTGAATTATTGTATATGCTCACACACATACATTATATTCTTGTTTACCACAGATATACAATCAAGAAAGACTCTGGCAAATTGAAATTTGAGAGCTTTAGTTTCTGTGTCATTTTGAATGGTGGATACAAATACTTTGTGTTCTTGTTTTTATATCTAGAGATGGGTAAGCCTGTCAGGATTGGTCTAGAGAGACACAGCCTCTTATCTTTATGCTTTACTTGAGTGAGAAAACGTTGTCCTGCTATTTTCTCTAGTCTAGTTCAAAATAGGGCATTGTTCAAGAGCATTACCTTCGTGTTCTGTCCTCAGTAAGTGTATGGTTGAGTTGAATGTAGGTTGAGTCTGAGAATGATTGCCCCATATTCTTTCCATATATTGTTGCTATAAAAGATAGAGATAGACAAACATTTAAAATGACTGTACTTGTTTTTTAAAATGTACACCATTTCAGTTGTGATTCAGTGACCTGAACTGAACCAAAGATTCAGAAAGAGGATGATATGCTACAACTTGCTCTTTGTCTAAATCTCCACACATAAGGCTTTGCATGTTTTAAGATATTTGAATAGTTTCAAATACATTATTCATTTTATCTAATGCTGAGGCACTGAGAGCCAGATATTCTTATATGACAACTAATAATAAATCAGGCAGCTCATTTATTCTGCTGTTATAAGGAAGTATATTCTTATGTTAACATGAATCCAAGTTTTCTTTACAAACCAAATTAGGATAAAATTAATAGAAATGAAAAATTAATTGAAAGGTTTCCTTTCTTTCTTTTTTTATTCATTCATTCTTTCTTTTTTTCTTTTCTCTCTCCTCTTAAAATTATAAGCCTATCAAACCATGTGAAGCAGAGTTAAATCCCAGGCTTCTGTTTTCTTGGGGATCATCCCTGCTGAAAAAGCAATTTTCTAATTTGACTTTCTAGCTAATATTCAAGGTAGTAAATTTAATATTAAGCTCTTGCAAATATTAATTCTATTACAGCAAGGCTAATTATTTTTTTTGACAGAGACAGAGAGAGGGACAGATAGGGACAGACAAGAAGGGAGAGAGATGAGAAGCATCAATTCTTTGTTATAGCAGCTTAGTTGTTCAGGGATTGCTTTCCTTTATGTGCCTCGATAGGGATCTACAGCAGAGCGAGTGACCTCTTGCTCAAGCCAGCGACCTTGGGCTCAAACCAGCAACCTTGGGCTTCAAGCCAGCGACCTTTGGGCTCAAGCTAGCGACCATGAGGTCATGTCTATGATGCTGTGCTCAAGCTGGTGAGCCTATGCTCAAGCAGGCGACCTCGAGGTTTTGAACATGAGTCCTGTGTGTCCCAGTTCAATGCTCTATCCACTCTGCCATTGCCTGGTCAGGCATAAGCTAACCATTTTTTTTTTACAGAAACAGAGAGAGGGATAGACAGGGACAGACAGGAATGGAGAGATGAGAAGCATCAATCATTAGTTTTTCGTTGCACATTGCGACACCTTAGTTGTTCATTAATTGCTTTCTCATATGTGCCTTGACCATGGGCCTTCAGCAGACTAAGTAACCCCTTGCTCGAGCCAGCGAACTTGGGTCCAAGCTGGTGAGCTTTTGCTCAAACCAGAAGAGCCTGTGCTCAAGCTGGTCATCTCGAGGTCTTGAACCTGGGTCCTCAGAATCCCAGTCCAATGCTCTATCCACTGTGCCACCGCCTGGTCAGGCCATAAGCTAACCATTTTTATTAGCATCTTCCTTGCATCTAATATTTTAAAAACACAAATGTTTCTTGTTTTGTTTTTTACTTTTTCTGGATTACCCCATTGAGAAGTATGGATTCATTTGCTTACTTGCACAATGATGCATGGAAGACCATCCAGCTAAAACATGATTCACATAGGAATTATTAGAATCCATTTAGGAAAATATGTCACCAAAATTTCTATTCCAGACCTTTTATAAGACCCTCTGCCTTGGAAGAGGAGAAAATAGGTTTACCTGAACAAAATTTTGCACAATTTCCATTGCCCTGCTGCCAGTACTACCATGAATAACTGCAGCCACGATGGGTAGACCTATAATCTGTGCAAGTGCAAATTTTGTCTCCAGTTGGAGTATGTTTTACAATTCACAAAACTCCTTCACACATATCATTTTGCATAACTGTTGCAACAACCCCCTATATGGAGGAACAGGTAATTACCCCTCAATGAACTTCAGTCTTCTACCTGAGGTTGTATGCTTGGTGAGTGGCAGAGCCAGATGTCAAACCCTTGAGTACAGGCCCTTTTGTCACTTTACCAAAAGAGGGCTCATCCCATGTCCAGAAGCCAGAATGCATCAGAGGAGTTGCGGACAGAGCATGTGCTCCTCATCACCTTGGCAAGGGCACCATTATCTGATGAGAGGCAAAGCACTCAGTAACTGTGAAAGCCATGCCAAGCACTCAGTAACTGTGAAAGCCATGCCATGGTTATCTTAGCAATTAACTTTGGGAGAAACTTTAGATGAGATAAAGGGGTAAAGAAGCATGCCCAGATGTAATGTTTTTGAATAAATATTTGGTGGCAAACTAGCTGCAAAACCACTTGTCTAAGGAGAACCTTAAAAAATTCCCAAGAAGAATTTATATGCCTCTAGATATTAAATATAAAGCTAAAAGGTTGTAAGCTAGGACTATCCAAAAATTTAGCTACTAATTTTAACAGACTTCTTGCTGTTGAAAGTAGCATAGGAATAAGCTTTGTGATTTCAGAATTGACTACAAGGCTTCCCACTGCTTTTCCTAAGAAATAGTGTCACTGATAACCACATTTTATCTGTATGTAGTTATCCGATTATGCTTAGCTTTTTTATTTCTTGTGTGAGTCTAGTTCTGGGATATAGGTTTAAGATTCTTCACTAGAAATTTAAAGTACGAAGAAGTCACTTCCTGAAACATAAATATGTTCCAGTGCAAAAGTATACATTATTTTCCATTATTTTGCATCTGTTTTATTTTACACTGCTGACTTAGATTTTAAAGGCTTAGGAGGAGATATTGAATAGTCAATTCATATAAAGAACAATGGAACCTACAAATAAGTCACTATGCATGAGTTCTAGTTTCTGAATGTAAAATAATAAACCTCTTGTAAATAAACTATTAGTAAGTCCTAATTAGTATAAAGTTAATATTTTGCAGAGGAAGTTGGAATTTCCCATTTTCCGCACATTCCATTCAACTCTTTCCTGCCCACCAAGTTCCTCTGGAAAAGTGAAGCATTTGAATATTTAGAAACTATAATGAAGTCCAGGATCCTTTTACTTTTCTCCAGGGATCATCCCATGATTATAACACTTTATTCACTGCCAATACCTATCCTGTAATAAGGTTTTGGTCTTGAAAATGCAGTTTCCAGGCAGAATTTAATATTTTCTCTTGGGAATGTATATGAGTGGGATATGTGATGGGAAGAGATGCTTTCTTTCATTTATACAGGAAAAAAATGAAATAATGATTAAGTGATTTGCTAAAAAATTTCGTAATCAATGATTTTCATCTTCACCATTCAATTAAAAGTGCTGTTTCAAATTTTTCCAAAGATTTTCTTGTTACCAAATACAATGGCCCTTTATCCTTCCTTATTTTCCTAAGTATTCTGTTGTATTTGACTTGTTTTTCTACCCTCTGGTATTAGATTGTTGTTTCTGTGTAACAAACTATCTCCAAACTCAGTGGCTTAAAAAGGCAATAATTTATTACTCCTTACAAACCTGTGGGCCAGTTGGAATTTATCTAGGCTGGGTTCAGCTGGGTGGCTCTACTTCTCATGAAGATCTGCTAGTTGGCTGGGAAGTTACTGGTCTCTTTCTTATCCTTCTCTTCAATGCATGATAGCTATAGCATGTTTTTACCATGGCAATGGCACAAGACAAGAGAACAATTAGTAACATCTGAGGTCTATAAGAGCTAGATTCAGAATTGGCACACTGTCATTTCTGTCACATGCCATCAGTTAAATCAAGTCACATGGATATGGGGCAGGAAATATACTCTATTGATAATGAGGTTAACAGATAGCTAGTGCGTGGATGCTCAGATAAGTAAATAATTAGAGTCAGTAATGGGTAATGCAATTTATCATGTCCTTATTTCTTTAAATACAGTGATCCTTTCACATTTTATTTTCTCAATTCTTCCTTCATTAACCTCTGTACTATATGTAGGCTTTAGCTAAGGCTTAGCCTTTCAGCCATGAATTTTTCTATGTGTGTGCTCTTCTTAAGAAAGCTTATCCAAGATAAGGCTTTCTAACTCTCTAATGGTCATTTCTAGTTTACCATTGGCTATTTCCATATTTCCATTTGGAATTGCTTCAACTCATAATCTTTGGTCATTTGCTCCAGTTAAATCAATGTGGGGTTTTTTTGTTTCTTTTTCTAATACAAAGCTGAATTTCTAAAATAAATTTTAGTCTTTAGATTATGTTTGCTATGCCTGACCTGTGGTGGCACAGTGGATAAAGCTTCGACCTGGAACTCTGAGGTCGCTGGTTCAAAACCCTGGGCTTGCTTGGTCAAGGCACATATGGGAGTTGATGCTTTCTGCTCCTCCCTTCTCTCTCTCTCTCTCTCTCTTTCTCTCTCTCTCTCCTCTCTAAAATGAATAAATAAATAAAGTTAAAAAAAAAGATCTTTGTTTAAAAAAAAAAAAAGATTATGTTTGCTATGAATGCAAAACAAAAAAACAAAGAAAAACCTAATGAAAATTTTATTCTACATTAATAGGAACTTTACATCCTTAAAACTTAAAGAGAATGTACCTGAAAGAAAACAATAGCCTGCCCAGTGGTGGCACAGTGGATAAAGTGTTTACCTGAATGCTAAAGTTACTGGTTCGAAAACCAAAGTCGATGGTTCTGCACGTGGGCTTGTCAGCATGGGGTTGCTGACTTAAGTGAAAGATCATCCATAGGATGCCAGAGCTCACCAGCTTGAGCCCAAAGGTTGCCGGCATGAAAAGCCCAAGGTTGCTAGCTTGATTAAGGGGACACGGGCACAACCCAGTCAAGGCACGTATGAGAAACTCAATGCACAACTAAAGTGAAAGCAGCTATGAGTTGATTCATCTTATTCTCTCTTTCCTCCCTCCCTTGGAAGCAATCAATGCACAACTAAAGTGAAAACAACTACGAGTTGATGCTTCTCTCCCTCTCTTTCCCTTTCTGTCTCTCTCTCTCAAGAAAAAAAAAAATGAGAAGAGTATTACAGCTATTTCCTAAGATAAATAAAGTTTTTGCCTGACCAGGCAGTGGCGCAGTGGATAGAGCCTCGGACTGGGACGCAGAGGACCCACGTTTGAAACCCTGAGATCCCCGGCTTGAGCATGGGCTTACCAACTTGAGTGTAGGTCACTGGCTTGAGCATGGAATCATAGACATGACCCCATGGTCGCTGGCTTGAGCCCAAAGGTTGCTGGCTTGAAGCCCAAGGTCGCTGGCTTGTGCCTAAGATTGCTGGCTTGAACCCAAGGTCGCTGGCTTGAGCAAGGGATCACTGGCTCAGCTGTAGCCCCCACACACCCCCATCAAGGCACATATGAAAAAGCAATCAATGAACAGCTAAGGAATCGCAACAAAGAATTGATGCTTCTTATCTCTCTCCCTTCCTGTCTGTCTGTCCCTATCTCTCCCTCTCTCACTGTCTCTGTCACAAAAAAGTGGTTAAAGGTATTAATAATTTTTTTAACATAGAGATTATATGGGGTGCCATGATCACTGTGTTTAGATAATTAAAAGTATATGCTATGAAAAGATCTGAAGTTTTTTTCTTTTCATCAGAGCCACACCCAATGGGTACATTTAAGGGAGGAAAAATTTAACATGATATAATGAAGAAATTTTTACTAAAAAACTGAACAGAAACAGAATGAGTTGATATTTTTATTTTGCACTTGTGTCATTTCTAAAATGTCTTGCTCTTCCTTCTCCCACTGATCCATCAAAATCCTATCTGTCTTTTGAAGCTTATCCCAAACCTTCATCCCTGACTACTTAAACTAAATTGATCCCTTTTGATTTATCTTGCTAATCTCCTACCCCATCCCAACGAAATTAAGGGCTCTCTGAAAGTAGAAATACAACATGTTATTTTTAATAAGTTCAAGTATGATATACCACACCAAACTTATAATAAGCTTTCAGTACATTTTCACTGGTTTACAGCTCAGTCACAGATTTCCTGATTTTAAATCTGGAATCACCAAACCTGGTTAGAATTCGAACCAGATTTAAATGCTCAGGAACCTGATCTTTTCACACTGATTTTACAAGAGGACGGTGTTTCTGATTTTAATGATAGCCTGAAAAAAGTAACAGATTTTGCTATCACTTGCTATCCAAAGTTATATTTTTCTACTTACCAAATAAACAGACACCAAGTTCTCTAAGATCTTAAATTTATAGTTCTAATAATTTGTTGACAAGAGAAGAGTGAATATGCCATCATTTCTTCGTGTCTGAAAATTATTTAAAATAAAATTCAGCTGGTGAATGGGGGATATATGATGTGAAGGAACACTACACCACTGGAGAACTGTCACTCTAGTTTGTATTCAGGTCTGCCTGTTGTCATAGTTACTGATGTACTCAAAGCAATTTCCTTTCTAAATCACACTCTGTAAATCTTCAATGAAAATAAGCTATTCTTCATGATTATTTTTTCTCTTCCCGTGAATTGAAGCTGAAAAATAGCTTGGTTTTACACTTTTAGCAAGATTTTAAACAAACGAAAGGAATAAGATGTTTAATCAAAACAAGCGCCTCTGATTAAGGTCTCATCTCATTTGTTCAGCAATGATTCATTGAGTAGTTAGGTACTGGGACATGACTATGATTACAGTCCAGTCCCTGCTCTAAATAAGATGAGAGCTCTGTCCAGGGAAAGAGAGGGGTAAGGGATGCATTTCAAGGGAAGGCCATCAGAGATGTAGTGGAGGCAGAGTGCAGAGACCCCTAGAAACAAGGCAGATGCCCTCTAAAGTTTAGGGTCCTGGTGTAGTCAGATCAAAGGGAGCTTTCTGTCTTGTGAACCTTGGAGCACTGCACTTTTTCTGTGAAGTTTAGCAAATGCATTTTCAGTTGCATTGGGTACAGAACACCAATGTTACGTTGCAGTAAGCAGTGATTTCCCCACTCACAAAACTGTGGAGTGAGGAGGCCCACGCCTCAGAGCAAAGTGCTACCACCTACTCATATTCACACACAGCTCCTCCTTTCTGCTCTGGCTGCAGGAACTCCTTCACAGACATCCTCCGGGCCATCCTGCTGTCATTGGAAGTCCTTATTGAAGATCCAGAGCTTCAGATCAATGGGTTCCTTTTAATTATAGACTGGAGTAATTTTTCCTTCAAACAAGCCTCCAAACTGACACCTTCCATTCTCAAACTGGCCATCGAAGGGTTGCAGGTACGTTCCATGAATGTACAGTATGAGACTATGTACAGCAATGTTATTTTTCTTTCTTAATTGCAACCAAAGTAATATTTGCCTTTTAGAGTGGAAAGGAAAACAGATTAAAGTTATCCATGATATTGTGTTTTTACCTCAGCCTGAATTTACATGTTTGCTTTTTTTTCCTAATTAGGCTTCACTTGCATTAATAACTCTAAATTACTGTTACTGCAGGCACAAATTACCTACTGTAGCAATTATGAATAAAGCTCAGAGATATTTAGCCTAATTCATCTGAGAGCTTATAAAAATTAAAACTAGAAAATACCCACTTTATGAGCCTGTCCTACATAGAGGTAGCATGGGAGCTTTCCAGGGTTTCTAGAAGTATCTTCGTAACTTGGAAAGCCCCATGGGTACTCCCCAGAATACAATGTGCTGCAATGTTTGTACTAGAGTAAATCCATACAGTGCAAACAACGGAAACAAATGAAACTTAACTTCCTGTTTGTGTGAACAGTGTCAAACCTTTGGGGAAGAGTTTTCTGTGCTCTGTGGAGGTTGTGGTAGTCAGTCTCTGGGCTCCCTTCTGCTTTTAAGGACCCATGAGTCTATGAAAAGCAACAAACTCAGGGAGGCAACACTGCTTAGCTTCGTGCTGACACATTACTATAGAACAAAAGTGAAGGCACGGTTCAGGGAGTTTCAGAATCAGCATAAATAAATCTCATGTCCCTTCTTAATTTTGTGGCAAGACTCACTCAATGGGGTAAATTCCCTTCCCAATAAACAGCAGTTACATGCAGCTATATAGGTAGTAAATGATTTGCTAATTCTCAGATAAAGCAATCATTACTCGTGTGTTTCGAAGTGCAAGACAAGAAATCCCATTTCAATCACCCATCCTACTCTAGTGAGAGAAGCAATTAGTGGGTCTGTTTCTTAAACTGGGGCTTATTCTTATTTGGCCCCCAGCAAAGACCTAGTGGGTTTATGATAAACATGTGTTCACTGAATGGATCTTATTTGATTGAAATGGTTACCAACTTCAAGGGGAAGAGAAGTGGAGCAGGCATTTCAGAAGAGGAGGAACAACTAGCCACAGATCCAGAGGTGCCCAGCTGTTCTGGGTGGCTACATCGTGCAGTAAATCAGAGATACTCTGGGCCACATGGGGTGTCCTGCCTTACCTTACAACTCCCAGTCATAGGCTCGTATATTCTTTACTATCAGTTGCTCTCTCTTAACTTGAATTCCTTTCCTCAGCCTCCTCTCGTCTAAAGCCTCTGAACACTCAATCTCCTTAAAACTATCAAAGGGAGTTTTAAAGTAAGCTACAAGGTTTATTTCATACCCTTTACTTATGCTGACCATCTTTCCAGGATTTTCTGTAGGAGTACAAGTTTTATTTAATTTTATCTTTAAAAACAAAAAGAAGATAATGTATTACATGTATAAGTAGCTTTAACTCAAGTTCTCAGTATTTATAGTATTTTTTCATAAATTAAATAAGAAAATGTCCTTTATCCAACCTTGTGTTCTAATTTTGCTTTCTGAAAAACATGTTGAATTATGTAATGTGTCCCTTGCCAAATTCACTGGGCTGATGTGGGTCTTCCTGTGTTAATGCATGGGAGTGCAATTTAAAAGGTAAAACTAGGCAGAAGCTTATTAACTATTTTTATGAGAAATACTAAATGACCTTTTGTGGGGCAAAGTGGGTCCCCTCTGAGCCTTCACTTGTCATGTACCAGGATCAGGGATAAACTCTGCAATGTCCTATAGCTCTGGTTAGGACATAGCTCCTACTGGGAGAAGGGAGATGTATGAGGCCAGGGTCCCAGCCAAGAAAATGCATATCCTTCCATCATCTCACACAGCAATGGCTTTGGTCCCTTTTTCCCCCTTCCCTTCTATAAGGCAAGTATAATTTACCTTGAAGATGGGGAAGCATTGGGCCATCCTCAAGTCAAGCTCTCTGGATCAGGCTGCAGCTTTTTCTATGAACTGCTCAAGCCCTGGAGACCCAGAGACACTTAGAAAGGTTCAGTTCCTCCTGCCTGGAGAAGAAAGCTAACTGTCTCAGGGGTGGGTGACCTGGGTACAACTCCTCCATCTAGGAAGGGCCTCCCTATACTATTTAATTTGTTGTTTTGGCAACTATGAAGAAGCGCTCAGGGTCACTGCAGCGACCAGCTTCTGATAATTTCTCAAATCAGGCTACTCTCTCTTGGGCGTTAGGGACATTCAGACACCAAGGTCACCCCTCCATTGGCTCTCCCAGTGACTTTTTCAGTGCAGGGATAGTTTCTATTCCTAGTGTAGCCATCAACCCCTTCTAACACTTCAAAAAAGTTGTACTTGGTACTAAGCAGAATATATGGCTTTGTAGGCTCTCAACTAGGTCTCTGTCAACCATGAAGGCTCAATATGAATTCCACAACCCCACTGGCATGGGTGAAGGCACTGACCAGTGGAGAAAGAGAAAGCTGTACAGTGGCAGTGACAGAAGAGATGCCGTTGCTCTCCTCCCTCCTCTGCATCCTCAAGGGGACCAGAGGGGGTGAGGGTGTCTGCCAGACATGCAGGAGATTGAAGGACAGGGAGATCCTGTGTTCCAGTAAAGGAAACTTGCTCTTTGGTGTCCTACATTTGTACAGTAGACATAAGCATGTAGTGTTGTCAGCAGAAATCATCAGATCACTTTGTGCTAGCCCATCTAGTTGGGGTTTCAGCTGTTTATCAGAGTCATCTAAAATTATCTGCTGCTCAACCCCCATAGAATTTGGGCACTTGGGATATGACAGTTCCTCCTCCAGTAACTAATACAACTCCTCCTGCAGGGAGAAGGGAGTGGGAGACCACTGTTCAGACAGTGAGAAGTTAGGGTTGTTTTTGATCATTCTTGCACCCCGCATTACAACCTACTTCCAGAACTACTAGTTTTAACTTTGTTACGCCCATTCTTAGTTTTTGATAAGATAGTTACCAATGAGACATTCAGTTATTACTTGTTGACTATAGGGTGCTCCAGAAAGCAGATTCTGACACAGAGAACAACATGCAGGAGATTTATTAGGGAGCATTCTTGTGGTCAACAAGAAAGTTTGGCAGCAGAAGTTAAGGTGGGACTCAGTCATTTTCAATGCATTCTGAGGCTGAGATGATCCTTCAGAATGTCCCTGATTGAGGCCAAGGGACTGGGCTTTATATTATCATAGCCCTGGGAAGTGGCTATGAATTTGGGCAAAGTGGCTCTCTACAGCTTGAGTCCCCAGAGGACACTGTTATCTGAGAATTTCCCCCGGTAGCACCCACGTCTCCTGGGAATAAATCCTCCAATCTGAAGGAGACCTAACCGCATATGGAGTATCTACTGCAAATAAGTAATAGATATTTGGAATATCCTGTAATGTAATGTAATAAATCAAGATGTCTAACTTAAAAAAAATTTACCCCAGGTAATATAGAGCTAATGGGCACTGGGCTAGCAACTTGGTGAAAGCTTTCTATTTATATCTACCAGTTGTATTTCTATGCTTCAAAAGGTAATTATATGTATTCAACTGACCTTTGATAAAGGAGCAAAGGCAATACAATGTAGGAAAGATGGTATTGGAACCATCTTTTCAACAAATGGTGCTGGAACAATTAAATAATCACATTAAAAAAAAAAAACCCAAAACAGAATCTAGATGCAGACCTTACACTCTTCACAAAAATTAACTCAAGGTGGATCACGGACCTAAATGAAAAATTATAAAACTTCTAAAAAATAACATAGAAGAAAATTTTTGTTATCTTGAATATGGTAATGACTTTTTAGATACAACACTAAAAACAGAGCCCATGGAAAAATAATTAAAAAACTGAATTTTATTAAAATTTAAAAATCTCTGCTTTGCAAAATACAATGTCAATAGAATGAGCAGAAATGCCACTAAATGGGAGAAAATATTTCAAAAGACACATCTGATAAAGGAGTATTATCCAAAATATATGATCTCTTAAAATTCAACAATAAGGAAACAAATAACCCAATTTAAAAATTTGACCTGAACAGACACCTCACCAAAGAAGGCAAATAAGGATACAAAAAATATACTTCACACCATGTGTCATCAGGAAAATGCAAATTAAAACAACAATAAAATATTACTACATAGCTGAATGGCCAAAATCTGGAACACTGGCGATCTTAAATTTTGGCAAGGATGTAAAATAAAGCAAAAGTAACTCTCACATGAATTGCTGGTGGGAATGCAAAATGGTACAGCTACTTTGGAAGACAGTTTGGCAGTATCTTAGAAAACATACTTTTACCTTATGATTCAGCAATCTTGCTCCTTGGTATTTACTTAGAGGAGTTAAATTTTTTGACTTATGGTGGTGAACACACAATGCAATATGCAGATGATATATTACAGAAATCTACACCTGAAAACTATATAATTTTATCAACCAATGTCATCCAAGTAAATTCAATAATTTTTCTTTTTTAGTGAGAAGAGGGGAGGCAGATGTGACCTCTCTGGGATCCACCTGGCAAACCCACTAGGGGGCGATGCTCTACCCATCTGGGGCATTGCTCTGTTGTTTAGCAACCGAGCTCTTCTTAGTGCCTGAGGTGGAGGCCATGGAGCCATCTGTAGCAGCCAGGGCCAAGTAGCACCAATCAAGTCAGAGCTGTTGAAGGGGAAGAGAGAGAGAGAGAAGCGAGAGGGAGAGGGATGGAGAAGCAGATGTGTGCTTCCCCTGTGTGCTCTGACTGGGAATTGACCCTAGGACGTCCACATACTGGGTGGATGCTCTACCACTGAGCCAAGTGGCCAGGGCCTTGATAAATTTTTTTTTAAATAAATTTTTATTAGTGGTAATGGGCTGACATTAATAAATCAGGGTACATATATTCAAAGAAAACATGTCTAGGTTATTTTGTCATTAAATTATGTTGCGTACCCCTCGCCCAAAGTCAGATTGTCCTCCGCCACCCTCTATCTAGTTCTCTGTGCCCCTCCCCCTCCCCCTAACTCTCTCCCTCCCTCCCTCCCATGTCCTCCCTCCCCCCACCCCTGGTAACCACCACACTCTTGTCCATGTCTCTTAGTTTCATTTTTATGTTCCACCAATGTATGGAATCATGTAGTTCTTGTTTTTTTCTGATTTACTTATTTCACTCCGTATAATGTTATCAAGATCCCACCATTTTGCTGTAAATGATCTGATGTCATCATTTCTTATGGCTGAGTAGTATTCCATAGTGTATATGTGCCACATCTTCTTTATCCAGTCTTCTATTGAAGGGCTTTTTGGTTGTTTCCATGTCTTGGCCACTGTGAACAGTGCTGCAATGAACATGGGGCTACATGTGTCTTCACGTATCAATGTTTCTGAGGTTTTGGGGTATATACCCAGTAGAGGGATTGCTGGGTCATAAGGTAGTTCTATTTGCAGTTTTTTGAGGAACCACCATACTTTCCTCCATAATGGTTGTACTACTTTACAGTCCCACCAACAGTGAATGAGGGTTCCTTTTTCTCCACAGCCTCTCCAACATTTGCTATTACCCGTCTTGTTGATAATAGCTAATCTAACAGGAGTGAGGTGGTATCTCATTGTAGTTTTGATTTGCATTTCTCTAATAACTAATGAAGCTGAGCATCTTTTCATATATCTGTTGGCCATTTGTACTTCTTCCTGAGAGAAGTGTCTGTTCATGTCCTCTTCCCATTTTTTTATGGGATTGTTTGTTTGTTTGTTGTTGAGTTTCATGAGTTCTTTGTAAATTTTGGATATTAGGCCCTTATCTGAGCTGTTGTTTGAAAATATCATTTCCCATTTAGTTGGCTGTCTGTTTATTTTTATATCAGTTTCTCTTGCTGAGCAAAAACTTTTTATTCTGATGTAGTCCCATTCATTTATCTTTGCCTTCACTTCTCTTGCCATTGGAGTCAAGTTCATAAAATGTTCTTTAAAACCCAAGTCCATGATTTTAGTACCTATGTCTTCTTCTATGTACTTTATTGTTTCAGGTCTTATATTTAGGTCTTTGATCCATTTTGAATTAATTTTAGTACACGGGGACAGGCTGTAGTCGAGTTTCATTCTTTTGCATGTGGCTTTCCAGTTTTCCCAACACCATTTGTTGAAGAGGCTTTCTTTTCTCCATTGTGTGTTGTTGGCCCCTTTATCAAAGATTATTTGACCATATATATGTGGTTTTATTTCTGGGCTTTCTATTCTGTTCCATTGGTCTGAGTGTCTATTTTTCTGCCAATACCAGCTGTTTTGATTATCGTGGCCCTATAATATAGTTTAAAGTCAGGTATTGTAATGCCCCCAGCTTCATTCTTTTTCCTTAGGATTGTTTTGGCTATTCGGGGTTTTTTATAGTTCCATATAAATCTGATGATTTTTTGTTCCATTTCTTTAAAAAATCTCAATAGGGATTTTGATGGGAATTGCATTAAATTTGTATATTGCTTTGGGTAATATGGCCATTTTGATTATATTTATTCTTCCTATCCAAGAACAAGGAATATTTTTCCATCTCATTGTATCTTTTTCGATTTCCCTTAACAATGCTTTGTAATTTTCATTATATAGGTCCTTTACATTCTTTGTTATGTTTATTCCTAGGTATTTTATTTTTTTTGTTGCAATCGTGAAGGGGATTATTTTTTTGAGTTCGTTTTCTAATATTTCATTGTTGGCATATAGAAAGGCTATGGACTTTTGTATGTTAATTTTGTATCCTGCGACCTTACTGTATTGGTTTATTGTTTCTAATAATCTTTTTGTGGAGTCCTTCAGATTTTCGATGTATAGGATCATATCATCAGCAAAAAGTGATACCTTTACTTCTTCTTTTCCGATATGGATGCCTTTTATTTCTTTGTCTTGTCTGATTGCTCTGGCCAGAACTTCTAGCACCACGTTAAATAAGAGTGGAGAGAGTGGACAACCCTGTCTTGTTCCTGATTTAAGGTAGAAAGTCCTCAGTTTTATGCCGTTTAATAGGATGTTGGCTGATGGTTTATCATATATGGCCTTTATCATGTTGAGATATTTTCCTTCTATACCCATTTTGTTGAGAGTCTTAAACATAAAATTGTGTTGTATTTTATCAAAAGCCTTTTCTGCATCTATTGATAAGATCATGTGGTTTTTGTTCTTCGTTTTGTTGATATGGTGTATTACGTTAACCGTTTTGCGTATGTTGAACCATCCTTGAGATTCTGGGATGAATCCCACTTGATCATGATGTATTATTTTTTTAATATGTTGTTGTATTCGGTTTGCCAGTATTTTCTTTAGTATTTTAGCATCTGTATTCATTAGAGATATTGGTCTGTAGTTTTCTTTCTTTGTGCCATCCTTGCCAGGTTTTGGTATGAGGGTTATGTTGGCCTCATAAAATGTGTTTGGAAGTATTGCTTCTTCTCCAATTTTTTGGAAGACTTTCAGTAGAATAGGAACCAAGTCTTCTTTGAATGTTTGATAGAATTCACTAGTATAACCGTCTGGGCCTGGACTTTTATTTTTGGGGAGGTTTTTAATAGTTTTTTCTATTTCCTCCCTGCTGATTGGTCTGTTTAGGCTTTCTGCTTCTTCATGACTCAGTCTAGGAAGGTTGTATTGTTCTAGGAATTTATCCATTTCTTCTAGATTGTTGTATTTGGTGGCATATAATTTTTCATAGTATTCTACAATAATTCTTTGTATATCTATGATGTCTGTGGTGATCTCTCCTCTTTCATTTTGGATTTTATTTATTTGAGTCCTGTGTCTTTTTTCCTTGGTGAGTCTTGCCAAGGGTTTGTCAATTTTGTTGATCTTTTCAAAGAACCAGCTCCTTGTTTTATTGATTTTTTCTATAGTTTTTCTGTTCTCTATTTCATTTATTTCTGCTCTGATTTTTATTATCTCCTTTCTTCGGCTGGTTTTGGGTTGTCTTTGTTCTTCTTTTTCTAGTTCCTTAAGGTGTGAAGTTAAGTGGTTTACTTCGGCTCTCTCTTGTTTGTTCATATAGGCCTGAAGTGATATGAACTTTCCTCTTATTACTGCTTTTGCTGCATCCCAGAGATTCTGATATGTCGTATTTTCATTTTCATTTGTCTGTATATATCTTTTGATCTCTGCGCTTATTTCTTCTTTGACCCATTCATTTTTTAGAAGTATGTTGTTTAGTTTCCACATTTTTGTGGGTTTTTCCCCCTCTTTTTTGCAGTTGAATTCTAGTTTCAAGGCTTTATGATCAGAAAATATGCTTGGTACAATTTCAATTTTTCTAAATTTGCTGATATTGTCTTTGTGGCCCAACATATGGTCAATTCTTGAGAATGTTCCATGTACACTAGAGAAAAATGTATACTCTGTCGCTTTGGGATGAAGTGTCCTGTAGATGTCTATCATATCCAGGTGTCCTAGTATTTCGTTTAAGGCCACTATATCTTTATTGATTCTCTGTTTGGATGACCGATCTAGAGCCGTCAGCGGTGTATTGAGGTCTCCAAGTATGATTGTATTTTTGTTAGTTTTTGTTTTAAGGTCAATAAGTAGCTGTCTTATATATTTTGGTGCTCCTTGGTTTGGTGCATATATATTAAGGATTGTTATGTCTTCTTGATTCAACTTCCCCTTAATCATTATGAAATGACCATTTTTGTCTCTGAGTACTTTTTCTGTCTTGTAGTCAGCATTATTAGATATGAGTATTGCTACACCTGCTTTTTTTTGGGTGTTGTTTGCTTGGAGTATTGTTTTCCAGCCTTTCACTTTGAATTTGTTTTTATCCTTGTTGCTTAGATGTGTTTCTTGTAGGCAGCATATAGTTGGATTTTCTTTTTTAATCCATTCTGCTACTCTGTGTCTTTTTATTGGTAAGTTTAATCCATTTACATTTAGTGTAATTATTGACACTTGTGGGTTCCCTACTGCCATTTTATAAGTTGATTTCTGTTAGTTTTGTATCTAGTTTGATTCTTCTCTTTTGTTTTTCTATCATTTGTTTTTGTTTGTTTGTGTTCCATACTTCTTTCATCTGTTGCTACCTTTTTTAAGTCAAGTGTTTTTGTGGTGGTTTTTTCAAGCGTGGTTACCATTAAGTAATGAAAAAGGTACCTACCATATTCATTGTAGTACCCTATGTTATAAGTATTTCTGCACTTCATCATCCTTTGCTACTGTTAATCTCCATCCTCTCCCCCCTTTTTTTCCTTTGTTGTCACAGTTTAAGTTTGGTTTTATTGTGTTCTTGGTGGAGCTGTTACTTGTGGTGTTGTTTTCTTTTGTTCTTTGAATCTGGTTGGAAAACCTCCTTTAGTATTTCCTGGAGTGGGGGCTTTCTGTTGATAAATTCTCTCATCTTTTCTGTATTTGTGAATGTTTTTATATCTCCTTCATACTTGAAGGATAGCTTTGATAGGTATAGTATTCTTGGCTGAAAGTTCCTCTCTTTCAGGGCTTTAATATTGGGGTCCAATCTCTTCTAACTTGTAGAGTTTCTGCTGAGAAATCTGATGATAATCTAATAGGCCTTCCTTTATATGTTGTACTCTTCTTTTCCCTGGCTGCCTTGAGAATTTTTTCTTTGTCATTGGTTTGTGTCATCTTTATTATGATGTGCCTTGGAGTGGGTTTGTTGGGGTTAAGAAAATTCGGTGTTCTGTTTGCTTCTTGAATTTGAGGCTTTAGTTCTTTCCACAGGCTTGGGAAGTTCTCATCTATTATTTGTTTGAGTATATTCTCCATTCCATTTTCTTTCTCTTCTCCCTCTGATATACCTATTATTCTTATGTTATTCTTTCTGATGGAGTCAGACAATTCCTGTAGGGCTTTCTCGTTTTTTATTATTTTTGAGTCTCTTTCTTTTTCTCTCTGTTGTGCCTCAAGTTGTTTGTCTTCTATTTCACTAATCCTATCTTCAATCTGGGCTGTTCTGTTAGCCAAGCTTGTTACCTCGTTTTTCAGCTCGTGAATTGAGTTTTTCTTTTCTGTTTGACTTGTTTTAATAGTTTCAATTTCCTTGGTAATATATTCTTTGTGTTCATTGAGTTGTTTTCTGATCTCCCTATATTGCCTTTCTGTGTTTTCTTGTATATCTCTGAGTATTTTTAAGATTTCTATTTTAAATTCTCTGTCATTTAGCTCCAAGGCTTCCAATATGTTAAGTCTTTTCTCCATAGATTTTTCCACATCTATTTGTGTTACCTCTCTTTCTTTTGTATTTATAATATTTGATTTCCTCTTTCTTATAGGCATCTGAGGGTGGTCTTGTTGATAACATTAATTAGAATTAATAAAGAGTAAAAAGTAAAAAAAAAAAAAAAAAAGGTAAAACACCCCACAAGAAAAAACAGTAATAATTTATTATTTTCCCCTTTTTTCTTTCTTCTCTTTCCCTCCTCTCCCCTCCTCAGGGAAATATCATGCCTATAATGGAGGGCCTGATTTGGGGTGAAGAGTTCAAGGGGCAAAAAAAGGGAGTAGAGACCTACTAAATGTAAAAAAAAAAAAAGGAAGAAAATTTTAGACAAGCATAAGATGATTTGCTTGTAAGTGATGGTCAACTAAGAGATATAATGAGAGGGATAAGAGGGAACCAGAGAAAAGGACCAAAAAAAGAATAATAAAGAAGAAAAAAATAAAAATAATAAGTAAAAATCTGTTGTATTAAGTGGAGCGAAGACTAAATACAATGGAGACCTTGGGTTGGGAGGACCCAAAATGCCACAAAAATAAACAAACAAGAAAAAAACAAAAGCAAAAAAGAAAAATAAAGCCAAAAAAAGCCTTGAGTCCCAAATTAACTAATTTTTTCGTGATTGAGGATTAAATGGGAGGAAAGTAAAACGAGAAAAGAAAAAACGAATAGAAAGGAAAAAATAAGAAAAAGAGAAAAACGAAGGAAGAAATAAAAAAGGAAGAGAAAAAAACAGAATAAAGCAAAACAAAAAAAAACAAAAGAGGAGAGAGTGAGAGTTAAGTGTTTTGGAGTATAACCTTAAAGGAGGGTGAGGATGAAGAAGAGAAATAAAATGTAACACTCATGGGTAGTGTAGTTCAAGAAAAGGGAAGCATAAGATGGGCAGAGAATAGAAGGACCGAGGTGGAGGAAATAAAGGCAATAAGATAGAAGAAACAAACAACAACAACAAAAAAAATAGTGGAACAAGTTGTAAAGTCTGTGGATTTTTCTTGATTTTGAGAGGTTAACTTCTTCCTTTTTCTTTTCTCTCCCTCTTCCTGGTCGGTGACTCTGTACCCCAGGCTCTGCCTCTGTGTCACACTTAGGTAGGGATTTGCAGTTGATGGGATTCTATGGCAATGTCATATAATTGGCTTTAGTCTTGCTGGTAGTCAAGGCTTGTTGGCGTTTGCAGGGTCCAACGATGAGAGAGTTTGCTTTCCTGGATTCTCTCTCCTAGTCCCCCCTTCCTGAATTAGCAGCCTGGTGATCCAGCTATAAGGCTGCAACTGCTTCTGCCTGGGGAGTAAGAGGCTCAAAGAGCTGGGAAATCCCCACTCTATCCCCACTCAGTGCAAGGCTTTAGGAAAGGCTCTGGCAGTCAGGGCCTCCAGTGTAATCAGGCGGGGGTGGGAGTCAATTGTTGTCAAGGTGACTGTTCAGCGCCTAGCATTCAGTTGGACCTCTCAACCCAGGCTTTCCACACTTTGTAGCCTGTTTTGGCTGGGAAGAAGAGGCACTAGTTTCTGCTTGCGACTAGTGTAGTATAGATCTTATTATCTGCCAAGTCCTTCTTGTTAGCGTTTATCCCTGAATATGGAGGCTCTATCAATCAGAAGTTGCCCCCGCCCCTTTAGCGAGAGGCACTAAAAAATATCACGCCTCTTGTCTTGGATCGCTGAACTGAGAGAGATCTTATCAATTAGAACCGAGGGTGCGCAGATTTCATGGGTTAAGCTAATTTCAGCGATTGGGTCGCAGCTGTGCTCCCGAAGGCATTTTAGGCTGCCTGCGCGCGCCCCTCCCCCAACGCTTGATTGTTAGCTTGAATGGCTGGGTGAGGTGCCCCGCCCACGGAGAGAATGTCCCAAGTAGAAGACCACCCTGGTGCCTCTCCCGCTCGCCCTGCCGCTGGCGGCTGGATCGCACCAGGTGCAGGATAATGGGGCACCCTGGGTGTGCGGGCCAGTAGGGCGCTCTGGGTGTGTGGAATGCCCAGGGCACGCGCGCGAATGGGGTGCTCTGGGCACCGGTGGCTGGCGACTCTCACTCGCAGTGCGCGGGCCGCTGGGAACGTTAGCGGTGCAACCGGACCGGGCGCGCGCCCGCGGCTGCTCGCGGCTCCCGAGTGTGGGCGGTGCTCGCTCTGCAACCCGACCGGGCGCGCGCCCGCGGCTGCTCGCGGCTCCCGAGTGTGGGCTGACTCACCACAGGCGCACTCCCTTGCGGCTTGAATGAAGGTCCCTGCGGTAGCTTCCTCCACACCCTCGTCTCTCAGATTCAAGTGATAACAGTCCTTTCGCTTTCAGTTTGTGTGGAACTCCGAAATGCTCCGAGGATAAATTTTTCTGTTTCTAGTTGATAAATTTGTTGTGATTTAGGGGAGATCTGTCGGACGCGCTGCTCATGGCGCCATTTCCGTGACGTCACTGATAAATTTTTTTTAAATGTATGTGCACATGAATGTTTTTAGCAGTTTTATTCATAATTTCCAAAACTTGGAAGCAGCAGAGATGTCTTTCAGTAGGTGAATAGGTAAATTATGGAACATCCAGACAATGGAATATTACTCAGCTCATAGAAGAAAGTACTATCAAACCATGAAAAGTCACAGAGGAGACTTAAATGCAAATTGTTAACTGAAAGAAGTCAATTTGTAAAGGCTACTTGTATATAATTCCAACTATGTAACATTTTGAAAAAAGTAAAACTGTGGAGACAATAAGATGAGTGGTTGCCAGGGAGTGAGGGTGGGGTCAGGGAGGGATGAATAGGTGCAGCTCAGAGGATGTATAATACTATAATGTGGATACATGTCATCATATATTTATCTAAACCCCTAGAATGTACAACAGCAAGAGTGAACCTTAATGTAAACTATGGACTTTGGGTGATTATGATTTATCAATAAGGGTTTATCAACTATAATAAATGTGCCCCTCTGGTGGGATATGTTGCTAATGGCAGAAGCAACACATGTGTGGGAACAGAGGGTTTATGGGAAATCTCTACAACTTCCTCTCAGTTTTTTTATAAACCTAAAACCATTCAAAAATTAATTTTAATTTTTCAAAAGTGAATTATACTGCATCTGACAACAATCATCAAAAGATGGCATGTGCATAGAACTTTGGTTATTCACTTTCACAGGTTGAATTAATGAGATATAATAGTAATCATACAAAAGACTACTCTTTACAGGATATCAGATTTTTAGATCAAAAGATACCAGTATCAGCTAGTCATAAAATTCTAATATTCCTCCTTTCAGGGCAATGCTCTGAGGAAATGTCATTGTTTAGAATATTAAGTTGTCCTAGTTCCATAAATATTCTATGAACGTGAGTTCAAAGGATTCTAGTTAAAAACTAATTTTGAGAATGCCTGTAAGTCATTTTCTTTTACTCTGCTGTTTGATCTCTTAAATGTGGTCAATAATGCCTAAAAGAGCTGTTGTATCTCTTCATTACAACTTGTTAAATTTTTTTTTCTTTTTTTTTTTTTTTTTAATAAATTTTTATTAATGGTAATGGGATGACATTAATAAATCAGGGTACATATATTCAAAGAAAAGAAAACATGTCTAGGTTATTTTGTAATCAAATTATGTTGCAAACCCCTCGCCCAAAGTCAGATTGTCCTCCGTCACCCTCTATCTAGTTCTCTGTGCCCCTCCCCCTCCCCCTAACTCTCTCCCTCCCTCCCTCCCATGTCCTCCCTCCCCCCCACCCTTGGTAACCACCACAATCTTGTCCATGTCTCTTAGTCTCATTTTTATGTTCCACCAATGTATGGAATCATGTAGTTCTTGTTTTTTTCTGATTTACTTATTTCACTCCTTATAATGTTATCAAGATCCCACCATTTTGCTGTAAATGATCTGATGTCATCATTTCTTATGGCTGAGTAGTATTCCATAGTGTATATGTGCCACATCTTCTTTATCCAGTCTTCTATTGAAGGGCATTTTGGTTGTTTCCATGTCTTGGCCACTGTGAACAGTGCTGCAATGAACATGGGGCTACATGTGTCTTCACGTATCAATGTTTCTGAGGTTTTGGGGTATATACCCAGTAGAGGGATTGCTGGGTCATAAGGTAGTTCTATTTGCAGTTTTTTGAGGAACCACCATACTTTCCTCCATAATGGTTGTACTACTTTACAGTCCCACCAACAGTGAATGAGGGTTCCTTTTTCTCCACAGCCTCTCCAACATTTGCTATTACCCGTCTTGTTGATAATAGCTAATCTAACAGGAGTGAGGTTGGTATCTCATTGTAGTTTTGATTTGCATTTCTCTAATAACTAATGAAGCTGAGCATCATTTCATATATCTGTTGGCCATTTGTACTTCTTCCTGAGAGAAGTGTCTGTTCATGTCCTCTTCCCATTTTTTTATGGGATTGTTTGTTTGTTTGTTGTTGAGTTTTATGAGTTCTTTGTAAATTTTGGATATTGGGCCCTTATCTGAGCTGTCGTTTGAAAATATAAGTTCCCATATAGTTGGCTGTCTGTTTATTTTTATATCAGTTTCTCTTGCTGAACAGAAACTTTTAATTCTAATGTAGTCCCATTCATTTATCTTTGCCTTCACTTCTCTTGCCATTGGAGTCAAGTTCATAAAATGTTCTTTAAAACCCAAGTCCATGATTTTAGTACCTATGTCTTCTTCTATGTACTTTATTGTTTCAGGTCTTATATTTAGGTCTTTGATCCATTTTGAATTAATTTTAGTACACGGGGACAGGCTGTAGTCGAGTTTCATTCTTTTGCATGTGGCTTTCCAGTTTTCCCAACACCATTTGTTGAAGAGGCTTTCTTTTCTCCATTGTGTGTTGTTGGCCCCTTTATCAAAGATTATTTGACCATATATATGTGGTTTTATTTCTGGGCTTTCTATTCTGTTCCATTGGTCTGAGTGTCTATTTTTCTGCCAATACCATGCTGTTTTGATTATCGTGGCCCTATAATATAGTTTAAAGTCAGGTATTGTAATGCCCCCAGCTTCATTCTTTTTCCTTAGGATTGTTTTGGCTATTCGGTGTTTTTTATAGTTCCATATAAATCTGATGATTTTTTGTTCCATTTCTTTAAAAAATCTCATAGGGATTTTGATGGGAATTGCATTAAATTTGTATATTGCTTTGGGTAATATGGCCATTTTGATTATATTTATTCTTCCTATCCAAGAACAAGGAATATTTTTCCATCTCATTGTATCTTTTTCGATTTCCCTTAACAATGCTTTGTAATTTTCATTATATAGGTCCTTTACGTTCTTTGTTATGTTTATTCCTAGGTATTGTATTTTTTTTGTTGCAATCGTGAAGGGGATTATTTTTTTGAGTTCGTTTTCTAATATTTCATTGTTGGCATATAGAAAGGCTATGGACTTTTGTATGTTAATTTTGTATCCTGTGACCTTACTGTATTGGTTTATTGTTTCTAATAATCTTTTTGTGGAGTCCTTCAGATTTTCGATGTATAGGATCATATCATCAGCAAAAAGTGATAGCTTTACTTCTTCTTTTCCGATATGGATGCCTTTTATTTCTTTTTCTTGTCTGATTGCTCTGGCCAGAACTTCTAGCACCACGTTGAATAAGAGTGGAGAGAGTGGACAACCCTGTCTTGTTCCTGATTTAAGGTAGAAAGTCCTCAGTTTTATGCCGTTTAATAGGATGTTGGCTGATGGTTTATCATATATGGCCTTTATCATGTTGAGATATTTTCCTTCTATACCCATTTTGTTGAGAGTCTTAAACATAAAATTGTGTTGTATTTTATCAAAAGCCTTTTCTGCATCTATTGATAAGATCATGTGGTTTTTGTTCTTCGTTTTGTTGATATGGTGTATTACGTTAACCGTTTTGCGTATGTTGAACCATCCTTGAGATTCTGGGATGAATCCCACTTGATCATGATGTATTATTTTTTTAATATGTTGTTGTATTCGGTTTGCCAGTATTTTCTTTAGTATTTTAGCATCTGTATTCATTAGAGATATTGGTCTGTAGTTTTCTTTCTTTGTGCCATCCTTGCCTGGTTTTGGTATGAGGGTTATGTTGGCCTCATAAAATGTGTTTGGAAGTATTGCTTCTTCTTCAATTTTTTGGAAGACTTTGAGTAGAATAGGAACCAAGTCTTCTTTGAATGTTTGATAGAATTCACTAGTATAACCGTCTGGGCCTGGACTTTTATTTTTGGGGAGATTTTTAATAGTTTTTTCTATTTCCTCCCTGCTGATTGGTCTGTTTAGGCTTTCTGCTTCTTCATGACTCAGTCTAGGAAGGTTGTATTGTTCTAGGAATTTATCCATTTCTTCTAGATTGTTGTATTTGGTGGCATATAATTTTTCATAGTATTCTACAATAATTCTTTGTATATCTATGATGTCTGTGGTGATCTCTCCTCTTTCATTTTGGATTTTATTTATTTGAGTCCTGTGTCTTTTTTCCTTGGTGAGTCTTGCCAAGGGTTTGTCAATTTTGTTGATCTTTTCAAAGAACCAGCTCCTTGTTTTATTGATTTTTTCTATAGTTTTTCTGTTCTCTATTTCATTTATTTCTGCTCTGATTTTTATTATCTCCTTTCTTCGGCTGGTTTTGGGTTGTCTTTGTTCTTCTTTTTCTAGTTCCTTAAGGTGTGAAGTTAAGTGGTTTACTTCGGCTCTCTCTTGTTTGTTCATATAGGCCTGAAGTGATATGAACTTTCCTCTTATTACTGCTTTTGCTGCATCCCAGAGATTCTGATATGTCGTATTTTCATTTTCATTTGTCTGTATATATCTTTTGATCTCTGCGCTTATTTCTTCTTTGACCCATTCATTTTTTAGAAGTATGTTGTTTAGTTTCCACATTTTTGTGGGTTTTTCCCCCTCTTTTTTGCAGTTGAATTCTAGTTTCAAGGCTTTATGATCAGAAAATATGCTTGGTACAATTTCAATTTTTCTAAATTTGCTGATATTGTCTTTGTGGCCCAACATATGGTCAATTCTTGAGAATGTTCCATGTACACTAGAGAAAAATGTATACTCTGTCGCTTTGGGATGAAGTGTCCTGTAGATGTCTATCATATCCAGGTGTCCTAGTATTTCGTTTAAGGCCACTATATCTTTATTGATTCTCTGTTTGGATGACCGATCTAGAGCCGTCAGCGGTGTATTGAGGTCTCCAAGTATGATTGTATTTTTGTTAGTTTTTGTTTTAAGGTCAATAAGTAGCTGTCTTATATATTTTGGTGCTCCTTGGTTTGGTGCATATATATTAAGGATTGTTATGTCTTCTTGATTCAACTTCCCCTTAATCATTATGAAATGACCATTTTTGTCTCTGAGTACTTTTTCTGTCTTGTAGTCAGCATTATTAGATATGAGTATTGCTACGCCTGCTTTTTTTTGGGTGTTGTTTGCTTGGAGTATTGTTTTCCAGCCTTTCACTTTGAATTTGTTTTTATCCTTGTTGCTTAGATGTGTTTCTTGTAGGCAGCATATAGTTGGATTTTCTTTTTTAATCCATTCTGCTACTCTGTGTCTTTTTATTGGTAAGTTTAATCCATTTACATTTAGTGTAATTATTGACACTTGTGGGTTCCCTACTGCCATTTTATAAATTGCTTTCTGTTAGTTTTGTATCTAGTTTGATTCTTCTCTTGTTTTTCTATCATTTGTTTTTGTTTGTTTGTGTTCCATACTTCTTTCCTCTGTTGCTACCTTTTTTAAGTCAAGTGTTTTTGTGGTGGTTTTTTCAAGGGTGGTTACCATTAAGTAATGAAAAGGGTACCTACCATATTCATTGTAGTACCCTATGTTATAAGTATTTCTGCACTTCATCATCCTTTGCTACTGTTAATCTCCATCCTCTCCCCCCTTTTTTTCCTTTGTTGTCACAGTTTAAGTTTGGTTTTATTGTGTTCTTGGTGGAGCTGTTACTTGTGGTGTTGTTTTCTTTTGTTCTTTGAATCTGGTTGGAAAACCCCCTTTAGTATTTCCTGGAGTGGGGGCTTTCTGTTAATAAATTCTCTCATCTTTTCTGTATTTGTGAATGTTTTTATATCTCCTTCATACTTGAAGGATAGCTTTGATAGGTATAGTATTCTTGGCTGAAAGTTCCTCTCTTTCAGGGCTTTAAATATTGGGGTCCACTCTCTTCTAGCTTGTAGAGTTTCTGCTGAGAAATCTGATGATAATCTAATAGGCCTTCCTTTATATGTTGTACTCTTCTTTTCCCTGGCTGCCTTGAGAATTTTTTCTTTGTCATTGGTTTGTGTCATCTTTATTATGATGTGCCTTGGAGTGGGTTTGTTGGGGTTAAGAAAACTTGGTGTTCTGTTTGCTTCTTGAATTTGAGGCTTTAGTTCCTTCCACAGGCTTGGGAAGTTCTCGTCTATTATTTGTTTGAGTATATTCTCCATTCCATTTTCTTTCTCTTCTCCCTCTGATATACCTATTATTCTTATGTTATTCTTTCTGATGGAGTCAGACAATTCCTGTAGGGCTTTCTCGTTTTTTATTATTTTTGAGTCTCTTTCTTCTTCTCTCTGTTGTGCCTCAAGTTGTTTGTCTTCTATTTCACTAATCCTATCTTCAATCTGGGCTGTTCTGTTAGCTAAGCTTGTTACCTCGTTTTTCAGCTTGTGAATTGAGTTTTTCATTTCTGTTTGATTTGTTTTTATAGTTTCAATTTCCTTGGTAATATATTCTTTGTGTTCATTGAGTTGTTTTCTGATCTCCCTATATTGCCTTTCTGTGTTTTCTTGTATATCTCTGAGTATTTTTAAGATTTCTATTTTAAATTCTCTGTCATTTAGCTCCAAGGCTTCCAATATGTTAAGTCTTTTCTCCATAGATTTTTCCACATCTATTTGTGTTACCTCTCTTTCTTTTGTATCCATAATATTCTATTTCCTCTTTCTTATAGGCATCTGAGGGTGGTCTTATTGATAGCACACAGGCGCACTTCCTTGCGGTTTGAAAGAACGTCCCTGTGGTAGATTTCTCCACACCCTCGTCTCTCAGATTCAAGTGATAACAGTCCTTTCGCTATCAGTTTGTGTGGAACTCCGGAATGCTCCGAGGATAAATTTTTCTGTTTCTAGTTGATAAATTTGTTGTGATTTAGGGGAGAGCTGTCGGACGCGCTGCTCACGGCGCCATTTCCGTGACGTCACTCACAACTTGTTAAATTTTAATCAAACTAAAAGTAATATTCATGCCACCAACTTAATACAGCACAGTGTTTGTCTCAGTTCTGCTGGGGAATTCTGGTGGAATGAGAAACACAATGAAGTTTTGCTCTTGAGTTTTGTAATGTTTCCAAAATCAACATTTGGAATTATTTCATAGAAATCATTGCAGCCTAACCACTATAATAATTTCTCCATGTTCAGCCAATCCACCTACTTAAAGAGCTTACTGTGCTGAAGTGTTTTATTTAGGAAGAGCTATAGCAGTGTGTCCTATAAACTTGTTATAAAATACTTGATTCCTTTTAGAATGAAGGCATTTGTTAAAGGTTTAGAGAAGCTTTCTTTTCACTCACTAGAGGAGATCCAGACAGCAGTCTTGCCCCCTGCCAACCTCCACTGCTCATTTCTGTGCTCATGTTTTTCTCTGGCCAATCACTTTATCATCTCAAGCCTCCTTTCAAGGTTTTCTTACATGGCCATTTTTGTTGTAAAATATACAGTTTATATTCAGTTTATATATCTATTTCAGTTTCTATTCAAATTCTTCCAACAGCTTTGAGTCAAGCTAGTGGAAAGGGCAGTCAATTGATTTCCCAACTCTTAACCCAAGGGCGGAGGGGGGTTTGGAGCAATGCTCAAAGTCTTAGCCAACAGTGAATCATCCATACTCTAAGTGGCCCTTTTTATTACACTTGTTCATACTGCTGTCTGTCCTCTCTAGCCTCCTTTTGACATCCTACTTCTTCAACCTTTTCCCCAAACATATGGTATCTTCACTTGCCCTTGGGGAATTCAAAGTGCCATAGTTACTCAAAAGGTTAGAACAGTAAAAAGCCTGTCAAGTCAGTGGGCAACCTGACAGTTCCTGAGTGTAAATGGATAGTGTGATTAGAAATTTGAAGAGGCAGGTTGGGCAGGTGCATGTCAAGTTAGTCGTGGATTCACATCAAATCAATAGTCCATAACTCAGATAGGCAGACAAACTGACTTCTGGTGTATTCACTCATTCAACATAAAATGTGGGTCTTTTAAACAAGATTACACCAGACAACAAAGCCATACCAGCTTCCTGATACATACATTCTGGAATTTTATTAGGCATAGAGTAGTCCTCAAACAAGCAATATGAGCATCCCTGGGAGCTGGTTAGAATTGAAGACTCTCAGGGCCTCGCCCAGAGCTACTCAATCAGAACCTGCATTTCAAGGAGTTCTCCAAGTAATTTGTATGCACGCTGAAGTTTGGAGAAGCACCATTCTAACACATGGTGTTGCAATATAATGTGATGGATTGCAACCCTAAATTTGTCAGACTCCCCTAGAGGGCTTGTTGCAACCCCCACCCCAGGTTTTATGACTCCATTGACCTAGAACAGAGGCCATTAGCTCACCCTTCAAAAATGTTCCCAGGTGCTGCTAGTGCTGCTGATACAACCACAGTTTGGTGTGGGTAACAGCCTAGTCAAGTATTTGTGATTTCATGCCAGGCTCTGCCAATGAAAAACCTAAGTAGGTCATTTATCTCTCTAGGTTTCAGTTTTGTCTCTGTAAAATGTGATGTCATAATAGTACTGCCACATAGGTTTATGGTGAAAATGAAATAGTACATGAAAATTGCCTGGACCATAGTCAGTGCTCACTGAATGACACAGTGTTGTCAAAAGAATGAAAAGGCCTGCACTTATACATGGGCTCTGGTGGCTCTGATGCACAGATTTAAATGAAATTGCTCTCCAGTGCCCTGGTTCTGAAAATTAGTCATTGCCCATCTATTCACTGGCCTTGAACATGGAACTCCTTCTCTCTGCTCACCTTAGTTAATGACTTAGGTCTGGATAGGTGTCATTTGCCCAAGCTCTGACACTAAAGTTGACTTTTCTTTCTACTTATGTGGTGTGATCCTTTTAATTATCACCCAACAGTCTATTCCCAACACTTTTGCAGTTGGATGATCAGTGGGGTCAAAACTTCCCTTTGTCTTCCTGTAAAACTCATTTTAGCAGGAACATTTGCAGTGTCTTTTATTGATCCTTACTTTTTTTATGTATTAAAGAATATTAGGGAGAGATTAAAAGAAACTTGTTGCCAAGAAGTTTCTTTATGTTTTCCAAACACTCCAGGTATGCTTGAAGAACACTTTCCCTCTAGACAAGCTATTTTTTACCTTCTCAGGCCACAAAGCTGTAATTCTGAATTTTCAATCACGCAATATGTTATTACGGAAATATTAGAGGAATAAAATATCTCCTTTAATGTTCTACCTTGTTAAGTATCAATTAAGCTCAGGAAGATAATTAGAGCTAATGACACTCTGGTGATCCTGATGGCAGAGAGTATGGCCCATTTAAAATAGTTCCAATTAAGTAAGTCTATCTCCGGCGTATTTTGATAAATGGCTTTTGGGGGCTCTCATGCAGTCCTAGCCAATGCTCTGATTCATCCATTCAAGAAACAGTTACGGCCTGACCTGTGGTGGCACAGTGGATAAAGCGTCAACCTGGAATGCTGAGGTCGCCGGTTCAAAACCCTGGGCTTGCCCAGTCAAGGCACATATGGGAGTTGATGCTTCCTCCTTCTCTCTCTCTCTCTCTCTCTCTCCTCTCTAAAATGAATAAAGTCTTTAAGAATTAAAAAATATATAAATAAAAATAAAGTCTATTTTTTAAAAAAAAGAAACAGTTACTAAGTCTTTACTTTGAGTCAGTCACAAATGTAAACAGAAATTGTCCCTGTTCTCAGGAAGTCACAGTTCAAAGCAAAGGCACCTATGATGAGAATGAAGTAGCATGTGCAGGAAGTAAGAGAGGCATTAGGTTAATAAAATCCCAATCCAGGCAAGAATTGCTAGGCCTGACCAGTGGTGGTGCAGTGGATAGAGTCGACCTGAGATACTGAGGTCCCAGGTTTGAAACCTCAAGGTTACTGGCTTGAGCAATGGCTCATTCATCTTAAACGCGGGTTTATCAGCTTGAGCGTGGGGTCATTGGCTTCAGTGTGACATCATTGACATGATCACTGGCTTCAGCCCAAAGTCACTGGCTTAAACAAGGGCTCACTAGTATGGCTTGAGCCCCTACCCTGGTCAGAGCACACAGGAGAAGTAACCATCTGCTTTTCCCTCCTCTCCCTTCTCTCTCTTCTTTTTCCACAGCCAGTGGTTCCACTGGTTTAAGCGTCGTCCCAGGCACTGAACATAGCTTGGTAGCTCCAAGCATAAGCTTCAGGTGCTAAAAATAGCTCTGTTGATTCAAGCATCTACCCCAGATGGAGGTTGCTAGGTTGATCCCTATTGGGACTTATGTGGGATTCTGTCTCACTATCTCCTCGTCTCTCACTGAAAAAAAAAATTAAAAAGAAATTAAACCTTTATCACTTGTAACAAACATTTTTTTCACAATCTGCATCTACAATGAATAGTGTTGATTTTTGCTGTTCTTGTTTAAAGCAGTTTATAAAGTTTATGAGATCAAATCTGTTCACTACATTTTCTAAGACTTAGAAAATCTTCACCCTCCCTAATGTTTTATAAAATTTATAAGTATATTTTTCTAAATTTGAATTGTTTTAATTTAATATTTTGAATCTATTAAAATTTAAATGACATGAGGAAGGGATCTGACTTAATTTTCCTATGTATTTTGATTAATCCTAATACCAGTAATCAGATAATGCATCTTGAAATGCATTTTAGAAGGTAGACAATTCAGTGTAGAAGAAATATTAAGGAGAGTTGTGACAGAGCTAATTATTTATTGAATGCTTTTTGTAAGAAATTTGAGCTCTTTCTTTCATATGAATATCAGCAGTGACGTGAATTGGGAAAAGGTGGTGAGAAGTGTCTTCAACAACTATTTAGTCAACTTACCATGCGCTAGAGGTCCAAGCAGGTATAGGTAGAGGACAAGCTGATCATGCCCCAGGACAAGATGAAGATTAGCTTGGTATTTCTCTGGGGCCACATGGGAGGAAAGGAAAAATGAGACGGGTCAGTCAGATATAGGGCAGTTGTTGGGCATAAAAGTTGGACCGATGAGTTTAGAAAACACCCTTCATTGTCAAGGAATTCTAAAATATATACTCATGAAAATGATTTCTCTTATTTCAATAATTATTGAGTGAAATTTAGTCATTGAAAGATGTTTAATTGAGAGTATTAACAATGTTTAAAAAAAACTTAGATTAAGCTACAGCCAGGTCAACTAGAATGTCATTAATTGAGAGGAGTAATCCCTAATGTCTTAACCCATGGGCTCATTAAGGATTTGAAAGAAATTATGAATAACTTGTTCCATTAACTAAATGAGGTTTTAATTAAGATATTTTTGGAAAAACAAGAGTACACAGCAATGTTAAAGTGGATTTTAAGATGTTGGAAGGACCAACTCAGCTCTGAAAGAGATCTAGAGCAGCTAGGACCAGGCTCAGAAGCTCTGAAAGAGATCTAGAGCAGCTAGGACCAGGCTCAGAAGCTCTGAAAAGAATGGCAACTTGATAGATCCAAAGCCTGAGAACATCCTGAACTACTTCTCTCCAGTCGGAGCATGTTATTATTGAGTACTTCAGTGCAAAGTTCCACTTCTTTGTTGTTCTTGTGTGATTTTCCTTAATTACCATTCTTAAAAACGTGAATGTCTTATTAAACACCTTCTGTAAGAAAGTCAGCTACATATAATAATGAGGAGAGAGCAAGTCTCCCACACTCTTCACGCCTTCAGAGGAGAGAAACCAGAAGAACACAAGGGAAAGGAGCCAGCAGGGATAACTGAGTCAGCCAGTTATAAATTAACTACATCCTATAGGTCTCTAAATGGTTGCTTGGAGCCACTTGCAACACAAAGCAAGAAAAGCAGGATCTGTATATAGCTATGACCAGTGACCCGGAAACCCCTTCCCCCTGGCTGACCCCACTGAAACTCCCCCACCCCTCTCCTTTAGTCCTGAGAACCTTTTTTTTTTTAAGTTTTTTATTTCTTTATTCATTTTTTTAGAGAGGAGAGGGAGATACAGAGAGAGAAGGAGGGGAGGAGCTAGAAGCATCAACTCCCATATGTGCCTTGACCAGGCAAGCCCAGGGTTTCGAACTGGCAACCTCAGCATTTCCAGGTCGACGCTTTATCCACTGCGCCACCACAGGTCAGGCAGTCCTGAGAACCTTAAGCAAAGGAATCACACACCCAATGCTTGGATACTGTAAAGGTGTATAACCCATAAGAAAATCTAGTTCAGGTAGCTCATGCTTTGGTGCTACTATATAGTTCCACATGCTCCATCAGCAACTAATAAATTCTCCTTTCTCTATTAAGTTATCTGAGTGTCTTTTGGTATCTTTTATTAGGTGTTGCTCCCTGCAACAATAAGTCTATTAACTCCAAGTATAATTGATACACAGAAAATAATCAACTCTATGCAGAAACCTAATATTCAGTATTATGAGCTACCAATATTACGAGTCTATTAGTTTAAGTCTATTTACAGTGCTGCCCAACATGAAATTTTATACTTAAAATAGAACTTAGTTGCCTGACCAGGCGGTGGCGCAGTGGATAGTGTCGGACTGGGATGCGGAAGGACCCAGATTCGAGACTCTGAGGTCGCCAGCTTGAGCGTAGGCTCATCTGGTTTGAGCAAAAGCTCACCGGCTTGAGCCCAAGGTCGCTGGCTCGAGCAAGGGGTTACTCGGTCTGCTGAAGGCCTGCGGTCAAGGCACATATGAGAAAGCAATCAATGAACAACTAAGGTGTTGCAACGCGCAATGAAAAACTAATGATTGATGTTTCTCATCTCTCCATTCCTGTCTGTCTGTTCCTGTCTATTTCTCTCTCTGACTCTCTCTCTCTCTCTGTCTCTGTAAAAAAAAAAAAAAAAAAAGAACTTGGAGACGGTATAACTCAGTGTGTTTCAAACTTTAGTATGTATCAGAATCCACAAGGATATTTTAAACATTAAAAATATTGCTAAAAAAGAAAAAAAGAGAAGGAAAGGGGGGAGGGAGGGAGAGAGAGAGAGAGAGAGAGAGAGACAGAAAGAAAGAAAGAAAAGAAAGAAAGAAAGAGAAAGAGAAAGAAAGAAAGAAAGAAAGAGAGAAGAAAGAAAGAAAGAAAGAAAGAAAGAAAGAAAGAAAGAAGAAAGAGAGAGAGAGAGAGAGAGAGAAAAGAAAGATTGCTCAGCCCATCCAGTTTCTGATTCCACAGGTCTGGGTGGGGTCTGAGAATCTGCATTTTGGTCATGTTCATAAACGATGCTGATGTTACTGATCCAGAAACTGTCTTTGAGAATCACTACTAGAGCACCTCTCTATACAAATAATAAATCAAGAATCAAAATGATTTGTTCTATATCATAAAGCTAGTTAATGACACAGAAACTTTGTTGTCAACACAGGAGCAGGTTCTCAAGGTTACATTTTGTGATGCTAAACCAGCGTATAAACACCACTGTCTCCTTAAATAAAAATAAAATGGTTTTGAAGTTATATCTATCTATCTATCATCTATCTATCTATCTATCTATCTATCTATCATCTATCTATCTATCTATCTATCTATCTATCTATCTATCTATCTATCATCTATCTAGATATATCCTTCCACTTGTCAGTTATTGCTAAGATATTGAGTGGTTCCACTATCCACATACCATCCCAAATAAAATCCCTGACTGAATTATTTAATCTACTTTTTGCCTCATGTATATAATTGGTTTCCAAGTCCAAAGGAGATTTTATCTTTTTAATATTTTTCAATATTTTGTCTTCTTCTCTTCATCCCTGAAGCCACCACTTTGGTTTGGGATCTCACCTTTTTGTTTGTTTGTTTGTTTTTACAGAAGGCAAATAACTTTCTAATTGTCCTTTCTGCCTTGTTCTAAGCTTATTTTGATTCATTCTTAAGGTTCCATATTGTCTTCCTAAAAGCAAAATCTGTTTTATAATATACACCATTTCCATATTAATCTGAATAAATATCTTTCATGGTAAATTTTAAAAATGGGAAATAATAAAAATTTACTGGATCATTTTGAAATTTTTCAAAAATATGAAGAAATTAAAAATTAACTGTGATTCTTCAGCCAGAGAGAACCACAGTTTATATTTTAGTGTTTCCTTTTTACCCGTTATTGAGATATAATTCATTTAGCATGTAATTCACTCATTGAAAGTGTACAGTTAGTGGTTTTTACCATATTCACAAAGTTGTGCAATTATCACCACAATGTAATTTTAGAACTTCATCATTATCCCACAAAAAAATCCCATACCCACTACTAGTCTTTCCTCATTAATTGCACCCTTCACTCCTTTCAGAGCCTTCAGCAACCACTAATTTTTTTTTCTTTTTTGTCTTTGTAGATTTGCCAATTCTGGTTATTTCACATAAATGGAATCGTACAATATGTGGTTCTTTGTGATTGGCTTCTTTCACTTAGCAAAATGTTTTCAAGGCCTGTGCATGTTCTAGCATCCATCAGTACTTCATTCTTTTATTACTAAATGATATTCCATTGCATAGTTATATTAAAAAATTTTATTCATTTATCAGATGATGGCTATTTGAGTTGTTTCTACTTTGACTATTACACATACCCTGCTATGGATATTCATGTACACATTTTTGTGTGGACATATATTTTCAGTTCTCTTGGGTATATCTAGTAATGCAATTACTGGGTCATATAGTAACTCTTCATTTAAAAAACTACCAATTTATTTTTCAAAGTGGTTGCACCATTTTATATTTCGAACAGCAATTTATAAGGACTCCAATCTTTGCCAACCTTAGTATTGCCTATTTTATTTAAAAAAATCAAAACTATAGCTATATTTATTGGTGTGAAAAGATATGTCATTGTGGTTTTGCATTTCCTTAATGACTAATAATATTGTGAATCTTTTCATGTGCTTATTGGCCAGTTGTTTACTTCATGGAAAATTGTGAATTCAAGTGCTTTGCCAATTTTCAATTGAGCCATTTGTCTTTTTATGATTGAGAGGCAAGAGATACATAATTATTTTGAATTCTACTCTTGTTAGAAATAGCATTTGCAATTTTTTTCTTTCATCCTGTAGGCCAGGGGTAGTCAACTTTTTTATACCTACTGCCCACTTTCGTATCTCTGTTAGTAGTAAAATTTTCTAACCACCCACCAGTTCCACAGTAATGGTAATTTATAAAGTAGGAAAGTAACTTTACTTTATAAAATTTATAAAGAGAGTTACAGCAAGTTAAAGCATATAATAATAATTATTTTCCAAGTACTTTATGTTGGATTTTTGCTAAGTTTGGCAGAATAAGTCTTTATAAAACAACTTACTATAATTAAATCTATCTTTTTATTTATACTTTGGTGGCTCCACTACCACCCATCATGAAAGCTGAAACGCCCACTAGTGGGCAGTAGGGACCAGGTTGACTACCACTGCTGTAGGCTGTCTTTTCACTTTACTGATGGAATCATTTGAAGCATAAAAGTTTTTAATTTTGATGAAGTCCAATTTATCTATTATTTCTTTTTGTTGTTGTGCTGTTGGTGTCAGATCCAAGAAACCATTACCCAGCCCAATGCCATAAAGATTTATTCCTATCTACTTAGTTTAAAATTTTTGTGTTTAGGTTTATGATCCATTTTGTGTTAATTTTCATTTATAGTGTGAGGTAGGATTCCAACTGTAATCTTTTGCACGAGAATATCCATTTGTCCCAGGTTTATTTGTTGAAAAGAATATCCTTTTTTATTGAATCATATTGTTTCCCTTGTTGAAATTAATTGGCCATAAACATAACAGTTAATTTCTAGGCCTTCAATTTTATTCCGTTGGTCTATATGTTTATCCTTTGCTAATACAACACTATCTTGATTAATGTAGCTTTGTAAGAAGTTTTAAATTGCAAAATTTGAGTCACCGCACACTATTCTTCTTTTCTAAGTTTTTTTTTTATCATAGGTCTCTTGCATTTTCAAACTAATTTCTTAATTTTATTTTGGATTATTTATTGTTAATGTATTAAAATAAATTTATATCTTGTATCCTATCACTTGCTAAACTCATTTATTAGCTTTAATATGTACATTACATCACATCATCCAAAAAAAAGGAAGAAGAAGAAGAAAAAAATAATTTTACTTCTTTTCTAATCTGGATGATTTTCATTTATTTATATTTTTCTCGCCTAATTGTTCCAGCTAAATCTCCACTACAATATTGAATAGAGGTGTTAAGAAGAGACATATCCATGTCTTGCTCCTCTGGATCTTACAAAAAACCATTTAGTTCTTCTCCATTACGAATGAGGTTAGATGTGGGGGTTTTTTGTAGATGACCATAGCAGGTTAAGGAAGTTCCTATTTCTAGGTTAGTCGCTCACTGCCATCTTCTTTTAAAATCCTTCAGTAGATACCCATTTCTTATCAGATCAAGTTTATGTTCTACAGCCTGGGTCATATGCCCTCCTAGAGCTTCCCCTGCCTGTGTTTCTAGCCTCTCTCCTGATATTCCCCCTGCACCACCTTTCTAACCCCACCTCCAAAGTATTTAGCTCTAGCCATATTCACATATGCCTTTCTTAACATTTCATGTTACCTCATGCCTCTCTGCTCTACCTTCTGCTTTCTCCCTGTTTCACCTCTTAATTGTGCTTCATGATATAGCTCAGGTGTCACTAATTTCAGAACAGTGTCAATCAACTAGATTGGGCTTAAATGCCCTGTTTCTGTATTCTCATAACACACTGCTTATACTATGCTAAAATTCAACATACTCTTCTGCATTGTTGCTTTAAATTTCTGCCTATCCAGGCAGGATGAACTCTTATAGTCAGGGGCCATATCTTATGTATCTTTCATCCAGAGGGCTTGGAACACACTGACTAAATTGCTAGACAAATGGATGGATGGATAGATATTGAAATTTATGTCATTTTTTTTTTTTTACTTTCACAAGCCACTTTTTCATTGCATGTATTGGAGTGACATTGGTTAATAAAATTTTATAGGTTTCAGGTGTCCAATTCTATATCATCTGTATATTGTAACTCCCCTTTATCTTCTACCTTCTCTACCCCTTTCCCTATAATAATCACCGTACTGTTGTCTGTGTTGATAAGATATTTTTGTTTGCTTAATTGATTCACCTTTTTCACCTAGCTTCCAATTCCCTTCCCCTCTGACAGCTGTCAGTCTGTTCTCTGTATCAATGAGTCTGTTTCTGCTTTGTTTGTTAGTTTATTTTGTTCATTAGATCCCACATATAAGTAAAATCATCTGGTACTTGTATTTCTCTGGCTGGTTTATTTCACTTAGTATAATACTCTCCAGATCCATCCATGCTGTCACAAATGGTAAGATTTGTTTTATGACTGAGTAGTATTCCATTATGTAAATGTCCCACAGCATTTTATCCATTCATCTACTAAAGTGGATGCTTCCAAATCTTGGCTATTGTAAATAACACTGCAACGAACATAGAGTGCATATATTCTTTCAAATTAGTATTTTGGATTTTTAAAGATATATTCCCAGAAGTGGAATCACTGGTTCTATTATTAATTTTTTGAGGCAATTCCACATTGCTTTCCACAATGGCTACACCAATCTGCATTCCCAACAATAGTGCATGAGGGTTCCCTTTTCTCCACATCCTTATAAATTTGTGTGTTGATTTATTGATGTTAGCCATTCTGAGAAGTGTAAGGTGATATGTCATTGTGGTTTTAATTTGCATTCCTCTGGTAATTAGTGACACTGAGCATCTTTTTATGTCTATTGGCCATCTGTATATTCTCTTTGGAGAAATGTCTACTCAGGTCCTTTACCTATTTTTTAAATTGGATTGGCTGTGTTTTTCATGTTGACTTTTATGTTACTTATAAATTTTGGATAGTAACTCCTTATCAAATGTATCATTAGCAAATATATTCTCCCATTCAACATAGTACTGTCTTTTTATTTTGCTCACGGTTTCTTTTGCTATGCAAAAGCTTTTTAGTTTGATGCAGTCTCATTTGTTCTTTTGTTTTGTTTCCTTTGCCTGAGGAGATATATCAGGCAAAAAAATATTGCTATCAGAAATGTTTGAGAATTTACTGTCTATGTTTTCTTCTAGGATTTTTATGGTTTTGAGTCTAACAGATAAGTTTTTAAATTAATTTGAATTTATACTTATATATAGTATAAGAAGGTGGTCTAGGTTCATGTTTTTACATGCATCTGTTCAATTTTCCCAACACTATTTACTAAATGGACTATTTTTACCACCATTATATGTTCTTGCCTAATGTTAATTGACCATAAAGACATAAGTTTATTTTATTTGGGTCTCTCTATTTTGTTCCATTAATCTATATATCTTTTTTTTATGCCAGTACCATGCTGTTTTTATTACTATGGCCATGTAATATAGTTTTCTATCAGGTAGCATGATACTTCTAACTTTGTTCTTCTTTCTCAAGATTGCTGTGGCTATTCAGTTTTGTTTGTGGTTTCATATTAATTTTTGAAATATTTGTTCTAGTTCTGTGAAATACGCTATTGGTATCTTGATAGGAATTGCATTGACTCTATAGATTGCTTTGAGTAGTATGGACATTTTAAATAAATTCTTCCTATTCATGAACACAGTATATGCTTCCATTTATTTGTATCTTTTTCACTTTTTTTTTTTTACAGAGACAGAGAGAGTCAGAGAGAGGTACAGATAGAGACAGACAGACAGGAAGGGAGAGAGATGAGAGCATCAATTATTCGTTGTAGCATCTTAGTTGTTCATTGATTGCTTGTTCGTGAATTGCTTCCTCATATGTGCTTGACCAGGGGGCTACAGCAGAGCAAGTGACCCCTTGCTCGAGCCATCGACCTTGGACTTAAGTCAGTGACCTTGAACTTCAAGCCAGTGACCTTTGGGCTCAAACTAGTGACCATGTGGTCATGTTTATGATCCTACACTCAAGCCATTGACCCCTCACTCAAGCTGGTGATCCCTTGCTCAAGCCAGATGAGCCCACGGTTAAGTTGGCAACTTCAAGGTTTCGAACCTGGGTCCTCCGCATCCCAGTCCAACACTCTATCCACTACACCACTGCCTAGTCAGGCTTCACTTTCTTTCTTTAGTGTCATTAACTTTCCAAGTACAGTACAAGTCATATATCCTTGGTTAAATTTATTTCTAGGCATTGTATTTATTTATTTTCTGATGCAATTGTAAATGGGATTGTTTTATTAGTTCCCCTTTCTGATAGTTCATTATTTCTGCATAAAAATGCAACCAATTTCTGTATACTTATTTTGTATTCTGCTACTTTACTGAATTCATTTATCAGTTCTAGTGGATTTTGGTGGAATCTTTAGGGTTCTCTACCTACAGTACCATATCACCTGCAAATAATGACAGTTTTACTTTTTCTTTTCCAATTCAGATGCTTTTTATTTCTTCTTCTTATATGATTGCTGTTGCTAGGACATCCAGTACTATGTTGAATAAAAGTGATGAAAACAGATATTCTTGTCTGTTTTCTGTCTTGAAGGAAATACTTCTAGTTTATTCCAATTGAGTGTGATATTGGCTGTGGGTTTGTCATATATGGCCTAAATTATATTGAGGTATGTTCTTTGTGTTCCAGCTTTGCTGAGAGTTTTTATCATAAATGGGTACTGAATTTTAGTAAATGCTTTATCTGCATCTTTGATATGATCATGTTGTTTTTATTTTTTATTTTGTTTATGTGATGTATCTCACATATCAATTTGTGAATATTGTACCAAACTTGCATCTCCAGAATAAATATCACTTGATCCTGATGTATGATCATTTTAATGTATTGTTAGATTCAGTTTGCTAATATTTCACTGAGAATTTTATCATCAATGTTCATTAAGGATACTGGTTTTCTTTCTTTGTAGTGTCTTTGCTTTGGAATTAGTATAATGCATGCCTCATAAAATGAGCTTAGGAGTCTTCACTGTTCTTGAATATTTTGCAATAGTTTAAGAAGGATAGGTGTTAGCTCTTCTTTGAATGTTTGCCAAAATTCACCATGAAGCCATATTATCTAAGACTTGTTTATTATGAGGTTTTTTAAATTACTCCTTCAATTTCATTAGTTGTAATCTGCCTATTCAGATTTCCCGATTTTTTGTGATTTAGTAGGGAAAATTGTATGTTCTTAGGAATTTAACCATTTCATTGTAATTTCCCAATTTGTTGGCATATGGCTGTTGGTGATATTTTCTTACAATCTTTTGTATTTCTTTGGTGTGATTTATTGCTTCTCCTCTTTGACTTCTGATTTTATTTATTTGTGTCCTCTCTCTTTTTTCTTGATGAATCCAGTTAAAGTTTGTCAATCTTATTTATTTTTTCATTGATCATTTATATTTTTTAGACTCTATTTCATTTATTCTTCTGTAATCTTTATTATTTCCTTTCTTTTATTCACTTTGGGCTTTTTTATTGTTCCTTTTCTAATTCTTTTAAATAAAAAATTAAATTTTTTATTTGAGATTTATTTTTTTGCTTCTTGAAGTAAGCCTGTAATGTTAAAAATCTCTCCCTTTTTATTTTTATTTTTTTATTGAGAGGCGAGGAGGCAGAGAGACAGACTCCTGCTTGTGCCCCAGCTGGGGGAAGGGATGAAGAAGCAGATGGTCACTTTTCCTGTGTGCCCTGACCAGGAATCGAACCTGGGACTTCTACATGACAGGCCAATGCTCTACCACAGAGCCAAACAGCCAGGGCTGAAAATTTCTATCTTAGGAGTGTGTTTGCAGTATCCCATAAGTTTTAGGTTCTTGTGTACTCATTTTCATTTGTTTCATAATATCTTTTGATTTCTTTCTTGATCCTGCTTTTAACCCACTCATTGTTTAGTAACATATTTTTAGCCTTCATGTCTTTGTGTGTTTTTCAGGTTTTTCCTTGTGATTGATTTCTAGTTTCATATCATTATGGTGAGAGAAGATGCTTGATAGGATTTCAGTCTTCTTAGATGTACTGAGAGTTGTTTTCTATTCTAACATGTGGTATATCTTAGAAAATGTTCCATGTTCACTTGAAAAGAATGTATATTTTGCTGCTTTGGGGTGAAATACCCTGAAGATATCAATTAAATCCATTTGAACTAGTGTATCATTTAAGGCTGCCATTTCCTTATTGATTTTGTTTGAAAGATCTATCCATTAATGTAAGCTGGGTGTTAAAGTCTCCTACTATGACTGTATTACTGTAAATCTCTCCCTTTATGTTCATTAGTGTGAGGCAAGCAGAGTTTATCAGGACCAACTAGACCAATATTTGGCTATATGAAAGGAAGGCTTTGTATAGGTTGGGCATGTGAGGGAAAAATGGCTCCAATTCTAGAACTACAAAATTCACTCTGCCCAAGATTTTGCCAGGAGCCCTAACTAAGCAGAGCAGTGCCACAGGAAGTCAGGAGAATGGAGCTAGTGAATCACCTGTGAAATGGAAACATCAGTCAGGTTTTGTGAGAAGGTGGGAGAAATGGACCCCATCCCAAAGCCACCCTGCTCAGGTATTAAACTCTTCAGCGAGGTGTAAGCTTTGCAGGGTTGGTCAACAGGGAGTCCACACAATGGGACTATTGCTTTCCCCCAGGCTGATGCCATATAAAAGGAAGTGCTCCATTTAAGAAATATGGCATCTTTGGTGTGGGAAAGTAACTCAGGACAGGTATCCTGGTGGTTGTCCCTTCAGGTCTCCCTTCAGAACTACAAGCCCCAGACTCTCCTCACAGGACTCTAGTCCGCTCTGCCTTCCCTTCTTAGGAGATCTGAGAGAGTAACTGAGAAAAAGATTTTGTGCATTGGCCCCTGAAGAGGGTACCTGTGTCTTTAGCAGACTTCTGTCTCCCCCTAGAGGACAGAATTTTTGCTGATTTTAATAGCCAGATGTTATGTGGATGCCTCTTTCCAGCTCTGGTACTCTGGGTTTGGGAGCTGGGTTGGGGTTGAGATCCCATGCTCCTCAGGGGAAATCTTGGCAACGGAGATATCCCTCCAAAGTCTTAGCCACTGCCCGTGAGAGCAGAGCCAGCCCTTTTCACATTGTTGCCTTTCCTTCCAGTCTCTATGTGGCTTCTTCTGTAAATCCTTGTTTGTAAGACTTCTCTTCAGCTAGTTTTCAGTGAGTTATTTAGGTTAATTGCTTTATATTTTAGCTGTAATTATAGTTTGGTCCTGAAAGGAGGTGAGTATAGCTTCCATCTACTCCACCACCATCTTGGATCCTCTGTCATTTTTTATATTGAGCACATATAAATTAATTAAAAAGAGTCACACAACCCTAAAGTAGTTAGTAGCCTAAAAGGCAAAAATTAAGTTTATCTAATGCTTATGGAGTATAAATGGGAGTAAAATTAATAAATACATAAAGAGAAACAAATATAGGGTGACGGAGGATGATTTGACTTTGGGTGATGGGTATACAGCATAATCGAGTCTCCAAATGATGTGGAGATATTTTCTCTAAATCTCTGTACTCTGGTTAACCAGTGTCATCCTGTTAAATTTAATTGTCTAAATAAAATTTTTTTAAATTAATAACAAATAAAAGACCATAAGAAGAAAAAATATTGGAATCTAGTATTTCTGCAAAACTTGTTTTAATTCCTGGAAATAATGCTTTCTATGGTTGGTCTCAATTGCTTTAATGCTCTATGAATAATGCTTCCTAAGGACTCTCATTCCTCATCTGTCCCAATGTTCACTCACAGTCTCCACCACCAGTTATTGTACATTATATTCAATTCAAAATACATGGTAGAACATATATTAAGTAATCAACCATCCTCATGTATATAAAAAAAGTAAGAGTTGCAACCTGTGATCCAAAAAAAAACAGGTTTCATCAAATTATCACTTCTCACACATAAGATTGAGTAAGACATCAAAAACGGCAATAATTAAATGTCAAAATGGGCAGTACAGACAATAGCAGTTCAGTGGAGGGAAAGTCTCATTCACTGAACAATTATTGACTATGTGTTAGCTATAAGCCAGGTGAGTATGTGATGTTGAATCATTCAGAATCTGTGTGCTCAAAGAATTTATAGTCTACTAAAGAAGTAATGCAAGTTAACATATAACTTATTCATCCAGAAAATATTATTAAATCCATAGATAGTATCCTAGGGGTGCTAATGAATAAAAAAAGACCAAAATCTGCCTGAATAAAGCA